>NC_140082.1:60481311-61081311 GCF_964194135.1 Talpa europaea | reverse complement strand
ATCCCAAAACAATGAAAGTATGAAAGCAATGGCAAGACAAACTACAAACTTTTGTTTTTTGTTTTATTTTTTTGAAGATTTTATTTATGCATATAAGAAGTGGGGTGTAGACCAAAGGTGTGGTGGGGGTTGGTGAGAGAATTCACCAGAGGAGTGGGGAGCAGAACAGGCAGATCTACTGAAATACATTGCTGAGGGGAGCAGAGAGCCACACAGGAGAGGTCTGCTGCGCCGTGTGGGTAGCTCTCTGGCTGACGGGGTAGCTAATAACTCGTGCTGCAGTGGCTGGCGATAGCTTGATAGCACTGTGTCTTTAACCCCTGATTTTGCACCAAAATTTTTTTGTGTGTAAAATGTTACTAATTATCTATATAGGGAAGTCTTAAAAGTAGTTGATATGATAGTTGGAGAGGGAACTGAAAGGATGAAGTTATTTCTTTTAAATTATGAAACAAAAGATGTGCGGCTATGCTATTACTTAGGATCTTTAAAAAGCCAACTATATTGCAAATGATGCTTTTGAAAGAAATGTCCAAAATTGAATAGCATTTTTTTGCTAGTATATAGAGCAACATTGAGAGTGAAAATATACCAATACATTTAAGTTGTAAATAGGCTGGAATTTGGGCTTGTGATTTTTTTTTTTTTTTTTTTTAATTTTTTTTTTAATAGAGGCATGTTTTTATTTATTTGTTTGTTTGTTTGTTTTGTTTGTTTATACATGCACTGGGTACAGTCAGAAGTGCGGGAGGGTGAGAGAATTCACCAGAGCCAGAGCGGGGAGCAGAGCAAGCAGAAGGACTGAAGTACACTGCTGAGGGGAGCAGCGGGCGGCAGGAGAGGTCTGCGCGCCATGCGGGACCCTCCTCCGGTGGCCGGGGAGCAGCCGGGGATTGAACCGGCACCACAGAGGCCGCGGGCAGCTTCGCAACCCAGCGCTCAACCGCTGCGCCACCTGGGAGGCCCTGGGCTTGTGATTTTATAGTTTTAGAGTTTATATCATTAAACTTTTGATGTTGGTGGTAGTCTATGCAAATTTGCTTTTGCGTACTTTTTCAGTCTTGATGGGGTTAATTGTGGCTTGGCAAATCAAGAAAAGGAGTTCTGTGCTGTTTTCAGACTGCAGAATCTTGTTGCTATGCAACAAACATTGTCAGTCAGTATAGGGTATAGTAAATTGGTATTCTGTGTCCCTTTTCACCACATGCTCATTTTGTAATCTGAGAAAAGTGGTTTCAGGCTATTTTATAAGGTTTTATTTTAAAACAGGCATTTAAAGACTTTTGTTGCTTTTTTATAATTGGTTACATTTAAGGTCTGTGAAGTCTTTGTGTTCTTATGTAGAAGATACACTAAAATTCTTGATTTCAGAAAAAGGATTTTATGGATCTATTTCCAAGTTGTTTCAGGCTAGAACAGTATTTTTGTTTTATTACTGCTAATTTCCAATGAGTCAATTTTTGTTTGAAAATTCTAGTTAAATATTTCTAGTTAAATAATCTAATTAAATAATTTAAAAATTCTAGTTAAACGTCAGAGCTTTACCATACAAAAACATACTATTTTTAACTTTTATTTTGAGAAGTGTGGACCCAGAATTTGATGTCAGTATCCCTTAATTGATAAAGGTTATTTTCATAGGACTCTCAAACTTGTGTAGAATCTTTATTTTCCCAGAAATTAGAATGTTTTAATAGCAAAGAAAGATTGATAATAGACTTTTCTAACAAATTACATAACAATATCACAAATAAAACTTAACATTTAGTCATTTCTAAGTGTATACTTCCATGGCATTAAGTATGTTCACCTTGTTTTGCGAGCCATCACCTCTGTCCATCTCAAGAACTGAAAAATGGACTTCTGCAGCTTAGACCAGGACAAATAAATTAACTTATTTAATATTCATAATGGCCCTAGAAGGTCAGTATTTTATGTTCCAAATAAGACTGAGACACAGAGGCTCATACACTGGGCCTGAATAGAGCCCAAATTCAAACGCCAGCAGTCTATCCCCTGTGCTCTCAGCCACTGTGTTATATTGCCCCCTTTTGGAATTACTTTCTTTTCTGATTAGTGATAAGAGGAATGATTAAAATTTTTTTTTGCAGCTTTTTCAACTAAAGTAATGTACTTTTATTACAGTGTTTTGGATTGTTAAAAGAATTCTAGCTTGGCAGTAAATCCACATAGTATTTTAGACATTTTCTTCTAAATATTTCAAAAGATATAGTTTGATTATGTTGTGGTTAATCATATACATTGTGGTTAGTCATATTCAGAGAATTTAGTTCCTCTTTTCAGTTTGTTTCTGGACCATTCTAGTGTGATGTCATCTAAATTTTAAAGCCAGCTGGCATCACATCATCTGCTTATTAGTGTTTTATAAATTCATGTTCTTTTTCATGGATAATCTGGTGAGCTAGAATAAAGAACAGTAGTCAAGAATGAAAAGGGAGAAAAGTAGTGCAAGGTGTCTTTTGAACTTTTAGTTGACGCAAAGGGATGGATTTTTGCAAACTCCACTTTTCTTCTACTGGGTTCTATATCTCTATTTCCATTCTCTAACTAAAAATGCACCTTTCCTTCTTACTTACCCTGCCCTTCCTAAATGTTCTGGTAGATCTTCAGCCTTGGAAACCTTTTCCCATTTCTACTCAAGCAGATTTACTGTATAGTTAGTTTGCTTTCCATTTCTCTTTATAGTTGCATCATCTTAAAAATAAAACAACTAAACTTCCTTGTATTTTTATGCATATACATACATTTGTGCATGTTTTGCTCTATTCACTTGATGTTTTGCATTTTCTGTGCTTTTCAAAAACTCAGAATTTTATTAGGTGCATATTTCACTGTACCTGTTTCCTTTTAAATGGCTATTTACATGGTTTAAAGTGATTTTGTGTAATGAATACTTTCATGAACCCAAAGGGTTTTTTTTTCTAATTGCAGACTAATTCCTTAAGATAGATTTCCAGAAATAGTGTTAGATCTCTGAAGAAAAAGAAACAAATTTAAAAGCTTTTGAATCATATTGCCAAATGCTTTCCAAAGTGTTGTAGCAGTTTTCATGCCAACCTGCAAATATATGAAGTGTCCATTTCACAACAACAGCAGAGGATATTTTAATGTTGGCCTTTAAATCTAAGAAGAATTGACTTATGACTCTCATTGGGTTTTTATCCTGAGTTATACCTAGAATTATAATTGTGGTTGGGATCAGATATGAGAAAAGGAAAGCCTGGTAACTAGTTTCTGCTCCTTAAACTGTTTTTTGGGTTCTGTTTTAACTGAACAGGTTTTAACTGCCCAGGTTTCATTTAACCTTATGTCCTTTGGGTGTATAAAGCAACTGACTTTTTCTGCTTTTCAGCCTCAATTATATTGATAAGTTGGATGATATGGGACAAAGTACTATCTATATGTTTCAAGTGACATTCCCCTTTCAAACTGGGGCAGGAATATGTTTGGCTCTCCTCTGCCTTGCTAGTGGACTTTGTGTCAGTGAAGTCATCTGAAATCAGGTTCGGTTAGCCACCTCCCAGAGCTCAGAAGTATTAGGTACTGATAGAATTCTGCTCCCCACCTCCTAAAAAAAAAAGATCAGAGGAGAGCATTCCTACTGAGAGTTGAAAAGTGGAGGTCTTATCTGGTTAGCTCTCTGGCCTAGTGATAGGTATTAGCAGCAATTGACTATCCTGGCCTTGACCATCTTTGACTGAAATGATTTCTGCTGTCTTGGGTCCACAGTATCTCACTGACTGCATCTGTTGGTTGGTCCTTTTCTCCCTTTTCTTTCTTTTCCCCCAGTCTTTCTCAGCTCCTGGGCTTTATCCTCTGTGTGCTGCTGATTGCCAGGTTTCCATTTCTGGCTAGCTCGCTTGTGAGCTCTGGATAATAAGCTGTCAGCTTAATCCATTTTGTATAATAGGCACTTCAATATCACGTGGCCAGCAGGGTATGTGATATGTTAATACAAATTTATACTTTACTGATAAGTATTTCAGTGACCATTTTTCCTCAGACTTTCAGCTGTAAAAATAACATAGTGGGCTAAATTATAAATAGTCAATATAAGATTTGTGATATCAAAACTCATTTCTACTTCCATTTTTTTTTAAGTTTTTTTTTTTTTTAAAGATTTATTTATTTTTTTTACAAGAGCTAGGGTACAGGCCAGAGGCACGGGAGGATGAGAGGATTCACCAGAGTCAGAGCAGGGAGCAGAACAGGCAGATGGACCAAAGACACCGCTAAGGGGAGCAGCGGCCGGGACAGGAGAGGTCTCCCACGCCATGTGGGTCTCTCCCTGGCTGGCCGGGAATTGAACCTGTGCTGCAGAGTCTGTGGACAGCTTTACAGTGCTGCGCTCAACCCGCTGTGCCACCGGGGAGGCCCCCTACTTGCATTTTGTAAGCTACAGGTCCCATCTTTTTTCTTCTGGCAGACCAGAAGAAAGTGTACCTATTTCCTTTTGACTGAGCCCCCAAATTCTTATTAAAGGATTTATTTAATGTGAGTTTCATACTCTATGCCATTAAATACCATTTTTTTCGAAGTTTAGTATTTCATATGTCTGCTGACAGATAATAATTTGAACTGTTGCATGGTGATACAATTTGCCTACTGAATAGTCACTGTCAGTGCCTTTGTAGAGCATTGCATGCATTTGACTATGATTATATTTTTGCCTTTGTAAAAATGAGGGAGAAATAGAAGAAATGAAATGTGATAGCACAATTGAAGTAAATATGGAAGTCACTGGTATTCCAAAAGTGGTAGTTCTTCAGTTTCCCTGAAACTGAACCCTGTTTGTACTTACGCTGATTATCTATGTCTGTATATCAGACAAAATAATTTTGTTGATAATGACAGAAACTCAAGGTTGCTTAAGAAGGACCGCAGTATAGCTTGCAGAGAGCTATAGAGCCAAGGCAGCTGTAGGAGCTCAGAGACAAGACCAGAGCTAGCAATTTTGGTTGACTAGAAGTTGCTCTATCTCTTATCTTTTCTTAGTTTATTTTTTGTCTCTACAGTCTTTCTAAATATCTGGCTTCTTCAGATTCCTGTTTTTCCAGCTTTTGTTGAGAGTCAAAGGGTGTTTCCTGTAATCTGTAGAGCCCTGCTTGTGTCATTGTCCCTTCTCCAGGGAGGGGTGGGCCTCTGTGGTGAGCACTAGTCCATGCTGGGGGAATGGAATTTCTTACTTGAGAGAAGGAATGCTGGCAACTGGTGTCCATTATGATATTTAAGAAGAACACTTGCAAAATTAAGTTATATGAAAATACAGGAATATTGTCCAAGGTGAAGACTCTTGATGGAAGAAATTGAAGATTACTATCTTATTGATGTTAGATTTACAGGACCACAGAGTTTGTTGAGAAATGTAGCTTGCAACAACACTTTTCTAAGGAAGAGGGCTGGCATTCAACATTATTCTAAGAAAAATTTAGAAGAAAATTGGTATGCCACTTATTGCAAAGTCTTTGAGCAATTGAAAAGAAAAGAAAAATCACTTCTATCTTCTAAATGTGACTTTAGGTAAGCCAAGAAAGAAAATTAGAATTTGAAGTGTGAATTATTTGGAAAATTAATTTTATCTTTATATTTACTTTATCTTTTTAAATTGCACCTTAGTTTATAAAACTATACATGTATCCCATTTGACTCTGGGAATGAAAACTCATTTTAAAATTAAGACTACATCTCCGTTCTTAAACATTCTGCTTTGATAGGCTCTTTAGGAGTGGATTATATGTAAGAATAGGCGTACTAGAATTCCGTATCAGTGTTCCATGTTCACATTGTTGGCCAGGGTACTCTGGCATCAGATACCAGACCAAGGCAGGAGCTGTTGTAGAGCAACCCCGATACAAAACGGGGTGCCTGACTGTGGGTCCTCACCCGCGCGCTTAAAAGGACTTATCAATGCTCTACTGCAGGCACACATGAAAGGTTAATAAAAAAGGTTTATTTACAAGGGAAGGGGAAATGAGGAAATGTACAGCTCTGGGAGAAAAGTGGGAGACAAAGTTTTAAATGAGTCCTACCCGATCCGCCGATCAGGAATCCCAAAATGGCGCTCTCAGAGTTGGCCGCCAGCCAGGAGCGGTGAAGCCGGGAGGCGAGCGATCGCGAGCCAGAGAGACCCCAAGGCCCACGTGTTTGGTTTTTATATCCAACCTGGCTGCCCAACTCCACCCTCAGGTCCCTGCCACCCTCCCTTTGGTGGTGATGGGATTTGTCTTTCCCAATGTCTTGATGGCTTTAGTCTGGAGTGGGGGTGGAGTCCACAAAGCCTGTATGGGATTAACTCAGGACATTATTTCCCCCTAACAGAGCTACTTTACATCCCAACAGTTGGGGGTTCGGGCCACAGGGATGCCTGCTTCTTAGCTTTCTCATTTATTTGGTGACACATTGATGTATAGACTGTGTAAGATTATGCCTGGGAAGAATTGACCCTATGACAGGAGTCACAAGTGTTAGTGTCCCAGGACATTTCTCCCTCAGGAGACTTTGGTCTTGACTTCTTCATCCCATGTTGTTATAGATGTTGAGGAACACAGAAGCTTTTCCTTGTCTAGGACAGATTGTCTAATCTCTGCTAAATTTGAAACTTTTAGCACTTAAAATTTGTATTTCCTCAGAGGTTTTTTTTTTTTTTTTTTAAATGGAAATATCATTGTATTTGGGATTTACAGGTGAAATTATGGGTTTTTGATTGCTGATAAAAAAGACTTGTTAGATTTTTCCTTTCCTCTTTTTGCAGACACTAGGTTAATACAGGCATTTTTTTAGGCTAGCTAGCCAACACAAAAGAGTTAACCTTTAATTGGAGAGCCCTTGGGAAAGTATTTTACTAATATTAAATATTATGTAAAGCAAAGAATAATTTAGAAAACAAATCAAAGGAACTAATTGACTTTGCATGTTATAGATAAAATGCAAATAGAAAAAAAATCCTATTTCTTTCTCAAAATCTGCTTTTTCAGATATCTAAAATCAATAGAAAGCTCTAGTGGCCTAAAAGTTCTTGACTCTTTTTTTTTTTAAGTATAATTCAGAATCATATCTGCAATATGAAAATGTTCTTCTAAAACCTTTTTTTTTCTTCAAGTAGAGAGGGCTTCTGTAAACTGGGTGTGTGGGGGAGAGGGCTTGCTTTAGAAGCATATCTCTCCCTATTGCCCCCTCTCCACTTGTAGTTTTTTCTTTTTGAAATTCACCCTTCAAATGACTTTATGGAACAAATTACTCTTGGTAGAGGGTCTCACCTTCCAGCCTTTTCCTATAAGCTATCCTTCCTTACATGCTTTGAGGTTTGTAGTTATATCATCTGACCCTTGTTTTCAAACATTTAACACAGCATAGACATTAATATTACTTCATTGATTTATAACACAGAAAGGTCACGTTATTTCAAGTATCTAGTTGGATAACTGTGCCCATGAAACCATCACCACAGTGATTTTAGTGAACATATCTATCCCCTGCAATTTTAAAGGTAATATAAGCATGACAACAAAAAATTGGAATAGAGGAAAAAGGAGGAAGTCACCCATTCACCCTGATACTTAATTTGCCTACATGGTTTTCATTTAACATGGTGTCATGAACACTTTTCCATGTTGTTACATAGTCTTAGGTTTTTTTAAAGAGATGACTTATGACGTGTTAGGACACCCTTTTTGCACATCTGATGTGTTACTACACAGAATATTTTATGTTGGGGGTAGAAAACAGACTTTCAGCTGCTTTTGAGGTTAAAAAAAAATATGAAGAGGGAGGCAATTATTGAATGCAGGAGAGTGTTAGTGGTTCCATAATGGTCTCCTCTCTTCCAAAGCAAATACTCCTGTCTCCACATGCTGGGAGAGTAGAGCTTTGAGAGGGGGAGGACAGTTATGCCACAGAGAGCTTATTTTAATTAAGTGAAACTGAAGCTGTGGACTGAGGTAAATGGTAAATAAGAGCGCCTACTTGGGATGTATTCAGTTGTGAAAGGCCAATGTAGCACATAGGAAAAGTCTGAATTTGAAATATTTAATTTAGAAAAACAATGAAGGGGCCTCCCCTGGTGGCGCAGCGGTTGAGTGCTGGGCTGCGAAGCTACCCGTGGCCTCTGCAGCGTCGGTTTGATCCCCGGCCACCAGGCGAGGTTCCCACATGGCACGGCAGACCTCTCCAGCCGCGCCCGCTGCTCCCCTCAGCAGTGTACTTCAGTCCTTCTGCCTGTTATGCTCTCTGCTCTGGCTCTGGTGAGTTCTCTCACCCTCCTGTGCTTCTGACTGTACCCAGTGCTTGTATAAATAAATAAATAAATTTAAAAATTAAAAAAAAAAAAAAAAAAAAGAAAAACAATGAAGAATTTGTCAGGTGGAACAGAAGTTCCTCATGGTATATATGTAAAATAATCTTAGAACTTGATTAATAGTATTAAGTAAGAGGTAGGTTTGTTTATACTTATTGCACATGTACACATTTCGTTTTTGTAGTTTTATTAAGATATTGTTAACATGCAACATGTATGTTTAAAATGTGCAATTGATGATTTAATACACTTATATAATGTGAAATGATTTCTACAGTAGTTAATCCTTCCATCCCTTCTGTGCTGCACATTAGGTCCCCAGAAGTTTGTCATCTTCTAGCAGGCAATTTAATTTGTACCTTTTCACCATCTCCCTGGCCCCTGACAACCATTATTCTACTCTATTTCTGTAAGTTTTGCCTTTTTAAAAGTTCTGTATGATAAATATAGAATATATAGTATTTGTGAGAAACTACAATATTGCTTTCTCTGTCTGACTTACTTCATTTAACATAATGACAAGAAATAGAAAAGAGCTAATTCTCAATGCCATACTGAAGTGGATGAGAAGAGTGGTAAGTATAATGAGAATGGTTGCTGGGACAAGTTTAGAATATTGGTGGTATATGAAACTTGGGGAGATTTTGTTTTGTGGATAATGTAGCATTGATACAATGATTCTAGTATGGTAGGATGAAAGACTGTGAGGTGTGAAAGGCTATGCCATTGTTTTAGAATTTAATAATTGGTAGTGTGGTTGCATTGTCACTCCTTAAAAGGCAAGTTGAAATGGGGGAAGGATTTTCTCGAGAAGATTTGTTGTATTATAATTCAGGACACATTTTATTTTATTTTATTTTTTAAAAAAGATTTATTTATTTATACAAGCACTGGGGTACAGGCCAGAGGCACGGGAAGGTGAGAGAATCCACCAGAGACACAGTGGGGAGCAGAACAGGCAGAAGGACCAAAATACACTGCTGAGGGGAGCAGTGGGCGAGGTGGGAGAGGTCTGCTGCGCCATGTGGGAATCTCCCTGGCCGGCTGGGAATCTAACTCACGCAGAAGCTGTGGATAGCTTCACAGCGCTGCACTCAACCGCTGCGGAGGGCCACATTTTATTGTTTTATAGTACCAGGCTCTGCAAAAAAGTGAATTTTCAAAGATTAGGAAGGATTGTCTCCACCATTGAGGAGCTTATGATCTGTTGGTTCAAACTGAACATACTTTGAGAAAATTAGATTGGACTGATAGAAGTAGTGATCAGTGGTTGTTGCTTCAGATTTGGTAATTGTGTGAAAACATATGACTTGCAGATCCCTGGCCTGGTACTCTGTGGTAAAGAGAAGAACCAATAGTGGTCACAGCACAAGAGCCTTCAGAGATAACTTGATCAGATCACAGCTTAATTTCAGATAATCCAGCTTTTGAAATCAGCTGTTTGGTAGGAATTTAGTGCATATCTGTGGGTGGAAACTGCTATTCTGAGGTTGATTAGGTCCAAGCCTCAGGCCATTTAATGCAGTATGTCTTTCAGGTATATATTACACTGTTGGTTGAACTACATGAAATGTGCTATTTTTGAGGTAAAAAAAATCAGAAATTGGCAATTTAATATGGTTCAATCCAGTATATTTAATTATCAGACACCTTTTTATGTCTATAATTTATTTGTTTACTTGACAGATGCTGGGAGAACAAAATTAACCTAATAGACATGTCTTAAAAACATTTCTCATCCATTCAGAGTTCCAAATTGGAATGGCCAAGCCTAAGACTCCCCATTTCCCCTGATGTTGGTCCCTCAGATGCTTTGGGAACAGAGATTCTCCTTAGTCTCAAGATTCTGATGGGTCTTCTATGTAATAGTCATTCTCCCTTTAGTCTTTCCCCAAAATAAGGCTAACGAGTGGGAGGGGAAGAGGAGCAAAGAGGGAATGTTTTAGGGTTTGTTTTTCAAACTGGGTTTTAAACAGTTTTGAATCAAATAGAAAATATCAGAATACATTGCACATGGTAATGACAAGTATTGTTTCCTGAAACTGTCCTGGTTCTGTGTGATGTGTGTGTATGTGTATGTATGCTATTTTATTGATATATACAGTGTATTTATCACTAGCCTTAAAAATTGGATGTGAGTTTGGACATCTCATGGATTCAGGAAATGTCCTGAGACTTCCTTAACCTTCTGTCTTTTCATCGTGGGCCAGGATGGAATGATAGCTCTTTTCTTTTTTTTTTTTCATTTTGGTAACACCAGTCTCCTCTAAACTCTGGCTCATATCCCTTCTGTACTTGCTATGATAAAATGGGAGTCTTAACATAGTGATGGAGTCCTTTGGGTTTTTTTTTTTTTAAAGTGGCTTCCTTGAGTTTATTTTTTATATTTTCTATCTTTTTTTTTTTTTAAAGATTTATTTATTTATGCATTCAAGAGCTGGGGCCCAGGCCAGAGATGCGGGGGGTGAGAGGATTCACCAGAGACAGAGTGGGGAACAGAACAGGCAGATTGACCGAAATACACTGTTGAGGGGAGTAGTGGGGAGCAGCTGAGGGAAGTCAGGAGAGGTCTGCTGTGCCATGTGGGTTGCTCCCTGGGCAGTCAGGGGATCGAACTCGTGCTGCAGAGGCTGTGGACAGCTTCATAGATTGCGCTTAAACCCTTGTGCCACCAGGGAGGCCCGGCTTCCTAATAGTTTAAAGGTAGTAAAGACAGAAAACCTAAGCCACAGAGGTGTCTTATTTTTTTTCATTTCTATGTTGTAAGTAGAACATAAAACTTACTGAGATTTTGCATAGAAATTACTGAGGATTCTTCTATTTCAGAGGAAAACAAGGTAGAATAGTGCCTGATAGTAGGCACTCAAATATTTGCAGGCTGAATGAATAAATGGAGAAAGTTCTGAGCACCTGTCTTAAATCAGTGAACTACGTACTTATTAGTGAATGATGAAGCAGAAGTGAAGATAGAAACAGAAGGTGGTTATTTCCTCCTTAATTCTGTGCTATACTTTATTGGAAGGAGAGAGCAAGAAAAGAGTGGAAGGAGAGAGCAAGAAAGAATGTCAGATGGGCAACTGGTTCATTAAAAGTAGTCCCTGTGGCCAGTTTTATATCTGGATGGCTTTTTTGTTTTGTTTTGTTTTTGAGAGATGGGTAAGCCAGAGTTGCTGGTTGTTTAGTTTTGACGGATGTTGGCCTGTGGTTCACTTTTTCTTTCACCGGTTATTGGATAAGTTGATTGTTAGGAAGGCCTGATTGCTTTTAGGGGGTTGTCATTTTCCTCCAGGGGGATGTTTGGATGAGAATGGAGACTGCTTTGGCAAGGGCAGCAGCTGCTGAACACTCTGTTTGGGGATTAGGTGCAAGTTGGTATATATTTGAAATCTGCCTTCTGGTTCCTGAAATTATATTCTTTTGCCTCAAGTATAAATGTTTTCCTGACTGCTCCAGTTACCTCCACTTAGTTCTGGCTGGTCATGTTTCTAACTGAGGACCTCTCTCTTTAAGGGAGCTTCCTTGAAGGAATATTTGAGTTACTATGAGGGGATTTAAATGTTGCTTCTGCCTTTCCTTAATTTTTGCTCAGAATTTAATCACAAGTTGTTGGTAGGAGAACATTGGAGTTACAAAATGAGCTGTGTATTATCTAGCCATATTAAGACTTAAGATGATTTGTGATTATTTAAATGACACTGTCAAACAAGATTTATTCATACTTTGTTGAAATTTAAAATCTAGTTATCTTTAGAAGCATTAATAGTAGAATTTACTTAGCTTGGTTACTTCCTAAGCTTGCTAGTGAGTTGGGGTCATAGATGACCAATTCTGATGGTATAATGTCAACAGTTTAGAGATGAGATAATAAATTGCCAGCCTGTGACCATTGCTAAAATTTCTGTTAAAATTCTGAGTGCACATTTATTGCTTTAGAAATAAGAACCTGCAGCGGGTGCTTTTAGTTTGGATGTATGGTCACCTTTGTATATCAGATGTCTTAATTCTAAGGTAGGATTTTAATTTTTTAAATTCATTTGTTTTGCACCACATTTATTTATTTTTTTACATCTATTTATTTTCTTGCATCATTGTTAAGTTTTGGACAGTTTGATTTTTTCCCTCAGGTGTAGTCCCCATAGTTCTCTCACCACTATAGCACCTGTGATCCATCACCATTGTCCCTTGTGTTCTTCCCTCCCCTGTTTTGACCCTTCTTTCTATCCCTCGCTCTATGCCTCAGATCTATGATCAGCTTGCAAATTGTGCCTTTTTCCTGATCCTTTATTCAGTTTCTCTATATTCCATATATAAGTGAAACCATCCAATATTTATCTTTTTCCTTCTGACTTATTTCCCTTCTAGTTCCACCCACATTGCCACAAATGGCATGCATTTCTCTTTTTTGATTGCCTAGTAGTACTCCATTGTGTATTTATACCACATCATCTTGATCCACTCATCTGTTTTGGGGTATTTAGGTTGTTTCCATATTTTGGCTATTGTAAATAGTGCTGTGGTAAACATAGGAGAGCAGATTTCCTTTCAAATT
This sequence comes from Talpa europaea, assembly GCF_964194135.1. NCBI lineage: Eukaryota > Metazoa > Chordata > Mammalia > Eulipotyphla > Talpidae > Talpa > Talpa europaea. The sequence continues at coordinate 61,068,448 of NC_140082.1, read as the reverse complement.
AGTGTTTTTGTGTATTTTTGGTAGATTTCTAGCAGTGGAATTGCTGGGTCATAATGGTAGCGCCATTTTCAGTAATTTGAGGACACTCCACACAGCTTCCCATAGTGGCTGGGCCAGTTTACATTCCTACCAGCAGTGTAAGGGGGCTCCTTTTTCTCCATATCCTCTCCAGCTTTGTTGTTGTTGTTTTTTTTTTTTTTAATATTGTTCATTCTCGCAGGTGTGAGGTGGTATCTCACTGTGATTTTGATTTGCATTTCCCCAATAGTGCTTTGTTGAACATTTTTTCATACACCTGTTGGCCATATATTTTTTTAAATTTTATTTTACTTATTTACGCATACAAGAACTGAGGTGTAGGCCAGAGGTGGGGGTGTGTGAGAGGATTCACCGGAGACAGATAGGGGAACAGAACAGGCAGAAGGACTGAAATACACTGCTGAGGGGAGCAGTGGGCGAGACAGGAGAGGTCTGCACCATGTGGGTTAGTTCCCTGGCTGGGGATCAAACTCATGCTGCAGTGGCTGCCGATAGCTTGATAGTGCTGGTACTTACCCTGCGCCACCAGGGAGGCCCTCCTGTTGGCCATATTATGTTTAATATCCCAATCTCTGTTTAATCTTGGCCTACAAACTGTCATTAAACTAGAATGTCTTTTGTGGTTTCTAGACTTTTTTATCTAAAAAGTTTTCTTTTGTGTGTGTTTATCTCTTAAACCTGGAGGTGCAAGGATTTGGGTATATATTTGCATATTTAGTTTGGTTCTTACCCAGTAGAATTTAAATTAACTTTTAGAATTGATAGTCCTGCTGTCAGTGGACATCACCTAACTGTATGGTGACAGGTGAAAATATCATTTTCTTTCTCATGTCCAGCCAGGGTTGACTTTGTTGGCCTGAGCTCATGCATTTTCAGTACAAACTGAGCACCTTCATGATTTAGCAGATGGCTCAGTTTTGCAATCACTAGAAGAAACTTAATGACACTAAGTTTGGAATATTTGTTATTGGATTCTGGAATTATCCCTTCCAAAAGTGAGTTGAAATTAGTGTTACCACTTAAGATTTTTGAGAATCACAGCTAGCTCTTTCCTGGAGCAAAAGATGCTTTTCTCTTTAATTTTTATGTATGGGTACAATATACATGTAGTTATAAATACTATATATAGTTATGTTCTTGTGAAATTGTACTTTAGCTATATATCAACAGAAGAGTAAATGTAGTTAGGCTCCTTTTCTAGAGTATTTTATTTGACATTCCTTGTATGAGTAAAAATTAAGTTTTTTTCCTCAACCTTCTTTAATATTATTCTGTTGTCTCCAGTGAGTTTGAAATAATTTTCATACTTACATGTGACTCTTAAAATATTAATCAGAGAGTTTGTGTGTGGGACATTGGGCTGGTGGGGTAGAAGTATGATTGGTGGTGGTGGAAAGATTATGTACCTTGTGGAAGCAGAAATTTGAGATAGGTTTCTAAGCTATTTTTGTTATGACTGAAAACCAGACCTCTTGTCCTTAGGGAATATTCAGACCTTGTCCACACCTTGTACTTAGGGAATATTCATCAAAGTTATATATATTTTTGGCTTGATAAGTGATATTTGCCCACTGAGGTATTTTTACATTTAAAAAATAAGATTAAAATATAAAAATTATATGTGCTATTTAGAAAATTGACAAAGTATGGAGAAGTAGAAGGTACAAATTAATCAGTCAACTAATATTATTTATTAGCTTCACAGATGTTACTGTCAGATACTGTTCTCCAGCCTGGCATTATGTGTCTAAACAAGTCAAGTGTCCCTGTTGTCTGGGGCTAGAGGAGAAAGATACAGCAGAAATTGGTAACTCAGTTAATCTCAGGTTGCATAAGTGCAAAGAAGAGAAAGTATATGGTAAGGAAAGGCGGGGAGGTAAGAGGTATCCCAAGGCCTGACTTGATTGAAGTTGTTGGGTAATGCCCTTCTTTGGAGATGAATATTGAGTTGAACTGAAAGATGAGGAGACAGTCACAGAAATCAGGATGAGAGTTATTCCAAAGCAAAGATATGCAGGTTCAAAGGTCTTGAGATGAGAAAGATCTTGCTTTTGTTGAAGGAAAGCGATGTTTTTGGTATTTATTATTTATTATCTATTACAAATGTTACATGGAACAATTTTGAATCTAAAGCTTGTTTTGTTAGGGCTGGTTTTCAGAAAAAGAAATGTGAACTGGGACAAATATATTAATTTTTTATTGGGATAGACAAGGAGAGTTTTTAGTTTATGTTCCAGTAACCAGTGTATTACTGTGATTACTGTATTACTGTGATTACTGTATTCTATTCTGAATTATTCTTTTATTTTAAGAATAAAATTATTCTTTTATTTAATCAAATTTTTTTTCTTACATGTTTGTAGTCTCCATAGTTCTCATGCCACCATGTCTCCCATGAACTGTCACCATATTCCCTTGTGTTCTTCCCTTCCCTGTTTTGACCTCCCTCCATCCCCAAGTCTGAATTAATCTTTTCCTTGGGAAAACTTTAATTGTGGTAAAATACTTGTAACAAAGTTTACCATGATAACCATCTTAAAATGTACAATTCACTAACATCACTTTCACTGTACTGTGCAACTGTTACTCCTATTTAGTTCAGAACATTTTTATCACCTCAAATGAAAACCTTCTGCCATTTAAGCACTCATCTCCATTCTCTTCTGACCCACAACTCCTGGCAACCACTGATCTACACTCTGTTTCTATGGATTTGCCTATTCCAGGCATTTCACATAAATGGAACCATAGATGACATGGCCATTTGTGTCCAACTTTTTAAATTTTAACTAAGGTTTCCAGGGTCACCCATGTCTTAGCAAGTGTCAGTATTTCATTTCTTTTTATTCTATTGTATGGTTTATGTTTGGATATGCCACATTTTGATTATCCATTCATCTGTGGGTAGACATTTGGTTTGTTTCTACTTTTTGACTATTGTGGATAGAGTTGTTGTGAACATTTATAACCAAGTATTTGTACATAAATTTTTGTGCAAGTGTTTCTAATTTTCTTGGGCATATATCTAAGAGTGGAATTGCTGGGTCATCTGGTGTACTTAACTTACTGAAAATCTGGTTTCCATAGCAGTTGTACATTTACATTCCTCCCAGCAGTGTATGAAGGTTCTGTTACTCCAAATCTCTGCCAACACTTGTCTTAGGTTATGCTATATTTGTTTTTTATTATGGCTATCTTAGTGAGTGTGGAGTGCTGTCTCATTGTGGCTTTGATTTGCATTTTCCTGAAGATTAATGATGTTGAGCACCTTCTCATGTGCTTGTTAGCCATTTGACTGTTATCTTTTTTCTTATTTAAGTACATGATTTGAAATTTGAAATTCTTATTTGAAATTCTTATTTAAGTACATAATGTATAAAAGGTATAGAAGAATCCTATCATAAAGTTCAACTCAGTTTCCATCAACTGTCAACCCTTGAAACCAGTGCCCAGATCAGGAAACAGAAACCAGCTCCACTCATGCTCTGTCTGATTCGTAACATTACTTACTTTTGCCTACTTTTATATTTATATAAATAGAATCACACAATTTGTATTCTGCATCTGACTTTTTTGGCTTAACATTAGGTTTGTCCCATTCATACATATTGTTCATTTTATTCCATTGTGCAAAGTGCTTGTTTGTTTATTCATTCTGCTGTTGATGAACATTTGCATTGTTTGCAATTTTGGGATATTGTAATGTCATAAACATCCTAATATTTATTTTTTTTTCTTGAGCATATGTGTAGGGGCCAAATTCAGCTTATATAGTGTTTGTATGAGCTTCAGTTTTGTTATTTTTACAATGTTGGCATTGGTATCAACATTTCTTCTACTTTATTGGGGTTTGGGGTTTTTTTTTTTTTTTTTTTTTTAACTTTTAATTTTAGTTCTGTTTTGGACATAAAGGTTTTCAGTGACTTTCTTGTGGGTTTTTTTTTTTATTATTTCTTCGGTTACTTTTATGTTTAGAAAATGACTGCTCTACCTAGACTTCTGAAGTAGAAAGTTATCTGAGCCAAGTAGTCTTGGTGTAAAGTCTAAGACTAATGAAATGGAAACTTACTTGAGAAATAGGAGAATTAATTTCTTACCTGAAGACCCAGCATTATTTTGTTTTAAGAGATTCTTTTTAGTAATTATAAAAATTGCAAATTTATTTTTAATCATATTGGTGCCAAAGTGACTTATTTTGGGGCAAGAATCCTTATAACTTGAATTCTTTGGTCTTTGAGTTTCCATTTGTTCCTGTGAAAATTCTGAAGTCATGAATCTCATTTCATCGTAAGAAACCCGTTTTTTCTTCGGGAAAGCCTTCTGGATCTATTTACTTTTGATGCTCTGAACTTTTATAGTGTTGTGTCTTAATGTGAGTCTTTGTAAAAGAATTTATTGTGCTAGGTCCTTGATGAACCCTTTTAATCTAGAAACATGCCCTTCAACTCCAAGAAATACTATTTTTTTTTTAAAGATTCATTTATTTTTGCACACAAGAACCAGGGTACAGGCCAGATGTGCAGGAGGGTGAGAGGATTCACCAGAGACACAGCAGGGAACAGAATAGGCAGACTGACTGAAATACACTGCTTAGGGGAGCAGCGGGTGAGGTAGGAAGGTCTGCCGGCCATGTGGGATTCTCGCTGGCTGGCCAGGATCGAATCCGCACTGCAGAGGCTGCGGACCGCTTCACAGCGCTGTGCTCAACCTCCTGAGCCACCCTGGGAGGCCCCTGTTAGGGGTTTTGGGCCATCTGAGCCAATTCTTTTATTATCTTCTTTCCTTTTCCATTTTGTATCTTTGTGTTCCAGCATAATTTGATTAAAATTTTTACTGTCTTTTTTAATTTCAAAAGTATTTTGTTTTTTGTCTTCCTTTTAATAATGCTCATATTTCACCAATGACTTTTTGTTTCTTTGAGGATCATTTATTTTGGAATTTTTTCTGTTCCTTGTCTTATCTGTTATTTTGTTTTTTAAAAATTTCCCCTCTATCTGCTTTGGTTCTTAAATGTTAAAGGTCTTATCAAAATGCTTGGTGATTTTTTTTTTAAAAAGATTTATTTATTTATTTATTTATACAAGCACTGGGTACAGTCAGAAGCGGGGGAGGGTGAGAGAATTCACCAGAGCCAGAGCTGGGAGCAGAGCAAGCAGAAGGACCAAAGTACACTGCTGAGGGGAGCAGCGGGCGGCAGGAGAGGTCTGCGTGCCATGTGGGACCCTCCTCTGGTGGCTGGGGAGCTGCCGGGGATCGAACCAGCGCTGCAGAAGCTGCGGTCAGCTTCATAACCCAGCGCTCAACCGCTGCGCCACCGGGGAGGCCCTGCTTGGTGATTTTTTGATGTCCATTTTCACTTTAAAAGTGAATTGGAAGGTGCATTTTTTTTTTTTGGAAGGTGCATTTATGTGTAGAGCTAATAGAATGGTGGTTCTTTTGGGATTTGAACTGATAGATCTGACTTTCTTTGAGAGACCTTCAGCTGTCAACGTCTTTGGAGGGATTTCCTATACTAAGAGAATAAGCCTGACTGCCAATATTCTGTAGCTAAATTAGGGAAGAAGAGAGTACTTTGGTGGTTGGTAGTTGCTATTCATTATTTAGATTTGCACTTAGTTCCCACTACACCTCCCCTCAAAAATACTTTCGTTTGTTGGGCCTCCCCGGTGGCGCAGTGGTTGAGCGCTGGGTTGCGAAGCTGCCCGCAGCCTCTGCGGCGCCGGTTTGATCCCCGGCTGCTCCCCGGCCACTGGAGGAGGGTCCCACATGGTGCGCAGACCTCTCCTGCCGCCCGCTGCTCCCCTCAGCAGTGTACTTCGGTCCTTCTGCCTGCTCTGCTCCCCGCTCTGGCTCTGGTGAATTCTCTCACCCTCCCGCGCTTCTGACTGTACCCAGTGCTTGTATAAACAAACAAACAAACAAACTAAATAAATAAATAAAGCATGCCTCTATTTAAAAAAAAAAAAATACTTTCGTTTGCTATCCCTTTAGTACAAACTTTAGAGAATGAAGCGTTAAGTGTCTGCTTGAGTTGCTTGGGACCTAGGATTTCATGAATGCCTCCTTTATTTAGTGTTTCAGCCAATTCTTTTTAGCTTACACCACTCCTGATCCTGAACCTTTCTAGACTTTTTTCTTGGTACCCAACCTCAACAATTCCAGTAGACAGTTTACATTTTCTTCAGCCTGCAAAGTCAGTTGCCACAAATTTATCTTGCTTTCTTTCCAACTTCCAAAATGGTGCTGACTGTTGCAGTGCTCTTCTGTGTGTTTGAGGTCTCTGCCTTTAAAAAATTATTACTTAGTGTTGAACTTGGAAAAAAGGCACTACTCTGTTCTGCCAAGAAAAGGGTGAGCTGTTGTGGTGAGGCTTTCCCAAGTCTGTGTTTGGCACTCTCAGTGGCATTAATCAGGACCTCAGCGTATACTTAGTTATTAATGGGTAAATATAAGAAGGGCTTGTTCTGTGATTTGTTAAGGTTGTTAAAGTTTGAGTGGACTGTGAATACTTTTCAGTCATCATTGAAATATGATAATTCTAGCAGGTTAAATTTAGGTGTATTTTTTTAAATGGTCTAATACTATATCTTTTAAATATATTGGTGAGATAATACCCTTTTGATGCTTATGGATAAGCTATCTAAAAGGAGTGTGTGTGTGTGTGTGTGTGTGTGTATAAAACATAAAATATATAATAAAAGGAGATTAGAGGTTTAGATTTTGAAGATGTTTTACATTTTTAGACTTAGAATATTTTACTTAGAGCTGCCATAGCAATACCAAAGATGGAGGTTGCTTTAACAGCAGAAGTATCTTTTTTCATAATTCTGGAGGCTGAAAGTCCAAGATCAATGTGTTGTCAGGTTTGGTTTCTTCTAAGGACTTTCTCCTTGCTGTGTGCTCACGTGGTCTTCCCTCTGTGGTGTCCTAATCGCCTCTTCTTTAGGGACACCCTTCATATTTGATTAGGGCCCACCTGTGTGACCTCTTTTTATCTTAAAGATCTGTTTAAAGACTTTTATTCCCAAATAAAGAACATTCTGAGGTACCAGGATTAGGACTTTAACATAGGAATTTGGGGGGGTGTGTGGTGGAGATATAATTCAGTTCCTAACAAGTAATTTCATCATTTCTTTGTTTTGCAAGCAGTATTAATGATTGTTACAGGGCAGCCCGAGGAGAAACAGGGGCGGCCTGAGTGTGAGTCCTTACTCTTGCTCCCAAAAGTCTGGAATAAGACCCAAAAGCAGATGCACAGAGAGAAATAGATAAAAGTGTTTAGAAATAGGAGGGAGGAAGGGAGGGAGAGAGAAAATATGTGTGTATGTGTGTTTGTAGCTTTTGCTTTTCTAATTGTAATAATAAAGACATTATAGGGCCTCCCCGGTGACACAGCTGTTGGCACAGCTGTTGAGCGCTGGGTTGCAAGAAGAAGCGGCGCAGCCTCTGCAGCGCCCGTTGGATTCCCGGCTGGTCCCCGGCCACAGGAGGAGGGTCCCACATGGCGCGCAGACCTCTCCTGCCGCCCGCTGCTCCCCTCAGCAGTGTACTTTGGTCGTTCTGCCTGTTCTGCTCCCCGCTCTGGCTCTGGTGAATTCTCTCACCCTCCCCCGCTTCTGACTGTACCCAGTGCTTGTATAAATAAATAAATAAATCTAAAAAAAAAAAGGCGCAATGGAATGTTTAAGAAACCGTTAAAAAAATAATAAAGACATTATAGGATATATTACACTATATAAGGAGGGACTCCTATTATAAATCAGCATAGATTTTCGATAGAGATCAGTAACTGTGCTTCAGTCTTGCTTTGTAATTGGTTTTTATTACAACAGATGCTCACCATCATGCCCAGTACAATGCCCAGTACCTTTGTATACCTTCAGTGTGTCTTGGCAATGTTATTATTTTATTCATAATGTATACTGTTACTGAGTATTTTAGGGCATATACAATTTTTTGCTTGTTAGATTTTTCTAGAAGAAACTAACAGTACTCAAAAAATTGGCATTGTTGGGCCTCCCTGGTGGCGCAGTGGTTGAGCGCTGGGTTGTGAAGCTGCCCGCACCCTCTGCAGCGCCCGTTCGATCCCCGGCTGCTCCCCGGCCACCGGAGGAGGGTCCCACATGGCGGGCAGACCTCTCCTGCTGCCCGCTGCTCCCCTCAGCGGTGTGCTTTGGTCCTTCTGCCTGCTCTGCTCCCCGCTCTGGCTCTGGTGAATTCTCTCACCCTCCCGCGCTTCTGACTGTACCCGGTGCATGTATAAACAAACAAACAAAATAAATAAATAAATAAATAACATGCCTCTATTTAAAAAAAAAAAAAATTGGCATTGTTATTATAGTTGAGTAAATAAGATTTAAAACCTGACAGGTAAAAGGTTTTTGGGTAGCTTTTTAATTTGTTTTTTATAGCACATGTCTGATTTCACCATAATTTTTTTCTTTACAATCCTAAATGTTCAACAAATTTAATATTGAGCATTTAAATCTATACCCATATGCTACTTATACCTGTGATACTGTCAGTGATCTCAGTTTTACAACTTTGCGTAGTGGCTGATGCTCTAATTTTTAAAAACTTTACGTTTGGTTACTACTACTACTTTCCTTTTTTTTTAATTTTTAAAGATTTATTTATTTATGCATACAAGAACTAGGGTCCAGGCCAGAGATGTGTTGGGTGGGGGTGAGAGGACTCACCAGAGTCAGTGGGGAATAGAACAGGCAGATTGACTGAAATATGTTGCTGAGGGGAGCAGTGGGTGAGTCAGGAGAAGTCTGCTGCGCCACGTGGGTCACCTCCCTGTGTGGGGATCCAACTTGTGCTATAGTGGCTGCGGGTAGCTTCATAGCACTGCGTCTTAATCCTTTGTGCCACCAGGGAGGCCCCACTACTACTTTTCTTAATGTACTTTTTCACAGTCCTTCTCATTGATACTTCCCAAGTGTTGTCTTTGAAAATAGACATGACTCAGCTTTTAGGGAGCCAGAGCATGCCAGTAATGAATACTTCTCTGTACATTTTGAAGCTCTGGTGGAATGAGCATAGCAGTTCCTTTCCTTTTTGAAACTGAAGTTTTGATACTAGTGTTAAACTTAAAAATTAGCAGTTTTTTTAAACTTTTAAAAATTTGTTTTGCATAGAAGAATGGGGTGTAGGCCAGAGGTGTGGCCGGGCGGGGTGGGGCGGTGAGAGGATTTACCAGAGACAGGGCGGAGAGTGGAACAGTCAGAATCACTGAAATACACTGCTGAGGGGAGCAGTGGGCAAGACAGGAGAGGTCTGCTGGGTCATGTGGGTCAGCTGCCTGGCCTGGAAGCCATCTCCTGCAGCAGTATCTGGCCATAGCTTGATAGCACTGGGACTTTAACCCCTGTGCTGCCAGGGGGACCCCCACGATTAGTTTTGAAGGAGGAGAACAAGGTGTATTTGAAGGTCTACCTTCTCCAATTTTCTCTTTTTAATTTAGTAATGTAAATTAAAATTGAAGATAATTTTATAGGAGTTGCAGATTACTGTATCTTAAATAGTTTATTTCAGGGATTATTCTTTTAATAATTCATTAGCTTTTAAACATGTACCTTCAACTCTATTAAAGAGCATATATGTAGTTAAAAAAATCCTTTAGCAGTTTCAGAGAAGTTCCACGTGTAATTTTAAGTGTTTGTTAAATTATTTATTTTTACTTGAGAAAATGGCTGTTTTAAGATGGAGACCTCATTTTGGGGGTCAAGAGCCATGAATTTGTGCCCTTTTACCCTTTATTAAGTAATCATTTGATTCTGTGTTATGGAGTAAGTTTTCACTTTTTTTGGTTTGCCGTATGTACATGCTTAGTTTCTTATTCTTACTATTTTGTGGCTGTGATTTATAGTATGTCTTAATATTTGATTCTGCAAGATTATTCTTTTAAATGTTGATTTAGCTGTGGGTTAACCTTTATATTTGCTTATTGAGTTTCTTAAAGATTCCTACTAGAGTTTGAGATTGTATTAAATTTGTAGATTGATTTGGTAGGAAACTGCTATTCTAATATTTGTGGATTGTATTCGTTCTTCTAGATAGATAATGATGTCGTCTGTAACAGTGCCAATTTTATCTCTGTGCTTCTAAATGTGTTACACTTATTTTCTTTCTTTTTCACAGTGTTGGTCAGGGACTCCTCCAGTGCTAGACAGCATGGCAACACAACCTTTTTTTTTTTTTTTTTTACTTGAGGGGAATGCATTTGAAGTTTCTTTTTTTCCTTAATATTCATTATATATTTTTTGGTATATCTAGCCTTTACCAAATTACACTTCAATTCCTGGTTTGCTAAGATTAAAAATTTTTTTTAAGTAAGTGCTGATCTTTTAGAATTGTTTTTGCTGCTACTGAGGATTTTTTTTTAATTCTTAATAGAGTTTTTTAAAAATAAAGTATTATAGTTGGTTATTCAGTATTTTCCTTAGAGTTGTTTACACAATTTAAGATAGGAATAAACTTTCTTAAAAGCTTGGTTGATTTTACTTATTTAAAAAAAAATCTCACCATTGTGGCATATTTTGGAAAGCAGCATTGCCATTTCAATTTCTTTAATCTTTTGGTATATTTTTCTTTCAGTCTATTCAAATTCTCTATATTTTCTTGTGATAATTTGGTATTTCATAGATTAAACATTCATTACTGTTTAGTTAAATTTCTTTAAAAATCTGTCTAGTTATTTTCCTTCTCTTGGGTCTTTTTTGATTAGCTTTTTTCCTACAGTTTTATCTTGGTTATTAATATTTATATTTCTATTAATAACTTCTGATTTTGTTAATTTTCTCAGTTGTTCTCTTGGTCCAGATTTTCATTGATTTCTGCCTTTTGTTCTTTTCTTTTTCCTTGGCTTTTCTTTGTTGGCTTTGAAATTTTTAACCTTTTTTATAAAAGATTTATTTATTTATTTATACAGCCCTGGGTGCAGTCAGAAGCGCGGGAGGGTGAGAGGATTCACCAGAGCCAGAGCGGGGAACAGAACAGGCAGACTGACGAAGTACACTGCTGAGGGGAGCAGCGGGTGCGGCAGGAGAGGTCTGCGCGCCATGTGGGACCCTCGCCTGGTGGCCCGGTATTGAACTGGTGCTGCAGAGGCTGCAGGTAGCTTCGCAGCCCAGCGCTCAACCGCTGCACCACCAGGGGAGGACCCGAAATTTTTAACATTTTCTAGAGATGATTTCTAGAAATAATTGATAAATGTGTTTAAAACTATGTATTTTCCTCTTAAGTTCTGCTGTGCCTCTAATATTTTCTAAATGTTTCTTGGTTTTTAGTGATTTCTGTGTTAATTTAAGGATTATTTAATTATACTTTGTTTACAAATTTGGGGTTCTTTTAAATAGTTATTTTTTAACTTGAGGGTTAATTTACATAAATATTTTAGGTATGCTAGAAAAAATAATTATTTTCTCTTCCATTGGGGTGGAGTCCTGTGCATTTCTAATTTGAGCCTTCTGATTGTATCTTTCAGTACTATATTTTTGCTAGGATTTTGTCTACTTGATTATTAGTTCTGAACAGTAAGTTAAGAATATTTTTTATTTTTCTCCTGCAGTTCTGTTCATTGTTGTTAGATATATTTTGAGGCATATTGTTCTGAATGAATTTAGTTATTGTGGTTAGATCTTATTCTTTTGTTTTCAGCAGCATATAGACTCTGTGTATTTTAAAATTTCTTTTAATTTACATTTTTGGGAAAAAAATTCAAACCATTAGGAAAGCTACAAACATATGTAACAAAGAAAATACACCCTTAATAAAGAATCACCAGGTAATATTTTTTTCATATTTGCTTCTTGTTTTTCTTTGTAATACCTATATATGTGGTGCCCCATTCTAGAGTTAAACATACCACTTTACCCCTGAATGGAAACAGTGTGGTTCTTCTCCTGCACAATCACACTACAGTTATCATACTCTGGATATTTAACATGTTACTATCTAAGATACTATCTACACTCAGATTTTCTTAAATTTCCCATTAATGTTCTTTGTTGCTTTTCTCCCTCCTCCTTCTTTTCATCAGATAAATTTAATGGTGCTTTAAGATTCTAGAGCAGTTCTTCAGACTTTTTTTTCTTTCTTGACATTGTCATTTTGTGGAGGACAGGACAGCCACTTTGCATACTGTTTAGTATTTTGGATATGTTTGATTGTTTCTATATGAGTAGATCCAGGCTGGACATTGTGGGGCAAGAGTGTTGTATGATAGTTCTTCTAGAAGAGCTACATGATAGTTCTTTTCAGTCCATTATTCAGAGGCTCATGAAGGCAGTTTTTCCTTGATATTGGGATAAGTTGTGTTTTTTTTTTTTTTATGGTGAAGTCTATGAATTCCTCCATTATAAAGATATCCTTGTCTCTTTATAATTAATAAGTGGTCTATGGAATGATATTTTGAAACTGAATGAAGGCATAGCCGCTTTTAACCAGTACTTAGCATGCATTGATGTTTGCTTGAATCAAGTATTATAGTAGTTTAAGGTGGTGATTTTCTATTTCTAGTACTCTTTTAACTGCCATGCTATAATTTTCCTTTTATATTTTTATTGGCTATTATGATTGCTCTTATACTTTGCTTTTGTCTTATTTTTCCTTTTACAATCCTTTTATTCATTCTTATTCCTCTGTGTTCCTACCTGCTTTCCATTGCCTAGGTGGAATTTTCTTAAGTGGAACAACTAAATTCGCTTAACTTTTTCATGCAATATGAGTGCATTAAACATTGTGTGAAGTGGTGTTTGGTCCAGCCGCATGCTGTTAGGTAAGATCCTTCAGTTATTTGCAGCTGTTTCCTTACTTTAAAAAGGAATTAAAAATACTGCCTTTGCAGAGATTTTGTGAAGATTGAGGTCATCTAGGACCCTATAACTAGATAATAAGATTGATAATCATAAACTTTTAGCAGGAGGAGACTCTTAAAATGCCACTGATTAAAAAGCGAAGATTTAAATAAAAAGTTAGGTTGATTTCAGATCTTGAACTCAGTAGGATTTGATCTCAGAATATGTATGCCTTATGCATTATGTACTAGTATTTTGTTCAGTTTTGGTTTGGCAAAAGAGAAACACAAATATTTTTTTCTAATCCAGGATTTAGTTCAGATGACATATTGGATTTCATTGTGTCTTTTAGCATGAAATAGTTCCTCAGTCTTCTGCCCTGACATTTTTGATAAATAAAGATTATTTTGTATAATGTCTTCTAATTTATATATTTTATTTTACTATAAACTTTGTTCCAAGGCATTACCAGTAGAAAAGATGATGTCTCTCTGGTTAATGATTTGACATGGTTTTAATGTTTAAGTTCTCTATGTTACCATTGATAGAAAACTTGTTCCTTGGCAGAACAGAAATATAAATAAATGCTTAATTTGGGTGTGTATCTCACATGTAGGAGTGTTGTCCAGTACTTGACTGGAGAGCTTTTATTGTATTTTTCAAGAGTGGGGGACAAAGGAGAGGAAAGATGAGCAGGGAATTTAATTAAATCTTTAGTCCTGGATATCTCATCAGAATGACAGAAATGATCAACTAACAGCTGTGACCACTTGTTCAAGTTATTTATCATTTTTATCTCACTGGTCAAATGTTTTAATTTTTACGTCAACATCTAGGGAAAGATTGAGTCTTAAAGTGGCAGCTGTGTGTGAGGAATCCCCTGTCTAACTCTAAGATAAACAGTAATTTTTAACCCTTTGCTGCTACCAAGTTGCATCTGCAACACCTGGTTATGTTTTTATTTTGTGGTTTTTGAAATGAAGTGGCTATCTTTTAAGATCAAGTTTTCAACTGTATTCCTAAACCAAGTTAGTGAAATTTTCTAGAAACTGTTACAACTGATAATAGAGCCATATTTATAAACTAAATCACTCCTTTCAGGCTCAATAATTGGAGAATATTCATAGCCTTTTTGTTGTTGCATAGTTTAAGTGCAATTTGGTGATTGTTAACTAGTTAAATTTTTTGAAACTAGTTTTTTTCCTCCCCCTTATCCTTAATCTGAAGCTGTATGGCTTTCCTAGGACTGTATGTGGTCCTCCTAGTTTCTTAGTAGAGCTTGGGTAATTGCAGAAACCCTTTCATTTTAGAGATTTGAAAATTGAAGACCCAAGAGGGCTGAACTCAACTTGAGCCTCCAGACTCCTTGTTGATTTGGTATCTGCTCTGACTGGTAGAGGGATCAGTGAGGTGCGTTTGCCTGGTGTACTTAGCCTAAGTAAAATACAGGCCTCTATTGTGATGGTGACTTGGGGTAGAAAATAGGGTTTTTCAATGGGAGTACTTTGTGTTAGACATAGCTATTTGTCTCACTAGCAATTGGGACTTCCAGGATAGATTATTAAAAGATAGCACAAGCCTTTTCACAGCTAAGTGTCTTATGCGGTAACTCAAGGAAAGAAAAAATAAGCCAGCTTTAGAAAATATTTTCTCAAAGTTGTGGGATGGCACAGAATTATATCAAGTTATTGAGAAAACTAGTTTCTAAATTTTTAGCCAAAAAAGAATACCCTTGTTAATAGTAGGGAAAATAATAGGAAAGAGAATACATTAAGTACAGTTGTAGATATTACATATCTTGAGGGAAAAAAAGAGGATACTTCTAAAATAAAATGCAGTTCATAATATTTCTGTTCTTTATGAATTGGATTACTCATCATTTTGAGTGTTGCCTTCAGCTAAACTACTCCTTTAACTTGAATTGAGTTGACTTATTCTGTCATATTCCCAAATGTTAGATGAAATCCATTTAATGTTTCAAGATTCATATTTTTAGATATACTATAAAAATTACACAGCTGTTGCCTGGAGATGTATGTGAATTACTTTGAAAAATAAGATCATGATTTAGGTCTTATGCCAGCTGACAGTCAGCTGCCACAAAATTAAGAGATTAACACATGAAAATATGGATATAAACATTGTGCTTTAGAATGTTCTGAGTATTGCTTGCCTTGTCTTAGGTAACTGTATGTTACCACAAAGTATGTTTCATGAACATACTTTTTGTTGGAAAACTGAAAGTACGTCCCCCACATTTTATTAGGAATTACTGTGTGAACAACTAACTACTAACATCAAGGTATATTTCATGAAATGAACTTCATTTGATTAAAATTAATTGATTAGTAGAAATTGCTTGAATCTCTGTGCCATGATGAATTTAGTAGTTTTAAGATTGAGTTACCCTCAAGGTTTAACTAAATAAATCTCTATGTATCTGTTTAGTTATCTATTTTTATATGTCTGTTTTTCCTCAATTGCATCGGGTCTACATGTTTATTTAGTGCACTGGTTATGCAAAGCTTTTAGCAAATATGTCTATGAAGTAAAAGAAATTATCGCATTTGACTGTAAATACTAAATTGTGTATTATTTCTGTGGGGTGTGATCCCTAGCAAAGTTCAAAAAGATTAAAATACTGGTTGTCCGTATTTCATGCTGGGCATTGTAGTCCAGTTGCTCTTTTGACATTCAGCAAATACTGATTGTTTCAAGTATTAACACTGTAGATAGAGAAGATGCAGTTCTCTGTACTAGGACTTGTGCTATCTCATAAACAAACCGTTATAATACTGTAAGAACAGTAGGAGTACCCCTGAAGTTAAGTGGTGCTTGCAGGCCAACTTGAGGGGTAGTGTGGTAAGAGGCCAGTTCAGGAAGTCTACTTGGATGTGAACTGTGAGATACAGACTGAGCAGTAACAATTTACAAGGTGGGAGCAAAGAAGACTTTCTGAAATATTCAGGAATAGCAGGCTTAAAGGAGTGACTGGAAGGACTGACTGGACTGACTGGAAAGAAGATGCCCCAAGGGAATGACAAAATTTAGTAGGTTGTAATTTCATTAAAGCTATCACACTTTGATGATGTCCGCATTCAAATTTAAAAAAATGGATGTCGCATGGGCTTGTCACCTTTTCACAACCATTTGAGAACAATCTGCCTTTAAACTGACTCTGGCAATATTCAGAGAAGCCGTGTAATTGGTTCTCAAGATAACAATATTATCTTTGCATTTCTAGACTCACCTCTACTTTTACATGGCATACATGTTAATTTCAATTTCATCTTAAGATTCATTTCTTTTTTTTTAAACATTCATTCATTCATTCATTCATTCATTCATTCATTCAAGCACTGGGTACAGTCAGAAGCAAGGGAGGATGTGAGAGAATTCACCAGAGCCAGAGCGGGGAACAGAACAGACAGACTGATGAAATACACTGCTGAGGGGAGCAGCAGGCATGGCAGGAGAGGTCTGTCGCACCATGTGGGACCCCCGCTGGTGGCCAGGGATTGAACCAGTGCTGCAGAGGCCGCGGGCAGCATACAGCAGCCCAGCGTTCAACTTCTGCGCTACCAGGGGAGGCCCTCATTTCTTTTCTTGAAAGGAGAATTTTTTAAAAAAGATTTATTTGTGCATACAAGAACTGGGGTACAGGCCAGAGGTGTGTGGGGGGGGGGTGAGAGGTTTCACCAGTGACAGAGTGGGGAACAGAACAGACTGAAATACACTGTTGAGGGGAGCAGCAGGCAGGCAAGTCGGGAGAGGTCTGCTGCACCAATTAGGTAGCTCCCTTGCCGGCTGGAGGATTGAACTGGTGCTGCAGTTTGCAGATAGCTTCCCAGTGCTGTGCTTAACCCCTCGCACCACCAGGGAGGCCCTTGAAAGGAGAATTTTTACAGCTGTTACCATAAAAGAATACTAGATATATTTTCAAGGCACATAAATTCAATTACATCTTCAGCAAGCACTTCTCTGCAAGCAGCCATTGATTGTTAGTAACTTTGCTTTGTTGGAATTACTAATGAATGGCATCATGACCTTCTTCTAGTCAAGAACCTTTAAAAAAAAATAATTAAGCATTCCATTTTATTTGAGTGTTTTGTGGAATCCAGGACAAGAAATCCCAAAATTTCTTGACTATTGTGCAGTTTATATTGACTAAAGATGAATGATAAGTGTATGCTGCTGTTTTTTTATATTATGGCTAGTAATTCTCTTTGATTATGCTGTGCTATAATTACTTCCTGACCACACTGCCAAAATGTGAATAATACATCATATATTAGTGATTCCTAAGTCACTGTTAGCTTTTATCATGTTTATTCTGTTGTCAGTGACAATTACATGACTACTGAATTTTTTTCTCTATATATTCTTCCACTTTCTCAATGCCGGCATAAAAAGTTTTGGTGTTCTTTGAAATTCAGGCTCCTTGGTGCAGCATTTATGGCATTCTTTGATATTTCTGTCTTCACATACTGGAATTCTTGTTACCCCTCCACCTCACTTTTGGGGATAGGCTGCAGTATGCCCCCTTATTATGGGAAAATGTGGCATATTGACCTGGAGTGTCAATTTAACTGAAATAATTTTGGGGAATATCTCATGTTAAAATAGACTATATAATCTATATTACCAAATATTCATTAAATTTTAATATGAATTTTAATATGAGATTTCCAAGAGGTTTGTTTTCCGTTAGCCTCTTCAGGGCTCCTAGACGTCTTTAGGATGTGTGTATGTTGAAGGTCTACAATGTGCAATCTCATATAATCTTCACATACTTTTCCCGGAAATTTTGTTTTATGATCTTATCATAGTTTATTCCTTAGGATGAAAGTATGCTGACTTTGTATACCTAATTTGTGCCAAGGATGATCAATATGTTTATGGACTGAATGCCTGGTCTATATGGAAGACCTATATATGGAGAAAGGAGAGAAATACATGTTTCTCAGCTGTGTGGGACATTTTCAGGATGCTTCTCATACTTAAAAATAACTACTTGAAGGAAGCCTGGTTTCTCTGTTATAATAAGGAAACCATTTTGATGAATTTTAAACTAACTTTGCATTCCTGGGTAAACCCTCGTTGGTCATGATATATTATTTTTTAATATATTGCCAATTTTTATTTGATGGCATTTTGTTGATAATTTTTCACATCTATGTTATTGAAGGAGACTGTAATTCTTTTTTTAAGATTTATTTATTTATTTATACAAGCACTGGGTACAGTCAGAAGCGTGGGAGGGTGAGAGAATTCACCAGAGCCAGAGCATGGAGCAGAACAGGCAGACAGAGGAAGTACACTGCTGAGGGGAGCAGCAGGTGCTGCAGGAGAGGTCTGCGTGCCATGTGGGACCCTTGCCGGTGGCTGCAGAGGGTATCAAACCGGCGCTGCAGAGGCTGCGGGCAGCTTCACAGCCCAGCGCTCTACCGCTGCACCACCGGGGAGGCCCTATAATTTTCTTTATGTGATTTTGGGTTTTGGTATTAGAATCATGCTGGCTTCATAACATAAATTCGACATGTTTCCTGTTTTAGTTTCTGGGAGATTGCATGAAATTAATGCTGTCTTTTCCCTCATGTGTTTGATATAATTCACTAGTTAAGCATGTGCCTAGAGTTTTATCTGTGGGAAAATACATTTTCTTTAATAGTTACTTATTTAGATTTTGTATCAGCTTGTGCTGATTTTGTTTTCAAGGTTTTTTTCCATTTCATCCAATTTGTTGAATTTGGTGGCTTATTCATCATATGCTCTTACTATTCATTTAGTATTCGTCGGATCTATAGTCATCTCTTTCATTCCAGTGACTTAACTTGTTTTCTCTCCTTTGCTTTATTACTTAAGTTGGAATTAAAGTTTTTCTTGCAGTTGTCTATTTCACTGATTTCTGCCTTTATTTTCTTCTACTTCTTTTTGGGTTTTCTTGCTCTTTGCTAACTTCTTCAGAAAGGAAAACTTAGTTAATTGGTTTTCTAGACCTCTCTCTTCTAATATAAATATTTACAACTAAATTTCTCTAGGCTACTTTTAGCTGTATCTCATGATTATTGTGTTTCTGTAATAATTTTGTTGGAAATATTTCCTAATTATTCTTGTGATTTCTTTGAATTATAAATTACTAAATTACTTAGGAAATATGTCTTAAAATTTGCAGTTTTTTTTTTTTTTTTTTTTTTTTTAGGTCTTCTGTTATGGTCAATTTGAATTCAATTCTATTGTGGTTAGAGGATATACTTCTTATGCTTTATTTTTCTTTTTTATTATGGCCCAGCATGTCATCTGTCCTGCTTATCACACTAATTGTACTTAAAAATAATGTATATTTTGCAGTTGTTGGGTGTGATGATTTTTAAATATCAATTAAGTCAAAGTGATTAGTATTGTTGCTCAGTTCTGTGTGTTCTCTATTTTGGGGGTATACTTCTATTATTGTTCATAATTTTAACAGTTACCCAAAGAGGCTATTAAAACTTACAGCTGATTCTGTGGATATGTTATTCTCCTGTTAATTCTGTCAGTTTTCCTCTCAGCTTTATTAAAATATAATTGACATATAAGATTGTGTAACTTTAATACACTTTAATTTAATATACTTATTAATATAATTAATTAATATACCTAAATGTTAATTTAATATACTTAAATGTTGCAAAATGGTAATTCAGCTTTTGTTTCATGTGTTTTGAAATGCTATGGTTAGGTTTATGCATATTTATGATTGTTGTAACTTACTGAAGATTAACTGTTCCACAAGTTTGAAAAATCCATCTTTATCTCTGATTTTTGTTTTAAAGTCTTTTATTTGATATTAATAAATTCCAATTTTTCATACTTACTTGAATGGCATATTATTTTCTACTCATTATTTTCAATCTATTTCTAACATGGATTTCATCTGTTATAGAACACATGTAATTTTGGGTTTTAAAAACATTTCATTGTTTAATCTCTACCTTTTGGTCAGTGTTTAGTTGTTAACTTTTTAATGTAATCATTGATATGATTGACCTTCTGTGTGCCATTTTAGTACTTGTTTCTGATTGTTTATTTCCCTCTATTATATTTTTCTGCCTTCGTTTGGATAAATTGAATACCTTTAAAATTCCATTTTAATTTGTCTTTTGACATTTTAGCTATACTTCTTTGTATTTATTTTCCTTTAATTTTTGCTAAATAAAGTGATTATAAATATACATCTTTAACTTTGAACTATTTAGAGTTAACATAGCTCTTCACATAAAGTGTAGAAGAAACCTTGCCACTGAGTATGTTGCCTTCAGCCTGTTTGGCTGTAACGTGTTTTATCTGCATAGGTTGACTCCATAAAATAATCTTACTTTTTTTTTTTGCTTTGAACACTAAAAGCTAATATACCTTACATTTACCACTTTTGATGTTTTCGTTCCCATACTATTTCACTTTCTAACACTTTCTTACAGCTTGAATTCTCTTTTATCACAAAATGTCTTTATATGCCTTATTTTTTAAAGAATATTTTTTGGCTGGAGAATTGTAGACTGACAGTTGTAAATATGTCATATTATTGTTTTCTGGTATCTGTTTGGCAGAAGAATTATCTGCATTGTCTTCCCATGTGGTAATGTTTTCTTTTTTTGTTTTTCTGGTGGATACATACATTTTCTCTTCACCTTTGACAACAATCTATCAACCTATAATGTAAAAAAATTATTGTTATATATTATGCTTTATTTTTGCTTTTGGATTAAGCTCTTACATGTTTCTTGGACCTGTTTGTACTGTTCCACAGGTCCCTGAACCATTGTACATCTTCCCCCTATCTTTTCCCTTTCTCATCTGTAGATAAGATTTCTACTGACATACTGTAAAGTTGCCAATTCTGCCATCTGCTCCATTGTGCTGGAAATACATGTACAGTTTATTTTTAATACTTAAAAAAAATACCTAGTCTATTCTTAAGGAGTTCATTAAAACTAGGAAATTAAACTAGTTTAATCAAGAGATATAAAGGTAATTTCTGTTTATATCCAACACAGAAAAAAATGTCTCCAATTATTAGAGTATATAATTATAAGTAAAGCAGAATTAGTTTTTAATATTAGGAAAAGAGAATGCTTTCTGTTAAATCATAGAACTAAATCTGTTAATACAAAAGGATAAGTGAGGACTTAGAGTTGGACAATTTCTCTCTTTTTTTTTTTACCCTTATGTATGTATTTAGGTAATGTTTTATACATATTTAGGGGTATAGATTTACACCTCTTCAGAAAAATTTTACCATATCTCACCTACCACTAAAGCATTCGGTCCTCCATGTATATTACCACACCACACCACACCCACTCCCAAAGCATCCATAGTTCTCTACCACAGTCTGTTGGGAACCCTCCCTCTGAACTTCACAACCCCACACCCTCTCTCTCTGGTGACCTCAGTTCTATGTCATATTTCCAGGGTTTGCTTTGGTCTATATTTGACAATTCTTTCATTTATATTCCACATGAGTAAGTCATCAGTGTTTGTTGTTCTCATGACTGACTTTGCTTAGCATAATCCCCTCAACTTCCATCTATGTTTTCAAATATGGCAAAATAAATTCTTTTCAGATCTGAATAGTATTCCATTGTGGGGTATTGCTCATCTTAATCTACTCATATGTCACTGGGCACTTAAGTTGTTTCCTTATCTTGGCTATTTGAAGCAGTGTATCTATTCTTTCAAATTAGTGTTCTGTATCTTCAGGTAGATATCCAGAAGTGGAATTGCTGGATCATACCACAGGTCTGTTTTTTTTTTTTTTTTTGAAGATTGATTTATTTATTTATACAAGCACTGGGTACAGTTGGAAGCACGGGAGAGTGAGAGGATTCACCAGAGCCAGAGCAGGGAACAGAACAGGCAGACTGACGAAGTACACTGCAGAGGGGAGCAGCGGGTGGGGCAGGAGAGGTCTGTCGCACCATGTGGGACCCTAGCCAGCGGCCGGGGATCGAACCTGTGCTGCAGAGGCTGCGGGCAGCTTCGCAGCTCAGTGCTCAGCCACTGTGCCACCAGGGGAGGCCCTCATAGGCCTGTTTTTAATATTTTCACAAACCTTCATACTGTTACCTATAGGGCTGCACCAGTCAGATTTCCACTAAAGGTGTACAAGAGTTTATTTTGCACCACATCCTCACTAACACTCCTTTCAGGTCTTTTATGGGCCATTCTCACAGTTGTGAAGTGGTGATTCATTGTGGCTTTGTTTTACATTTCCCTGGTGATAAGTGATGGTAAACATTTTTTTTCATGTGCATGTTGGACTTAACATCTGTGTGCTTTCATTGGAGAAGTGTCTATCTCCTTGTGTCCATCTTTTGAGTGGGTTAGTTGTTTTCTTTGTGTTGAGTCATGAGTTCTTTGCAGATCTTTGCTATTAGCCCCTTGATGGATGTAGGATATGCAAATTTTTCTGTGGTTTGGTGGGATGTCTTTTTGTTTTAGTGATAGTTTTTTTCACTGTGCAAAACCTTTTTCATTTGATGTAGTCCCATTTGTTTATTTTGGCTTTTCCAATTAGTTAACCAGGTACTCCTTAGCTTCATGGATTTGTGTATTTAGTTCCTTTCTCAAGTTTGTAAATTTTCCTCTATTATTTCTTTGAATAAACCCTGTCCTCCTCTCTCCCCTTTGAGATACTCATTATCCTTATATTCCCCCTTATAGTGGCGTAGGATAGTTCTAGAAGTGCTGCTTCAGTTTTTAAAAAACCAATTTATTTATTTGTATATATATTTTACATCATTGTTCATTTTTGTACAATGTTTGCTTTATTTTCTCAGGTGTAGCCCCCATAGAATTCCCACCACCAATTTACCCTTGCACTATCACCAAAGTCCCTTGTGCTCCTCCCTCTCCTGTTTTTATTGCTCTCCCTCCCTCTCCTCTTCCCCTGCAGAATGTTTCTGATTTTTCGTTGCCTGTTAATTTTGTTGTGTTTTTTATTGTTATTATTTTTTTCCTAATCCCTTATTTGGTTCCCCTATATTCTTCCTATAAGTGAAACCATCTGATATTTTCCTTTTTCCTTTTGACTTATTTCACTAAGCGTAATCCCTTCTAGCTCCATTCATGTTGCTGTGAATGGTATGAGTTTATCTTTTTTTGATTGCTGAGTAATATTCCATTGTGTATATATACCACATCTTCTTTTTTGTTTGTTTTTTGTTTTTTTAATATTAAATTTTATTTTTATATTCCCCCATACAATTGCAAACGCCCCATTCTGACCCCAATCCTTCCCCTCCCGCCCCCCACCCCCCAAAAAGTGTCTCTGGTTCATAGTTTTTTGTTGATTTTGATTTTCACTTTCTTATATTCATTTTCCTGGTCCCTTATTTAAGTTTTCTAGATTCCTGCTATGAGTAAGACCATCCGGTATTTTTCTTTTTCTTTTTGGCTTATTTCGCTGAGCATGATCCCTTCCAGTGCCATCCATGTTGCTGCAAATTGCATGTGTTTATCTTTTTTGAATGCTGAGTAATATTCCATGGTATATATGTACCACATCTTCTTGATCCAGTCATCTATTTTTGGGCATTTGGGTTGTTACCAAAGCTTAGCTATTGTAAACAGTGCTGCTATAAACATACCATCTTCTTAATCCAGTCATCTATTCATTTGGATTATTTCCCAATCTTACCTATTATAAATAGTGCTTCAATAAACATAGGGGTGCAGGTATCCTTTTGAATTAATGTATTTGTGTACTTGAGGAGTGAAATTGCTGGGTGATATGGTAGCTCCATTTTTTTAGTAGTTTGAGGAACCTCCACACAGCTTTCCTTAGTGGTTGGACCAGTTGGCATTCCCACCAGCGGTGTAGGAGAGTTCCTTTTTCACCACATCCTTGCCAACATTTGTTGCTAGTTTTTTTAATATGTGCTATTCTCATGGTGTATCATTGTGGTTTTGATTTCCATTTCCCTGATTATGAGGGATGTTGAGCATTTTTTCATATACCTGTTGGCCATTTGCATTTCCTCTTTGGAGAATTAAAAAAAAAAAACAAAACATTAGAATTCTCTCTTCCACCTGCCCTTTATGTATTGCTGTCTTCAAAGTCACTGATTCAGTTCTCCACTCAATTCTGTTTCCATAGCTTACTCTGGATTTTTTTTAAATCTCATCAGTTGATTGCTCTCCATCTTCAGTCTCTGTTGTTTTCTAATTTAAAACTTCAGTTTCTACCTTCTTTTCATTAGTTTTATTTCTGAGCTTGTTTATTTGTTTTTCTGGATTTTCTTATATCTGATTAGCTATTCTAAGTTCTCATGTATCACTTTGCCTTAATTTTCTTTCATCTCTGATTTTCTTTATTATAGCAATTTGAACTCTCTGTGGTAGGGAGTCATTCCTATTTTTATCTGTAGCAGTAACTCAGAGAAGGAACTACTATTACTTTTCCTGAAGGTGGTGCTATGTTTCATTTCTTTTGATTTTAGTTCTTTGGGTTTTGCTTGTTTTGTTAGGCCACAGGATATGATCTTGCAGTTGCTCAGTCAGTGATGGAGTGCAAAGCTGCTGGGTCATTGGTGTATATATAGTTCACCCTTGAACAACCCAAGGGGTTGGGCACTACTGTGCAGTCAAAAATTTGAGTGTAACTTTTGACTCCTCAAAAACTGAAGCCACGCTGTGGACCAGAACCGATAATATAAATAATTAACATTTTTTGTTGTTGTATGTACCATACGTATTCTTACAATAAAGTAAGCTAGAGTAAAAATGTCATTAAGAATATCGTAAGAGAAAACACATTTGTAACACCCTACTGTATTTGTTGATACTGTACTTGTGTCATTTGTTTACATGAAAATCCTTGGCTCTTGCATTCCAAACTCATGTTGTTCAAGAGTCAACTGTATTTTTCATTTGTATGTGTCTAGCTTGATGCCTAAAATGCTTCCTACAGATTTTAACTTTATGTAATTCTTGGAGGTTGACATTTTATATGAATAAAGTTTTCCCTGAAGTCTTAATTTTATATATGTTTTGTATTGCTGTCTTTTAAAACTGTGATAGTCTAGACATTTATTTGTTCTAGCATAGCATGGTATTTTAGCTGGTGAAATCTTTGAAACAATCCTTAACTCTTCAAACTTAATATAAAATATAATGCAGGGCCTCCCCTGGTGGCGCAGGTGGTTGAGCGCTGCACCGTGAAGCTGTCCGCAGCCTCTGCAGTGCCGGTTTGATCCTGGCCCGCCGGCCAGGGTCCCACATGGTGCAGCAGACCTCTCCTGTTTTGCCCGCTGCTCCCCTCAGCAGTGTATTTCATCAGTCTACCTGTTCTGTTACCCGCTGTGTCTCTGGTGAATCCTCTCACCCGCCTGCACATCTGGCCTGTACCCTGGTTCTTGTATAAATAAATAAATAAATAAATAAATCTTTAAAAAATACATAATGCAGAAAAATAAGAAAACTTATGAGAAGGCAATTTTCTATAACTAACATTATCGATAGTTAGGCAGAATCTAACTTTATTCAAGTAGAATGGTCATGAGTCCAATGCCTGAAGCAAACTGGATACTTTGAATCCTTTTTTCTGCAGTATGTCTTTGGTCAAATTAATTCACTACTCTGTGTCTCAATTTTCTATCTGTAAAATGGGGGATATTAACAAGTATCTACCAGATAAGCTTGTTGGATAAATGATCAATAAAGGCAAGGCACAGAGAACAGTGTGTGGACTTAGTAAGTTTTATATTCTGACCAGTATTTGTTTTTATTGTGCTTATTAATACCGTTTTACCTTCACAACATGGCCACAAATTAACTACCTGTCACTTAATTGTCTCTGGGTTTTAGGTCTTTTGCAGTGTAAGGAGAATTGGGTTATTTATGACTGATTAACTGGGGGATATGTCAGTCTCTACTGGATACTACAGCTAGTACCCACTTATATGTTCCTCATTGATTCTTTGCTTGCTGTTAAACCATACATGGAAACACAGGCTCTGAAAATATTATCTATGAACAGTTGCATAGTATAGTCTCCTGAAACTGTTGGTTTTAAGTAACATTTATTTTTGTTCACTAGTCTTCTGTGTCACAGGAAAGGAAGGAGGCCTTGAACTTAAACATACTCCATAGCAACAGGCCAAGTTTACTTGCAAATGTGCCCAGCCAGAGTTGCACACATGAGCCATGTTCCCACCCAAGATATTTTCAGTCTTACCAGTTTCTTCTATCTCTTTTACCACTTTCCTTTCTGACTCTTCTATTTCTTCTATCTCTTTCTGGTCTGATGTGATTTCATTTTCTTTTCTCTCCACAAACTCTTACACATTCCATTATATTTTCTCTTCTCTATTGTGGCTCCAAGAATACTGAAATTGTGTATCTTCATTTTTTTAATCCTTCCTCTTTCACCAGGTATATTGTTAGTAGAGACAGATTCTTTTTGTTGGCCTAGTTGTATTTATGGCATTTTGCAGATTCTATTTTTTTTAAAGATTTAATTATTTATGCAAGAACAGGGGTACAGGCAAGATGTGCGGGAGGGTGAGAGGATTCACCAGAGATAGAGCAGGGAGCAGAACAGGCAGACGACCGAAATACACGGCTGCGGGGAGCAGCGGGCGAGACAGGAGAGGTCTGCCACACCATATGGGTTTCTCCCCAGCCAGCCAGGAATTGAACCTGCACTGCAGAGGCTGCGGACAGCTTCACAGTGCAACAGCTTCACAGTGCAGCGCTCGCCTTCGCTACCAGGGAGGCCCCCCAGATTCTATTCTTATTCAGTAAGAGGTAATTGAAGTTAAGTAGTACCATAAGGATATTTAAAAAAAAAAAAAAAAAAACCTTTAAAAAGGTTATTCCTATTTCTAAACACACATGACTGCATGTAGTAAATGCCTCCTTTAAGGTACTTTTTCTATGAATGACTTAACGATATCTACCTATTTTAAGAGACTTTTTTTCATCCTACAAGATAACCCAACAAATCTGCTGAAACATTTTCTAAAACATGGTCTTGCTTTAAATAATATTGATCATTGTCTTTGGATCAGTTACTGCACTAGATTGCATATCTATTTGTATATAGATGTTGCAGGATAAAATTTAGTGGTGACAGATTGGTTTTTTTTTTTTAACGTTTCTTTTTTTCACCTTAGTATTTCTTAGAAAGATATACAGCTGTGTAATCTTCATGGGAAATTTTGCCTTTCTACATAATTGAAACTTTTACCTCCTAGCAGGTTTTCTTATATTACAGAGAGTAAGTTTGCTGCCATTATTTGTTTCTGCTGTTTGTCAGTAGCATTCACAGTATTTTTCTTGTATCCCTCAATCAGTGAGCCACGGCAGCAATGCCTAATGTTATTAGCAAGCACGTTTCCCCCATGACTCTTAACAAGGTTTCTTTGTTGTTTTTTTTTTTTTAATGGACTATAAAAGAAGGAAGGCTGTGTAGTATTTCCTAAATGCCCCTATATTAGAAACCCTCATATTTAATGTAATCTGTACTGGTGGTGATGGTTGGTCAATTGAATTAAAGTTTGGTATCCTTAAAAATGACATAAACCTTTGAACATTTTCATATACATGTTAATGCTATAGCTTTTTTTTCTATAAAGCTTTTAGTGTTTGTCTGGTAATGAGAACTGTGCATTGTTTTTCTTTCACAAAGCATGCGTGTATTTCATCACCAAAGTGTCAGCTTTGGCTTTTTTTCAAGTGGAGAGAGAACTTACTTAGACATATTGAAGGCATTCTGAGTATAGAATTCTGCTGGACTTTGTATGATCCCCCCATCTTTTATATATGTCTCACAATTTTTTTAGTGACTCACTTGATGGAAATGTTCCTAAACATTAAACTTAATTTTTTCAGTTAACATAATATTTAAATTGCATAATTACAATGCATGTAGAACTGGAATGAATATATTGGTTACAAGGCATACCTGACTCTCTATAAATATACAACTGCTGGGACAAGAGAGAGAGTGCAGCCTAATAAGAACTGTTTCTGAGTGTTGTTAAGTTTCTATGGGATGTTTTATAGATTGAAAGGAAAAGATCTGAGGTTGTCCTGATAGGTATTAGAAGTCAGAAAAGGGAGCTTTCACTGACATATTTTGAGATTCTTACTCAAAGCTAACAGATTTTTACTTCTTATAGTTAATATTTCTTACTACTTTTAAGTCACTACTTCAACAAATCTTAATTAAGAGATGTGAAAAGAGGGCCTCCCCTGGTAGCGCAGCGGTTGAGCGCTGGGCTGCAAAGCTGCCTGCAGCCTCTGCAGCGCTGGTTCGATCCCCGGCCACTGGCGAGGGTCCCACATGGTGCACAGACCTCTCCTGCCACCTGCTGCTCCCTCAGCAGTGCACTTTGGTCCTTCTGCCTGTTCTTCTCCCCACTCTGGCTCTGGTGAATTCTCTCACCCTCTGCTCCTCTGACTGTACCCAGTGCTTGTATAAATAAATACATCTTAAAAAAAAAAAAAAAGAGAGAGAGAGATGTGAAAAGATACAGTGCCAGTCCTTTAGAGGTTCATGTCCAATGTTGGTAGAGAGATGAAATGTGTAATGTAGTATAAGAACACAGAGAATGAGTTTCTGCTTGAGGGGGAAAGGAAGAGATTCAAGAGATGTGACCCTTGTGTTTAAATTATGCAGGACAGGTCAGTATTAGGCAGAAGATATTTGGGAGAAGAAAAGTGCAGATAATTCAGAATTTGTTACATGGATCTTGAAGCAGTCCTAATAATGAAAACAATTTTGCCACAAAAAAAGCAAATTACCAACATTGCAAATAAATTTAGAATTAAATGATTAATTTGTATTCGTGGTCATAGTCAGTTTAATAACTATTAGATACTCAAATTCAGAAGAAATATATATCTTGTGTTGCTTGCCTCAGTGCTCTTCATGGATCCTGATTGCCTCCCGCTGCTCTCTTCGTTGCACTCCAATTTTTGGCCTGTCTTCCCCATTAGGTTCACCTGTGAGGGCAGGAAGCCTCTGTCTTTTTCACTGTTGTTCCTAGCATCAAGTAAAGCACTGATTGTTGACTGACTGCTGGGTTGGCTAACTTTGATTTATATGGATATGTGGGAAGCTTACAGTACTTAAATATCTTATTTGCTCATTTTTTTAAAACAGTGAACAGAGCATCTGTCAGGCAAGAGCTGCGGTGATGGTTTATGATGATGCCAATAAGAAGTGGGTGCCAGCTGGTGGCTCAACTGGGTTCAGCAGAGTTCATATATATCACCATACAGGCAACAACACATTCAGAGTGGTGGGCAGGAAGATTCAGGATCATCAGGTAAGAATCATTGGAATTCTTGTTTCAAGTTACATAGTATTAAAAAAAAACTTCATATGATTCATAAAGTAGTGATTTAATACCATAGTCAAATTAGTGTCTCTGGGAGCCATAGGATGTAGGCTGGCTTTCTCATCCTCTCCACCTTTTATGAAGCTTGAACTTAGATGAGGATTTGGAACTAATTGTACAAAAATATAAGTGCAAGTTTTTCAATTATGAGTAGGTCTTTGGCCTTGCAGCTAGCTAAGTTTGGGAATCTGAAGTAAATTTAGAACAAACAAAATGTGAAACTCTACTAGCAGATTGTATATTTAAGGAATACATTTTCTGCCAAAGGTATGATAGATAGGCTAGCAGGAGTTGAAAGAACAATGAGTTGCAGAAAATGTTAAATTCATGCATTGTAGAAAAGTTAAAGGCATTGAGGTTGCTAGAATAATTCAGTTACACTTTTGTAATTTATATCTGAGGTGACAGCTAAGCTTTTTCTAATTTCCTGCTTTGCATTTCTTAAAAAGCTGACTGAATTATCTGATTGCTTGATTTTCTTAGGCCTTAACAAGTCAGAAGATGTAGATAGAGTAAAGCGTAGGTATGGTCTTACTAGGAATATGTATATGCTAAATAGCAGCAAGAATTTTTGTAAAGAATCGATGTGTAAAATACTCTGGTTCTGGTAAGATGGTGGAATCAACCAAGGTTAAACACATGCAGGAAAAATGTAGCAAATTACCAGCTGAGCTCAAACTTAAGAAAGGTAGATCCCTGGGTTTCCACTAAAGAAGCATGATAGTGTGTAAACAAGTGCTACAGTAACCTTCTGCTTTAGAAGAGAGATTATGAACTGCTAGGATGATTGAGATTCATCATCTGTCTCTGTAGGCACTATGGACTCTAAGGGTTAGACCTTGAAACTGATATTTCTGCATAACGTTTGGATTCAGGGTGACTGTACACCATGAAAAGAAGACCTCCCCAAATCCTCCTTTTGCCACAGGGAAGTGAAATAATTTGTTTTGGTCTGAGCTGATATAGGCACTCCTGTGAATAATGGGAAATTCTAACTTTACTTACACAACTCCAGTCAAATTAGCAATAGTGGTTACAGGTTAGTGAAACTCCTGGGCACCTGGCAAAAAGAAATGCAGTGCTTCCCTAGAGAGTAACTTTCATCAATCTTAGTAAGTCTGCAGAAAGAGCAATTCACTGAATTTAATAAATTACTTTCTTAGTACAAACTTTTGTAGTCTCTTTTGGCCCTGTCAGACCACCTTTTCTCTTTATTTCTTTCCTGTGCCCCAGTATTTCTCTATTTTTCTTTCCTGGTTTCCTTTTTTTGCCCTCTGTGCCCTTTCCTGGCCTCCCCAGTGTCTGCTCTTTTGTAGTCCAGGTTGTGCTGAATGCTTCCTCTCCTCTTTGTCTTTCCTCCAGCATTGTTTCCAGCAGTAAGTTTGACAAATCAAACATGCCCTAAGATGCTGTCTGTAGAGAAAAAAAATTGAAATTGGACAACTAAGACATTGTAGAAATTGTTGAACATTCTTAACATTCAAAACTAGTAACTGTAAAATAAAAACTTTTACATAAATTTGGTGAGTTGATCATTTGATGGTACTGATGAACAATCCTAAAAATATCTAAATGTTGGCAAAAAAGGAAATATATAAAATAATTAGAAAAAAAATGTATGTCAATAAATCTCCATATGAGACACAGGTAATTTTGTAAGTAAAGTACCCTGTGACTTCTAGGTGTTGACAAATGGTGTGTTTCTTAAAATGGAAATTTGAAAAACAATTCTAAATAATTTGTGACACTAAGATGAAATTATTATGAAGATTAGAAAATAAGAAAATACTAGAGTGACAAATATAGAAACCTGTGGGATGTCTAAGATCTCCTTGGATGGACAAGTCTTAACAGTATTTAATGAGCTTAATTCATAGAAAACAGAAGGAAATAGAAAAATGGAAGAAGAAACTAAAGAAAACATAGGCCAAACACTCCAAGATACTGGATTCAGATGTCTCTGCAAACTGGACTCCAGCACAAGGAGAAAAAAAGCACAAATAAACAAATGGCACTACATCAGATGAAAAGATTCTGTGCAGTGAAACTGTCACTAAACAAAAAAAGTCCCATTAAACTGGAGGAAAATTTGCACATTCTATGTCCAAAAAGGGGCTAATAGCCCTAATCTACAAAGAACTCATAGGACTCAACACAAAGAACAAATAATACACTTGGAAGATGGGCACAAGAAGCTCAATAGACACTTCTTCAAAGAAGACACATAAATGTTCAGTTCAACAGGCATATGAAAAAAAATGCTGACTGTGATACTACTTATCACCAGGAAAATGTAAACTAAAACCACAGTGAGCTACCATCTCACGCCTGCAAGAAGGAGCCATATAAGAATTGAAAGGTGTGTTAGTGAGAAGAAACTCTTGTATATCTTTGGTGGAAATCTGACTGATTCAGTATGAAGATTTTTGAAAATATTAAAAACAGACCTACGATATGATCCAGCAAGTCCACTTCTTGATATCTACCTGAAGATGTAGAATACTAATTTGATGGAATAGCTACACGGCTTCAAAATGACCACAATAAGGAAACAGTCTAAGTGCCCAAAAACAGATAGGTGGGTTGAGATGTTCCACACAGTGGAATACTACTCAGTTTGGAAAAGAAGATACTTTGCCTTTGTGAAAACATGGAGGAAGCAGGATGTAATTATGTTAAGCAAAATGAGTCAAGAGGAGGACAAATACCAGCTGACTTACTGATGTGGAATATAAAGAAACAAAAGAGATGAGTAGTCAAAAATAGACCAGAACAACCCTTTTAATATAATCTAAAGGTGAGGCTACCAGAGGGAGGGGGTGAGGTTATGGTGTTCGGAGGAGTGCTCCCAGTAGACTGTGGTGGAGGACTATGGATGCTTTGGAAGTGGGTGTGGTGTGGTAATACACATCTGAAGAAATATGAACCTGTATGCCTCTGTCGTATCCAGTATTGTAAACCAATGTTACCTCAAGAAAGAATAATGCAATTTAAAAAAAAATAAAAGGTAAGATTGATTTAGATCTAAATTTAGATATGATTTACATTGAATGTAAATATAGTCAGTAATCCAGTTAAAAGCAAAGACTGGCAAATTGACTAGCATAGAATCGATCATTTGAATACAAACTTGTAGCTGCACACATAGAGCCAGTGCAATATTGATAAAAACCAAATAGGAGGATATAGTGTAGTGACTTTAAGACCGTATACAGTGACAGTAGTTTAGGCACTGTGATGTTGGCTTTGAAAGGTGTATTGACCCGTAGATAAGTAGAGCTATTTTTAGAAACTTGGTTTATGAAAAGGAAATGTGCAGCATCGTTAATAGATAGTGATGGATCAATTGAACAAATTGAAACAGAGAAAGCTTGAATGGTGTTATATACCAAAGACATAAATCAATTCCAGTTGAATTGGAATGGAAAATAAAGCTTACATAATGTAATATGGAATGATATTATCACTTTGGGATTGAGAAAGAACTCTTTAAACAATTATAAAAAGCGTTAAATACAGAGGAGAAGATTGTTGTACAGTTGGAACTGAATAAAAGTCAAGCACTTCCGTTCATCAAAAAACACCATTTAGAGAGTGAAAAGGCAAGCCACAGAATGGAACAAGCTGTTTGTAACACACATAACCAACAATGAGATATCCAGAGTGTATAAAGAACTTGTACAAATATAGAGATGGACAACTTAGTAGAAAAATGGACAGGAGATTTTAAAGTGATTATTCATAAAATAAGATATCCAGACAGCCATTACAACATAAAAGATAAGAATTCTCATTAGTAATCAGAGAAAGAATTCTCATTAGTAATCAGGGAAACTAAAGTCACAATGATGGCTTATACCCACCAGAATTGCTCAAATAAAAGCAAACAGTACCAGTTGTAATGTTGTTTGTGTTATTGTACAAGCTGTTGTATTCTGCTTTGCAAGTGGAAATTGATATAACCAGTTTGTAATGCTACTTGGAGTTTTCTGCAAGCTGAACATAGTTTTGTTATGTTATGTTACATTAAGTTCAAACATGTTATGTGTCACTCAGTGATGGGGGGGATACATTCTGATAAATTGTATCATTACATAATTTTGTCATAGTGCAGAAGTTACAGGGTCTAATTACACAAACTAATGATGTAGCTACTGCACACCTAGGCTATCTGGTATAATCTCATTGGCACTACTGTTGTATGTGCAGTTTGTTGTTGATTGGAACATCATTAAATGACACTTATGACATCCACTGTTGTATGTATATGCACCAGAAACATGTTTTACACAAGGAATACCATAGAGCAATAAAAAGAAGCTACCTCTACATGCAACAAATAGATGACGCCAACAATTTTGAGAGAAAGAGGGTATCAGATATGTTAAATATGTATTGTGTTTCTCCATTTATATAAAATCCCAAAACCTGCAAAACTGATCTGTGATGTTGTTGAAATGTGGTCAGTACCTTTGGGGAGGTGGGAAGATGTTTGTGGTGTTAACGTCCTATTTCTTGCTCGGGATTTTGGCTACATGGAGTGTTCACCAGGATATATGTTTATGTTTTATACACTTTTCTGAATTTATAATAATTCAGTAAACATGTAAAAATGCATTTTATGAAGGAAATGGATTTTCTTTTGTTTTGGTGGTTCTCTGTTTTAAAGCTAGACCTTTGTGTCCGTCATATAGCTTCCATCCGATTATTATTTCTTCAGGCTGATTTTACCATACATGATAGTTTCTAACATTTTTTTTTTTGCCTAGAGCTATCAGGAACAACTTTGAATCAGTATTTCAGTATGGATTTGTTGACTTTCTTGATTTTGCCAATTATTTGCTTGATTTTATAAAGAATTATGTCTTTTAGGTGGTGATAAATTGTGCCATTCCTAAAGGGTTGAAGTACAATCAAGCTACGCAGACTTTCCACCAGTGGCGTGATGCTAGACAGGTGTATGGTCTCAACTTTGGCAGTAAAGAGGATGCCAATGTCTTCGCAAGTGCCATGATGCATGCCTTAGAAGTGTTGAATTCACAGGAAACAGGTAAGGTGTCTGTGATTTACTTGTTTTCTTAAAAGTGTCATGTATATGTTAAATCTTTTTCTGACAAATTTTAAAATCATATATGTATTTGTAATAATTCTTGAATTTCCATTGTTTACTACAAAAAATGTGAACTTTTGTTAGTTGATAATGATCCTGTAGCCTAGAAGGATAAACATTAGTATATTGGTTACAGCTAGTATTTGTTTAACCCTTGCATTTGAAATTAGTTATACCATCCTCCTGTTCTAGAAACTCAACTTTTGTTGCAAGAACTTGTGGCAATTATGGAAATTATGTGTATTTATCATCATCTCAGTTTTTATTAAAAAGCACATGTTTTCTGAAAACATGTTTTTAACACTACTAAGCCTGTAAACTGCAAGTAGGATTAGTAAATTGAAAACAATTTTGATTCTAAAAATTGCTTAAAGATTTTAGGAGTGCCCTCATGTGGTACAAGCCATTTATTGCATTTTCTCTTGACACTGCATGGTGGTTATTAGAAAGATATGTATTAAAAAAATGCCAGGATTTAAAACTGCATATATGTCAGAGAGAAGCTCTGTTTTTGTCTTGGAGTAAACATAGAAAAGAAATACATAACTGTGTGATTATCTCTTTGGGGGCGATAGATTTTATAATCAGAAAAATGGATGTTATATATAAAACAAAATATGATTACTCTTGCAAAATATGATTACTCTTGCCTTTGTTTATGTAGTAGTGATCTTGATAAAAATATGTTATAAACAAAATTCGTGTATTTTAGGAGGAAGGACATATATAGTCAGATAAAAATTTGATATTTTGTTGATGGTAGAGAATTTCAAAATTTTGATTTGAAATCAAAGTTAAAAATTAACTTTCATTTATACCTTGCCTTATTCTAAAAAGGATTGTAGCATCTAGCCCATGTGTCAGTTTATTTCAAATATGATTTCAGTACAAGATATTTTCGGGATCTTGCTGATTTTATGTTTGTAGATGGTTTATATTAGATCTTCCTTTGAGGAAATAAATATATCTATAATTTGGACATAGCTTTCACGTATTAATCTGTTTTAAGAAAAATAAATCACTAGAATGTCTCCTGAGCTATCAAAAGTCCAGAAAATACCACAGAAAAGTCTGCCTGTTTGTATATTATTCTATGTAGATTATCTCTCCAGGTCAGTGCACTTTACTTGCAGACATCAGTTTATTATCAGCATTCTGCTGTAGTTACAGAATTACTTCTCGGTCACTGTAGCTTTGTTGTAGGGAAGAAACTAGAGGTGTGGTTCTTAATATAGATCAACTACATAATAAGTAATTAAGAGACCAATGTTTAGAGATACACTCTGTGTGTGTGTGTGTGTGTGTGTGTGTGTGTGTGTGTGTGTGAATGACAGTAACATGTGACTTCCCCATGTTTGGAAAAAACTAAAATTTTTATTTCTGAACCTTCAAAAGAGAATCTACTGATATTAGGGACTAATGTTATTAATGTAAGTAGGTAACTGTTGTCATTTATCTTGTCAACAAATTTTTTTTTTTAGCCAAATGGGAAGGGTTATTTTTATCAGTGTGTAGTCATGTAGTTGGCTTTCAAAATGAAAATGCAATTAATGTTTTTTTCTTTTGATCTTGATCTTTTGAAATTAGCGAGTCTTAATGTGGGAGAGACTCAGTTATATTATCTGTTGTAATTT
Source organism: Talpa europaea (assembly GCF_964194135.1). Lineage (NCBI taxonomy): Eukaryota > Metazoa > Chordata > Mammalia > Eulipotyphla > Talpidae > Talpa > Talpa europaea. The sequence continues at coordinate 61,032,471 of NC_140082.1, read as the reverse complement.
CCACATTTTAGAAAGTTTGGCAAATGGGAAAATTACCCATCATCTCGCTGGTTATACAAGTATTTTGGTAAGGCAAAAAAAAACTTTAATAGATTTCTTAGATGATGATGAAACTTTATTCTCTTCTCTGTCACAATCTCAACCACAGGTTTAAGCAAAAGAGAAAAGGGAGGAAGAAACTGGTTCATCCTAGCCATTTTCTTGCATGATGATCCAAGTGATTGGCAAAGAGGCTTTTGGTTCAGTAGATTATTCATCAGAGAAAATAGAGCATATAAAAATGGTTGATGCTCTTTATCATCTGATTTATCTAGGAAATGACTTTTTATAAATTCCTATAGTTAGATGCTAATTTCTGATTTTCCATGACTTGGAAGGGGAGACGTGGAAGGAGGTAGTGCTAACAATCCGTATCCTAGGGAACGGATATAGAGTGCCAAAGTAAGATAGATATAAATCCCACCCTGGTATTGTTTTGTGGGCTTCTTTCCATCCATCTAAACAAACATACTCAATAATGTTGTCTCTCATCTTGAACATATCTTCCCTTGCCACAGCTGTTAGCTCTGGGTTTATAGCCAGTTCCTTTCTAAAACCATCTACTGTCTTCTTGCCAAAACCAAGTTGGAAAAGCTTAACTTGTATGTCCCCTCCTTAGACAAATAATATGTCTGATGAATCTGATCAGAAGCAAAGTGAACTTATTCATAAATAGAGTCACGACAGATACTATTTCCTACTCTTACTGATTTACCACTTTTAAAAATTAATTTTCCATATTTGAATATTCTTGTTTATTTAGTTGTCAGTATTTTCCATTGAACACTGGTTAAACTTTTTCAGTGTTTTACCGACATTTAATAATTATGCCCCCTTTTGTTCAGATACATTTTTCCCCCCAGAAACTCTGTGCATTAACAGACCCCCCCAAAAAAAGAAAGAAAGAAAAAGAAATAAAGCTTCTCCGATTAATGTGGGGATTTGGGAGTCCATAGCACTGAGTTACCTGTGTGGGTTTCCAGAGCAGGATTTGAAAATTACTGGCCCTTGTTCTCCAAGTTCTTTAAGGCCTCAAACAAATTTTTTAAATTAATAACATGTCTTTGGGGTCAGTCATACTGACCTTTATAAGGTGCTTCTGTTTGTTTAATATTTCCATTTCTTTTATGAAAAGGGTGGGTGGCAGGAATGTTTTCCTTTATTTTGTTTTTAACTTGGTATGCAATTATCTAATATACTTGAAAGTACAGGAGGTGCTAAATACAGTGAGTTATATTTGGAACTTAAACACAAATCGCATGTTCTAACATTTTGAAAAAGAGTTGAATTAATGCTCTTCCTTTTAAACCAAATGCTGCAGTTTATCTGTTTCTTTTGTCTTATGGAAATGGACTTGATTTTACACAAGTACATTCAAAACTCATCTAGGCTGCTATTTTTAATTTCTGTGTTATTTATCACATAAATTTATGACAGTTTTGCAGATAATGGATTATATAAAACATAAAGTCAGTCCTTGTGGTAAAGGTAAATTTACACAATCTCTTTTGTTTTGGAAAAGGTTTAAGCATTTGAAAATAGGAAAATGATTTTTTAAAATCCATTTTTTAAAGGGAAATCATATGCCTAGCCAATATTATTTTACTGCTTTTGTTCTTCTCTACCAAGATTTAGCATACCTTGAAGAGGAAAGCTTTAAAATATTTTACCATTAGTTGAGACTGCTTTTGCCATGAGAACATAATCAAAGATAGCCTGTGTTGGATATTTTCTTTACCATTTTTAGAATAAATATTTACAAATAATTGAAATTAGATTCATTTTTATTCTTATTGCTAGTTTGCCCCTTCCAATATCAGTAGTTGCATGAATTCTATATCAGCATTTTTAAATTTTTTTGAGAGATGTTTTGGAGTTAATTGGATTTTTAAAATTTTGAAACATTCTAGAAACAATTTATGGTGGCACTTTTATTTTTCAGTCTTCCAGCCTGAAAGTATTCATTAGAGCAGTATATCCCCACCAGACATGTTTTGAACATTGGTGTTAAGCCAGACATGGGGAATAACACTGACATGATAAAACCTGTATCTTTCCTTCCAGGATTTCACATGTAGGCTGAAGCTACTATAAATAAGGTCAACAAATGTAGAATACATTTTGTGGAATGTTGTGAATGCAGTATGTAGAAAAGCCTTTGGAATACCAATGAAAACTGTAGGGTCAAGAAAAGTTTTTAAAAGGACATGCATTTGAGTTGTTTTTTGAAGAATGAGTAATCCTCATCAGCAGGAGAAGAACATTGTTGCTAGGCTTGGAAACATGAGACCATGGAACAATTGGGAAACAACAGATAGGTAATGTGGCTTGGGCCTGAGAATTTATATTCGGGCAGGGAAGACACAGGAGATAGACTAGAAAGGTAGGAAGCCCTTGCATTCCTGCTGAGGAATGTGCGTGTTGTGATGGTCAGTACCGCAGAGAACATCCACAGTACGAAATAAATGTTTGGTATGATCAAGTTTGTGCTTTAGGTTTGTGATGGATTGGTGAACTTGTGGTTATAAGCATGTAAATCTGCTTGGGGTGCTGTTATGGAATTAATGGTGAGAAGGATAAGGCATGAAATGACAGAGTATAAAGAAGAAATGAGCAGAGGGAAGAGAGGATGACAGCCTTTCGTTAGGTGCCTGCTGTTCCTGTGACAGCATTGTGTTCAGGTCCTTACTTAGTTGTTGGGACATTGCTGAGGCAGGAATAATAATCCATTCATTGTTCACCTACTATGTGCCAGGTCCTAATTGGATGTTTGTATTACTGATAATCTTTATAATAATCCTGCAAAATTGGTGTTACTGTCCTCGTTTTAGAAAAGATATTAGACCTTAGAGAAGGTCACCGGATTGGCCCAAAGGTCACAGCTATAAAGTGGCAAAAGTGGCATTTGTACCCAAATCTAGTTTTAGAATTCTACCACTTTCCCTCTGTGTCAGTGAAATGTAATGGAAGGCCAGGACAGATTGGTGTTATGATTATCCATTGTGTCAGTTTGGGGCATTGGTGAAGATGTCCTACTGACCGGAGGTAGGCGAGAATGGGAAATAGATAACAAATTTTATTCTGGACATACTGCATTTGGGGCATTTTATTAATACTTTCATTAAATCATATTCAAATGGACTTGGAAAGACCCCTAAAGGTAATCTTTGCAGTATTATCACTTTAACTTTCCTATATCAAGTAATCTTATTTGCAAAAGTAACATTTTAAAACAGATAAAAAGCATTAGCAGCTCATCGGTAACAAGTTTGGGGAGGGGGGTAAGTGGGGCAGTCTTTCTGTGGGTGCTGTCATATACTACTTCATCCTTAGACTTAACCTCTTCCACAGGCTTCCTTATTTATAAATTCACAATCTCCATAATAATGTGAGGTTTATCTGTTGGTACTGTACTTCCAGTTTCCAATTAGGAAGAATACCCTGGAAGGATGGGACCCCCCCCAAAATCACACACACCTGGAAGGAGGAGGCACAACTGAAGTTCTGGCCTTTATGTTAGGCCATTTCTTTTTATTGCATTTCTTTCCTTTTCAAATTGAAATCTTCAAAAGGTATATTGAAAACTGTTTTTGAGGGAAGTCAGTTTAGGTGAGAAAGTGGGAAAGAGAACTTTTCATATACTTTCTGTTTTATGTTTGAGTGAAAAAAATTCTTTTATTGAGGTAACATTGGTTTACAATGCTGTCTATGATTCAAATATATAGGATCACACCTCTTCAGATGTATTTTTAGTAAAATTTTAAGGTCTTTTGTGATTTAGTGGAAGGAAATTATTCTTGGAGTCAAAGAATTCCAGTTTTGTCTCTCTTTGGTGGCAGATTACCTTCTCTAAAGCTGTTTCTTTTTGTGTAAAAAGTGGATCATGAGAATACCTGTGTTAGAATATTATTATGAGAATTAAATTAGATAAAGACATTAGTAATATTAAACTATAAAATGTTATTTTTGAATGCTAACATCTAAAAATGCAAAGAAAATTCTACTGTGTGATAGAGAAATGGATAGTGGTAGAGAGACTGAAATCTCTAACCTCTTCTTTGCTTTTCCTGCCTGGTGAAGACTTACCTTGTTATTTTTTCTCTCAGGATAGAAAATTAATTTTAAAAATAAAGCCATCATTTGAGTGCTTCTCCATGCAAGGGGAAATTAGACTCAAGTCTTTTCCTCAGTGAAAATACACCCTTTGAATATCTCAATTCTACTCATGGGAGCTAAAGCACAACCATAATTCAAAGGAGAAAGTCATATCTGATATGCAGCTAAAATCCCATATAACAAGAATGCCACTTTCACTTAAGCGATAGGAAAAGTGTTAATGAAGAGATGGCTTTTTGAGTTGGGTTATGAAAGATGAACAAAAGGTAAACATAAGGAGATGAGACCCAGGAGTATAAAATCTCCTTTGGGACTAAATTTTACTGGCAATTTTAGATATCTAATCCAGTCAAATGTTCTAATTAACTATTCTTGACATTTTAGGAATTTTTTGATATTGTGATTGTACCAGATACTGATAAGTATAGTTTAAATAGTGCCAATGCCTGAACTGAACATGACTGACCTGTTATATATATCTTTGATTACTTGAGGAAGAACAGAGATCAGTGATAATTGCAATTTCTTTTTGACAACATCTCAATATTGAGTGTAAAGGGGTCTAAATAATAAAAGGATCTCTAGCTGTTGAAAAGCTAGAATGAGTTCCCGTGTCCTATCCATTCTGTCTTGCAGCCCTTCTCCTAGACTTTCTTAACCAGGGTTCTGTAAGTGAATTAAGTGCTTTTGGAAAAATGATTTGGATAATTCAGTTCTCAGTTCTTCCAAGGATAATTTACATAGGTACTTTTTACTTACAATGGATGTATTGTAAGACCAGACTCTCTTGGAGGGCTACTTCTCTTCTGTTCTTTTCCCTTGACACCGCTTTGTGCCTCAGTGTTTCCTATCTCCCATTCACCCCACAAGAACTACCTTGAAATTCTGGGCTGGAACTGTGAGCAGAAAATGACTGTGGATTAATGTAAGTGAGAATTAATTACTTCTACATCAGATCCTTCTCATTTGTTCAATATAGCTTTGTATTGATTTCTACTATTGATTTCTGAAATTATCCTGCATCTAATATTTACTTACAGCCATGACTCTTAGTTTACACACCTCATCATTAAAAATTAATGTCTGGTTTACGGTCTCCATGTTCTCACTTTCTTTCGGGCTAAACCAAATGCAGAATGTGAAATATCAGATTTAAAACCCTAATTTAGGGATTAGAAATGTGTGATTTGAGAATCCTCTTCCATTCCGGGAGTTGCTTAGGCTCTCCTTTTCTCCATTATCCTACAACCAAAGCAACATACTGAACACAGCATACTGGATGCAAAAGCAAGTAAATTAAGCCAGAATTCTTCTATTAAATCACACATTAAAGAGAGTCATAAAAATATAAAATGTATCATTCCATTTGTAGTAATCTTTATTTGGAAAATAATTTTTTTGGCTTGTAAAATAAGTTGTAATTATAAAATTTATAAAAATTATATTAGTTATAAAGATTTATAAAAATGTTTATGGTAATATCCAGTAGCCTTTTATTGTTATTAAATGAATTACTAGAAATTAAAACTGAAAAATTTTAATGATAGATATAACCTGCATGAACAAAAACTCTTCAGGGACTTTAGTAAATTTTAAGAATGGCAAGTCTCTTGACTAGAACCTATGGAACTACTTCCCTCACTTACCAGGGAAGGCTATTGATTGAGAACAGGATTTCTAATTTATTTTGATTTTTTTTCATCCAGCCTAGAAAAGAAATATTAGCTGTTGTCTATGATTGTTAGATGAGGATATTCCATATTTTCTATTGCTTTGATGTAAGATCCTTTCTCTTTAATACAAACCTAACTTTGCTTATAGCAGAGAAACCTTTCTCTCCTTATCATTATTAGTTCTTCTTTTCCTGATTTTCATCTTCTTTCCTTCCAATGAAACTGATTTCATGGGTGGCTGTCCATTTAATTATGTATCTTCCCCATTCATAGAAGTAGACAGACAGTATTACTAGTCTTCATATATATCTATCAATAAAAGGGAAAATGTAGTCCTTTTTTTCAAGCTTAAGATGAAAAAATTGTCCATTGATTAGATTTGTGACCATCATCTACCCAGTACTAGTAACCATTATTGCTGTTTCTAAAGTATACCTCTTAGAAATTCAGTATCCTCTGTTTTCTAGTTACTTGACTTCTAGTTTTCTAATACACTTGACTTCTTGTTTTGTGAGTTTCACAATTACATATGAATTATTATATGTATTTATATAGTATGTGAACTATAATAAATTAAAAATATTTACTGCTATGACATTTAAGTTCCTTATCACATAGCTGTTTGGGAAACTGGCTTTAGCTTGATTGTAACTCAAGTCTGATGCTAAATTTTTCATGAGCCACAGTATTAGTCTTATGTTGTTGTAGTTATGGCAGAATGTGCTCCAAGGTAGAAATGATTAAATAACTAAAAGATACAGATAGGACTTTTGCGATATATCTGCATTTCATTATCTTATAGAACGTTTGTTTCAATCAGTTACTATATTTTGTCTACCTTGTTTTTGTTTCTCCACTTCTCTGGCAGTTGGGCATCTTGAAATATATTGTCTGTTATGGGTCTAGCTTTTGACTTTCTCTTTAGGCTTGTTTTACAATAACCTTGAATTTTAATGGTGCTTCAGTGATTTGAAGACTTCATCCACGATTATTTGTATGCTTTCATGTATAAGAATAGTAATTGTATACAAAATTACTTATCCCCAAATTTTAATCATATTTGTTGCCCATAAATTGGAGAATCATTTGCTGAGTGTTAGAATAACAAGAAAATTTGGATAACATTTTGTTGAACTTTTTCGAGATCTTTAAACAAAGATGTTTTAACTGTAATAGAATTTATTTTGTTGTCCATTGATGATAAGAAATTAATTACAGCAATTACTTCTACTCTGGTGAGACCAATCACAACACACAGTGGTAGCCAAAACTGTTCTGAAGTTTTTGCAGCTTATTTTTGGGCATGCTTTCGTAAGTCTGTAGATGTACCATTGAGTTGTACCTGTTTCAGCAAAGAACATATGTGCACTGGTGTATCACCTCTAAAGTAACATTGGGCATTCCTGTTTTTATCATCTAGGGAAAACAGAAAAACTATTCAGTCTTCTAGGGATGGTATTATGTAGTTGTGTCTTTGAAATCAGTAGTTTATAAGGGTGAAGACTATTCCGACATTGTTTCACAGATTCACAAAAACAACTGAGATAAATGGCCTCATAATCTAAAAGAAGAAATACCGCAGAAAACTGAATTATTTATATTTCTGATGAAGTACTGTAGTGCACCATATAAAAAAAAACAAAATGAATAATACAAAATTGTTAAAGGGCTATCATTGTGTGGAAAAGATAACACAGGGTCAGAAATATCTGCAGGGCAGATGAATGTGTAAGTACAGAGTGGTAATTAGGAAGTGGAATAGGCAAATACAGCATGCTACTTATATAAAGATACCAAAAATAATTCTTACAAGGTAGACAGACTTGCTGTACCTCTGTAGGCTTTTGCAATTTCTGAGAGGATTCATATTAGAAAATAAGTGACTTCTGTTTTCCGGAAATTTTCATGGGTATTAGATTATGACAGTGCGATTCGTGTAGGAAGAAGTAAATTTTTGTTTTAATGTAGTGAAGAAAATCCATCATTTATTGCAATGTTATTCTTACTATATGAGATGCCTATTTTAGAGATCAGGTGTCCAAATTCAACAGTATTTTTAATATTGTTTCCATCAATTGAGGTAGTGATTGTAAATGACTGCTTTGTCTAAAATTATAGGAAAAAGGACAGGAGACATGTACTAAGGTGAAACAGTCATATTTATAACAACATCATTGTTCATAGATTATACATAGACTACTGAAATAGAACATTGTAAATATTCAAGGAAAAACTACGTTTGTATCATTTGCAGAGTGTTTCCTTTACAAATACTTGATACCTGCTGTGGTAATGGTGTACTAAATAAAAAGAATTAACTTATTCAGATTGAGAGTCACTAGTTCCCATGAACTTAAAACTGTCCTTAAGCTATAGAACCATACATCTTTGATTTGAAGATACTGGATGAATGGTACTCACTTCTGGGAAATGGGTCTCTAATCTCTTCTTAAGATAATATTTGGGGACATGATATTCATAGGCAGTAGGGTGGATTACCAACTTGTGTGTACCACATAACCTTTAATGGTTTTCTGTGCTGTTAGAGTAAAATACAGACATCTTAATGTAACGTTGGTTGTTTCATGACCTAGCCCTTCTTGGTTTTGCTTTAAGTAAAAACCCTTTCTGTTGCATCCAAGTCCTTGAACCTTCTGCTCCTTCTTTTACTACCATGGAACTTATTTTTCCAAAAAAACACATTGAACTATTAATTTCTGATTTGGCAGAACCAAGTTAGTGATGATGGCAATACAGTGACACTTAACGAGCATATTTTATTTGCTCATAAAGATTAAATTATTTGAAGTGTTTCTTTTCTGCCAAAGGCCAAAACACATGCACATTTAAAAATTGTACCCTATGGTTTTATTAATCTGGAGTGATGTGATACATAAACAGTTCTCAAGTATATTTAATGCAGTAGTAGTAATTTATAGTATTATTTGCATGAATTAGATGTTTGAATCTCTAGAATTTTACTCTTAGGAAGCTATGACTGTTTTACTGCTCCAAAAGGAATGCTGTTCTTTTGAGAAATAAGCTTGACTTTTAGTTTTACCTTCATAAGTAGGTACTTTTTGGCATTAGTTTACAGTTTTATTTTCAAGTATCACATTCCAAACAGAAGTTGCTTGGCCTTAGAATACAGTTTTATTTTCAAGTTTCACATTCCAAACAAAAGCTAGGTTTTCAGGACTGTGTGGTATTTTCACATTGTCAGTTAGCCCAGCAATTATTTCTCTGCCTAAATTTGCCTTTTATTAAAGTATGAATTTAAATGTGTGTAAAACTTTCCACCAGTATTTCTTATGCTTTCATCTTCCTGTAAGTAGTGATGATACATGGTCCCTGTACTCACAGGGTACAATCCTGACTTGTTTAAACACAAGTTCAGGATAAGGTTGTTTTTGCCAGAGGAAATAGAGTCATGTTGCTGTTCTAAAGATACTCCTCCCTTTGACATCTTTCATGTGCCCTGCTTTCTGCTGGTGCTTGGTTATAAGGCCTTCCACCTCAATTTTGTCACTCTGGAAAGTGGCTGTAGACCAGGCCTTTCTCTCATGCTTTTTAAAGGGTTTTTTTTTTTTTTTCCCCTGAAAACTTTTAATCTTACAGTCATTAAAAACTTCAAGTTCACATTTTCTGGGTTATTACTTTATAGTCTGTGTCATTAGGCCTTATAGGAACATCCCCACATCTCCATCACATAAAGATTATTTTTCAGTTAAAAGCAATTTTATTTCCCGGACTTTTGTTTAAACATTTCTGGTCTTGCTTTTTCTTCTCTTTTGTTATAAAATTATATACAGACTCATTTTTTTTTAAAGATTTGTTTATTTATGCATACAAGAGCTGGGGTACATGCCAGAGGTGTGGGGAGGTGAGAGGATTCACCAGAGACAGAGTGGGGAACAGAACAGGCAGACTGACTGAAATACACTGCTGAGGGGAGCAGTGGGCGAGACAGGAGAGGTTTGCTGGGTTTCTCTCTGGCCGGCCCGGGATTGAATTTGGGATTGAATTTGTGCGGTAGAGGCTGCGGATTGCTTCATAGTGCGGGGCTTAACCCCTTGAGCCACCAGGGAGGCCCTACAGACTCATTCTTATATCCTCTCCATTTGTATTATTAGATGGATTGATACATACAAAGGTACTTAGAATACAACTAGCACATATTATATTTTTACCAGTACTGCTTTAGTTGCATTGATTCTGTAAAAACCAATTTAGTTAAAATTGTTAATTACTATGAGCCAAGCACTATGCTGGTTGCTGGTAATAGGGAGGTAAATATGGTACAAACATTACCTATGAGCACATTGAAGACTAGGGAGGCATATAGCTGAATGTAAACAAATGATATCAAATAATAATTCAGCAGTTGCAAAATAAGTTGGAAAGACCTTAGTCTCTACCAGTTGTCATTGGGGTTTTATAATGTGTTTCTTTCTGAGCTCTTGTTCCTGTTGAAGTTTTATTTCCCTTCCCATTTTGTTTTTATTAACATGAGTTGCTGCTGTTTTTATATCTTATCCTGTTTTTAAAAGGTGAGAAGTAAACTAAGATTTAATATGGAAATGTCTAATGAAGAAAGTAGAATAATACAAACCCATAGACTGAAACAAAATGCTAAAAATATCATTTATAATATAGTGATAAATATTTTGTACACAGTTTTTCCTGAAAATGAGTATTTTATTCAGTAACAATTACTGATTCTTAAGACTGGAAACATGACACCCCTAATTTAAAGTTGCTTTAATTTTTATAAATTTGGTAACTCAGGCAATGATTTTTTTTTCATTTTCTTTGTCTGAGTATGCTGTTGTTTCACCTAGACAGATACACAGTCATGATTGAGTTAGTATGCCAAAATTTAATGCCTACTAATTTTGAGATAATACATTTTTAAAGAGTAGTGAAATGAAGACACGTATTATGGATATAGTAGCATTTCAGAGACTGCAGTTAATGTTTAGTTTGTGGAATAAGTTTATTTTTATGTCCTTGCTGTCAGCCCATACCTATAACCTTGGTTATATTTAATTCAATTTAATAAGTCCCATGTGAGATAAACTCAATTTATTTAATATTTTATGTGTTCAACAAAACCCATTCTTTTAATTTTTGAACTTCAAAAAGTAAATTTGGACATCTTTGTAATTTAGGTATTAGTTGTCTTGTGTTGTTTTAGCTAGAAGTTGCTCCTGAATTTCACTGATACAGTATCATGAATTTTTTCATAGAGAAAATGAGGAAGGCAGGAGTTTCCAAGAAGCAGCAGACACTGTTCTCTTTTGACTTGGACATCCCTCGTTTTCCATGAACCATTCTGTGTGGATGTGTATTCAGAATCATGACCTAAGTATAGTGTATAATGAAAGAAATGACTAAATCTCAGCATTTTGTAGGGTTTTGTGGGCATAAATCTTAACATTTCTGAAAATAAAAATTGATACCAAACTTAAAAACTCAACATTTTAAAGCATAGTAAATTGTGGAAAGCAGAAACGTGGAGTAATTGTCTATACCAAAAAGAACATAAATGGAGGTGAATGCTTGACCATTTTGTGAAATTTATGAAGCTTATTCTCAGAGAATAGTCTCCATGCTTAATTTCTTGCCCAGAATTGCCCTGCTTTCATTTTTTTCTATACCTGAAAGCATAGAAACGCCATGCTTCTTTGATTCTCTTCCTCTTGCAAAAGTAGGAAAAAACAGACATGGTCTTTGAAAGTCTCTGTATGATATTTTTAGTATGAAAAACTTTGATTAAAAGTTTTCAGTTTTGGGGCCTCCCTGGTGGCGCAGCGGTTGAGCGCTGGGTTGCGAAGCTGCCCGCAGCCTCTGCAACGCTAGTTGGATCTCCGGGCGAGAGTCCCACATGGCGCGCAGACCTCTCCTGCCGCCCGCTGCTCCTCTCAGCAGTGTGCTTTGGTCCTTCTGCCTGGTCTGCTTCCCGCTCTGGCTCTGGTGAATTCTCTCACCCTCCTGAGCTTCTGACTGTACCCAGTGCTTGTATAAATAAATAAGTAAAATCTTTAAAAAAAAAAAAAGTTTTCAGTTTTACATGTAGGTGGGGAATGAAATTGCATTCATTAGTCTACTTAAAAATGATCTGAGGCATCCTTATCATTGAATTCCACCCTCCCCTCCAACCAAGAACCTTCCCTATGGAATTGGGTGCCTTTACCATTTTCCCCATAAACTTTAAATTTTGTAAACCGCCACAGGTTTATTTTCTACTCTGTTTTCTGCTTTCTTTTTGTACTGAAAGTTTTCTCCTAAGTCTTCAGATAAATTCTTCCTATTTCTTAGAACATTTGATATTTATTTTTATGTTTATTATCTCCTTTCAAATTTTTGAAGCAAGTAATAGGGAACAACATATAATAAATCTTGAAATAAGAAATAGGAATTTTTAATGAAGGAGGGAGAAATAATTAACTTGGTTGTCTGGAGCTAATAATAGTGATTCCACATGAGTGTTGACCCCCAGAAAGTTCTAATTGGCAAAAGGAAGCATATCAGTTGACCAAGAGAAGAGTGCTGTAGACAGAAGGCGTGTGCATGTGTGAAAAAGTCCCTGTAGAGAGAAAAGCATGTAACACATTTGAAGAATTAAAAGACCAGGTGCTTGGCACATAGAGAGTGGCAGAATTTGAATTGGATGAGATTAAGCAACGATCACATCATGAGAGAAAAGCACTGGGTTTTGATATTTATCCTAAGAACAGTTGAAAACAATTGAAGGGATTTTACTACGGGAGATAGTTTGATCTGGTTTAATTATTAAAGTATCACTGCTGTAGGGAAGGAGAGTTACCAACAATAGAATGGGCAGCTTAATTAGGTGATGCCATTGTAATAGTGCAGGCAGGTAGTCTCTTTAATTTTTTAACTTATCCCATAATATATGTGTGTTTATCATTTACTATGTGGGTACTCTGGTGTACACACTGCATTTTGTACATTATAATATAAAAAGTTGCAAAAGAATAAAGGGAAGAATTCACAGATACAGATAATACTTTCTGGCCTACCCCAAAATATATTAGCATTCTGGGATCCATGTGTCCTGCCTTGAAAGACTAGTTTTAACAAGATCATGGAACATGGACAGTGGCAATGAGATAGTTTGAAGAGAAAAATCAAGAGTTTGCATTAACAGAACTTGGAAATTGGGTAAGTGGTAGTAATTAAAGAGAAGGAAGGGGTAAGGAGGACCTTAGGTTTCTGGTTTGTGGAACTGAATAGAGAGCACACTATAGAGAGTTAAGAAATGCTTTAGTAATAAGCTAATCATGTTTGTTAAAGTAGTGTTTCACCCAAATCTGGTGTTTTAAATGTGGGGAGGGGGTGGTCCAGATGTTGATCTGTCCTCAGGAAGAAGATGGAGAGAAAGGAGTATAGGATGGGTTATTCTGGCCTTCAAGTCTTAGTATATGGCAGCATTGGTACATTATTGGCCCCTCAACTTCTGATCAACTCTTTAAGTTTCTTTAGCTAGAGGCAGAGTTCCACAGCTAAAAATACATGACTTAACAAAGCAAATGCTGGAGAGGAGCATATTGAGGGTGTTTCCTTTCAAACCTAATACATGAGCAGTTTATCAGCTGTGAGCAGTCGTTTTTGTATTTGCTTAGAAAGAAATAAATGCATTTCTCATCTGCTAGGTGAGGATTAAAGAAATTAGCGACAGGGAAATCCAATCATATATATAATTTTGTCTCAGGAAAAAATGAGAGACGTTCTATATAGTGGTGTTTTTTCCATATGTGGCTGTAGATGGCTTGATGCTCCATTTCCTGAGATGATACATGAAGATTTTCTTTTATTTAAAACCACATATATTTTAATATAAAATTTACCAGATGTAATTCTCTGTCTCCTAGCACAGTACCATGCAGTGTTTTCCCTCAGCTTTATTAAAGGGTGATTGACAAATAAAACTAAGATATTTAAAGTGTGCATTGTGATGATTTGATATGTGTGTACATTGTGAAAAAAGTTTGTGTATGCAGGAGAATACTGAAATTCCCTCAGCAAATTTCAGTCATACAATGCAGTGTTAGCAACTTTAATCATCATGTTTTATATTAGATTCTCAGACCTTATTCACCTTTAACTGGAAGTTTGTGCACTTTGCCAACATCTCCCTATTTCTGCAGCATCCCCTCAAGCCTCTATTCTACTTTGCATAATTTTCTCAAGGTTCATCCATATTATTATGAATAGAAGAATATCCGCCTTTCTTATGGCTCAGTAATAGTCCATTGTATATACATACTGCATAGTTTTTATCCATTCATCCTTTAACATGTACTTAGATTGTTTCCATGTCTTGACTATTGTGAATAATACTGCAGTGAACATGGGCGTGATGATTATTTCTTTCTATTTTCATTTCCATTAAGTAAACACCTAGAAATGTGACTGCTCGATCATGTGATGTTTCTATTTTTAATTTTTGGAGGAACTACCACACTCTTTGCCACGGTAGCTACACTACTTTGTATTCCCATGGTGACTGTTGGTTGGTTGTTTTTTAATGCAGGCAGACTTTCCATTGTACTACCTTCCTCCATTCTGTTCTAGATATTTGTAGAATAAACCAAAGCATATTTGCCCTCATTTCTTCTCAAAAATGTATATAGTAGAACTTTGTAGTTGTGAGGGTACTATCTGGGGGCCATATTAAGATGGTCAAAATGTGAACTAATATAGAAGCTGATCCTGTGCTCACCAAAGTGCAAGTCAAATTAAAAGCAATTTTTAGGTAAACATTATTTCATTTAATCCTTAGAAAAAATGCTGAGATGGATAATGTCCTATTGTAGATTGCCGTGGTACTAATTGCTGATAGTGGAAACCTCTTTGTTAAAAACATAAATGCTAAGGGTTTACTGTAGTAATTGTGTGTGTGTGTGTGTGTGTGTATATATATATATAGTTTTGATGTTGGTCAAAATGCAATAAAATAAAATAGCAATAAAATATATTAATATAGCAGTAAAATATATTAATGCTGATCGAATCTAATCAAGCTGCCATTTTCTGTTGCTAATATCTCACCCAAGACTTCAAGATTTCCCTGCTCATATAAAGCACCTAGTGGTGAAGAATGTTATAGAATGTTAAGAGGTAGCGGGAAGCCTAGAGATTATCACTAATGTATGGACTACATTAGAATTGCATGAATACCTTAACACTATTTTAAGGTCAGAATAGCTGACAGAGATGGTCATAGACCATAAGTACTGCTTTTTTGATGCATCTTAACCTCCTTAATTCATGCTTTCCTTTAGAGCCCAGGCTGAAATAGGCTTTAAGCCCATTTTAATATGGCTAACTTAGAGAAATGTCTTCTCATAAGTAAAATATAAGATATAAGAGGATATTGATGCTAGTTCTAAAACTAATTATACTATAATTATCATCTAGCTAAACAGCAAATGTTTTCTCCTGTATTTCCCTCTCTCCCAACTAAGTGAAGAAAGCGTTAATAGCATCAATATTAAGGAGGAAGTGCTGTTTGCTTTATGCATATGATGGAATGAATAATTTAGTATCTTCGGGAAATGCAAACTGCAGTAGAATTCAAGCAACCTTATCAGAATTTAGATCAGTATTTTTATATGATAGCATGAAGTAGCAGTAGAAAGGAGATGCTTAAAGATACAAAAGTACAAGAATGTTGTATAGTATTTAAACTGTGAAAAGATTGGTAGTTTTTGGTTGAAAATGTTTTGTTTATGCAGTGGTGATGGTTTGCCTGCATTCTGACAATTGTCAGGTGACTTTTTGGAAATATGATTGGTAATGGAATGTGGCACTTTCTTTGCTGTCAGAGACAAGATAATTTCTTAGGTTTACCTTGTAAGTTTTTATATTTTTCTTACATTTTTCCCCTTTAAATATGGATTAAAGGAACAGAGGGTAAAACTTGAAGACTAGGCATGTTTACTTAATAAAGACTTTATGGAAGTAGTAATTTACAAGTATTGGTAAGACAGGTTTTTTAAAAGTTTAAGCTTAAAATGTTATTGAGAATTTCCTAAATTCCTTTGGAATGATCTAATGCTGGGTAGACATTTTTAATGTATACCTGTGATCTTATGTCATTATTATAAAAATTGTGCATGCAACTTTAATGACAATAGATTGGGTGGTTGGAAGTACTTTGTAGAGGTGACATTATCAATCTTATTAATTTTGTTTGTTTGAAAATGTCTGCTGTATATAACGTCCTTAAAGCAAGATGAAAATTTAATTGGATTATATTAATCTGGTTTCTAAACCAAAAACTCTTGATTACTTAAGATATCATTTTCAGATGTGCATTCTTTAAATATATATTGGTGTGGTTCTGATTCTATGAAAACTTTTAATTAACATAAATTGTATTATTTAAAGAATACAGTTTTAGGGAAAATCTAGAATACTGTCTTGTTTGCTTTTATGTAGTGTTTTTAAAGTCAGTATATATTTAACCTGTTCACTGTTTCTTGGTTAATACCATTGGAAAAAAATTTTTTCCCATACTGAAAAGAATTTCTTTAGGGTTTTATAGAAAATGATTGATGTGAAGTTTTAAATGTCACTAATGTAATAGTAGGAAATTTAATTTTGTTTCTCCAATCCCAATTTTGAGTGTTACCTTGATTTTTGATAAGCCCTTCTCCTTTCCGTAAGTTATCTCTTTATTGAACTTTTTCTCTTAAAGAGAATTAATTTTATTAATACTTAAGGTAAATTTTAATGTAGATAACCTAAGTATCAAATGGCTATTTGATGTGGTCACACATTTTTCATAATATCTTTTGTCAAAAATGTATACATTTATCCTTATGGAGAAAAAGGAACAATAAATATGGCGTAATAAAATAATGAACAGTTTTGATGTTTTTCAAAGTGTAAAAGCAAATAAAGATACTTTGTATCAATGAATATGAAATACTTTAATTGCTATAAGCTGTTTAAAATGGCTTTGGTGTTTTTCAGCTAGTAGAGGAGTTCTTCTGTTGTTTAATCTTCAGCATTTCCCCTAAAGTTTTTTAGCCGCAAATTCTCCTATATGAGCACTGCTATAATAAGGTAGATACCATGAAATTAACCAATGATCATGGATCTTGACTTCCTTTACATTTTTTTAAATACTGTAAAATGTGAATTGATTGCACTCTGATTGGATAATTCAGAAAATAATCTACAAGTGCATCATTTGATCTATGGCTTATCATAGGGTTTTTCCATAAATAAGATTACACATAAAATTTTTTAAGCTTATGTTAAAGAGGATACGTTTTTATTAAATTACAGAGCTTCCAGAATGAGGATCTAGATAGGACGTATGTATAAATACATTTTGAACCTTTCAAAGCACCTTTTAGTTTATGTGAAGTTCTTCAGATGGCCCCGTTGTCCTTTGAAGCTTCTAACACCAAGGTGTCTGTTGCAGCCCAGAGCAAGGTTACTGCTACCCAGGACAGCACTAATTTGCGATGTATTTTCTGTGGTAAGCAACATTATGTTTACATTATTTTTTCAAGCTGTGGTACATACTACTTGCACATTTCCATAACTTTTGTTTCTTTAGGCCATAGTTTGGTTTGTGGTATTTGGGATATATAGAGCAAGCTACTGTTTTATGTTGTGATATTTGTTGTGGTTCATGTAGGTGATTTGGTCAGCTTTTGAGTTGGTATTGTAGTGAGAATTTAGCTAGAACTAGGATCTTAAAACTAATTCTTGTTCACTTCTTCCAACTCAAGTGAAAGGGGTTTTTGTTTGTTTGTTTGTTTTTGTTTTCTACTATTTTGTTCGAGAGCAGTCTTTTGCTTTAGAATTTAAGGGGAAAAATTATGTCCATCTTATTGTGATTTGGGGAATGTAAATGTGCCTTATTGGAAGAGAACTTTTGCTTAACTTGAATTAATATTTAGGTGCACATATTGTGAGGCAAATGTAACCTATTACTTTAATAGGTTGATATCTGATTGTCAGCCTCCTTTATTCAGTGGGTTAGGTATCTGTGGCTCAGGAGTAAATTTAGGTATACAGAGTGTTTTCTTTTACTCATATATACATACACATGTATGCACATATATGTATTATTTGCACAAACCAGATGTCTCACTTAACCATCCCAAATTGCAGTTAATGAGATGTATACATATCCATATCCTTACACAAGGATATTGTAGTATATGTACACAAACATACTCACCCTTGTCTGAATATTTCTTACTTGCATTTGATTCTAAAACTTTGTTTTGAAAACCCACGTTCAAAAAGTAACTTAATTCTTAGAGCTTTTTTTTTTTTTTCTTTTTGACTCATATATACCCTTTTTGACTCCTGTCTACTTTGACTGGCCAGATTATTTTATGAGAAATAAAATTATAAAATGATATGCTGCTAAAATTTTATTTAAACAATTCAGCTGTGTATATGTACTTTATTCATGTGACTCAGAGTTTTGGATGTCATTTCAGTACTACTGATATTGTTTCCTTGCCTATAAAGAGAATTAAAATGTATATATTTACTGGTTTAGGCAAAGAATCATGTGTTACAAATTTCCCAAAATTGAAAATTTTAATCTATTTCTTAATCACCTGAAATTTATTTTATAATTGCTCCAGGTGACATAAATCAGTGAGCCCATTGTGTGGCTCTTTGTAACCACTCCCCTTTCCAGATTCCATAATTAATTATTGCAGGTTAAGTGTTTCATCAATTACTTTTATTTCTGACTTTTTCTGCCTCCTCCTGGGGGTTCTTCTAAGGTCATCTTTTGAAATAGCCATGAATGATTATTCATATTTGTGTTATTAGGACTCTTGTTCATTCTGAAAACCTAATTGATATTCTGTACTTGCTGCTTAATATGTTGAATTCCACATGCAGAATAGTAGTTTACAATTGCAGAGAAAAGAGTATAATAAAGGTGGATTTCTGAAGTCATAAAATAATGTTTTTTAAAGCAGATCCCCTGCTCTGCCCCATAATTGATTTAACCTGTGTATAGGCAATACGATTACCACATTGCTAAGTTTAAATTTGATTGTATTGTGTATAATAACACCGAGTTGTCTTTTTAGTTCTGTGTTTTTAAATAGTCTGTGACTAAGTGTGATAATAGTTTTGTGAAAATTAAAATGTGACAGTAAATGAAATAATGTTAGCCAAAACTCAATATTGAAGTCATGAATGAAATACCACATTCATTCCTGGTTTGGAAAGAGAATCTATTCTGATTTCCATAATTTGAATGATACCATATCAGTGATATGGACACAATTTCTTAATTAAAAATTCCCGTATTTTGTTATGTGAATTCTAGCCAGGACAAATTAAGATCAACTATTGTCTTTGGCTATAGTAAAACTCACCTTCGAATAGCTACTGTTCTTTATGATAACACAGTAAGAAAAAAGCAGGTTCACTTCTTCTCTCTTTTTTTTTCCCAAAAGAGAATTGTTGACTATCACATGACGTTCATAAAATATTATTTACCCGCTGGTAACAAAAGTACCTTCTTCAGATTCTCTGAGAACACAGATAAACATTCAGATTTATGACCTATGTGAAATAAGTATAGTTATATTCCAAAAAATACAATGGCAGCTGACAGCCTTGCCTAATCTTAGTTGCTGCTTTATGTTGTGTGTGGTGCCTTGGTATAATTTACCAATCATATAACCCAGGAGAATATTTGACAAGAAGGAAAAATGTAATTGTGTAGCTGAAGTTTATAATTTATTTAGAATTCTCTCATTTAATGCTTATAGTATACTTATATTATTTTTTAAATGCACATGAATTTCAGTGTGCCTCGTTATTGTGACTTGACATATTGAAGAAACAAACAACCAGTTTAAATATAGATGTGAAAAAATGCCAAGGGGAAGGCTTCTCTTCTGCTGCCCCCCCTTTTAAAGAATATGCATGGAAAGACAACCCACGATCACAGAAAAACGTGCAGAAAAGAGTATTAAGAATTGTTCTTGGATCAAAATTCCAACCCCCATTTTGAAAGGATCTTCCTTGAAGTTTTTTTTTTTTTTTTTTTTTGCTCTCAGCTTCATGAATAAACTGTAATTATTTTTATAATTAATGATATGAGCTAGAAAATATTACCCATATTTAGAGCCTCCTTATAAAACAGTTTGCTGAGTAAGCTATAACTTAAAAAAAATTCAAAAGTTTCTGTAAATTGCTAAAAGCTATTTTTTCATTTACTTTTTTGTGAGTTATTTTAAATTTTTATTAATGTTTCCCCCCAAAAAAACTGGTTTAGTACAAGCAATAGTCTTGAGTTGAAATTTTTACATCTTTTTCATTGATTTATATATTTGAATTAAAGCTTAACATTGAAAGTTTAACTGGTGAACTAACCCTCTTAATATTGTCATTGAGATATAATGCTGCCCTCAATGTGAGAAATACATTGTATTCTTCTTTGAGAAGATACCAAACAAGTCTAACCTATTCTGACATCCAGCTGTTTGTTTAAGCAGCATGAATTTTCTTTTAAATCCACAAACATTATTTAAAAAAATAGTTAAGTCGTAATCATCTTATAAGTTGCCCATACTAAATGCTCATATTTAGTATTTTTTGAAAGATTAGGAACTTTGGTATATAAAATACTTCCTCTAAATAGTTTGTTTTCTCAAGTGTACCTTCCCACCTTGTATGTCCCCTTCCTTCTCCCAGAGGAGACATGACATCTTTTCCTGTAAAGTATTAAACATTAGTATATGACTTAATATGGCAGTATATCTTGACATCATTATGTTAATTTTCAAAGGAGGGAAAGAATTGCAGTTTGTTTACTAAACAAATTATGTACTTTCATTTATGCAAACTTCTAAGTGCATATTTAATTATAACTTTAAAAGCTTCTTGGGTTTTTTGTTGTTGTTGTTGCTGATTATGTGGGATTAATATATTTTTATATTTTCTTTATGTGGTTCCCAAAATAACAGACTTTTAGGAAATCTAATGAAATATATCACTGCAATTGTCATCTAATTTGTCTTTAGAGGACAAATTAAATGATAAATCTAAAAACGTGTAAAGAGATGAAAAAATTAGTAGGTAAGTTTGAATCAAATTGTTTTTTATACACTTGGGATATTATATTCTAATGAAACTTATCCTTCTAGTTGTGAGAGCTACTCCACTAGTATAAAATGGATAATTTGTGCTCTTAACCTTCAGCAGGCCAGAATTTGCTTTAGTACACAGGAGCATTGCTTTGTCAACTGTGTCTTTTACTAGTGGTCTATAAAACATTTTAAAAATATCTGCTAGCGGAATTTCTGGCACACTAGAATTCACAAATATGTATAGCATAGCATTACTCACATACTTCTCTCCAGAGTGGAAGATTACTATTTATATTTATTCTCTTGTTTTCAGAATTAGATTTCAGGATTGTTCTCTTTTAACCCTAACCATTGTATATTAGGTCCAGTGTTTATCTCATTTTATGACACATTTAATTTTTATATCCAGTGACATTAAAATGTCCTGTAATCAACTGGTATTTTTTATAAGATGCAAAAAAAGAGTGCTGCTTTGTACATGATATGGGAATGGATGGTCATTAGTTTTTCATGATAGAACCATGTTGGATTGAATGTTTTTTTTTTGTTGTTTTTGTTTTTTTTTTGTTTTGTTTTAAGCCCAAATGAAAAATTATTAAGATTATCTCTGCTACATTAAAAATTCAAATAAGTTATTAATTATATATGGAAGTTTAGCAAATGTTTGTTTTCATCAATGCTGGAAATACCAGACCATTAAAGATGGCAGCTTAAATTGGACAAATTTGATAAATGCGTTAGCATACTTCACTCTAGTACTAAGGTTCTCATGCTCTTTCTCTCCTGTTTTTCATTTCCAGTGTTCTATTTAGGTGAGTTTTTGAATTCTGACTTTTCATTTAAGTTCTCCCTCTCCACTTCATGAATAAATACTTCAAAGAGAATGTCTCATTGTCTTAGAAAATGTCAGACTTAGGTGCCTATTCAGATGCTCATTGAACATGTTTTACTCAAGCTCTTCATATATAAATGTTTCTTTTTATTTTATTGTTGATGTTTTCCATTTGTTTCAAGTAAGCCTTCTGAAGATGATGACAGTATTATGTTGCAGTCTTTCATTTGCTCTGTTATGTGAAGCTTAAATTTTATTTTGCTAAACTAAAAGAAGATACATTTGTAAATATGTGATGGTTTTATGTTATTCTTGTGAATTTTATCTCCTTTATCCAACTAAGTATAAAGATAATGTTCATCTATAATGTTTTTTTTTTCCTTTTTAGGGCCAACATTGCCTAGACAGAATTCGCAACTACCTGCCCAAGTTCAAAATGGCCCATCACAAGAAGAATTGGAAATTCAAAGAAGGTAGGTTCACAAATTATTGTTTGCGCGTTTGTTACCGGAATACAATACTGGCCAGTCTCAGTTCCCTTCGCCAGTGAAGGGAAACAGTTTGAAGAGAAGAAAAGTAGTTTAACTTGTTGACAAATTGAGGAGGGCAGCAGACTCCTGTCTGAAAGACCACCGTCCTGCTCTGTGGCAGAGGACAAGGACATTTATCCAGAGGTGCAGGAGAGTGGAAGGGGGAGAGGGCAAGTGCCAGCAGGTCCATCCTTGCAACACCAGTGCCTGGAGGGTTTGGTTGACGCCAGCTTGCTTTTGCTTTCACCTGGTGGTCAGCAAGGTCGATGTTATCTTCCTAGTGATGCTTTTTTCCCTTGAAATGTAAGAAAACAACATTTGTTAAGCCTAGAAGGTAAATAAAGGAAATGGGAAAACTTACCTGGTGGAACAGAGAGACAAGTCCTTTGATGCTGTATCACTTCCGGCACAGAATTCAGTAAATTACATGAGATACTCAATACTTTATTATAAAATAGGCTTTGTGTTAGATGATTTTGCTGAACTGTAGGCTAATTTAATTGTTCTGAGCATGTTTAAAGTAGACTAGAGGGCCTCCCCTGGTGGCGCAGCTGTTGAGCGCTGGGCTGCAAAGCTGCCCAGAGCCTCTGCAGCGCCGGTTCTATCCCCAGCCGCTGGCGAGGGTCCCACCTGGTGTGGAGACCTCTCCTGCCGCGCCCACTGCTTCCCTCAGCAGTGTATTTTGTCCGTCTGCCTGCTCTGGCTCTGGTGAATTCTCTTACCCTCCCGTGCTTCTGACTGTATCCAGTGCTTGTGTAAATAAATAAATAAACCTTTAAAAAAAAAAAGTAGACTACAGGAAGCTATAATGTTTGCTATTCAGGGTATTTTCTTTTTATGATGAGTTTACCAGGATGTAACCCTGTTCCAAGTCAAGGAAGATCTGTATTTTAAATACACTTAACAACATACAGAGTGTCTTTCTACTTCAAAGAGTATTATTTTTATTGCAGTTATAAATTAATTTGTGATCATTATGCCTTTTACATGACTGATTTAACTAGAAAGTTGCAATAGTGTTCACTATATAAGGTATTGATTTTGAGATACACAGGGTGTAGTAATGGAGTATAAAGTCATTCTGTTTATGAATAAACTGTTACTTAAAAGCCATTAGTAATGCTATCTTCATTATTTCAGTGCAGTTTACAATTGAAATTATAAAACATTCTCATTTAAGGGCAAAGTTGTTTTTTTTTTTATCACTGGTAGGTCACCCCGTTTGCTTAACAGTTGATAACCTTTGTACAGGTTGATTTTTCAAATTGAGATGCATTTGCTCCATGGCATGCAAGCATTTGTTCTTATCTTTGATTTGGATCTCATGCTTGAGATACTTTTTCTCTATGTAGTCTTAATATATGTGTCCTGTTCTGCTAACAAAGGGATCTCTTGCTGTGGTTCAGTGTCAGCTGCTTTGATATATGACTACTTAATTCTTGAAGAAGATCCTGAGGGTCTCCCAAAATGAACTTTGTTTTTGCCATAGCTTATATATTCAGTTAAATCACTCTGGAAAAAGCCTGCATGTTTGGTGAAAAGCTATCCAGCTGTCTTGAGTGGTGCTATAACTGATAGAAATAAAATTAGCTTTATGAAGAATAAGGAAAGTGTAAAAGAGATTATAATTGCAGCTCTATATTGAGAGTTTTAAACATACAAGAATAATTCCAAGACTTGTAATTTATAATTGCACTATTGTTACACAGACAATAATACAGAAAAGTAATTAATAAAAAATTATCGCTCTATTATTGAGAGTATGACAGTTGTACTGAGCTAGGAAGAGCTAAGAGAGAGCCCAAAACACTACTAGATTATTTCTGGTAATGTAGAGTGGGCAAGCAAGTAATCCCAGGGGTAGTTGCTGCAGGCCTGACAGAAAGGAATGGAAACAGAAACCATTTAAGGATACTGCTGGCTTTATAAGGGTCTTGGGTGGGTGATCCACTACACAGGGGGTTCTCAAGAACGTACAGTTTGCATTTTTATTTGGTGATGGATATTGAGTGATTTTTTAGTAATTGGTTTAAAAGCTTTATGCCTCGTGTGTATTTCTTCTATTAAAGTATAAGCCCTAGTAATGCTCATCTGGGCTTGAGGTTTTTCTGTTTGTATGTTAAGTAGATACATCAAAAAGGTTTCTAAATTGGAGATTGTTGTTTATACTACTTACTTGCTTAGTTGAAGACTGACATTTTGAAGAAAGAAATCCAAATCTGAAAAAAAGTTTAAATTTTAAAATTGCTTTCTGTCCACAGTCATGCTCTTGCACAGATGATGCTTTTGTTTTGTATAAACTTTCCACAAGAGACCAGTTTCTTTCTCTCTCAGTATTAATTTCAGCTCTGTTCCTTCTCTTTACTCTCCATTGATTTCCTTTTAAATCTCTTGAAATCTGCTTTGTTTCTCCACAGATCTATTGGACATATGGCTTTTAACATTGCCTTCCAGTTTAAATTTTTTTTCTGAGTTCACATATACCACTTCTCCTTTTGATACTCTAGAATCTCTCCTTATTGCTAAGTCTTCTCCCTTTCTATCCTTTTCTTAGATAATGTTTTGCACTTAACTGGCTTTTCTTCCTCTTCTGTTCACATTACCCTTCCAAAATGGGTGATTTAGTTGGTTATTGTTGTTTTCTCTTAATTCGTTTATGTTGATAGTTTTCACAATCCTCACCTACTGCTGTGGTTAGCAACTTGAGAACCAGAACCATAATTTCTTTCCAGCTAAATGGGGTAATGTTGTGATTCCTTCTGAGAGTTTGGTGAAAGCAGTATGTACTACTGCTCTCTTCCATCCAATCCCCAGCCGTGTGTGTGTGTGTGTGTGTGTGTGTGTGTGTGTGTGTATGCGCGTGCATGCACATGCATGTGGGCACACGCGCAAGCACTTACATCCAAAAACTGCATACCTTTTCAGAGGGGTCACACCCCCCCTTACATGAGAATTCTTCTAATAGTGTTCATCCATTTGGAGGACACTTCAATTTTAGACCTGTATGATTTCATTCTTGAGGTGTATTGCATTTCTTCTTCTCATTAATATTTTTCCCACACTTTTAGCTTAGAAATTCAGTAGTTTCCTCTTTTCACAATCTCTGTTCAAGTTTACCTTCTTTCTCTTGAAGTCCTTTGAATTCTCATTACTGATAGCTGTCTCTAGTACTTACTCTCTTACGTATCTCTGTAGTTTTCAATTGACTTTTCCACCTTTACCTTACACCCCTTTTCAGTTATTCCTACTTTACTACTGCCAGATTGATTTCTTTTAAACTCTTTTGAACCTGACAAAAAAAAATCCCAAAGAACTAAAATAGGGGAAGGGTAATCTGCATGATTGCGTTCTTTCCTCATATAAATCCTCAGAATTAGTGACTTAGAATCATTAGTACTTTTGACAACTTCGTCCGTAATACTAAACAATTTGTTTATATTTCTGTTTATTGATTAATGAAGTTACAGATCGTAACTTTCACTTCTCCACTATGAAAAATGAAGAATTCTTAATGTCCCTTACTAAGTATTAGTAGTTAACATTTTTAGTTCGTTGTTTGGTTTCCTTTTTAAACAGATCTGTCTTTTCTTTAGAGAGTATCTTAACCATTCACTCTGTAAAGAAGAGTGTGCATTTTCTGTGCACCTCTGTAACCCTTGTCTTCCACTTTATCACCTCATTTGGCAGACATTCCATTGTCCTGTTTTCAAGGTGTAACATCTGTAGTCTTTTTGTGATTGTCATAAACTTGTAGGTATTCTCTCCTCTCCCCCAACTGTCCTCTCCCCCCCATCCTACCTTTTTATTATCTATGGTAGTTCTAGTTTTAACAAATTTATGACTAGATAAGGTTTTTTGTATCTAGTCATTAGCTTAGTCTTTAGTGGACCTTTTCCATGTGAAGACTTATCCGCAATTCTTCCCCCTTTTATATATTTTTTAAACCAATTCCTTCTTTCTGTTTTCTCTTTTTGAAATTCCTATTGGTCAAATGCTGAACTTTTTGGGTAATTCCCTTATGATACTTACTTTTTCCCATCTATTCATATTTTTACCCAGATATTTAGATCAGCACTACCCATGAGAAATAAAAGCCAGTTATGAAATTAAATTTCTTCTAGTAGCCATATTAACAAAAGTGAAAAAAGAAACAGATGAAATTAATTTTAATGATAGATTTTATTTTAACCCACTATATCAAAAATCTTATTTCAGCATGAAATAAGTATAAATTTGTTAAGATATTTTGCATTTTTTTCATACTGAATCTTCAAAATTTAGTGTGTATTTTAGGCTTACAGCACATTTTTGTTCAGGCTAGTCAAATTATTGGTACATGTAGCTCATGGCCACCTATCTGCATAGTATAGTAGCAGATCTTCTATTGAAAGTTTGGTTTTACAAGTGAGACATCAGGGGAAAAAATAATAACAATACACAACACAACACAACAAAACAAAACAAAAACAATTATAAACCAGAGACATCCTGCAGGGGAGGAAGAAGGAGAGGGATCAGGGAGAGGGAGGGAGGAGCACACAGGACAGTGGTGATGGTGCACAGGTGCATTGGTGAAGGAAATTCTATGGTGACTATACCTGAGGGGGAAGTAAACATTGTTTAAAATTGAACAATAGGGCCTCCCCGGTGGCGCAGCGGTAGAGCGCTGGGTTGGGAGGCTGTCCTCGGCTGATCCCCGGCCACCGGAGGAGGGTCCCGCATGGCGCGCAGACCTCTCCTGTCGCCCGCTGCTCCCCTCAGCAGTGTACTTGGGTCCTTCTGCCTGCTCTGCTCCCCGCTCTGGCTCTGGTGAATTCTCTCGCCCTCCCGCGCTTCTGACTGTGCCCAGTGCATGTATAAACAAAAAACAAACAAACAAACAAGCAAACAAATAAAGAAAAACATGCCTCTATTAAAAAAAAATGAACAATAATGTAAAAAAAAGTATAAATAAAAAAATTTTAAAAAAAGAAAGAAAAGAAGTAGTGAGAAAAAATAATAACAAAAAATATTGGCAGGCAACTATAAATCAGAGACATTCTGCTGGGGAGGAGGAGGGAGAGGGATCAGAACAGGGGAGGGAAGAGCACAAGGGACTGTGGCGGTGGTGCACAGGAGAACTGGTGGTGGAATTTTAGGGGGATCACACCTGAGAGGAGAAAGCAAACATTGTAGAAAAATGAACAATGGTGTAAAATATATAGAAATAAATAAATTTAAAGAAAAAATATTTTTCTGTGAAAAATGAAATGAAAATTTGGTTTTAATCTCCCGCATTTTTTTCTTTTATCATGAATTATTCCCTTTTAAATTATTTTCAAATTACTCCTTTTCTATAAAAATTGTTCTGAGTTAGTGATTATTTCTTGTCTGTTTTGTTTCTCTTTCTTGAATTCTCTCCTTCCTGTAGAGTTGTTTTATTTGTCTTTTTCAAATATCTGGTAATCTTTATGGTTCATGTGTATCAGGAATTGGCTTGTGTATGTTCTTGTGTCACGGAGCCTCATTTCCCTGGCTGAGAGGACTGCCTGGGAGGTCTGTGGAAGTACACAGAACAAGTAGACTGAAAGGTTCTCTCCTTAAAGGTACTGAGTGGGATACAGACAGTGCCTTAGGGCCCCACAAATATTGAGCTAATTTCAGTTGCACCCAAAGCTCTAGCTCATCTGAGGCAGCTTGCTGAGTTCTTAAGAGAACCGTCTTCTGTGATAAATACTGTTCCATCCCTTGAAGTCACATTCGGGAGGAGAGGGGTGGCTGGCACAGCTGTTCTTGAATAGTGCATATGCATATTAATCAGCTCAATTACTGTTGTACTGCCTGTTTCCATGCTCTCTACGTGCTGATCTCAAGTTAGGTCTTTCCCAGATCCTGTCTCGTGTGTGCTTCATCATTTTCAGGGTGTGCTGGACCCTGTGTATTTTCACTTGTTATGTTAAGCCCAGTTATATTCCAGATAATGTTAGTTCTAAAATGCTCAGGATATATCAGAGAGTGTGTGTGTGGGGGGCTTGTGCACAAAACCACACCCTAGCAATTAACATGACTCTATATACTAGAAAATGGTAGGTGCAGTGGGAAAGAATTAAACTGAGTTAAAGGAAGTATATGTTGTAGAAAGGAGCAAGGGGAAGTGCTGGATTGTTTTAAATAAGTTGATCAGGGTTGATCTTATCAAAATGAAAGGAAAGAAGTTAACTAAGTGGATAACTGGGTAAATACATTACACTCAGAGGGAAGGGGAATATGAAGGCCTTCAGGATTGTGTTTATATGTACAAGGAGAAGCAAAGGGGCTATTGAGGCTGGAGCAGAGAGACCTAGAATAGAAAAGGAAAGTAGTGGAGGAGTTAAAAAGTAATGGGGAATCAAATCATGCAAGATCTTGCAGGCAATAGTAAAGAATTTAGCTTTTATTTGAGATTAAGGAAGAGCCATTGAATGATTTTGGTAGGAGTGATCTGGCTTAACTTTCAACAGTGTTGGTATGGTTGCTGTGTTGAGACTGGACATTGAGAAGCGTGGATGAAATCAGGCACAAAAAGTATAAAATATGATCAGCTTAGTACATCTAACATCCAAACAGTGAGTTCTAGGGGAAAATGTGAGGAAAAAACAATATGTGAACAAAAGTGTGAGGAAATGGAATTTGCAAAGAAATAACATACCGAAATTTCTTGGAACTCAGTGAGTTGATCATGGAGATCAGAGGTCAGCAGATATTTCCTGTAAAGGGCAATATAGTGAATATTTTAGATTTTGTGGGCCATGAGGTTTCCATGGTAGCTGTTTGACTCTTCCTTTGTAGCTCACTGTAGACCTGGCTGTGGCCAGATGTGGGTGTAGCCAAATTGGGACCTTGGACTGTAGTTAGCCACCCTCCTGACCAAGAATGAAGAGGCTCACCAAGCATCCAGCCCAGTAAGTAGGAAAAACGTAAAAGATCCACCACCAGCGTATATCACTTTGAAATATTCAAATACTAGCATAGAAGGCAGATTTTTTTAAGCTGGGCAAGGGGAGAGGTTCTTAAAAATCCTGAGAGATTATTTCCAATCTAAATTTATAATTTAAAACTTCCCCCTCTGAGCAACCTCATAGAAAGTGACTATAGATGTAATCTATTAAAATGGAGTAAACCAGGAAGGATGGAACCATGGGAGGATCCAGGAAATAGGAGCTCCAACTCAAGAAAGAGATAAAGGAATTCCTAATATAACTAGCATGAAGATATAACCTAGGGAGCAGACAAGCCAGTTGGAGCCAGGAGATCTTAGAGCTGCTGAGGCATGGTGTTTCTGAGGGAAAAGAAAGACAAAATAAGCAAAGAATAGAATAGATATCCCTGATACATTTCACCATATGTAGAAGTTTGCAGTTCTGATGGAGAATTTGAGGTGAAATAGGGATCAGTATATAGATAAAGAACCCTGGGGGGGGGGGGGGATAATTTTTAACACTAGAGAAAGAAATTGTTCTGAAAATTTAATACGATCAGCTTATATTATTCAGCTATGAGTAATATAATATTGATGTATCCAAAGAGGTTATTAAGATTTTATTGAGGCCTCCCCGGTGGCGCAGCGGTTGAGCGCTGGGTTGCGAAGCTGCCCGCGGCCTCTGCAGCGCCAGTTCGATCCCCGGCTGCTCCCTGGCCACCGGAGGAGGGTCCCACATGGCCGCAGACCTCTCCTGCCGCCCGCTGCTCCCCTCAGCAGTGTACTTCGCTCCTTCTGCCTGCTCTGCTCCCCGCTCCGGTGAATTCTCTCACCCTCCCGCGCTTCTGACTGTACCCAGTGCATGTATAAACAAAACAAACAAACAAATAAATAAATAAAACATTGCCTCTATTGAAAAAAAATTAAAAATAAAAAAAAGATTTTATTGGGAGAATGAAGAAGGAAAGGTGGATGGGAGGGGGTTAGGATATGTAGGAATTTAATCATTTGTGTAGTAGGAAGCCAGTAGATAACATCTAAATCTGAAAAACTATTAAGAAGCAATAGTTCTAAACAAATTACTGTATTTAGAAACGTGGTAAATTTCCCAAGTATTGAAGGAGGAGTGAAATCACAAGCAGTGCTGGTTGGGCAGAGAGTTACTGTTAGAAATTTTTAATACTATTTGACTTTTTAAGCTATGTATTAGTTTTGGAAATTTAATTTTGATTTTTAAATGAGAGTGAAATTGAGTTAATAAAATGAACATTTACTTTGGATGTTAAATGTTATTAATGCTGTACTAAAGTAACATAATGATAGTATAGTTTTCTGTTCTTATGTGTATTGTTTGTTAATATTATTTTTCGGTTCCGACTCATTGATATTTGACTTCCTTGCTCACTGTGATGATAAAACACATTCTAAGAAACATGAGTCAGTCTGTTGTTAGTCTCAACATAGAACTTAATTTAGTTAATATCTATAAATAGTTTGCAAATCATCAGTACTACCTGAAAGTTATAAAAGAGCAGTAGTGATCCCAGCACAGAAGTGGGAGTGGGAACCATGAAAATCCATAGCCCTCCTGGGAGCCTTCAGAGGCAGGATGGGCCGAGGGTTGACCGCTTTCTCTTGTGAGTATTGGCTCTCAGGAGCTTGGAGATAGTACAACTTAACTGTCTTGTTTAGTTTTATTCATTTTTCATTTGTTTGCTAATAGAGACGTGAAATGCCCACATTACAGGATCAAGACATATTTTGTAGTTTTGTTTCTGACAAATGTCAGTAACATCAAAGTGTTCCTAAATATTATCAACTTAGGACATTTTCCTTAGTCCTTCTCCTGCTTATGTCAGAATTTAAATCACTCATTACTTACTAATGTTATTCATTAGAGAGATGAAATTAGAGGAGGAAGTGTCCATTAAGATTTTGTAATTTATATTTTGTTTACTATAGAAAAATAGAGTGACCTACTTCTGATACTTTTTTATGATCTGGGTTACTGTAATATTGGTCATTACTATAATATTGGTCACCGTAACTCTTTCTGAGAAAAGACAGTTTCTCAGAAGCATTTAAATTATTGAAAAATGCATGTCCTAACTTAACAGAAAAATTAGTCTGCTGAGATTTTTCTTTCATTCAGAATTTGGGCTGTGAAAAAGTCTTCAGACAGTTCTATTAACGAGTAAAGAAAACAGTTGTAGACAAAACTCTGGGAAGAGGAATCACTTGCATTTCTGGAATGTGAGTTGGCAGTGATATTTCTATGAAAAGTAGAGTTTATAAATTTGGAATAAAATTTGGAACTGTTCCCCTAAAAAGCTACACAGTGTCCTGCTTTATAGTTTAAAACATAAAAGTCAGAAAATGTCGGTAGCATCCGGTTTAGGTAGGAGTAACTCTTGCCATTAAGGATTTGTAAGTCAGAGATTTTCTACTTGATATGTTATTTTGGCAAATATGTTTAGATATACATCTTTTCCATAAACTAGCTAAAAATTAAGTAGGGACTTTTAACCCTTTCCTTTCTTACCTTCTAGTCAAGAAAATATATACCAGCAGCATTTCCTACAACTGTCTCGTCTATTTCAGTGGTAATAGCAATGAACTTGGATATCTCTCTGGCATTGTACTCTCTTACATCAGCTGATATGCTTTCTGTTTTATAGACTGAAGACCATAGACTATTATGACATGTGGAATAATCTTCTTAAATTAGGATACCCTCATTGTAAATGCCATTATTCCATAGTTATTTCAGATTGATTTCACTCCTGCTTGGCCTTCTCCCTGTGGCTAAGCTTACTTCTTGTGTTAAAAACACTGTATTACTTTGAGAAGCAGCCATTCACTTGGAAGTTTAAAAAAACTAAGAATTTGAATAAGAAATGAGATGTGATCTTAGAATACCATATGGTTCAACTATGAGCATTCTGTATAGTCCAGTTAATAACAGAAACTGAATATCTATATAACCAGAAATCAGCATCCTCTCATGACTATATTAGAAAAAGTTTTGTGTGGTGAGGGAGATTCAAGAGGCATCATATCAGAATGTCAGTAGAGAGTATCTAAAGTTAAAAAACCGAAGAAGTTGGCAGTAATTGTCTCTGGGAAGCAGGGTGGGAGGGTTAAGGCATGAACTTCTGGTTTTTGTTGTAAGCTTTAAAAAACAATGTCTTGTGTTATTTTGATGAAAGTAAAATGAAAGAGAGAAGAGTCACAGAAATGTAAAGAGACCTAATAATGTGGATATTTTCATCACAGATTTCTTGGTACAGTTACTATACTCCAAAGTTGAAAACTTTCCCTTGGCTTATATATTCAGGTACACTCAATTAAAATAATACGCGTGTATCTTTTGCCATTTGGACCCAATAGATTGGTTTGAGTATTAGTTTAAAATACCACACATTTTGAACAAACATTGTGTGCTTTGTATTTAATGTAACCCCCACCTCAGTCTGCTTACTAGATTGAAAGTCCTGAATTTCTCTAACTGCTTACTAGAAACATATTCTGAATATACCTCGTTTCTTGCCCTCATCCCTGAAGTGATATTGTATCTCTCAGAAACTTCAGCAGCTAGTCATTTATTAAATAGCATAATGATGTCAACAGGAGAGCTTAAAAATCTGATTTTATTGTTTAGTTTTCAGTATCTTAACTAGTACTCATATTAAGGACTACCACAGGTGTCTTCTGTCCTTCCCTTGCAGTTATTGTTAAGTATGGTGTCATAGCCAGAGAGGAGCTTTTTTGTGAGAGACATGGGATTGATTTACTGGTCAAGTGGGCATTTCCTCTTCTTTTATAAAGTCACTTTAAGAAACATGAAGAGGAGGAGATATTTGGAAAGATCTTTTTGGTTTATTGGTGTTGCTGGGAGAAGAATAAAGGAATGTGTACACCTTCTGTCATTTAGCTCTGCTTAGAATTGGGACCCAGCCAGTTTATTAGCCATGCCAGGGAAAGGCCTATTTTGAAATTTCCAAGTATTACTGTAGCTCACTTTTATTGAGAGTTATGCTCCAGGTAATTTTTAAAGCATTACCTTATTTAATCTTTTGCACAACGATATGGAATGTAAAATGAGGATAACTTTTTTTTTTTTTTTTTAAGGGAGATAGCAAGACTGTCTTTTAGGTTCAGTGGGGCACTTTAGAGACATTTTCTTGCTGTTACATATCTATATGGGACTTAAAAAACAAACTATATGGTTTAGAGTCACATACAGCAGCCATGTAACACTCAAAGATGTAAGTCTCTGTGCTGCAGTGAAGGAAACTTGGGCCAAACACTGATAAAGCAGAATTCTTTAGTTCTAAAAATGTTAAAGTGTTTGAGTCAGTTAACGTAGAAACAAATGACATGTGGTTAATGATGAGAAAGGTTTACAAATACTTCTTTGATAAATATACCAGTATAACTGGTTCTTTCTGGCTTGTCCCACTACATTTGCTATTATTAAAAACTTGAAAGTATTTTTATTTAGTTTTTAATTTTTTTAAAGATTTATTTTTATTTGTTTATGCATATAAGAACTGGAGTAAAGGCCACAGGTGCGAGGAGGGGGAGGTGGTGAGAGGATTTGCCAGAGACAGAGTGGGGAGCAGAACAGGTGGATCTATTGAAATACACTGCTGAGGGGAGCAGCAGACAAGACAGGAGAGTTCTGCTGTGCCATGAGGGTCACCTCCCTGGCCAGGGATTGAATTCCTGTAAGTGAAACCATCCAATATTTTTCGTTTTCCCTCTGACTTATTTACTGAGCATAATCCCTTCCAGCTCCATCTCTGTTGCTTAAAAGTAATTTTTGTTAAAAAAAGGATTTATCACAATTTTCTTATCTAGGTCAGACCGTAAGATCTGGTGACCTTGAATATGTGAGTGTGGAAGGAGGAATTGTCTTAAGTATAGAATCAATGAAAAGACTTTAACACATTCTCCGTGTCCCAGAAAAGTGTCCTGAAGAGGGAGGGGTAATTTGGAAAACACCTGAAGATAAGCAGCTGGCAGTCTGCATGAAATATGCTGGAGTGTTTGCGAAAATGCAGAAGATTCTCAAGGAAAAGATGTATTCAATGCTCAGACTGGTGGGCTTTTTATTGAAGAAGCAGTAACTAATCACACCAATCTAACAGTAGAAAGAAGGCTGCTGTTCAGATATGACTGTTCCTTTTAATGGACTGACTCCTAATCAGATACATGTGATGATGTATGGGTGTACTGTCTTAGGGGGTTTGGCACATTTCAATGGTGCATTGGTTTTCTTATCTCCAAATGGTTCTGACAATGACTAGGAAGGTGAAATGAGCATGTATGGGACATGTGTTACCATTATTTGTAATAACTACATATATATATATATATAAATACTCACATATGTTCATTATGAAAAGAATAAGTTTTTGAATGGTGAGTAGCCATAGATGCATATTTGTAATTTTTCCCCAAAATTTCAGGCAACTACAAGAGCAACAACGACAAAAGGAGCTGGAGAGAGAAAGAATGGAAAGGGAGAGACTGGAGAGAGAGAGGTTAGAAAGGGAAAGACTTGAGAGGGAGCGACTGGAACAAGAGCAGCTGGAGAGAGAGAGACAAGAAAGGGAGCGTCAGGAACGCCTGGAGCGAGAGAGGCAAGACCGGGAGAGACTGGAGAGACTTGACCGGGAAAGGCAAGAAAGAGAGCGACAGGAACAGCTAGAAAGGGAACAGCTGGAATGGGAGCGAGAGCGAAGAATAGCAAATGCTGGTAAGAAGTTTACAAGTTCTCCTGTGTTCTTTATATCTGAGTTTGGATGATGGATGATGTTTTCTATGTAGTAATATATTAGAATATTTCACATCTGAGATGCCTGGTATTAAGCAATATGATTTGAAATTATGAAAAATATGCAGTTGCTACTTTAAAATTTTCTTTTTATTTCTCTCTGTATTGCTTTTATTGCTTGGAGACTTAAGAAAGCTCTTGGAAATTTTTGCTCTTGCATTCTAATTCTATTGCTATAAATTGACTATAAAGTGTAAGTGTGGCTTTATGGGAAAATTTTTATATTGGATAAACTTGGAATATATTTCCCTTTTGAGATGACTTAAATTGTTTTGAATACTGTAGTATTATCGTACCCTTTCACAGGAAATTTGCTTGATTATATTCTAAAGTTTCTGAAGGAGGAATTAAAGGTGTAGGTGAAAAGTACCCTAAGACTTATTTAAATATGTTTTCTAGTACAGTGAAAAATAAATCTGCTACCATTTATTGAAAAACATAAAGGTTATAATATGACCCAAAGTTTAAGGTATTTTTGGCATTAGTTAAAATTGAACATTGATTATAGGATTTAAGACGTATTTTTCCATATGGCCTGATCAAAAGTCTCCATGTGTATTGATTAAATACCACTTAATTGGTTTCTTGTTTAAGTCAATTCATTTGTGTTTAGCTGTTTATTTTCTGGGATAATAGCTAACAAAACAAAAGTTTTCCACAAACTGGCACCAAGTAGGGGACTAGCCCTTTCTAATAAACATTTTCCAGTTCTGCTATTTGTTGGTTTTTTTATTTACTGAACTTATTCTTCTGTTTGTGGTCCTATTTTAATGTCTTTGTAGTGTACTGAATGATGAAAATTAAGGCTACTACTACATTTTTCTTGTAAAGGATAAGTTAATTTATTTATGATAAAAAGAAAACTTATTTTATCCTTCTAGATCTCAAAATGTGATTTATAAGTTAAAACATTCTCTGATAAAATCAGTTATTTACACTTGTGCCTAATTCTCTGTGCTGACTTTAGTCTACATTTATACATTTTGTCTGAATGCTGGTTTTGTGGCTTTACTAGCTCCCTTTTTCTCTCTCCTTTTTATCCTGTCTTTTGCTGCCGCTTTCCACCTTCTGTCCAGCTCCATCTTCAGACAGCTCCCTGTATAATGCTCCACTTCCTGAATATGCCAGTTGCCAGCCTCCTTCAGCACCTCCTCCATCATATGCTAAAGTCATCTCAGCTCCAGTGTCAGAGGCCACTCCTGATTATGCTGTAGTGACCGCTTTGCCACCTACTTCCACACCCCCCACACCACCACTTCGACACTCAGCGACACGTTTTGCAACATCTTTAGGTTCAGCCTTCCACCCTGTTCTTCCCCATTATGCTACAGTTCCTCGTCCTCTGAACAAAAACTCTCGACCTTCTTCTCCTGTGAACACACCCTCTTCTCAACCTCCAGCTACGAAGCCCTGTGCCTGGTCTACTTCCAATTTTTCGCCCCTCCCTCCATCTCCTCCAGTAATGATTAGCAGCCCACCAGGCAAAGCTACTGGTCCGAGACCTGTTCTCCCTGTTTGTGTTTCTTCTCCTGTGCCCCAAATGCCTCCATCACCAACAGCATCCAATGGGCTGCTTGACTCGGTAACGTATCCAGTGTCTCCGCCGCCTACCTCAGGGCCCGCAGCGCTGCCGCCGCCTCCACTGCCTTCCCTCGCACCACTCTCACACTGTGGATCTCAAGCTTCTCCTCCTCCAGGCACCCCTATTGCCTCAACTCCCTCATCCAAGCCTAGTGTTCTCCCTTCTCCCTCTGCAGCTGCCCCTGCCTCTGTGGAGACTCCTCTAAACTCAGTGCTGGGAGACTCCTCTGCTTCTGAGCCAGGCTTGCAGGCAGCCTCTCAGCCGGCCGAGACTCCAGCCCAACAGGGTAAGGTTTCTCAGTTCTCACTGCACATTGGATTGAAATGTGGAATACTTTTAAGATACTAGAGCCTGGGGCCCACCCCTCCTCCTTGTTCTCAGTCCAGCCACTTTGGTTATCTGTAAACAAGCAAAGATGTGTTTTCACTAGTAGAGAATTTATTGTGTTTATATTTAAGTGTTAACAGATTATTTTCAATCTGTTATTTAAAATAGTCCTAACAACCATCATCTGCATTAGTCTGCTGTTTTTCGCAGATGCTACCTGTCTCCCTAATTTTATAAGCATTTATTTTATTTATTTAGCAAATCCCCATTATCCAAAAAAAATCTAGTTAGATGGTCTTTACAGTTCAATAAATAAATCTCTAATGTTAAAGTAAGTTGTTACATACTTTGGCTTTAAATTTAATATCTTTTTTAATACTGATCTATACCTTAGACATTATAAATCAAACTCATTAATATGTATTATATGTTTCAGTCAGTGTAATTTAGCATGGCATTTGACATATCTTTCCACCTAAAATAATATCACTTAACTCTTATCATTGATGGTCTTACTTAATGTTCTTCCTCTCAGGCATTGTCTTGGGACCACCTGCACCTCCACCCCCTCCTCCACTCCCACCAGGTCCTCCCCAGGTTCCTGCAGCACTCCCCCCTCCCCCAGGGCCGCCTCCTCCCCCTCCACTCCCATCCTCAGGGCCTCCCCCTCCACCTCCTCCACCCCCACTTCCTAATCAAGTACCCCCTCCTCCTCCACCACCTCCTGCTCCTCCCCTCCCTGCATCTGGATTTTTTGTGGGATCCATATCAGAAGACAATCGCCCTTTAACTGGACTTGCAGCTGCAATTGCTGGAGCAAAACTTAGGAAAGTGTCACGGGTAAATACATTTCCAAATTATTGTTTTAATGTATGACTTGTTCTTTCTCAAATTGTATAAAATGTTGAATTCATTGTATTCTAATTTTATGAATGCTGTTACTAATTCGTTGACCAAAAAATTGAAATAATTAGTTAATAATATATAAGTTAAAAAAAATACAAAGATTTTCTGTAAACCCATCACCCAGCCACCACTGAACACTTTGCCATATCTGTTAGTAGCCTGTAGCTTTTTATGGTTCCTTCTACAGAAACACACACACACATTGTTTTTGTCTGAATTGAGTCAGACATGCTAAATACTTCAGTGTGTACTTTGACCACAACATACTTCTCAAAATCAGGGCATTTGACACTGATAGAATATTATAATTTACAGATCTATTAAAATTTCATCAGTTGTCTAATAATGTAACAATTTTGTTCTAGTCCAAGATAACCCATTACATTTAGTTGCAGTGTTTCTTTCATTTACTTTAATCTGCAACAAATCTTCAATTTTTCTTTCATGGTAAGTGACATTTTTAAAGACTACAAAACAGTTATTTTTAGAATTTTCTTCAGTTTGGTTTATCTGTTGTTTTCTCAAGATTAAATGTGGATTATGAGTTTTTTTTTTTTAAATCTCCAAAGTAATATATTCTTAGTGTATTACACACGGAGGTATGTGATACTTTTTTATCCCATTATTGGTGATGTTAAATTTGTTAAAATTTCCATTGATATAAAATCAGTGCTATTCACTTCATTGGCTTTTAAGAAGATTTTAAAGTAATATTTAGGTGGTTATTGAAAGTAATGCTGATGTATCCTTCTGTTTTAAATGTAATCTATTAATAAGTATAGGATTGTCTAACATAGGAGTTTATTGTATATGTATATTCTCATTAAGATGGAGGATGCCTCTTTCCCAAGTGGAGGGAATACCATTGGTGTGAATTCGGCCTCTTCTAAAACAGATACAGGTCGTGGAAATGGACCCCTTCCTTTAGGGGGTAGTGGTTTAATGGAAGAAATGAGTGCGCTGCTGGCCAGGAGGTGAGTGAGAAGTTACATAGACATGTCCAGAACTGAGAGGATTTTGTTAATTTTATTCTATATATTACTTAGCTAAATGAAGTTCTTCCCTTTTGGAGAAACAGCTTTCATACTAAGACCTTAATGATTTTTTTTTTTAATTGGTTTACCTTCTTTCTAGGAGAAGGATTGCTGAAAAGGGATCAGCAATAGAAACAGAACAAAAAGAGGACAAAAATGTAAGTTAATAAAGATAGTTTACTGCACTTGAAAATGTAAAATTTAAGACATTGTAGTTAAGAAATTATTTAAAGATTAGTTTGAACTCAGTTCATTTGCATTTACAGTAACTTATTTTAAACTCTTTAGATATTTAAAATATGGCTTGTTTGAGTTTATAAGTTTTTAATGGTATTCTTATTAAAATGGGTTAAATGTGTGAAGTTGTGAGAAAAGCACTGAAGTTCACATCTACAGAATTCAATTCTGTGCCTAAGCCTACCACTAAATGATCTTTTACTAGGTTGTATTTTGTTGTTGTTGTTGCTTTAAATCTCTAGGGTCAGAGTGTCTTGGCATTTAAAATGAAGGAGTTGGGTGACCGAATCAGTAGTTGATGTTTCTCCCAGAGGCTCTTATTACTCGCATTACTCGCCATGCCCCTTAAGAGTACAACCTTCATGTTCCACCCCCCTCAGTTCAGCTGGGCAGATGCTTAAAAAAAGAATTTATCTCTTTTTCCTGATATATTTGGCCTTCTTTGATGCCATTTCTCAAACCTAATTCTTAAGTCAATCTCAATAACATTGACTATTGCATTTCCCAGAACACCTGAGAAAAGGAGTTATAGGGAACGAAGATGGGGAGGAGTGGTAGGAAGGTAAAGAAGTCTAAACTAGAATAGAAGGAAGAAGAAAAAAGTCAACAAAGGAAAAAAGTGGGAAATGGTTGGATGTGGAGCTATAAAACACTGACTATATTATCACAAGTTTCTAACAGATCTGATTTAATATTTTTTTCTCTGTAATTTAGGAAGATTCAGAGCCTATAACTTCGAAGGCCTCTTCAACAAATACGCCTGGTAAGTTCAAGAGTTATTTTTAAGCTTTGTGAACTTTCTCTAAATATTTGTACTCCCAATTAAAAATCCCCCATGTTTGGATGGGTACCAAGTGGTGCTTGGTGGCTAAAATGCCAGAGTTCTTTGTTTTCACTAGAAAGCACTAACTTCCCGCTTCTGCCTTCCTTTTACGATCCTAGAAGCAGATGTTAATTTCTTCCAGATATTGGGAGATCCATTGAGACCCCAAGTGTTTATCTAATGACTGTTATATATGCAGTCTTTGAAAATCATGATTTTACACATTCTATGTGTGTAATTGTTAATGATATGAGGTTATTCACTAAAACAAGGTAAAATGCATTATTAGATGATAGGGAAGTATTTTCAAATAATTGATTCTTAAAGGTAAGGTTAAGTGAACACATAAACCATTCTCAAATTGAGAAGTTACCATTTTTCTAGATCTGCTCATTTGGGTTATATTGATAAGCAAGGAAATACAAGTTTTCTGATTTTAAGGTTTAAAAAACCTCCTTAAATATTTTGAAAATTTTCTTGAATTCAATGAAATTTCTGACATCAAGAACACTTGGGCATAGAATATATTACTGATAAAATTAACAGTATATTTCACTATAGCTATTTAATGAGGTACTATATTCATAATGAGTATATGAGATTGCTTCATATTTGATTTTTGATTAGAAAAATCAAGAACTAACCTATTAGTCTTCCTTATCCAATATGGAATGAAGTGACAAATCAGTTTGATGATTTTTCTGGATTAACATCTAGACTAATACATAGGAAACCATTGTAGAGAAATGTGTCAGTATTAATTCCTACATATTTTGGTTTGGAGACTGCCAGCTGCTTCTAGAATTCCATTTTTTAGAAAACATCTGTTTTTGTGATTGTTACCTATCTGCAAAAAAATAAAAAAGTCTCATTCTCGTTGTTGAATGATGACTATTCAGTAGACTAATTGCTTTTTTATAATTAATACTGTGACTTAGTAAACTTTTTTTCCCTTCTCTCCTTTGTTTTTTTTCCTCTGAGTAGGGCTCAATCAGTTTACATTATCTTCATTAGAAATTCTGTAATTTATGACCCACTTTTTTTAGCTCTGTCTTCTATAAACCAGAATTAGTTATATATACAGTCATTAAAGCCATAGATAATTTAGAATTCAATTATAGTTTAGGATCACATAACCTTTTAGAATTTGAAAAGGACTGTGATCTTCCTCAGTGAGGGGAAAATCATATTTTTATACTGATTTGTTCATAATTTCAAAATATTCTTGAATTCTCTAGAGATTTTCTATAGACCCCAAGTAAAGAACTCTTTATCTTATAGCCCCTTATTTAAAATGTAGACAACAAATGCATGAATATTGAATGTAATTTTGTGTTTGCTTTATATAAAATCAAGGATTAATTTGGGCCGGAGGGCTTCTTTTTTCCCCACTCATTTCATTCAAGTTTGGATTAGGTTTTTTGTTTTCTTGATTGACGTTGTGTCAGATACCTGGCAGATGAAAAAAAAAAAAAAAAGTGAAGGATAAAGGCTCTCTGAGCACAAGAAACTTGTAGTCTAGCTATCTGGGGAAGTAAGTATAGCATGAGCAAAGATCTAGAGCTGAAGATGAACAAGAAGAGAGTAGGAAATATTCAGTAGACTTGGCTGCCTAGAATGGAAAATTCTTTTTGAGGAGTTTTGGAGGGTTTGAAAAAGTACATTAGAACAAAAATAAAGCCCTTTTATGAAAAGATCAAGAGTTTAGACTTTATCCTCCAAGGATTGAGTTGATAATGAACTAAAACTGAGGACATTAAAATGTGAGCATTTTGATGTATGAATCAGGGAAGACTGAGATAGGGAAGCTGGTGCTAATGAGGATCCATTGTATTTCCAAAGATCCAATGAACCCAGTCTGTCCCTTCTCCCGTCCCACCAGGAGCCCCTTAGAGACCAAATGTCCTCACTACCTGCAGAGCTAAATTGAACTGCTCTTTTTCAAAATCAGAGGAACCCTTTTAAGATCAGCCCTAATTTGGCTTATTGAAGAAGGACCTCAGCTAAGTGTCAACGGTAGCACTAACTACATCTTACTGTATTGGAATTTTCCCCTCATCTCTCAAATGCTGCTTTGGTGATAGGGATTTTGAGTTCCATTCCCCTGCCTGTCCAGTGTCCTTTAAGACTTCTTTTCACCTACTCTAGCTGATAACTCTTGGGCGCATTTCTGATTCTATCTCTCCTGGATCCCCTATCTGATTATTTGATGTCCCCTAGCCAACTCTGTGGTGTTTGTGAATGGAATGAATGTGTTAGCTGTTAGAATACAAGCGAAGGAGTTGTAAAGGGAGAACTGATGATTTGTTGAGTGAAGCAAGATCAGTGTTGACTTTATGGTCTCACAACTGGATGACCGAACACAGCAGAAATCCAAGAACAAAAGCAGCATTTGGTGAGAGAGTTTGAGTTTAGTTTTGCTTATGTAGTTTGAAGAGAGGACAGACAAGCTACCTAAGTAAGAATGTGCAGAAGCCAGTTAAGGGGCAATGCTGGAATTCCACAAACTTTTCTAGTTAAAACTGCAGTGAAATTATAGCTCCTACTTATAGGTACTCGATTCTGATGCTTACTTCCATGGCACAATGACACTCCCAATCATCCCCATTCATCCCGGGCCTCTGATGGCATCATTGAATCAACCCAAATTAGGAAATAGTACAGATCACAATGAACTGCTG
The DNA here is from genome assembly GCF_964194135.1 of Talpa europaea. NCBI lineage: Eukaryota > Metazoa > Chordata > Mammalia > Eulipotyphla > Talpidae > Talpa > Talpa europaea. Next base: position 60,989,790 of record NC_140082.1, on the reverse strand, counting down.
ACTAGTGAGTCGTTATCTAGTAAGAGCTTAGAGTAAACGAATTTAATATATTTAACTGGAATTGTCTGCTAACTCCCAAGAATTTGTTGTTTGAGAATCAAAAAAGTACAGTAGAATTTGTATGATTCTGAAATTTATATTGAGTTGTTTCATTTTTTTCCCCTAGGGTGGTCTGTTTGAATTTACATTAAGTATTGAATTATATGAACACATTGCATGTTATACTTTTTGTTTTACCATTGGTACTAAAATTTTTTTAAATAGTATTGTTAATATTATCCCATTCTAATACATTTTAGCTACTCTTATTAATTTAAAATAATTTAAAAAATAAAATAATTTATAGCATTCCACTCTAAAATTTTTCTATTATTCTTAACCCTACCTTTATTAGAGAAACTTTACCTTTATTAGAGAAGCATCTTATATCTGACATAGAGAATTATAGTTATTTTAGATTTAACAATATCAGTTTTCCCTAAGGAAACTTGTCATACTTATTATCATTTTGAGGTGTGAAATTGTACACAGTTGAAGCTTATAGATTTAATTAAAAATCAGAATTGAAAGTTTAAAAAATTTATTTACTACACAAACATGTAAAATAGTATTTCATTATTTGTTTTATAACTTTGGGAATATATAGGATATATTAATAACTATGTTATTTATTTTTAAAGAACCAACACGAAAACCCTGGGAAAGAACAAATACAATGAATGGCAGCAAGTCACCTGTTATCTCCAGGTATCATTTTTCCCCTAATTTTTGTATTCCATTTATATCTAAAAAGAAATTGACTTCTGTGTTTTTAATGCAGAAAAAAAAAATCAAATAACAGATTTGAGATTATACAAAGGAACACTTATACTGTTGGACAGCTTTTAATGTGTACTGAACCTCATTGTATTTTCACTAGTGATTTATCTAAATTCTACCCAATGCTTCTTAAAATTAGCCAGATTGCCTGAAATTTTAAGGTAGTTTGTATTCTGCCCAATTTTTTTTATTTTGAAAATTTAGAAACTACTGAAATGTCAAAAGAACAGAACAGTGAACACCACCCATATAACCATCTCCTAGATTCACCCATTACTAATGTTTTGCCACATTTGCTTGAATGCTTACCTACACATCCATACTTTTGCCCCCTGAGTCATTGGAAATATGTGCTGCTTCATCCTGTTTCCGTTAGCATTTTTCCTTAGAACCAGTACATTCTTGTACATAATCCCAAGAAACCTAACATTAAACAATGATATTATGTAATTTGTATCCATATTTCCCCATTAGTGTCAGTGACATCCTTCCTTTTTTGTAAATTTAATTATTGTGCAAAACTTTTATGTTTTAAACTGAATAGCAACTTTGAATTTGCATCAAATAGAAATATTTATTTCTCACTCAGCTGAAACTTCTAATTATTATCCAGTTAGAAACTACAGTGACCAGTAATCACTCATTACTTCATATTTCTACAGGTTGTCATGTGGGCATGGTCAAGCAAATTCAGCATCCCTTAGCTGGACATACTGTATTGTAACTTGAACATAGATGAAACTTTTTCTTGGTTTATGAGACAATTTATCTGTCTTATTTTTCTCAGGAAAAAATACGTATTTGGAGACTAAAAGGTTTTTTACCTTTTCTTACTAAGCTGCTTGCCTTATTTTTGCGTCATAAAAAGTGGATCTAATTATAGGAACTTAAAGAAAAATAAGAGATAGACCTCATATTGTCAAAGATCTGTTCTTTGTTAACCTAAACCAAAAGTTGGCTTTGGTTTTTGTGTGTTTTTTCCTGCTGGTAAGAAATATTTGGTGATGGCACAATTACTTAAGCTCCACAAAGAAACCAGGCCTTTTGAATTTACAGAAGCTTTTAGTTTCTAAGTGATGAAAGGTGAAATATTTGATTTTAGAAGAAAATACAGGAATTGCTTTTGGTGGGCATGTTCTTTTTTTAATAGAGTAGAAAATTGCACATGTATGTTTCTCAAGTGCCTAATCGAGGTGGCCTTCGAATGCATCACAGTTGTTACAAATTTTCTTCAATAGCACATTATGAAGTCAGATTTTCAAGTACATATCAAAGAACAGAACTGTGATATAACATTTGTCCTTTGAAGATGTAAAGTGTGACAGGGAATGGTTCTTTCTCCTCTTGGCCACTTCTCTTCATCCCTATCTCATGGGTAGGAATTCTGTAGTGGCCTAGCCTAACGCTAGTAAATTCATGGCAAAAGTCATATAGTAGAAGGAATGTAGAAGAGGTATTCTCCAAATGCAGTTATGTACTTCAATTGTTCAAGTTCATGTGGTGAAGGAAAAACTTGGATTTTTTTTTTCAGTTTCTTAAAAATGCTTGATACATCTTCTAAAGGCCATTAGCTAAAAAATATTTTCATAAGAATTAATCAAAAATTGATTCGTAGTTTCTGCTAGTGCATTGTAACATTATTTTGACTGGGTTAGATGGCTTTCCTCTTTTTTCCAAAATAGAGATTCTGAAATGCCTGATTATTTCCTGACCACTCATACACCTTTTGATAGGCTTGATCCAGTGATACGTATGTCTTAATGTTTTGCTGTAAGCAATTTTAAACCATATAATATTAAAAAAAAGTTTAAAAGCTTAAGAAATGTATTGGTTTTCTTTTTAAATCATCTTTCATGTTCCTTCTGAAAATAATTGTCTTGGCCATTTATGTTTTTATTTAAATATGCCTTGTTTTTGTGTGGGTAGAGGAAATACCTATTTTCCTTCTAAATATTCATGTCAAAATTATGTTCATGGTAAGATGGATTAATATAATGTAAATGAGATTTTGCATTATACTGTATTCAAGATGTCAGTAAAGTATAAGCAAGAATGTTGTAGTTAAAAATGCTTTAAAATAGACCATAACATTGGAAAAGCTTATGAATTCTTCATATGGTTTCTATAAAGAGCTTACAGATCTTGAATTCAAGATGAAAAAAAATTCTTTACATGTTTTCTAAGAAGAGTTAATATTGTATAGTTTAAGCAACAGTGACTTTTAGTGTGTTTTTTTATTTGAGTCTCTAGCTTTGGATTCACTCTAATAGAAATGTCTTTCATTGTGTTTTGATATTTGTGAATCTTTGCTGAGATGGTATTTTTTTATTCCTTATAATTATCATGTAAACAATATCTTCACCTAACTGGAATTAGTCTCTCAACATCTTCATCTTTATTGGGGGAAAAAATGATGATTTTAAAATTAATCAACTCCTTTAGTTGTTTTATTTGCTGTGACTGAACACCTATAAAATAGTAACATAATGAGTATTATTTTTAAAAGTTCTATTGTATACCCCTTTAAATGGTTTTTCCCCTTCATAGACGGGATTCTCCAAGGAAAAATCAGATTGTTTTTGACAACAGGTCCTATGATTCATTACACAGGTATCATCCTGCTGTGATTTTGTGATTTGAGACTTTTAAATAACATGTTCAGGATAGGGCTGAGCTTTTTCTACATGGATTGGTAATCACCACAATGGAGATATTTAGGAAGATTGAATTTTTCGTATTTAGTTTTATTTACAATGCCTTTTTAAAAACCTGGTGATTTTAATTAAAAAAAATGTAATATCTATTTCCCTGCCCTCACTTTATAGTGAGTTTAAGATAAATATAAATGATAAACATATCAGAAATACTAGAATGGGACCTGAGGCCATGTGTAGTATAACTAGGCTGTTTGTAAATTTTATATATTTTATTTTAAACACTGTTCTTTTTATGACTGTAAGTATGAGACAACACCTTTAAAAAGTAGAATAGAAGATCTTGCATTATTTGTGCTAGAATATGCTACAACATTAGAACCACGATCGTGAATAATTTATTCTTTGAGGAAAATCTGTTTTCTAGATATCTTGTAAGTAGATGTTATGTTACCTAACAGGTAACATCCTGAGCAGATTGTTTTCTAGGATGAGTCATAATCTTCTTAATTAAGAAGACTTAAGATATGAGCCACATATTTCTTTCTTAATTAAAAAAAACCTGACAGCTTTTTGAAATCCCTGAATGCTTTTAAAGGTATTTTTAAAATTAATTTGGCAGGATAGGGACTTAAATATTGTGGTACAATTATTTAATAGGCAGGTATCTGGAGGTAACACTCATTATAAAGTAATAACCTCTGAAAACCCTCATGTTCTGTTATCCACTATGGTGAAAACCCATAACTGATATATCAGTGTTCTTCTGTTCATTTTTTTAAAGTGCGTATCACATCTACTGGGAACATGAATTAAACAATATATGGAGGAGTTGTGTTATGGCAGTGAGCAAGGACTTCTGTAGTCAGACTCTATTTGACCAAATCATTATTAACTAAAATAGTTTCATGCTGTTGATGATTAAGATATTTAATGACAGTTAATTTTGTCAGTCAGTCAAACGTACATAAAATATTTGTATTGTAATAGTGAAATAGCTTTTCCTGCCCTTTTTTCATTGGTTTAATTCTTCTGACCAAAAGATATTTAGAAAACCGATTAATACATAGAAAAATAGCATTTAGCAACATGATTCTCTGTTGTAAATCTTTTCAGTTATTTTGTTGCCTTTGTACATAGGTCTACCTGGGATAATGTTGATAAACCTTTTTTTAAAACAGTGGTGATTACTTCTTTCCTTCAGTATGAAAAGTTCCCCCCTTTAGTTAATTATCATGGTGGTGGTGGTGGTGGTGATGGATTGCATGTTAGCATGAATACAATTGTTTATAATTTGCATGTTTCCACAATTGTTTATTATATAACAATAATATTTTTTGCATTATTTAATAAATATGGATATTATTCATAGCATACTGACCAGTTAAGAGCAGACTTTAGTAATCACATAAATTTGAGGGATATTCATTATTAAGTAATTTCAACAAAGTTAAAAGGTATATCCTCACAAGAGATAAAGAAATATGTTATATAAATCTCCTGAGCCCCCATAGGGCCTTGTGCAGTGCATATTGTATGAACCTTTTCTTGCTCATAAAAGATAGCATCAGGTAACTAATAAATCAGAGTTGGTTAACTTGCTTCATAACAACTTTTTAAGCAGTCATATGTCTTGATATTAAAGCAAGTTAGCTCAGTATTATACCCCCCAAACAAGGCCTTTGAGTTTAAAGTATAACATGCCTTAAAAGAATTGTGATATTGTAACTGAAAAATTATTATACTTCTTGAGTTTTGGTTTAGATTTCTAGCATTGGTGCTCTGCAAAACTGAAAATGTATGACTTGACTAATGGTTTTAATTTGCATTGATTTATGGCCCTTGAAGAGTGGCCACTTAACATACTAAACTGGAAAATAAAGGAGTTCCTACCACCAGTTTAAAACTCCAGGTTTTCCACTTCTCTTATTGCTAACATTGGATAGGGGGCCATGACTGATTTGTCTGATAGTGAAAGTTTGGCTTAAAATATACCTAATCCCTAAAACTTAATTCTTTGTGTAAATTATTTAATAGAATAGGTTAGCTTTTGAAGGTACCATAATAATTAGCAATATGAATTTTTAAAAGTTCATGGAAGCAGCAGGAAGCACACATTATTCAAATTATATCTCCTTAAAAACTTTATGGGGAATAGCCACATAGCCAGTTGGTCATGAATATACTTTTAACCTAATAATCATTTTTCAAACATTCTTATTTATTTTGATGCCTGAAATGGAATAACACTTACAGAGAAATCATGTTTACTAAAATGTTTTTCTTCCCACAAACCAAGGCCTAGATTTTGTAAATTGATTCATATTAGAGTAAAATCCTCAAATCTTTGGCAGGTATTTAGTAGATAACATACAATTTCAAAAGAAGGAGAAAGTGAGATTGTGTTACGTGGGCCTCGGATCTTGCAGCTTTCTTCCCTGTCCTGATCAACACTCTTCGTGCCTGGTTATCTGCCTAAAGAATGTTGCCTTCTACTTTTAACTGAAGAAGCCTTCGTCATCTTATCACCTTTGCCTAATTTCTTTACAAATAACTGAGGAAATACTGGGAAAAACAAAAAGTATTCTGTTTTATGTTTTAATCAGTCCTACAACTTTGACATTTAACTTTTTAACACAATGTTTTATTTAAGAAATGTATTTAAATCTGGTGTTGGGTTAGTAAGATTGCAGTTATTTAACTTATTGCATATGTTACTTACTCACCTGTCCTGGACATTTAATTTGTACAGACCAAAATCTGCACCCTCATCACAGCCCAGTGCCAATGGAGTCCAGACTGAGGCCCTAGACTACGACAGGTTGAAGCAGGTAGTTCTCAATGACAGTTTTCCTTCATTTGTACTTGTTAAAAAATGCCTCATAGATCTATTTGACAGATCATGAATGTACTTGAAATGAATATAAAGTTACAATGCTTAAATCCAAATTTAAAAATGGCATTAGCCCTGTATTTTTTCCAAATCCTCCTCTTTTAATTCAGTTAGTTCACATCAAGTTCTAGCTGTGGTAGAGGGTGGGGGCAGTGGTTTAATGATACAAATTTTAAATGTAAGGACATGATGTATAATTATCAAAAATAAAAAAGGGCTTCTACTCTTGCATGTTCTTTCTAAGAAGCAATGGTTTGGGCAAACAAATCTATAGCTTAAAAATAAATGTCTTGCCTGTGAAACCAGAATTTTCACTTCTAAAAACTTACGCGAAGAAAAGAGCATAGACGTGTATAAATGCACAATGTAGGGGAAGACTTGGTAGCCATTAAGGACCCATAGTTGAGAATATTTAACAGCGAATTGTGAACACTTGCCCCTACCAGGTGAAACAGGCAACCAAACGATATGAACAGTTATTTCAACTTTATATAGAAAGATAATAACAAAAAATAGTACCCATAGTTTTGGAGATATATGCATTATATTTAATATATATGTACTAAGGGGCAAAAGAGTGGAAGGAGTAATAGATGATGCTATTATGGAACCTTAGAATATTTTATTCCTAGAAGAGATGAAAAATTTTTTTTTAAAATTGGTAGTGTTAGAAGGACTCTAAAAGGTAAGCAGTGCGTCTCAGTAAAATGACTTTACTAGCTTCACAGTCCTGAGTAGAGATGGGCCGAGTACAGATGTCTTTGTCCTCCAGAATGGCTTTTGAAAATAAGGCTTACATTTATCACTATTGAAGCCAGAAATTGACTATCTGGTCAATAGTGCATTACATTATATACATTACATTATATGCATTATTGTATTATATTAGCATGACACTGCCTTCCAACTCATAGCAGTCCTATCATGCAGTACTTATACTCAAATTCTGCATATCTGAGGTTCTGAATACTGAATTGACTGATTCCCACAGCTGATAGTTGAGTGTGCACCAGATCCCACATCATTCACCTAAGCTCTTCCTTTTCTGCTTTGTCACTTATTTTTAAAAATACTATCAAATGTTTGAATGGGGCGGATACAGAAAATAATAATGTTACAGTAATATGAATTGAAAATATAAATTTAATAAGTAGAGAAGTACTAATAATTTCAGACAACCTAGTTTTTATATGCAAAGCCATGTGAAAAGTTAAATTGTAATTTGAAAAGAAAGTATGTGTTCATTAATAATGATCAAGCCTTTATTTTCCTGTATGTTAAATATGGCTTCTTTTCTTGAAAAAGATGGTAAGTTCTTGACTATCTGAAGTAATGGAGTAGAAGAGAGGAATACATTGATTTTTAGACTGACTTTAGATATCTGCTAGTCCATGTAATAACTTCTTTGTCTTAGTTTTCTCATTGGTAAAATGGTTACACTGACAGTTTTCAACCTTATTTTAAAAAACATGAAAAACAAAAAAGAGGAACCTTTAACACGCAGCAATTTAATTTTAGCTGAGATGTATAGTATTGAAATCATGTAATTCAAAACTAATTCTTTCAAAGCATAGCTACTTCTCTCTCATTGAAATTATGTCATCTTGGAACGTTCATATTATGCACTTCTTGATCAGTTTTTAATTAGGGGATGGTGTCCGTTATTTCAGGTTGGACTTAAAAATAATGATTTTTGCACAATAGTGTATAAAGATGGTGTTAATGAAGGAGGAGAGTCCAGAGCATCACTGTTGAGTAGAAACATGGACCACGTGTACACTTAAAATTTCTTGTAGTCACATTAAATAACTACAGAGAAACAGGTGAAATTCATTTTAATATATTTTATTTAATTTAAAACACCCAAAGGTCCTATTTCAGTGTGTAATTAATATTTAAAAAATATTGAGTTCCTGCACATTATTTTCTTCATACTAAATCTTTGAAATGTAAGGTATGTTTTATACTTACATTGCCTCTTATTTGAGGCTGGTAGCTACAGGTGACTAGTACCTGCACACTGGACAATGCAGGTCAAGCAAGAGCTCACCTGCCTGCTTTTCTACCTCGTCGGACAACTTATTTCTCAGTGGAATCCTAGGGGAATCCTAAGTTCTTTGAAACATAGTTTGGCAGTTATGGTGATTTCTAAGGAATTCCCATATTTCAAACCAAGGTGACAGATTTGCCAAGAGCTGATTATTCAGTTCACTTGTTTCTTATTTGACACTTCTTTATGTATCATCTCTCAGACTGCTACCAGAAAACCAGATTAAAAACGAGCTGTTATCTTTTCTAGAAACCGACTCATACCTTTTACTGGATGACAAGGGAATTATTTCAGTTTTAGAAAGCATTCTGTTTCATATTTTACAAGGCTAGCATAAGCAAAAATTGATAAGGGAAAGACTGTTAAAACAATCTTTACTAAGGTTCGTCTTCTAAAACTTAAATTGTGATTTTCAAAACAAAAATCACATGTATTTCATATATTCTTAAATTTTACATGAGCAAGAATCTTTTTAGCAATGATTTTCTTCTGTGTTCCTGATGTTTTTTCTCTAATATTTTAGGACATTTTAGATGAAATGAGAAAAGAATTAACAAAGCTAAAAGAAGAACTTATTGATGGTGAGTGCCTTAACAAATTTGCTACTGCCCTAGAGTAATGTTTAAGATAAGTCTTTGTGTAAATAAATAATCCTATCACTTGAAGGCATAAAACCGTTTTCTAGAGTATCCTCCCCTTTGCTTGTCTTGGGATGTCAGGGAAGCCTTCTCCCCTTGATATAATGAAAATTATTTGTAACGATAGGGATAAACAAGCGCCCTGAGTTCCAGCTGCGGGTTGGTAGGCAGAGAAAGAGCAAGTCTTTCTCCGGTTCCCTTTGCTCATTCTTCTTATTCCTCTGCCCTCTTGTGTTTGAGCCCACAGAATCAGTGTTTTCATTTTGTATATAAAAGGGGGAGAATAAATAAATACACATATATTGAAGTGAGTGTTCTCTTTGTAGTAAGAAAACAGATATATGCAAGGAAAGATGTAACATCAACTTACCTTTTTCTTATTGTGCGTTTAAATACAGCCATCAAAAAAAATCCAATTAACAAGTTATCTTAAGAATGAATTGTTCATTTTTTTAACCTTGTAATTATATCTACTTTTTCCTTTTCCTACCCAGCAATCAGGCAGGAACTGAGCAAGTCAAATACTGCATAGAGAAACAAACTAAGGAGAGATAGGACTTTTATCTGGAGAAAGAAAGGAAAAAAAAAAAAAAACCTACAAACAACTGTTAACAACAACAAACCCCTACATTTTGTGAGCTGTAAGAAGAAAATGGAGACAAACAGTTGGAAGGAGGGAAAAACCAACATACTTCGAAAGCCTTCAGACATTATTACTCTGGCGTTAAGCTATTTCCCTCCCAGTTTGCTGCTTTTTTCTGACCTTTACAACAAGATGGAAGAGAGTAGTATAAGAGTTCCTGTAGCAGTTATGCAGAAAATATTAAACCCATCAGGCAAGATCACCGTGCATTGAAATATTTTCATGTCGAGATAAAATGACACATTTTCCACTATCCATTGCTAAAATAAAGAGGAGAAAGGCTTAAGAAATTTTTTCAGAGTGCTGATGAAAGAATCTAGCAAGTTTTGCTATTGTATTGTAAATGTTTCTCTCAGGTTTGTCTTCCTATCATATTTGATATTCCATAAGTAATTGAGATCAGCCCTATGTAGGTTAAGATCATAAAATGTGAAACAAATGGAATTGTATGTGCTTTCAAAGGGTGATACTTATAAGAAAGTGTCCTAAAAATGATTTGTCCACCTTGAGGAATTTTAGAATGATAGGAAGTCTCTCGAGTTAGCCTTCATGCAATTTTGTAGATTAAAACATAAAATTCGTCCAGAATTTAAAGATTTAGATGCCTTCCTAAATTGTTACAATGCTTTACCAAATCTTTGACTCCTACATAACACAAACCAGTGGTCAAATGTAAAACAATATATTGTAGATTTACTGTAGGTTTTCAACCTTTTTTAGATTTATGCATGTGGACATTTTTATAATGTAATTACAATCACCACAGAATTAGCTTTTTTAATTGCAGACAGTAATGCATGTCACACTAATACGTAGTGGCCTTTTTAAGGCCTAGTCCCAGGGAAAAACATTTTGTAGAGTATAGGGGTGTGGGAGGAAGGGAAGGCATAACTTTTTATTTAAAGTTAATTTCTGCACTATCTTTTTTTCTCAGTTACCTGCATGAATAATAATGAGGAATATTTTGTGACTTTAATTGGTAAATATGTTAACAGAACCAAGTACTTAATCTTTTACATCATGTCTTCAGCTATTTGTATTTTAACTTCAGTAATTTCGATGGTCTGAAACATGATTCTGAGCTTCACGTGAATTGTATCTTACTGTGGAACTCAAAATTTCAATCCCTGTTTTGGGCCCTGCAGTTATACAGGTGTTCAGGTACATGTTCCTGACTATGAAGTTGCTTTCGAATTTTGTTTTGTTGAAATACAAGAACAACAATGGCAACAATTAAGGTCACAGAAATCATTAAGGGAAACCAATGAGGAGTTCTGAAATTCTTTTAATAAATAGAGACTTAGGAGGTGGAAGAAGGAATGAGATACTTTCCTTACCACTGAGTGTGTGTGTGCACTCCCTTTTCTTTCTCATAATATTAAAATAGGGCAGAAATCCTATCTGTTGCGATGATAGAGTTTTTGAAATGTTAGGAAATAAAGTTTTCCGGGCTCTCCATCTTGATTTATGCTTGAGTTGTTAATGTGCCATATTTGCTTTGAAATCTTTGATTATTAGAAGTTTTACTAAAATTTTGAAATGATCCTTTTTCATCTGCTTTCTAGATTTCTTCCATCTCAGTTCATAAGACAGAGCTTGTTGATTGCATCGTTTTCTAAATGCTGCAGATTTATAGCCATTACCACTTCAGAGAGGTTTGAATGAGGGAATTATTTTTCTTTGTTAACATAGTTTCTATAGAAACTTAATTTTTAGATTAATCTGTGATGGATGAGCTATCATCAGTCAAATATACATTTTTTTTTTCCCTATCAACTCTTTGTTGTCATGCAATAGTAGTAAAGGCGTTGAAGATGCAGCAAGCTTTCAAAGTACTATTTTCTAAAAAGGAGGCATTTTCATCTTTTTTATTGTACTTTTGGTTATGCAAACACTTTGCTGATATAGACATTAATGTCCCCTATAAATCTGGTCAGAAATCACTTTTGATTTTGTTGGTTAAATTCAATAGTCTGTAGTAGGATAGAGTACTGGGAACAAGTGGTCCAAAGTAAGATAAAAAGACTACAAAATAATGCTAGATCTTTAAAAAGAAACTGGTTTATGCACTAAACGTTTTGTGCCTTGGTCTAATATTAACATGATGTCTGTGTAAAATGACAAAAAGAACCAGTGTTGAATCACGTTATATTTTGCATTATTCCAGATTGCTTAATGTGTTCTTTCCAAGACTTTGATTGAATTACTAAACTACATTTGTCGACATGACATTTTTGTCATTGTTAGAGATTTCAGTAATTAAAATGGGAAACAGAAGCTTAAGTTATTTTCCTTTATCAAAACCCTGTTCCTTGGAACCACATTATGATGGTTTATGTGCTCTTGTACGTTGGATGTCTTAAGCTGAGTGCAGTTTAGGGGATCCTTTCTAATTACAGGAAGGTACTTCTTTCCTCAACACTGTGATCTGACCTGTGACAAATCTGTACTATACACTATGTAAATGGCTAACAAGTCAATTGCAAACCAACTGAATGTACAAATCTTAGTGCTGGTGCTGAAATCTCTTCAGAATAGTCATCATGATTTCACAGTTTGTTTCAAAATTTGCAAGCATCAAGTGTCAATCAAAACTGAAGATGAAACACTAATGAATGTTGAATTCTCATGCTTTAGGTGTATTTCCTTTTTAGATTTTTCAGTTCCTTGCTATTTTTACCATACTGTTTCATTTACATTTCCTACGCGCTAACTTCGTTTGTGCGATTGAAATAAAATTGCAGTATATACATGTTGCTTGTTTGTGACACTTAGATGATCTTCTAAAATAGTGTTTTGGCTCTAAAATAAGTTATATTGAATGTGAAAAACACTTCTAAAAGTCCATGACTTTACTACTAAGTTTACATATCACAGTCACTATTCTTTAAAGAGTTCATAAGTCATAAATACTAAGTAATATATACAAAGGGAATGTGTGATAATGCATTTACTTTTTGTTTGAAATAATTTGTTAGCTATTCCCTAGTCTTACTTTCTCTCAGCCCAGCTTGACAGTGTCTTACTCTTATAATCAAGAAAATGATAAATGTTTGATTTTATTCCATTTTGTTGTGATAGTCAGATACTTAAGCTCATTTATGCTATTAAAAAATTCCTTTATGTGGTTTGCAGTGTAAAGAATATTGAATGGTAAAGGACTTTATTTAACAAGTACTGAATTGTAAATACAGTAAAATCTGTATCCGTTTATACTTTATCCTGATTTCTTAAAACCTACGTATAAGCAGCAGTACTTTTTACCTGACTCTTAGGAAGTATTAATTTTGAGTTCCATCTAGAAATTCTAATATCTTCATTAGAAAACTAACGATCCTGTCTTTTTCCTTGTACTATGTCCCAGTTCCCTTCTCTGGTATCCTCTCCACTTCTCTTGGGTTCACGTTTCTATCATTCATTGACATTTTATAGCCAATACACAGTTCTAAAAATAATCAACTGACTTTCCTCTCTATCCTGTCTCAGGTCCTTACTTCCCTTCCTATGTAAATCAGAATGTTTGTCTACAAACTAAAGGTCATTTCCCATTCAAAAATGTATTAAGTAACAGATGGTAACCTTTTTAAATTTGTCTGGCTACAACTTCTGTCTCCTAAACTTGTATATACTTTCAGTGCCATTGTGAAGAATTCACCTTTAAATTCTGATTAGTGTTATCCTATGAAGTGCAGTTTACAAAGGTATGTTACAGGATCTCTGTAATTCCTTTTTGTAGCCATCACAACCTTATAAACACACTACCCTTTAAATTTTGTTGATTATAAGCAAAAAGGTGACCTCATATAAATAATGTGAAGGAATTTTCTATGAGCTCTTCTTTATAAAAGTTATTACAAAATTCACTTTGCCAGTGAAATTAACTCTAGCATTCATTTCAAAACTCCAGATCTATTCCTATTCCTTGTTTTTTACGAAAGATGAATTTGTGTTTGTATATCTCTTCAAAGCTCTAAGGAATGAGAAAGGAATTCCAGGAGTACATTAAAATTATTAATGCTGAATGCTTCCGACTTTTCACTGAAAAGCCATTTAATATTTATACTTAGATACTTTTTTAAACCCTTTTTTTTTTTTTTAAGTTTTTACACTGTACTAGGATAGAATGGAACACCTCAGTAGCTTCTGAGGCTAATACAGAATTTCTGTCCCACCATCACTTGAGCAAACCTGGTTCCCCTCACTTCTGCAACCAGTGCAGTTAGTGATTGAGTTTACTCTATACTAGATGCTTTTGAAGACAAGACTCGAAGAACATAAAAGGAAGCTATGTGAATCTCTGTGAACAAAATTGTTCTAGACACCTTCAGCTACAATAAAGACATAGTAGAGGATATTTACTTAATGAGGATAGTTTTTTTCTCGAGTATAAGCACATTTGACTAAGTTGTCAGAATAGGACATTTGTATGAGCCAAGTACTGTTGGAAGTCTGTACTGCAGCTTTTTTCTGTTCCCAGCATCCAAATAGGGTGTGGATTGGGTTAGTTCTTTTTATCTTGTTTCTACATAATTTTTGAGACTCAAGAGATTTTTTATGACTGTTATTACTGGTAAAGTGAAATCTTCAAATTTTAAAAAGCCTAAAGTTGATTAGAAAAGAGTCAATAAAGTAAATTTAGGATGGATAGATCTTCAGCTGCAACACAGATGGAGTTGTAGGATAAATCCTTGCTGAACACCAGTGGTAAAGTCACATAAGGGACAAATTGAGTCTTTTTTGTAAGGAGCCACATTTGAAAACTATGTAAATCAATTTCTGCCTTTCTAATATTTATAAAGTTAACAGTTTTTGTGAGAGGGCAAAGAAACCACTTAATCATAATGACTTAGGATGTTGAAATAATTGCTGCCCCATTTGTTGCTTATTTCTGTTATATCTGAAGAAATAGAGAAGAAAGTGAAAACTATGGTCTTTGCTTTCAATTATAGATGACATGTTTTGCATATAAACACTAAAATGTTATTGTCATTCAAGGCATGTAATAGGCCTCAAATCCTTGGTGATTAATGCATAGAATAAATAAGACACTTTAGTTAAATGTTTGAGCCAAAATATCTCAGTTACTGAGTCACCTTTCTGCTGTGAAGCATTTTAAATACTCAGAAAGTGGGCCTCCCTGGTGGCGCATGGGTTAAAGACACAGCGCTATCAAGCTATCACCAGCTACTGCATTATGAGTTCAGTCCCCAGCCAGGGAGCTGACCCACATGGTGCAGCAGACCTCTCCTGTCTTCCTGATTCTCCTCTCAGCAGTGTATTTCAGTCAGTCACCCTGTTCTACTCCCCACTCTGTCTCTGGTGAATCCTCTCACACCTCTGGTCTACACCCCAGTTCTTGTATGCTTAAATAAATAAATCTTAAAATAAATAAATACTCAGAAAGTGAAGATAAAATGGAGCCTCTGGAATTCCTAAGTAGAGGGAGAAAATCAGGACCACAGGTAGGAGGCAGAGAGTAAAGAGAATAAATGCACCTGCCGAGAAATGAGCTCACCTCACTTTTTTAAAGGTGTCTTATACCTCCTAGTAATTGGAAACCTCAAATATACCAGTCACTGATCTCAACCTTTTCTCACCAAAAATTAAGTTCTGAGAGAATACAACTTTCCATTTTAATAAAAATTACTAGAAAAGTTCACATTTTTTAAAGGACTAAGTTTGCATTCCATAACAAAAAAAAATGCAGACAAGTAAAACCTCATAGTTTATCATGTTTAAATTATTTCTACTCTATAAATGTAATTTTATTGCATTATTACCACCAGATGTAAAGAGGCTCACAAGGTTATAATTTATGTAAATAAGTGCTTTTCAATTTTTGATATGTCACATTTAAATTTAACTTTTCTCACTGCATTCATTCTAGTAGAAAGTCGAATTTTAAATTTATGAAGAAGGAATCACTAATATAGGTAGCAAATGCTGTTATGTGGGTTGGCTTGGTGTTTAGTAAGTGGTCCTTCCAAGAAGAATATATAAGAAATTGGTTAGCTGGTCCTTTGGATTACACAGTAAATGACACTTAGAAGAAAAGAAATTGACAATAGTGGGTGTTTATATTGAGGAAAATTTAATTCTCCATCAGGTCCAAAATTTTCCATTTAAATCTATAGAAACTGAGAAAATAGTTTCTTGGCTTATACTTAAAATATGCGATATTGTAACTATGTCAGAAAAAAGTAAGGCACAAAGATTTTTTAAATATATATGTGGTTCTTAAAATTTCTAATGTTCCATGGCCTTAGTCACCTCCATGGAACCTCCAAGTCCCCTTTTTTGAAAGATTAGAGGAATTAAATATATTTTTTCAGTTTGCTTCATGTACATTTCA
This sequence comes from Talpa europaea, assembly GCF_964194135.1. Lineage (NCBI taxonomy): Eukaryota > Metazoa > Chordata > Mammalia > Eulipotyphla > Talpidae > Talpa > Talpa europaea. The sequence continues at coordinate 60,973,741 of NC_140082.1, read as the reverse complement.
GGTGAGAATGATCAATTTAGGATTTTCATTGTCATCCCCAGTTCAAACTCTGGTGTGAATGTCAATGTGAACGTGGTTTGTTTTGTCTGCTGGGCAATGAGTGTTTTAAATGTGTCAGAATTTCCCTGGTCCCTCATGCCCTCAAATACGACTTTTTATTTATTTTTTTTTTAATTGAGATCACATTTGTTTACAACCGTGTATAAATTCCAGGAGTACATTTTCTCATTTCAGCCACTGCATGTATCTCCCCACTCCCCCCACAAATGTCCAGTCTCCATTCACCGCCACCCAGTCAGCCCCTCTTCCCTTCCCCCTCCCCTCCTTCCTCTCTGGTAACCTGTTAGCTTCTCCGTAGACTAACACTGGCTGCAAGCCCCATCTGACTGCCACACGATGCAAGACCACCTTCCCCGTGATGGCTGGGCAAGTGAAAGTCATGTGATGAAATTGTCCTGCACTTCAGAAGGGTTGGTAACACGCATTGACTCTGTCACCCAAGTTTCCAGGGAGAAGACCTCCCATGAGACAAGTACTGGAAAGGTTTAGATGTCCGGAAGGAAACTTAAAAAACTCTTAACCTTTCTCTTTTCTGCTTGTCTATTACCAAATTTCATGCCTGAGCTGGGAATTTACAATTTGGCTCCTTTAGCCTACCATTGTACATTGCGATTGTTGGAATTTAATTTGGCAAGGGTATTGTTTGGTCATGTAAAATAGTCTTGTTTCTGAATGGTAAGCATTGTTAAAGACGCTGCTTAATCCATTTCTTCAGCCCTTTCTTACCCTTGATGGCGCGCTCTCCCGCCCATGTGTGTTGGGGTGGGGGTGGGGAGGCAAGGCTCTGGACGGTTGTCAGACTGCAGGGCTCATCTGTGTGTGGGGGGGGTGGGGGCGGCTCTGGACGGTTGTCAGACTGCAGGGCTCATCAGTTTTCCTCGCTAAGCCTTGATTCGGATTCCTTCTGCCTCTAGCACTTACTTTTGTTGCATTTCATCTTTTATGTGTCCTCTGCAGCTGCTGGCTGCATTATTTCTTTTAGGATCCAAGAGAAAGGGAAGACGTGAGTTTATCCAATCTTACGTGTAGATTTTAACTGTTTTAAAATCTTAGGCCTATTCACTGAAGTGAATAAGGAAAATTGGCAAGATGGCAATTTTGAGGCCAGGGTGGTGTCTGCAGTGGTGACAGTTTGTCATGCTGCTGTGACAGGTCCCTCTGCATCAACAATGGATTTCCAGTGTCTGCTGGATGGCTCAAAGTGGTTTCCCATCTATACCATTCAGCCTGGAAGCGCATTCTGCCATTCATCACAGGAGACTCTGCCTAAGCTACATATGTTGATGACATAAAGTCCTTTTGACTTTTCCTGGCCTGGGATCTGCTTTTTGGTGAGCAGAATCTCCCAACTGGCTGAAGCAGTTGGTTGATTTTCTGAGACAGAGTGCTCCTCAGCCTTTCTCAGGTCCTCTGAGTCCACTTACTGTTTAGTCTAGAACAGCCATCCTTGAGAGGAGTGAAGGAGTGATAAGCTGTTCCCTCGCTACCCTTCTACTCATTATATATGTAAATTGCCATTTCTTCCTAGTTCCTTGGAAGTCTAATGTAAAAGACTGCCATGGCTTTTTCTTAACAGATAGGTCACACTTCTGTACAATTCAAGGGATGGTCTTTGAGTCCTTGCCTGATCTCAAGAAGGTGAAAATAATTGACTTAGAGTTGGAGGTGAAATAGGTTTCAGATCATGAGTCCTGTTTTGCTGAAACTCATTTCCTTCAGTTCTTGGTAGGCGTGTGTGTTCTGGAATTCATTTTTTGATAGCAGGAAGGCATGCTTTTTATTATGTGTGTGTTTTTCTTTTTTGGGGAAATGGAGTGTTTCTAACAAGTGAATGAGCTAGGAAGAAAATTCTATCTCGAGACATCTGTAGTTGATGCAAAATAGTCTATAATAGTCAATTACAGTATTTACATATTTTCATAGAATTTTTTTTTTTTTTTTTTTTTTGGTTTGCATGATAAGAATGAATGAGGAAGCCTCTTCGCAGTCTGTAATTACAGAATCACTGAGCATCTAGTCTGGCTCGGGATGGAGAGCGTGGGTGAGTTAGGGCTGTAGCCGTATCTGCTGTGAACGGAGCACCACGCCAGGCAGATGGGCCCTTGTCCTCTGTAGTTTAAACCTTCCTGGCGCCTCACCTCTGGGAGGAGTTTTCAAAATCTTTTACACGCCCCTATGGAAATGAGTTCCACTGTGCTTTCTGCTGACCCGCTGGAGAGTATGAAGGAACATGGGGAATAAATGATAGGAAAGCTTTCTTCATTTTTTTTGTTTTTTGTTTTTGGGGTGTGGCACAACCAGAAATGAACTCTGGTTAGAGAACAACAAACCCAGTTCCATTATGGGATGTAGTGTGTTAAATATATTTTCCTTTCTTAGACCTACCAAGTTGATAAGCCAAATGCATAAGTAGAATAGCACAACCAATGAAATTTAAGGGTGAATTTCTTATGGTCCAAATGGTTAGTCTCTCGTGTTATCTTACTTTGCTACAAATTTTAGAACTAGACTATGCATGTGTGTCCTTAAAAAGTACTGCAGAACTGTTTTCTTTGCAAAAGATGCGACCTGCTCAGCCCATGAATCTAGGATTTTATGATCTAGGGGAGAGCTTATTAAAGCAGCATGGATGGAAATAGCTCTTTAAAAGTTAAACTTAAGTATATACGAGACCATATTTTTCTTGGAACTAAAAGTCATTGAATGTGCATCCAGAACCTCATGTGTCCTACAGAATTTCTGACTGATGGGCCTCGCTGGATTGCAAGCATAAAGGAAACTGGTAGCAACTGGCTTTAAAGCAACAAATTGTAAATTGCTGCTTGACTCAAATCATTTGAAAATCCAAATTTAACAGGATCTTACTATCAGGACTATTCTCTTCTGAGCTTGACATGAAGGGGAAGTGGAAAAGATGGTGAGGTGTGAAACCAAAATAATTGACAAGGTAGGACTAGATGGCACCTGGGCTTTGCAAACCAAAGTTTCAAATAGGAATAAACAGAGGACCACTTGCAAGACAACCTGGGAAGGACTTGCCAGAAAGTAGCAGCTCCTGCTGCATAATACAGTGCCTTCAAAATGATTCTGTGTGAATTGCATGCAATTTCATGTAACCATAAAGTGTAACCTGTATGTGCATGACATGTGTCTAGAATGTGTAAAGTTAAGATTCAGAAGAAAAGGGGCCCAGCCCTGCCACTTTGATGGATCAGCGAGCCTGAAGTCAAGGACTTAATGTGACTTAGGTTTGCAGCATCAGACCTCGGTGTTTGCATTAAGCAACCATATCACTGCAATCTGATCCATTTCTCCCGCTTTCTTTCCTACTTTGCAGCTTTGCTGGTTTTAACTGCTTCACTCTCCTGCTTCTTGGTGTCCTTTCTTTTGAAATAAAAATACGAAATACCTAACGGAGACTTGGATTTATTTTACCAGTTGCTTTTAATTTACCAAAAACGTGACATGAAAAGAGTTTGTGTGCTGGCTTCTTGTGATTCTGACCTTAAAATACACTCAGTTTTATAAGTTTGAACAGCTCACTGTGGGCACCCTGCGGCATTTCAACCTTTGCTAAGAAGGGTTTCAGAAATCTGCTCTCATCTCCCTCAAAGCTTGTTCTTCACCACTGAGGTGGCCACGGAAACTTGGTGTTGTCTTCATGGGAGACACCCAGAGCCACAGTACAGACTCTGTAAGCAGCTGTGTCACTTTGTCCTGCTCTGGGTCATCAAATGCCCTTACTCTGGGGACTGCTGGATACTCATTAGTACTGACTGTTCATTTGCAATCTAGGAGCTGTACCCCGACAAAATCACTCAGCACTATGAGCGCCTTGGAGTTTTACGGGCTGGAAAGCACACATGAGTCTCCGGTTCTGGCTTTTTTAACCCTCTGCTCTCACTGGATTCCCTTAGCTCCAGGGCCTTTCAGCTATGAATGTCAGTGGGCCTGCATCAGTGAGCCTGTGGTTTGAAGCAGCTCTCCCATGGCACCATAAAGGATATGAACATTGAATGGCTTCTCTTATTTCCCTGCAGTGTCTGGTCCCTTAGCCTGAGGCCAGGGGAGCCACCAAGAAGGCTCAGGCCCTTTCCTCAGCCTGAGCAAGAGCCATTAGAACCTCCTTTCTCACTGACCTCATTTCTAAGTAGGTTGAATTTCTTTACCTCTCCTCCCCCTGAGGCGAGCAGGGAAGTCACTGTGGGACAACGCACTGGACATCCACAACCGCTCCCTCCCCGGCCTGATGTGTTCTTTCCTGTTTTCCATTCCCTTTATAGCAAAGAGGTTTTCTTCTAAGAGATTAAGATTTGCCAGGCCCCTCAATTCCAAGTACTCTGTTAGTATCTTGGTGTTACTGTGAAATTTGGTATCCTATGACGCCGAGTTAGCTATTGTGACAGTAGGCGATCCAGGGACTACTGAGCCCTGGCAGCAGAGGGCAGCCACCCCCAAGGAGTGCGGGAGGTTTCAGGGGTGATCAGTGCTCAGTTCGCCCAACTGGTCAGTTTGGCCTTTGTGTCTTCAGAGGCCATCCCAGGAATTCTGGTGATGGTTCCAGGCTGAAGGGTCACCACCGTGTTTATGATGAGGGCCCCACCAGATGGGCCAAGCTGATGGTGATATTCAGTATCAGAACTTTAGGCAACCTCTGACCTCGCTGACAGCTGCAGACCTGGGTTCAAAAAGGTCACGAGTGAAGGTCAAGGCTTCTTTCTGAACTGGTGTCCTGCTGTTTCTCCCAGCCACAGGGGCTAGCACAGCAAAGGCTGAGGGGGATGCAAACTTGAACTGACCGTTGTAACTGAGGGGGATAAGAGGCATTGCCTATGTGGCCAAGCTATTTTTTATTTATTTATTTATTTTAAAGATTTATTTATTTATTTATTTATTTATTTATACAAGCACTGGGTACAGTCAGAAGTGCGGGAGGGCGAGAGAATTCACCAGAGCAGAGCGGGGAGCAGAGCAGGCAGAAGGACCGAAGTACACTGCTGAGGGGAGCAGCGGGCGGCAGGAGAGGTCTGCGCGCCATGTGGGACCCCCCTCCGGTGGCCGGGGAGCAGCCGGGGATCGAACCGGCGCTGCTGAGGCCGCGGGCAGCTTCGCAACCCAGCGCTCAACCGCTGCGCCACCGGGGAGGCCCCAAGCTATTTTTTAAAGCCCCCTGGGATAAGAGACTTATGTCTTCCTCTTGGGTGTCGCGACCTCTGAGTCATCACTCCAGACACCAAAGCCAGCCAGTAGCTGGCATTGGGGTGCATGATACAGCCAGGCCTTTCTTGCCACCCCTCCTGAGGCAGTGGAGCATTGGGGCACTGCTCACAGGCACCCTCCCAGCCTGCACCTCGCAGGGGGCCTGGTTCTGTGGTAAGGCTCCCCAAGCTCCGTGACAGGCCTTGTCAGGAGTCTCCACAGCTGATTCGTCACCATTTTTTGGCTTTTTTGCTTTCCTAAAGTAAAATAGAGAAAAAATACACGTATGTACAGAGCACACCGACCTGACACAATGAACATGCCCATCTGACCTGCGCTCAGATCAAGAAGTGACATTGCCATGACCCCAGAAAGCCCCCGTGTCCCCTCCCAGCACAGCCCACGCACAGGATACACACTCCTGACTCCTAACCCCACAGGTTAGTTTCGACTGTTTCTGTGCTTTATACACATGGTAAGTGTTTCTTTGGGTCTAGCCTCTTTCCCTCAGTGTTTTTAATTTTCTAAAGATTTGTTTATGCATACAAGAACTGGGGTACAGGCCAGAGGTGCGGGGGTGGTGAGAGGATTCACCGGAGACAGCGGGGAACAGAACAGGCAGACTGAGTAAAATACACTGCTGAGGGGAGCAGCGGGCTAGACGAGACGTCTACTGCGCCATGTGGGTTGCTCCCTGGCCGGCTGGGGATTGAACTCGTGAACTCGTGCTGCAGTGGCTGTGGATAGCTTCATAGGTTGTGTCTTAACTCCTTGCACCACCAGAGAGGCCCCAGATTTTATTTATTTTTGCGTAGAAGAGACTGGGGTGTAGGCCAGAGGTACAAGGGGTGAGAGGATTTGCCAGAGACAGAGTGGGGAGCAGAATAGGAGGATCTACTGAAACACACTGCTGAGGGGAGCAACGGGTGAGACAGGAAAGGTCTGCGGCACCATATGGGTTAGCTCCCTGGCCCGGGATGGAACTCGGGCTGTAGTGGTGATAGCACTGAGACTTAACCCCTAGACCGCCAGGGAGGCCCTGCTTTGCCTCAGAGTTAACTGTGGATTCACCCACCACGTGTGTAGTGCTTGCGTGTCCTCACTAGGGCAGAGTGGCTCCCAGCTGGAGACTGCTGTGAGTAGAACCACGAATGTGCTAGCATGTCTCCCTGTATAAAAACTGGGAATAGAATTGCCTTGTAGTAGTGATTGCCTGTGTCCAATTCCAGTAGATACTGAGCCAATTTTGAGGATTCCTGTTGCTAGTGGGTAGGATGAGGGGTACCCTGGAACCCCCAAACCTGCCCAGTCTAAATGGATTCTGCCACCCATTGCGTCAAGACGAAACACACTCTAGTGTGTATGACCTTCAATGGAAAGGAACTTTAATATAGTGTGCAACAGAGAGAAAAGAGAAAGAATATCGTTTCCAAATCAAGCACCCAAAGTTACCCATTCCCCCATGGTAAACGTCCATCCAAACAGGCGTGGCCCAAAGCAGGGCCACTGAGACCAAGAGCCTGCCACAAGACTAAGGCACCTTCTGATGGGGACCCATAAGAAAGGGGCAGATGGGGCCAGGCATGTCTAGAAGGAAAGAAGCAAAATCAAAAATCAGCCTCCCAGGGCCTCCCTGGTGGTGCAGCGGTTGAGCGCTGGGTTGCGAAGCTGCCCGCAGCCTCTGCAGCGCCGGTTCGATCCCCGGCTGCTCCCCGGCCACCGGAGGAGGGTCCCACATGGCGCGCAGACCTCTCCTGCCGCCCGCTGCTCCCCTCAGCAGTGTACTTCGGTCCTTCTGCCTGCTCTGCTCCCCGCTCTGGCTCTGGTGAATTCTCTCACCCTCCCGCGCTTCTGACTGTACCCAGTGCTTGTATAAATAAATAATAAATAAATAAATAAATCTTTAAAAAAAAAAAAATCAGCCTCCCAGGGCCTCCCCTGGTGGTGCAGCGGTTGAGCGCTGGGTTGCGAGGCTGCCTGCAGCCTCTGCAGCGCCAGTTTGATCCCCGGCCGCCGGCAAGGGTCCCACAAAAAAAAAAAAAAGAAAGAAATCAGCCTCCCCACGGGTCTCATATACGTGTCTGTCTCAAGTGTCTCCTTCCATGTCCCCAAGTCCCTGGCACAAGTCCAAGCAAGTGCGGCTTCTTCATAGGTCTCTGTTCCATGTGCCTCCTCCAGTCTTTCTCCAACTCCCTCTGGTCCTTCTTTCTCTCTCAGTCCTTTTCCCAGTCTTTTTCTAGCTTTACCTCCCTTTTCTATGAATAGCACACTGTCAACACTGTTAGTGGCGATGCTTCTGGAAAGTACTGTTGCCTTCAATTCCACTCAACTCACAGCTCTGCCATCAATATGGAACAGCAAACCAAAGAGCCAAATCCATCTCCTTCTGATTGCAATCTGATTTTGTTTCCCTAAAACATGGAATTAAGTTTCTTGCACAACTTCTTTTCCATCTTACTCACTGAGAATATGTCCCGTGTCTGCATTTACTAGGAATTTGCTTGGAAGATGAGAATTTTTTTCCTTTCAATAAAGGGAACATTGAGGGTAAGTGAAAAATTGTCAGGATTTTCCGCCCTCCCCGCCACGTCGCCATTAGCATTAATGATAGACCCCTGCAGTCCTGCACATGTGCCTGATGGCGGGCATCTGGAGTAGGGTGTGGGCCTGCAGAGGTGGGTGCACCTGGGCTGAGAGACTGGGCTTATAGGGCGGCATCATGGGGATGCCAGCAGAATCAGAGCAGAACCAGCAGAGCAGCAAAGAAGAAGCAGAGACTCCCGAGAGAACGCCGGAGAGCCCAGAAAGAGTGAAGATTCGCTGGAAGCTGGGAGGCCCGGCCGCCTCCAGGCCGCCCGGCCCCCCTGCCTGCCATGTACCTGGTTGCTGCAATACATATGGTGTAAAAAACACTCAATATAATCCTGGAAAGCCACCAAAGTCTCCAGGACTCTCCTCCACACCCGTCTGCTGGGATCATAGAGATCCTGCTCTGTGCCTTGCTGGCACTACAAACATACTCAAATTTAAGATTTATAAATTGATTTCATTTTAAATCATCAGTGTAGGGTAAAGAAAATGTCAGGCTTTTCTGCCCGCCCGCCATCAGGATAGATGATGGATCCTTGTCCTGAATGCATGCCTGATGGCGGGCACCTGGAATAGGGTGTGGGCATAGGTAGATGGGATTCAGCTGAGCTGAGACTGTGCTTTTAGGGGCGGCGTCACGGGGACGCCAGCAGGAGCAGTAGAAGCAGCAGTAGAAGCTGAGAAAGAAGCCGAAAGAGAAGAAGCCCGAAGGAGAAGCAGTGAACACCAGAGAGCCCAGATAGAGTGAGGATTTGCTGGGGGCTGGGAGGCCTGCCAGCCTCCCGGACCCCAGCACCCCTGCCTGCCATATGCCTGGTGAACCCCAATAAAAGACCTGCAAAAACCCACTAAGGACTCTGACTCCTCCTTTACCCGGTCTGCATGGCATCAGGAAACCTGCACTGTGGCCAGTCCTGCCTTTACAATCAGCTACCAAAACACAGATTTATGGAAATTCAAAAAAGCTCTTACTCAGCATAAGACTCATACCCACCAGCTAATGAAGTAAATGCCTCTCCCCCACCCCCCCCCGCCCTTTTTAAATAATGTTCTTGATTTGAGGTGATGATTCCACCCTCTGTGTCCAAACATTTAGGGCATGAGGTGGAGAGTAAGATACAAATCTCCAGTATTAAAGATCAATATATTTTGGCAGTACAGGGAATAATTTTTTATTCTGTCAACTAGGAGCTGCTCAAAATCCCAGAACTCCTAACTTCTCAAAAGGGAAAATTTCCACTTAACTTCATCCAAGAGAGTATCAGATTCGCTCATTAATGTTGCGACATGTTGGCCAAGAAAAGTCCAGAAGGTTTGGATGGAACTAGAAGTGAGGCTCTACTCCCTTGCGGGTCCTTGTCCTCGTAACCACTGGGCGGCACAGTGTCTCAGCCGCTGTCTTGCAACCTGGCCGTGTGAGCAAAGGATGCGGCAGCCACCCAGGCCCCTCCAAGTCAGCCAAAGGCAAAAAGAGTTGAAGTTCGGGATTTTAGAGCTTCTCCCCCCTGGAATTCTCAGGGTTTAATGTAGCAGGAATGGAGGCTGAACAGAAGCATTGGGATTAGGTCATGAACTCCAAAAGCATGATTCTAAGAGGGGTGTGCCAAGGGCTTAGGGCCCAGGAATGGCCTTTAGAGTTTGGGATTTGGGGTAACGCAGTGATGACATACCCGTCATCTGCTCCAAGCTGCCAGCTGGTGACAGTTCAAAGAAGCAGCTTGTTGGCAGAACCCAAGATTTCTCCTCCACAGCTGCATCTCACAGCTTCTGACAGGAAACCACGCGTGTGGAGGGGCAGGGAGTGGGCGTGTCCTGGGGAGGGGGATCTGCAGCCAGGAGTTAGGTTCAATGAATGTGTAAATAATGAACGAGCTAGAAAAAGTAATTTTGCCCAAGGTGGTAGCTCAGCTTACATTTCTTTCCAAAATAAACCCCCATCACAAATGAACAAGAGCCTCCCTCCACATTGAGTAAAGGAATGAGTGCTGTGTCACAGCGCCCAAGTCTGGGATGTGACAGACTCATGATGCTTTTTACCTTTCCTGCCTAACAGTTGTAAGATGGTGTAAGGGCCGGACCGGACACGGTGCAGGCTTTCTGATCCCATGCAGACCGGGTAAAGGAGGAGTCAGAGTCCTCAGTAGTTTTGCAGGTTTTTTATTTGGGGTTCACCAGGCATATGGCAGGCAGGGGTGCTGGCTGGGGGGCTGGGAGGCCTCCCAGCCCCCAGCAAGTCTTCACTCTATCTGGGCTCTCTGGCGTTCTCTGCTTCTGCTTCGGCTTCTCCTTCAGGTTCTGCTGCTGCTGCTGGTGCTGCTACTGCTGCTGGCGTCCTCCCGTGACGCCGCCCTTAAAAGCACAGTCTTAGCTCAGCTGAATCCCATCTACCTAGGCCCACACCCTATTCCAGGTGCCCGCCATCAGGCATGCATTCAGGACAAGGATCCATCATCTCTCCTGATGGCCGAAGGGCAGAAAAGCCTGACATTTTCTTTACCCTACAGTCCACCCCCTCAGGGTTTTCTGCCATACAGTCTATACATATATATACACAATTTTCTAAGCAAACAAACAATGCAGCCATGGCCCACAAAAGCAAATACATCAAATATAATAAAATACAATATAACAAAATACAACAGAACACAAATAAGTCCAGGCAGGGCACCAACCTAGTGCAAAAGACAATTATTGGTACCAGCAGATAAGCCACCAAATCTGCTGCCGAAGGCACTGCTCATACAAGGGAGGGGAATCACTCACGGCATCTACTATATCACACCAGGAGCCGTCAGCCTTCCTGGCCTTCTCTGGCTGTAGTCTCGGCTACAAGCCACACACAGCATCCACCCCCAGGATGCACTAGCTCTGGGATTGGCGATTCTATTCTGTTGGGGGTAATCGCCAACCCTCAGGGTTTCTGTCTGCAGTCCCTCCAACACTCGGCCTTCACAGCCACCCATGCGACTCACAGACCCCTGCACTCAAGCCAACCCACTGCACAAGCACATGGGTCGGGGATCCAAACTCTACATTCGGCTTGGGCTCCACCCCAAGCCACATTCCCCACCCGTCCCCCAAAGACAGGTTCCTCAGCTCCTCACCCTCACTCAAGAATGAGCAGGGCATCACCCACAGGTGATTTTACGAGACTCACAGTTGTTCAGCATACCCAGGCTGCTTAACAGCCGCTTAGGGCTTCCCAACTTAGCATCAGTACCAGCTTTTGCCTTCTTAGTTGGCTTTTCTCCTCCACCTGGCTGCTGGGCATGCACAGGCTGCTTTTGGCCATCTAGGCCCACTGGCCACCCCCAGATTCTCAAAAAAAAACATAACCTGCCAAGGTCCTCCGCCTTTTGGCGGGATTGTCAGTCCAAGATCATCAGTTCATCAGTCTATCAGTCCAAGTCCATTGGCCTCTCCCTGCTTCAGCAACGGCCTGCTGCCTCAGGGGTCATTGGCTGGTCCTTTCCGGTGTCGTTGGCTGGTCCTTTCGGGCGTCTCCTTCACGCCAGGTCTCATCCTGTAGCTCGTGGATGTATCCATCTTCTATACCGCCATGGCGCCTCCAGCGTCGTCACAGGCAGTCTTTTACTCCTTAGTCCCTCCAGGTCTTCGGAGGGCTCCAACACCCGTCTGCTGGATCCTGCCGACTTACGCCAATTGTAAGGGCAGGACATGGATACAGTGCAGGTTTTCTGATCCCATGCAGACCGGGTAAAGGAGGAGTCAGAGTCCTCAGTAGTTTTGCAGGTTTTTTATTTGGGGTTCACCAGGCATATGGCAGGCAGGGGTGCTGGCTGGGGGGCTGGGAGGCTGGCAGGCCTCCCAGCCCCCAGCAAGTCTTCACTCTATCTGGGCTCTCTGGCGTTCTCTGCTTCTGCTTCTCCTTCAGGTTCTGCTGCTGCTGCTGCTGCTGGTGCTGCTGCTGCTACTGCTGCTGCTGCTGCTGGTGCTGCTGGCGTCCTCCCGTGACGCCGCCCTTAAAAGCACAGTCTTAGCTCAGCTGAATCCCATCTACCTAGGCCCACACCCTATTCCAGGTGCCCGCCATCAGGCATGCATTCAGGACAAGGATCCATCATCTGTCCTGATGGCGGAAGGGCAGAAAAGCCTGACATTTTCTTTACCCTACAGATGGGCAGCGGGGAGGAGAGAGAAGCAAAGACTACTTGCCTCTAAAATGTGGGCCCTGCTCTTAAGTCGTGTGAATGGGGGGACGGGAGGTTGGTGAGCAAGTTCATCTGGGTTTACAAAACCAAAGTTCGGAAGTGCGTGGAAGTGTTAGCGATAACTAGCAGGCAAATGAGCTGGTGTGCACCGTGCGGGGTGGTGGGCAAGGCCACACCGCTGGACTCCGTGTCTGGGCTGGTGTGGGGGGTTATTTATTTTTTTGTGAGACCCTCGCCGGCGGCCGGGGAACAAACCAGCGCTGCAGAGGCTGCGGGCAACTCTCAGCCCAGCGCTCAACTGCTGCGCCACCAGGGGAGGCCCTGGTGTGGGGTTTTAAATGAAGCTGGTCAGGCTTTTACGCCATTAGCCGCTGTGGCTACGACCTGCGGCCTTGATCTTGTTAATGCAGAGGGCTCGTGGGTATGGGGCAAGCGTGCCTGACTGTGGACACCTGAGCATGAGTGTGTGCGCATGTGCAAGTGTGCACACCTGAGCCTAGAGGCCAGGGGTATAAGGGCGGCTTTACTCAGAGACGTCACTCAGAGACGGCCACAGCAGAGCAGCTGAGAGAGGACGAGCTATGGCTTTGAAAGGAACAGACAGCGAGAGAACACCAGGGATAGCCCAGAGGAAAGAGGATATAGAGATTCGCTCGAGGCCCAAGCTGCTGTCTCCCTGCTGGCTTGTTTCCCCTGCTTGCCATTAAACCCTGTGAAAAATGATGCCAAGGCCTCCAAAATTCTCTTTCAATTTGCTAGAACCGATGGTGAGCCTACCCAGCCAGGGATGGCTGCAGAATAGCTGGGCTTCATGAAGGCATAGGTGCTGAGCAACAGTTGGGGAGCAACTTGCAGGACTTGAGCAGGTGGGTTGCTCTCCAGCCCCATGAAAGCAAGGTCGAGGACAAGAGCCCCAGGGAGGCACAGTGAGCGGTGGGTCTGAGAGGGCAGGGGAAATAATGGGGACATTGTCTGCTTTCCCTCGAAATCTCAGCCTCGTGCCGGGCTCCATGGCTTCTAGAGGGTTCAGAGGTCCTCATCAGAGACAGAGCCAGAGACACTGACATCCAGATGTTAAAAAGGAACTTTTTTTTTTAAGATTTATTTTTTATTTATATATACAAGCACTGGGTACAGTCAGAAGCACGGGAGGGTGAGAGAATTCACCAGAGCCAGAGCGGGGAGCAGAGCAGGCAGAAGGACTGAAGTACACTGCTGAGGGGAGCAGCGGGTGTGGCAGAAGAGGTCTGCGTGCCATGTGGGACCCTCACTTGCGGCCGGGGAATGAACCAGCGCTGCAGAGGCTGCGGGCAGCTTCGCAGCCCAGCGCTCAACCGCTGTGCCACCAGGGGAGGCCCTTAAAAAGGATCTTTGGACTCTAAAGCTGTGGGAGATTTGCAGAAGAAACAAAAATGCATGCCATGGTCACCTTGCGGTGGAACCCAGAGTTAACACTTCTGCACCCTGCACCCCGTGGGAGCCACTTGAAAACGTTTCCATCCAAGCTGTTTTCAAGTATTCAGAAGAAAAGTCAGTGACCTTTCTTTCTTCCTGGAGGGAGCAGGGAACAGTGTTGGGGTGCTGCCAGACAGTCCTGTGGGGTGATTGTCACACGATGGCTGCAGGAAACAATAAGCCCTTTGGCTCTGCTCTCCTGAGTCCACAGGAGGTGAGAGGAGTGGGAGGCATCCAGCTAGGGGTCACCAGGCATCGTGGAGGTGCCAATGCTTATCTGCCAGCACAAGGAGCAGCACACTCCACTAAACACAGGGCAGTCAGTTTTGTTGTCATTGCCTCCTGTTCACCCTCTTGAGGGAAGGATTCCCACCCAAAGTGGGAGTAGGGACGGCGAGCACACAGCCCCAGTGCTCTGAAGATGGAATGGACGGTGGTTTCTTGGTTCCCTGTACCCACAGCTTGTAGGGCCACATGGGGCTCAGCATGTAGGGGTTGTGGGAGCAGCCTGGAATGGTCCCGGGGTTAGGATGTGACAGGCAGGGAAGTGAAACCACCCCTGAGGTCACCTTGTAGTGACACACACCAGGCGAGATGACCACAGGGGTGGCGGCTCCAACCTCATGATAAGGAGGGCCGTTTGGCCAGGGGGCCTTAACAGAGGGAGCAGGATCAGGAGGGAGCCTTGCAATTAGGCCTCCCTGGATGTCAAGGAAGCATGTGATATTGTCCCTGGGGTTAGGTCTTACACTGCACATTTCTTTAGCTATGTACCAATAAACATCAAGGTGGAAAGTCCGGTTTGGTTAGTTATATCTTTTGATGTCAGAGTTTTGCATCAACTTTTCCCCTCAGTCGCTGTCTCGGCCAGAGCTCCAGGGAAGAGATGTGCTCCTCCTCCGTTCTTCCCCTTTTCTCAGACAGGAAAATCTTTCCATGGTCTCTGGTGACTTTCCCTCAGAACTGGGGTGTAGGCCAGAGGTGCAGGAGGTAAGAGGATTCACCAGAGACAGAGTGGGGAGCAGAACAGGCAGATCTACTGAAATGCACTGCTGAGGGGAGCAGCGGGCGAGACAGGAGAGGTCTGCTGCGCCATGTGGGTAGCTCCCCGGCAGGGGATTGCACTTGTGCCGCAGTAGCTGGCAATAGCTTAATAGCGCTGTCTTTAACCCCTGCGCCACCAGGGAGGTTCACTGCTCTTCTGCAGAGAGGAACGAGATCCCTAAATTGGCTCAGCTCCATTACCGTGCATCTCTTAGGACCCAACCCACTTTCTCCAGCACCTGGCTGCCCAGCAAGGAAGCAGTGGATAGGGCTGGGAAAGTGGAGTTCTAGAAGGCTGAGCTGGTACTGAGGGCACCTCCGGGCAGACCTTGTTTTCTGTGCCCAAAATCATAAAATTACAGACATAAAAACGTGTTTGTGTAGACCCCAAGGCCTGAGTAATCCAAGTGCTGATTAGCTGTGTCTGGTAGTTTGGGGATTAAAGCTTTTATCACCTGAAGAAAGTTTTCTTTTTGGATCTCACAGTAGGTGAGTAGTCTCAGGTGAAGAACCGAAAGGACCTGGGAACAGGTTTTGCAGCAGAAAAAGAGGGCAGACGCTACGGCTAGCTGTCCTGCTCCAAGACCAAGTGAGGGTTGGGTAAGAGCGTGCATGGTGTGCATACTGCAGTGACAAGGGAGCATGCAGCTGTTCGCTGCTGGTGCCAGGTTCTGTCCATGCGGCTGAACTGTAGAGTGAAATTTGGTTAATTTGGATTTACCCTAGGTTCCTGGAAAGCACATAGGGGCATGAGAACCTTGTGAGCTATAAAGGAGATAGGTCAGTCATTTTCCTTCAGCAGCAAGGTCCTGGCACCCCACCAAAGCGGCTCCTTCTCTCTTCCCTTTTTGGAACCCTTCTCTGTTGGTGTTTTTGCAGTTTTGTTCTCTGTCCATTCCTCCGTCTTCCTGGGAGAGCCCATCTGCACATGCTGGCTTTCCATCAACATGCCAGTGGCTCAAAATAGCGTCTCAAACCCTGTCTTCTCTCCCAAGCCCTGGACGGCGTCCCCCTGCCTGCTGGACATGACCCAAAGCGAGCCTCTAGCAGCACCGAGGCAAAAAGACACACACCAGCCTCCTCTGTCTCCTCCCACATTGGGATCCTCCATGAGCCATGTTTGCCTTCTCTCTTGAGCTCACTTCATTTACCAATAAGTGAGCCAGCCGCGTGGGCTGCCTTCTGAATGCTCCTCACACAGTCCCACTGGTTTCCACCCTGCAAGTCCCGGTCCAAGCTTCTTGCTCCCATTGGGCCCCAAAATCGCCTCCTTCTCTTTTCCCAAATGTCCTTGCCCCAAAGAGACCTCACAGCAGCCAGAGAGCACTCACTGAATTCCCGTCAGGGGTGTCCCTTCCTTAATGCCTTCCGAGGCTCCATCCTGGACTCAAAATGGAGCCTTTTCATGGTGTGACTCTGAGTCGGATGCAGGAAGGAAACAGCTGAAAGTGTGTCAGAAACCATGCATTGCCTACTCGAAAGCCATTCCTCCCCTTCTCACTTCCCTGTTGACTTAACTCCATTTTTTTTTTCCTCAGGTCTCAATCAAGTTCCTTTGACCTCAGGAAGTAGGTTCAGACTTGGCCTGAAGTAAAGCTGGTGGCCCACTTCTAGATAATGAGGTAGCAGGGGACACCTGTTAGAAACTCCTGGGAATTTGTTTTCCTTCTGGATAAGGGTAAATGAGGAGAAATCCTCTACCTTGCTCTGCCCCTTGCATCTTTCCTTTGAAAGTGACTGGCGTATACGATGCTTGGAGCAGCTGCAGCCATCTTGTAATCTTGAAGGGAAGGTCAGGAGACTCTCGAAGACACCACTTCAACCACAGCGTCACTGAGACAGTGAACTAATGTCAGCCACCCCTCACCTCCATACTTTAAGGAAAAAGATTCCATTATTTGTTTAGGCAACTTCTAGTCAGAATTTCTTTTACTTGCAGCTAAAGAGATTTCTAGTGGACACAAAGTACTGTGGGAGCCAGAGGAAGACATGGAGGTCGGGAAGGCTCATAGAGGAGGTGACATCTGAGTCCAAGCTTGGAGGATAAACGGATGAAGGGCTTTCCAGGGCACAGTGATGTCTAACACAGGCGTCAGAATGGGGCATTGGGGGACCACCAGCTTCGCATCTAATTGCAACACGAGGAAGGCAGAGAGGAGTATGAGACACTTTGCTTGGCCACTTTGCCATAGCTGTTCAACACCGACTAATTTTACAGGGCCAGACAGCGGTGATAGTGAGACACTTGCAATCACCTACATGACTATTAAGCATGAGTGGAGCAGACAGATTACCTAGGATCCTGACAGCAAAATCCTTCATGACAATTACACCAGCTATAGTTTTTATTTTATTAAAGATTTATTTATTTATGCATACAAGAACTGGGGTACAGGCCAGTGGTGTGGGGGTGAGAGAATTCAGAACAGGCAGATCTACTGAAATACACTGCTGAGGGGAGCACTGGGTGAGACAGGAGAGATCTACTGTGCCATGTGGGTAGCTCCCTGGCCAGGGATTCAACTCGTGCTGCAGTGGCTGTGGATTGCTTCATAGTGCTGCATCTTAACCCCTTGCGCCACTAAGGAGGCCCCACAAGCTATAGTTTTTAAAGAGCAATTTTAGATTCACAACAAATCTGAATGGCAAGGTACAGAGATTTCCCATATACTTCCTGCCCCTCACACACACCACCCCTTCTGTCGTCAGCTCCCCACCAGAAGGGACCCTTGGTTATAACCGAAGAACCTACATGGTCACATCATTCTCACCCAAAGTCCATAGTCTACTTTGAGGTTCACACTTGGTGGTGTACATTCTGCAGGGTTGGAAAAATGTATGTGACAGGAACCCGCTATAGTATTATCATGTAGGGCCTCCCTGGTGGTGCAGGCAGTTGAGCACAGCGCTGTGAAGCTGTCCGCAGACTCTGCAGTGCAGGTTTGATGCCGGCTGACCAGGGAGCTACCCACATGGCACAGCAGACCTCTCCTGACTCACCCGCTGCTCCCCTCAGCAGTGTATTTCAGTCAGTCTGCCTGCTCTGTTCTCCACTCTGTCTCTGGTGAGTCCTCTCACCACCCTCCCCCCCACTGCCCCTGCACCTCTGGCCTGCAGCCCAGTTCTTTCCTGTATGCATAAATAAATAAATCTTTATTTAAAAAAAGGAAATTAAAAATCAGTTCTTACCAACTCCCTAGGACAAAATTTCATTTTCTTGGAGTGACCTGGCTTGGGCCATGTGCCCAGCTAAGAAATCACTGAGCCAGGGGCCTGCTCTGGGTGACCATTCAGCATGGTCCCTTCGACAGGAGGGCAGTGGATGCTAGGCGGAGCCCTCACAGACATCCTGGCGGTGCGAGACTCCTCTACCCTGGCAGCTGGTTTCCAAGGACAAAGAGAAAATGTTGACTCCACAGATGTGCAATTTCTTCCAAGTGCCCAGAAGACTTTTGTCTTTGCTAATGTGAGTGGAGAGAAGAATGATACCGTATTGCTCTTTTAATGTATTATTCAAGGTTCTCCAGAGTAAAGAAACCAATAGAAATAAATATAGATGAATTGACTCGTGTGATTATAGAGGCTGACAAGTTGAAGACCTGCAGGCAGCAAACTGCATGTACTGATAGCTCTAGTCCAAAGATGTTTGGGCTTAAGACCCAAGAAAAGTTGATGTTTCAGTTTGAGTCTTAAGACAGGAAAAGCCAGTGAGTGTCCCAACGGAAAAGCAGACAGGGAGAGGGAGTTCCTTTCCTGTGGGAGCGCCAGGTCTAACAGACCTTTAACTATTTGGGTGAATCCCACCCATGCTGGGGAGGACGTTCTGCTTTTCTCATTTTGCCTATTTACACTCCTTGCTCATTCAAAAACGTCCTCACAGACACATCCAGAATAACAGTTGACAAAAATATCTGGGCGCCCGGTGGCCCAGTCAACTTGACATACAAAATATATTGGCATGGATAGGTCTTCCTGGATCTTCTCTTGCCTGCCAGAGATCTGGCAGACACTTGGGACTTGAGGTCAAATCAAAATGCCCACCCGTGGCTTTCTCCCAGGTGAGAGGAAGAACTGTGTAGCCATTTATGTTCTTCCGACAGTAAAGGAAGAGATTTAAAAAAAATTATTTATGCATACGAGAACTGGGGTATAGGCCAGAGGTGTGGGTGTGAGAGGATTCACCAGAGACAGAGTGGAGAGCAGAACAGGAGGAATGACCGAAATACACTGCTGAGGGGAGCAGCGGGAGAGTCAGGAGAGGTCTCTGTGCCTCACCTGTGGGTCACCTCCCTGGCCGGGGATGGAACTCACGTTGCAGTGGCTTCAAAGTGCTGCGTCTTAACCCCTTGTGCCACCAGGGAGGTCCCAAGAAAGAGATCCCCCCCCACCCCCCCATCTCATTGCCCAGGGGAAGAAGTAGAAATCAAATATCTGCTTCTGTACCCCTTTGTCATTTCCTAGATGTCATTTTCTAATCTACCTGGGCCAGCTGGGAGTGTTCATGAAGCAGCCCCCGTGCTGCGTGCAGGAGGCTCGGGAGGATGAGGAGGAGGCACCTAAACACGGGGAGGGGGTGGGGGCGAGAGGGAGCAATCAGGAGGGAGGTATGAGGCGCATAGATTTCAGGAGCAGGTGACTGGCAGTGGCCGTTGTTGAGCAAATCCAGACTCGGGGTGACCAGTCCTCAAGGTCCGCGCAACCAGTTTCTCTCACAGGTGCGGGCTAAGGGCCGCAGGGAGTCACCAGCCGCGCAGCAGGGCGGGGGCGGCCGCGGCGCTCGGGCGACGCCTTGCGGTCGCACTCGGGAATGCAGCCTGTTCAACGGGAGTTAGCGCGCCCTCTGCCGGCCGCCGGCCTGCGTCTTGGTTTGGGAAAGGAAGGTGCCGTTGTTACCTTATCTCATAGTTTAAAACAACTGAGATAAAGAGAAGTAATTTATCCAAGGCGAAAAGAACTGAGTAGGGATAAAAATCCAGGTATTTTGCTGCAGACTGTTAAGTTTAAGGTAGCTAATAGAACCTGTCATTATGTCAACAAAAATGTGCCCAAGGGGAGGAGCTGTGTGCGCCTTGGGGACCCCACTTTTGGAAGGTCATCAGAAAGCCACAGCATGTTCAGATTGAGTGGCCAGAATGGTGAACGGACTCAAAATCCAGACACACAAAGAATAATGGAACGAATGGGGTGTGTTAGCCTGGAGAAGGGACTTGGGGAATATGAGGGACTCCAGGCAGCAGAAAGGCTCCAGGGGGAAGAGGATCCTGAATGCCCAGGGGGCCATGCTCTGCTGTCCAGAAGGTCCTCTGACCAAGGCTGTTTTTCAAAGGAAAGGGCAGCCTGTGCTGTGGACATGGTGACTCATTGCTGGCCAAGAGCAGGTCTGCCCTGCACATGCTGGCTGGTGGGGGGCTGGACAGACGTGAGGAGGCCCTTCAAGGTGCCCACAGCCTCTTTAGGAGACACAGAGCACTGGTAATTGGGACAAGACTGGCACCGCCCTGTGGAGTGGGCATGGCTGTCTGGTCTCTCTGGCAGGAGGGAGGTCTTGCTAGATTGGGGTGTTTCGGGGTGAGGGCGCCGCTCAGGCGCCTGGCTCTGACTCGAGGCCAGGACACACTGGGGAGAGCAGACCTGTGGGGAAGGTAGAGGTGTGTTCCCAAAACCACAGGTGATGATGAGGAGGAGTTAGCTGCACAGCAGGGGGGCAGGGAGCAGGTGGAAGGAGAGGTGGTACCTGGAGAACAGAGTGAGGCTTCCTTGGCTTGTGGTTTATGTTGTGCCCAGGTTGTCTGGCTCCCTTCTGGTGTTTTGTTTTGTTTTTAGTGGCAGCTCTTGGTTGGCTGGAGGCTGAGGCTCCCAGAGGTGGGGAGCTCCCCTTCTTATGGGGCCCACCGGCATCCTGACATCTGGGAGGCCAGGGATGTGGAGGGGAAATTGAGAATGTGGATCCTTTCCTCCTTACGCAGTATTGAACCTGAGGCTCAGCTACAGCCCTGTGAGGTGGAAACTGAGGCACAAGGTATAGAAAAGGATGTTTCACGTTAGGTTTTCCAGGAAGCCAAACTTGAACCAGAGTTAGGGGAGCAAATGATATTTTAAAAAAGATTTATTTATTTATGTGTATAAGAAGTGGGGTGCCAGAGACAGAGTGGGGAGCAGAACAGGCAGATTGACTGAAATACACTGCTGAGGGGAGCAGCGGGTGAGGCAGGAGAGGTCTGCTGTGCCATGTGGGTCATCTCCCTGACTGGGGATTGAACTTGGGCTGCAGTGGCTGTGGATAGCTTCATAGTGCTGTGTCTTAACCCCTTGCGCCACCAGGGAGGCCCTGGAGCAAATGATTTACTGGGGAAAATATACTGAAGAAGAAGGCGGGAAGCAGGGTGTTTCAGAGGTCAGCAAGTGTCCTGGGATTTGCCACACTCCTCTCTAGCAGCCCAGTAGATGCTCAGGGCCCATCACAGGGGGGTGTATGAGGGGGCGCAAGTGGCCAGGCCCTCACACCTTTGCTTCATTCAATCAGAGCCTGAAGGGGTTGAGAGGAAGATGACCCTGACATTAGCTCAAAAGCCTAGGAAGACTCCATCCTCAGGATAGCTCTGCTGACTGGCCTCCTTGCCACTGGGCAGTGCACCTTTCTCTGAGCGACCCAAGAGGCCTGGCCCCACACCAGCCAGGGTGGAACCCAGGCCTAAAGCCAGACCTTGCGCCTCATGGCCCAGGCCTCCCATAGAGGCCACACCAGCGTGGGTTGGCCAGGTTCTTCCATGGGTCATCCCCATGGGCAAAGGCCAGTGGACTGTGTTAACCACCTAGGTTGACCATCCAGTCATCCAGTGAGGCAGAGTGGTCCCCCAACTGTCTGGGACCTGATCCCAATAAAGACTGGGCTTGGTTTCTGGGCAGGGGATGCTGTCCTTCATGGTTCACAGCTGCAGAGATGTGCTGGGGAGGTAGTTGTGGTTGAATGCGGCTGCAGGCTGGTAGGACAGGAAGTCTTCCTGCCTTCCTCAGGTTGACTAGGCCAGACCTGACCTGCTCACTCCATCTCCAGGCCCCCATGCTCCACTTCAGGCCCACTATGCTGGTCACCTGTGGGCTCTGGGTTCTCTCTGCCCGACTAGTGTCTGTCTACTCCTTGCTGTTACTCTGGCTAACAGCCAGTCCCAGGTTTGGGGGCTCCCCTGGGTGCAATGCTCTGGACCCAGGGGTCCTGGGGAAGTCCAAGTTGACAGTCACTCAAAACTGGTGTTTATCTCCCTAAAGGAAGCCAAGTCTGTGCCTGTGTTAGTCTATTTGGGTTGCAATCACGAAATATCACAGACTGGGTGGTTTAAAGAGCAAACGTTTATTTCTCACAGTCCGGAGGCTGGGAAGCCGCAGACCAAGGCGCCATCAGATTTTGTGTCTGGTGAGGGCTGCTTCCTGGCCCCTAGATGGTCATCTTACTGTGGCCTCACATGGGGGACAGGGTAGGGGAACTCTCTGGGGTCCTTTTTATAAGGGCACAGAGCCCACTCAGAAGGCTTCTACCCTTGTGACTTATTCATCCCTCAAAGGCCCTGCCTCCTAACTCCGTGATGATGAAGCTCAGATTTCAATGCATGAGCCTTGCGGGCTGGGAGGATCAGGCCAGGAGTACTCTGTGTGCCGGCCCATTCCTCAGAACTGAATGGGGCTGTTGGGGGTAGGGATGTCCTTCCTGAATCTGAAAGCTTTGACCTTTCAGGGTAAGACTCCAGCACTACAAAGTGCTCCCTCCCTTTTGTGGGGTGCTCTGAGGGGGGTCTCAGAAACGGCCTGGTTGGTGAGAGTAACCTGGCCTCTCCCTGTGGGCTTCCCAGTGCGTCTCCACCTCTGAGTACCTGGCACTGTCCTCCTAGCCTGAGACCAGGAAGAATTCTTGGGGCTGAAGACTGCCTCGCTGGGGATGGCTCCTCCATCTTGCAGAGACACCGGGTGAGAGCTCTCCAGCTCAGCAGTAGACATTGCCCAGAACCCGGCGTTGTGTCACCCACGCTGGGGATTGACAGCACCAGGCCAAATTGCCCTCCACGAGGGGGGCTATGCTCCAGCTGGGCCCACCTGTCTCCTTCTTTGCGACTTGAGATAGGAAGGATATTTGTGTTTTATGTTAGGAAGGGCTTAGCTCTTATTGAGCACCCGCTGTGTGTGAGGGTGCTGTGTTAGGTCTGTGAACACACAGAGAAATGGAACAGCACCCCTGGATGTGCCCCCTCCCTGAGGTGGTCCTGTTATAGAGCAGCCTATATGGAATTAGCTTTGGGACATCCTTTTCCCCCCTAACAGTCCCCACGGCGCAGATGCACCCAAGGGAAAGTCTCTCTTGAAGCTGCTTCATTGACGTGCCCTTCAGTAGTGGCTGTTCTGAATTTCTTTCCCTCAGCTTCAAGACACTTAGATCTTAGTCTTGGCTCCCAGAGAGCTTTCTGCTACCAGTGCTCAAACTTCCCCAGCAAGGCTGTTATGAGAGCCCGTGTTCCCCCACCTCCCACCCCCCCGCCCACCCCTGCACCCCCCCACCCTCCCCAGCCACGGGAGCTGGACCTCCACCTCCGTGGCAGCAGCAGCTTTCCTGAGCCAGGCCTGCGGCTCAGACAAGAGTCAGTACATTCAGGAAGCCCTGGGTGACCTGAGGTGTCCTTACAAACTTGCCGTTGTGGAGATTCCCCCACCCTGAGCCCTCCAGGTGAATGTGGGATGGTGGCAGGACAGAGACTGGAGCCAGCCAGGGCCTAGTGGAGACGCCTCCATTACAACTGGGACTGCTGTAACAAAGGACCACAGGTGGGAGGCAGGGGTGGGCTGGGTTTAACCAACAGAAATCTGTCCCCTCACACTCTGGAGGCCAGAAGTCCTAGATGAAGGTGTGGGCAGGGCTGGATCCTTCTGAGGGGGTCGGCTTGGGTCTCTCCTTGGCTTGTACTTGGCAGTCTTCTTGTGGGTCTTCACACAACTCCCCCAGCCCCCACATGTCCGTGTCCAAATTTCCCCTGTTAAAAGGCATCATCACATCGGATCAGGGCCTGCCCTAATGACCTGATTACTTGCTTATCCCCGTAGAGATCCTATCTCCAAATGAGGTTACATGTTGGGAAGTCTGAGGGTTCAGACTGCAGCAAATGCCTTTGGGTTACCCAATTCAACCCTTAATTCACCTGAATTCCAAGTGCCACAATTATTGGTCTCAAGGGCAAGGACTTCATCATCTGTTTCTGCGTTGGCCACAGGTGCCTGCACCTGCCACAGGGACCCTGTCTTGCGTGGGGCAGCTACCTGAGTAGCTCACCTCACCTGGGGGGCCTCACCTGGGCACTCAGGTGGATGCCCTAGTGTTCGGGTCATGAAGCAGAGCACTGGGGGTGTTATAGGGCAGCCCTGATATTGTAAGTATCACACCTGGTCCTCAAATCCTTACACATACCTCTAGTGGGCATAACTGTGCCAGAGCACCATCTACCTTCCTTCTGTCAAGTGGTGGGGCGGGGGGGACAAGGCTGGGCAGAGGTGACAGCTGCAACCCAGTCTGTTGCCCCCTGAAACTCCACTTAGTAAATGGCAACACTGTCAAGAGGCCGGGGTGCAGAGTCTCCCTGCCTTACGATGGCTAGATTTAGCAAATAGAAAATACAGGATGTCTAGTTAATATGAGTTTCAGATTGATAGCAGACGCTTTCTTGGTATAAGAATCTCCAAAACCCAGTACCTGGCAAACCTGAACTGCAAATGACTTGTCTGGCTGTTAGATGAGGAGCAACCTCTCTGAGGGACATTTGGGTAGAAGCTAAATGAAACTGAAGGGGATCAGGGCAGATCTAGGGGGACCAGCAGGTGGGAGGAGGGATTAAAGAAACACACAGAGGCCAGTGTGGTGCGGTCCCAGATTTTAGTGTGAGCTGGTTAAGGTGTAAATTCTGGATTATACCTCTAACTTAGTAGGTGTGGGGCAGGCACAGGACTCACTGTTTTAATAATAAACAAGTCATGGGGATGTAATATACAGCATGGCAACCACAGCCAAAAAATACTTTATTATAGGGCCTCCCCTGGTGGCGCAGTGGTTGAGCACTGGGCTGCGAAGCTGCCCGCAGCGTCTGCAGCACCAGTTTGATCCCCGGCCACCAGTGAGGGTCCCACATGGCGCGCAGACCTCTCCTGCTGTGCCACTGCTCCCCTTAGCAGTGTACTTCGTCAGTCTGCCTGTTCTGCTCCCCGCTCTGGCTCTGGTGGATCCTCTCACCCTCCCGTGCTTCTGACTGTACCCTGTGTTTGTATAAATAAGTAAATAAATCTCAAATAAAAAATACCCTACTGTATATATGAAAGCTGCCAAGAGAGGACATCTTAAAAGTTCTAATCACAAGAAAAAAAAATCTGTAATATTTTTATGGTTGCTGGATGGTAACTAAAATGCTTGTGGTGATCACTTTTCAGTATATACGAATATTGAATCATTATGTTGTATGTGTGAAATTAATAGAATGTTATGTCTCAATTATGCCTTCAAGAAAATTTTTAGTGTTACCTAAATAAAATTTTTATTTTTAAGTTTTAACAGGAAAAGTATAATAAAGTAGCTTCTTTGAATCTTTGTTTTTCCTTACTCCTTTTTGCATTTTTTGCACATAGTCTAGGAGATTTAAGTCTCGGTCTGGGCATCTGGAAGCCTCTTGGAGTCACCTGACACAAACCACTCCTGCTCCTGATGAGGAGACAATTCCAAGGGCCTCTAAGGGCTGGGTGGGTGGGCATGAGGAGGAGCTTGGCTCTTGTGTGCCACCGCCAGGGCCTGGTCTGCAGCTGGGCTGTGAGGAGCTACAGGAGCATATGGGTATGGACAACCCCCCACCCCACTCCCTGGTGGCTTTTCAGTTTAGGGGTCCCCAGCAGGACTTCCATCTTGGCTATGACAAGGCCCTGGATCTGTACCACATGGGCCTCTCCACCTTCTAGCAACTAGTCCTCTGAACCTTTGGAAAGTGTTGTAGGTTGAACTTGAGTCCCTAGCTGGAGCCCAAGTTCCTTTCTTCTTGTTTGAAAGAATGAAAGAACATTCCAGAGAAAGAACAGTTAGAGATGTCCTTGGAGCAATCACCCCAGAAATCTCCTTGTCTTTTTCTTCTCCAAGCCTCTGACCTTTCCCCCAGCTCTCCTGTGGCCTCTGACAGCCCTGTGGGCTGTGGAGCCCTGGGTCCCACAGGCTTCTCTCTGCCTGCACCTCCTTTAGGACTGAAAGTGAAGGGGACCAGAAGGCAGTGGAGAGCCCCGCCCCGCCCCATGGAGGACAAAGAACCTCCCCCACAAAGAGAGAACTGAGACAGGAAATGAGTTCAACCCCCTAAACCACAGAGAGGGTGGCATCCCACCGCTTGCAGGTGGGTTTAAGTGCCCCAATCAGGGAGAACTTGTTTCTAGCTCCACCCTCATCTTTTAATGGCTTCCAGAGAGTCAGGACTTGGGGAACTTGAACACAACTCATCAGAAGGGACTTGTCTGTAGTTAGTGCTTGTGTGGTTTTTGGGTATCAACATCCTTGGGCTGCTACAACATCGACATTCTGACTTCACACCAGTGGGGCCAGCAGCTCCCCCCTGCATTTGCTGAGCTAGAAAGGAGGGAGAAACATCCCCAAGCCTGTCCCTTACTGGGCGGGGTCTCAGTTTCCTCAGGGGGTTGTGGTGAGGTAGCGGAAACATGTGTAATGTCAACTGTAACATGCACAGGTGCATAACAACCTATCTGCCTTCTTCCTGTCTGTCCTCCTTGGTGAGCAGTAGGTAATTATCCGTAGGTGACTTGTAAGGGTACAAAGCACATTTGGAGTATCTGTCCTATTCATGATGACCCCTGTTTCTGAAGGCAGCAATGTGGAGTGTTGGAGAGAATTCTGGCTTTCCATAGGTTGGCTGTGTGACCTTTGGCAAGTTACTTAACCTCTCTGTGCCTATGCAAAATAATAATAATAATGGCCTCCCTAGTGGTGCAGGGGGTTAAGACGTGGCAGGTGAAGCTGTCTGCTGCCACTGCAGCATGAGTTTGATCCCCAGCCGGCCAGGGAGCTACCCACATGGCGCAGTAGACCTCCTGACTTGCCCATTGCTCATCTCAGCAGTGTGTTTCAGTCAATCTGCCTGTTCTGTTCCCCACTCTATCTTTGGTGAATCCTCTCACCTCTCACACCTCTGGCCTGTACCCCAGTTCTTGGATGCATAAATAAATAAATCTTTTAAAAAATACTAAATATTAACCATATGGGGTTGTCATGAGAACTAAACAACAGACATCAAGTTCTTAATTCTGCACCTAGCACACAGAAGGTGCTCCACAGGGATCAGCTCCATGCCCAGGGGAGATGAAAGAGAGGCCAGTAAAAGAACACTGCTGAGTTCTTGTTGGCATCCAAATGCCCAGATTTGATGCTGCATCTCCATCTTTAGGTTCTTTTTGAGACAGCTTGGGTAAAAGAAATTGTGAGAGCCTGTAGCATAAGAGATGTCTAACATCCTGTTTGAGCAAGGGAATTGAATAGTGGACTGAACTAGACTGGGCTGTTCACAACTACCTGTTTGAAAAGGTGGACTAAATCGTGACTGGTGGGCCCAGTCCCAACATCCTGTCCAAACAACTGGGCCCACCAGATTGATAAAAGGTGTCATGCTGACCAAAAAGTGTTTGATACTGACTGATGATTGTCCCAACATTTCCTGGAGAGGGAAGGCTGAGATTCCCACATGCGCAGCTGGAATGTAACCTGTCTGCATGCCCGGGTGTAGCCCAACCCAGAACAGGCTAACATGCTGCTCCCCGCCAGGGCTACCCCTTAAAAATCTCCTAATTCTCCTTGCAGAGCCAGGCTACAATTCTTTTCTTGTACAAGTCTTGCCTGATTTTGAAACTCTCTGGTGAATTCTTTCTCTTAGAGGGTCTCTGGACTCACCCATTGTGTGTGTGTGTGTGGGGGGGGCTGCAGGAGGAGGGCTGTAACATTTCTGCTTCTTTATCCTCTTCTTCAGTGAATTCCCTTTTTATAAAAGTTAGGGACTCATTCACATAACCATGTAACTACTCATTAACCTTGGTATGTAAAAGAAACAAACTAAATGAAAACTGACTTTAAGCCTGCACCTCCATGAGGGGGACGCTCCACTTTCACTTTCTGGGGACCTCTGTCCATTCCATGGGTTCAAGCAGGAATCCTGAAGCTTTTGGGGCACAGGAACAATGGGGTAGTAGTGGGCTATACTGTTATGCAATCAACAGGGTTCCATCTATTCCCTGAAACTGCCCCTCCCTGCAGGGGTTCTGAGATGTCCCCCCTGGGGAGCTTCCCCAAACTGCTCTTGGATTCACTCAGTGGGCAAAATAGCTTTTCCACTGGAGGAATCCCAATGCCTAGGCTCCCTCCCTGTGGGCCTTGGCCAACCCAGTGGATTCCTTTTGAACATGGGTAGCCCCTAAAGTACAAAGAATCAATTCAAGTTCCAGTCTCCATGCCTCCTTCTTTTGAGAGCCTGGCTGGGGAACACAAAGACTGGCCTGTTCTTTGGGTGGGAGAAGAGAATATTTCTCATATTTCATTCCTCTGTGCAGACAATTAATTTCACAGCCAGCTTGCACACTTGCAACTGAAGATGTCTTAAAGGCTGCACCATGGTTCAAGGTGGGGAAAGGAAGAAATGATGCTCACATCTTGGTCGATTCAGGCTGTAATCCCAGGCTTGGACCACTGAGATGCTGCCGGCATGTCGGAATTCACTGGGACAGGAGAACCCTGCCACACACCCTGTTTACTCACCCAGAAAGATGACACTTAGTTTTTCCTTCCCCAGGTCCAAACAGGGCTAAGTCCTATCATATTTTCAAATCTTACTTCCTACAACATCAGGGCCCCCATGTTGCCTGAGCTGTTCCCATTAAGGAGCTGCATCATCCTTTCCGCTCTCCTTGGCCTGCTCGCAGATCACACACCCAGATTGCCCCTGGGAGCAGCCCTTCTACCTACTTCCCCAGGGATGGCTCAGAAAGTCTGGTTCATGTTGGACCCAGGCCTTTCCCTCTTGCCCATGGCCTAGGCCTCCCACCGTCCTTGTGCAGATTGAACCTCTCCTGCCAGCCAGTGCGCCTCCTCCATGCTGCTGGTCAGAGCCCAGTGCTGGCTCCTGGGGTCGCAGGTACCCGCAGCCCTGGGTCCCCAGTACCTTGTGCAGCCTCCACCACCCAGGCCTATTTCCAGTCCTTTTCTCCTTCAGGATTCGCAATGGGTCGTGGGCAGGGGCCTTTGCTGGGGTAAATGTTCAGACAAGCTCCCCACATCCTGCCATTAAAAGGGAGAGAAAAGGGAATTTCTTTAGAGTTTTCAGATATAAGCAAATCCCAAGATGAATTCTTTATTTTTGAGCATCTTTCAGTAGAGGAGAAATTCCAGTGGCCAAACTTTTGAATTTGCTCTCAATAAAATGGAAATAGACACATTAATGGGGAAACATGCCACGCTTGTGCCTCCACCCCCTCTGTGCTCTTCCTCCATGTGATATTAATAACACAGTAAACTCTCTTTTGAGTTTTCTGAGTTACATCCTCAGAATCTTTCTTAACCTAGTGTTTCAGTCGCCAGCACTAATCAAAGGATTTCATTTGCCATTCCTGGAAAGTTAGACTCCCGGACCGCAGTTGCCTTAGTTCAGGGCAGCGTGTGTTTTGCCCTGGTCCACAGCCGAGGCCCCGTCCCCCCCCCCCCCCCCCCCCCCGCCTCCTCATCCAATGCTGCCGATTCTGCAGCCGGCAGGGCCTGATCTACTGCTCATTTTTGGAATCTCTCGGTGGTGAGACCTGTCTACACCAGGGGCGACAAACTTTGGCGTCTGATGCAAAGATTTCAAGGTCGACTCTGTCATTCTCACTGCAGTGTGTAGTAGCCACGAGATATGTAAAGATGTAGGCAGGACTGTGTCCCAATCAAACTTTACTTACAAAACCAGCCTTGACCCCTGGGCCTCAGCATGCTGTCTGTGACCTCTCCACAGGTGGTCCCACCTACTCTTGACTCACACTACTGCACCCACCCACCGAGCCCCAGCCCACAGGGCCAATTCCAGGTCACTTGCAGCTCTGCTAAGGCATCGTGTTCCCTTCATGCCTGCAGATGATGATTCCTCAGTCTGGGGCCTGGACTCCTCCTCTTCCCCGCCTGGGTCCTCCAGATGCAGCATCACTCTCTCAGGGACCTTTCCAAGCACACACATCTCCAGACTGCTCACCTCTCAGGTGTGACCTTGCCTGACAACATCAGGCCCTGCTGATCTCTTCCTCCCACCCCTCTTCCCTTGGATTCTGTCTTGCTCCAGGTTTTTTCCTGCCTGCCTGGCTGCTCCTCCTGACTTCATCAAAAAGTTATTAGAGGGCCTCCCCTGGTGGCTTAGCGGTTGCAGCCTCTGAAGCGGCGGTCCCAGCCGCCGGCGAGGGTCCCACCAAAAAAAGAAAAAAGTTATTAGAAATAAATGAATATAACAAACTCATGTTACAAAACCAACATACAAAAATCCATAACCTTTTAATATACAAACAAGAAGCAAAAAAATTAAGTAAATAATTCCATTAATATTTGCTTTCAGAAGAATTAAATACCTTAAAATTAATCTAAGTAAAGAGGGAAAAACTTACACAACAAGAGCTATAAGATATTATTAAAGGACTTAGGTAGTGATACAAGGAGACAGAAGGATATCCTATGCTCATGGATGGGAAGAATCAATATGATCAAAATAGCTACCTGGTCTAAAAGTGATATAGAAATTTGACACAATCCCCATCAAAATACCAGAAATACTTTTTAAATAAGTTGAACAAAAATTATTGAAATTTTTATGGAATCACAAAGGGCCTCGAATTGCAAAAGCAACCATGAAAAAAAGGGCGAGAAACAGGGATATTACATTACCTTATTTCAAATTTTACTAGAAGACAACAATACCAAGACAACATAGTATTGGCACAAAAATAGATACATGGATCAGTGGAATAGAATCAAAAGCCCAGAAATAAATTCACATACATATCATTAACCTTTGATAAAGCAGCTATGGCTGCATAATGGGAAAGGATAGTCTTTTAATAAATGGTGCTGGGAAAATAAATGTTGGATCACTTCATACACAAAAATAAACTTTAAATGGATTAAAGATTTAGATATAAGAACAGCAACAGTAAAATAATTGCAAGAAAACATTGACAACATATTCCATGATATCAGTGACAAAGATATTTTCTTATGACTCGAAGTCTATGGCAAGGGACTTAAAAACAAAAATAAACAATTGGGGTTACCTCAAGTTAAAAAGTTTCTATACAGGTGAAACACTACATGACATGCACCTCAAAGATATCTTTACACATCACCCAAAGCAGTGATAGTGAAGGCAAAGATAAACAACTGGGACACATCAAATTAAAGAGCTTCTGCACAGCAGAAGAGACAATAACAAAAACAAAGAGAAACCCCACTGACTCGGAGAACATTTTTGCACACAACACTAATGATAAAGGACTGATCACAAAAATCTGCAAAGAGCTGATGAGACTCAACAACAACAAAGAAAATAACCCAGTCAAAAAATGGCAGAAGAGCTAAAAAGAAACTTCTCCAAAGAGGAAATGCAAATGGCCAACAGGCATTTGAAAAAATGTTCAACATCACTTGTAATCAGGGAAATGCAAATCAAAACTACAATGAGATACCATCTTACACCAGTGAGAATGGCACATATTAAAAAAACTAGCAACAACAAATGTTGGCGAGGAGGTGGAGAAAAAGGAACACTCCTGCACTGCTGGTGGGAGTGCAAACTGGTCCAACCACTATGGAAAACTGTGTGGAGATTTCTTGACCTTCTAAAGATAGAGCTTCCATATGATCCAGCAATTCCACTCCTAGGTATTTACCCAAAGGACACAGAAACATTAACTCCAAAGGGCACCTGCACCCCTATGTTTATAGCCACACTATTTATAATAGCTAAGCTATGGAAACAACCCAAATCCCCCAAAATAGATGACTAGATCAAGAAGATGTGGTACATATACACAATGGAATATTACTCAGCAATCAAAAAAGACAAACTCATGCAATTTGCAGCAACATGGATGGAGTTGGAAGGGATCATGCTCAGCGAAATAAGCCAGAAAGAAAAAGAAAAATACCAGATGGTCTCACTCATAGCAGGAAATTAGAAAACCTAAATAAGGGACCAGGAAAAAGACTAATTGCAATAAAGTAAAAATCAAAATCAACAAGCAACTATAGACCAGAGACACACTACAGTGGGTGGCAGGGGGAGAAGAAGAGGGATTAGGGTCAGAAAAAGGGGTGGGAATTGTATGGGGAATATAATCAAAATGAAAATGCATACATTATGCAAAAATGAAAATGGTGTAAGAATTATACAAAATAAAATAATTCATTAAAAAAGTTTCTATACAGCAAAAGAAAATCTAAGATAATTAAAAAAGACATTCCATTGAGTGGGAGAAAATATTCCCACAATATGTAATTGAGAAAGAATTAATATCCAAGATATATAAAAAAACTTAAACAATTCAACAATGAAAAAAAAACAACCCATGAATAATGAGCAGAAGATATGAACAGATAATTCACCAAAGAGGATCTCCAGAAAGTCAAAGACATGAAGAAATGTTCATTGTTGCTCTTAGTAAGAGAGAAGCTGGTTAAAACAACAATGAGATACCATCTCACACCTCTGAGAATGGCACATATTAGAGAGACCTGCAACAGCAAGTGCTGGAGAAAATTTTTGTTTGTGGGTTCCACTGAGGTTAGTATATCATGGGCTATTTGTGTGACCCATTGGACAGTATGGTCTCTGACTGGTACTGATGGACCACATTGCTGTTTTCCTCTTTCCCCTTAAGTTATGATTTAGGGGTCTGCTACTTAGATATTTGCTTTCAAGGAACCACTTTAGAATCAAATGAAGTTCAGTTTATGTTTTTCCTTTATTTGCTTGTGATTTTGGTTTCATATCTAAGAAACTATTGCCTAATCCAATGTCACAAAATTTATATCTTTATTTTCTTCTTTGATCCACTTTACGTTAATTTTTCTATATGGTGTGAGGTAGAAATCTAACGTCACGGTTTTGAAAATTCAAGTATCATTGTTTTACACCCCCGCTAGTGTTTTGACAGGATAGGATCCCCTCTCAGGTGTACTCACAGTAGCTCTAACACCACTTACACGTCCATTGTCCTCCACCACTTTCCTTCCCCCCCTTTCCTCTCTTTCCCCTCTGAAAGCTGCAAGAGCTGGTTTTAAAGTTCGTCTTTGTCTGACCTTTCGTTTGATTTTTCTATATTCCACATACAAATGGCACCATCCGGCATTTATCTTTCTCATTGTGGCTTATTTTGCTTAGCATAAGTCCTTCCAGCTCCATCCATGTAGGGGCAAATGGCATGAATTTCATTTTTTGAATACTGAGTAGTATTCCATTCCCTACATACAGACATACCTATATATGCGCACGCTCGCATACACAGATGCACACACACACACACACGCACACACCACTTCATTCTTTTGCATTTGGATGTCTAGTAGTCCCAACACCATTTGTTTCAAAGTTATTCTTTCCTTGTTGAATTGTTTGGCACCCTTGTCAAAAATCAACTGACCCCAAAATATGAGGGTTTATTTCTGTACTTAATTCTCTTCCATTTATCTGTATGCCCCTATAATATACTATTGGTTATTATAACTTTGCAGTAAGTTTTGAAATCAGACCATGAGATTTCCACCTTTCTTCTTTTTGAGGATTGTTTTGGCTATTCTGGGTCCCTTGAATATTTACATGAATGGATAATTCTTTTTAAATTATTCTAACTCCTCCTCCCTTTTACGATGAGATGCCTGTAAATAGATATTGAGTGGGATACAATAAGTCTTCACTCCTTTGTGTTTTAGAACAATACTCTAAAATTAATAATCTGGATCACTCTTTTGCTTAAAGATCTCTTCTAATTTTCTGTGAATTACAGGGCAACTGTCATACTTATTCTGGTTTCCTGAGACTTGATATAAGGAGTAGGTGGTGTGGAAGAACCAACTGGAGCTGCCAGTTTTTGTTGGACAACAGTTGTGCTATTTCACTGATGTCTCCATCACCCCAGCTAAATGAATGGCTGAGTCACTAGTGTTTGAATCACAAGTTGGGATATGTTAGCTAATTGACAAACTGTTCCTGGTAGGCAGTAGACCTTAAACAAATGCACTTCTGTATCACTGTGGGAGCTTATTAACATACAGATACCAGAGTTTTATCATTCAGGCATGCACCTTGAGCCAGACAGCCAAGTCCTTACTCTTGTGGGGTTTTCATTCTAGAGGTGGAATGGCCAATAATGAATAGGATAATATTGTATGTCACTAAGCGCTCTGAAGAAAATAACAGTCATATTATTTTAGGTTAGGTATTAAAAGCAGATCTTCTAGAAGAATGACATTTCAGCTATAAGATCTGAGTGCCAGAAGGAGATTCCTGTGGGGAGGTGGTCTTTCAGAATGACCACACTAACCTTGGACATGATCTGCACTAAAGGGTGTCCGAAGCTGACTGGAGCCATATCCTCTTCCAAAAATGGCCATTTTTTAGTCGTGTTCTTGTCACATTCTTTCCTGGTTGTCTTATTATTACTCACTAATGGGGGAAGGGTGCCCACCCTCAACTAGATCACAGGTTCCCTAAGGGCAGAGGTCATCTCTTTGTTTCCATCTGTATTCTCAGTCCCCAGAATAAGTTCTCAGTATATGCTGAATGAACTAATGGTGCTGTATCAACTACTACTTAATTTGGTTACTTACTCTGATTCCTGGCAACCGTTAAAATAGACACCCCTGTGCATGATGGGGCATGCTGATTTCTGATGGATTTTCTCCTCAGCTCAAACTTTAGACTATGTGGTTAATTTCCAAGAGTACAGGTTTTGGTAACTGCTCCTCCTGTGAAATTCTGTGTTCTTTTATGTACAATTAGAGCAGTTAATGGGAATTAACATTTGTGTTGGAGGATTTGCTATATGTTAGGAGCAGATGGGGAAAATGCAGCATTGACTTCCAAGGTCACATGGTTTCCAGATGAAGTGTTTTAACTGTTGCTCTTGCCCTATGCAATGCCCCAGATGCGATGCCCCTTCCTCTATTTACATATATGTGGATATATGTATGTATGTATGTATAGATCTTATGTGCGAGTGCATACACACACACACACACACACACACACACACACACACACACACACACACGGCTGACAGTGTCCCAGCCAATGGATTCTGCAGATGGTACCCAAACCCATAGTCTCAAAAACAGCTGAATTTAGAAGTTAAAAAAAAAGTTATATAGGGCTTCCCCAGTGGCGCAGCGGTTGAGAGCTGGGTTGCGAAGCTGCCCCCGGCCTCTGCGGCACCGGTTCGATCCCCGGCTGCTCCCCGGCCACCGGAGGAGGGTCCCACATGGCGCGCAGACCTCTCCTGCCGCCCGCTGCTCCCCTCAGCAGTGTACCTCGGTCCTTCTGCCTGCTCTGCTCCCCGCTCTGGCTCTGGTGAATTCTCTCACCTTCCCACGCTTCTGACTGTACCCAGTGCTTGCATAAATAAATGAATAAATGAATAAATCTTTAAAAAGTTATATATATACAAACTTATATATATATATATATATATACTTACCATTGTAATCATTTTTAAGTGTACATTTCAATGGCACTAAGTACATTTACATTGTGGTCCAACCATCACCACCTCCATCTGCAGAACATTTCATCTTCCCAAACCGAAACTGTCTACTTAGTACACAGCTCCTCATACCCCTTTGCAGTCTCTGTCAACCACCATTCTGCTTTGTTTCTATGAATTTGACTAGATGCTTCAAATAAGTGGAATCATGAAGGATTGTCTTTTTGTAAAGGGCTTATTTCACTTAGCATAATGTCTTCAAGGTTCATCCATTTTTTTAATCTGCATCAGAATCTCCTTCTTTTAAGGGTTCTTCATAGTAGTCTAATGTGTGTACCCGCCACATTTTCTTACACGTTCTGTGGGTCACATTTGGGTTGCTTCCACGTTTTGGCTGTTGTGAATAACGCTGCTGTGATTATGGGTGAAAGCAGCCCGTTTCTAGCATTTTGACTCAGGAAATCAAGGTCTCAGTGGGGCTCAGACCAGAGAGGAGGGAGGGGCAGAGGGCGGGGTGGGGAGAGCCTCCGCGGCGCCCTCCGCCACCCACCGCCCTGGATCGCCATCTTGGGCCTCGGTCTCCCTCACAGGCTCCGAAGACCCCGAGGACAAAGGCTAAGTTTTATTGTCTTGTCCTCACAGGTTCTCCCAGAAACCAGGGGCGCGCGCACCCGCGGGGCGGTGAGGCGCCCGGGAGGGGGCGGCTCCGAGGCGGCGGCTCGCAGCCCGCAGGGCGGGGCGAGGGCGGGATTTCCGGCGGGGCAGGTGCCCACAGCGCCCCCCGGCGGCCCGGGGCGGTGCGGGACGGCGGCAGCGGTGCCCGGGGCGGGCGCCGTGCGCGGCGGGCCGAGGTCTCGGAGGCCAGCGGGGGCTCCGCGAGCCCAGCCCCTGCGGACGCCGCTCCCCGCGGGGCCCCGACGCCGGAGCCCGGTGGGGCGGGCCCTCCACCCGCGCCGCCCCCTGTCGGCTCCTGGACTCGCTTTTTATCGTTTTTCCTCCCCAGACCGTCCGTGGCAGATGGAGACACAGTGCGCGGGAGGACAGGTTTCGGGAGCTGCTTCTCCTGTGAGATCCTCTGCTCTTTTCTGTGCAATTAGAGCGGCTAATGGGAATGAACATTTGTTGTGGAGGATTTGCTGCGTGTTAGGAGCTGTATGTCAGAAATCTGAAGGTTTCTGACAGTCGCAGTACTTAGAAATTTTTCTCTTTTTTAAAAATTTAAATAAAGGCTTCAGGAGATAGTGTTCTGCTCGGACGAAGTAGTGTCTCGCTTCCACAAGGTCGGGCTGGTTAAATCACCCAGCCCGCCGGAAGGAGGTCCCTGAGCCGCAGGGCTGACAGCAGGTGGTTACCGGTCCAGGCGCCAGACTTCGCTTTCTCTGCACTTGCTGTTCGGAGGGCGTCTCACTGCAGCGCGCGGCCTGTCCCGGTGGAGAGAGACCAGCGGGCCGCCCGGGGCAGTCTGTGGCTGACCGTGCTGCCTCTGGACACTCACTGTTCCTTAGCGTTGACCCGCAGGAGGCGTGTCCCACCGCCTTGTTCAGGGGCTGGGAGGGGCTGGGGAAAGAGACGGACCCTCCCCCCTGCAGGAGCTGTTCTAATGGGAAAGATGGGCAACCTACGTATTTGACAGTGCTATGGAGAAAAGGAAAGAAAGTGTTGGTGGTGAGCTGTAATTTTCAAAATGGTGATCAGGGAAGGCGCCCCTGAGAAAGTGACGCTGGGGCGATACCCGCAGAGGAGAGGCAGAGAGCCCTGGAAGTTCTGGGGCAGTGTTCTAGCAGGGAAGGCAGCACTCACCTGCAAAGGCCCTGAGGCCAACAGCAGGGGGGATGAGCAGAGAGGTAGTGGAAGAGGATAAGGGCAGGGCAGCGTGTA
This sequence comes from Talpa europaea, assembly GCF_964194135.1. Classification (NCBI taxonomy): domain Eukaryota; kingdom Metazoa; phylum Chordata; class Mammalia; order Eulipotyphla; family Talpidae; genus Talpa; species Talpa europaea. The sequence goes on along the minus strand of NC_140082.1, from coordinate 60,936,575 downwards.
TAGGAAAATATTGTAGCTCAGATCTTAGGAGAATGGACTCACTGCTGCTCACCCTTGACGGTGTTTATGGTGCTGAGGGCCACATCCCACCTTGTCCTGACCCCTTACTTGGACCTCTCACTTCCTGACCCTGAAGCTCAGCTGTAGCTCCTATGGGCTGGCTTCTTTCATCCCCCCACTTGGTCAGCAGCTGCCTGCTGGAGCTGGTGAGTTGGTCCTGGCAGCAGGTCACCTCCTCTGGCCTCAAACTGCAATAAGTCCACACATTTTCAAGGTCATTAACTGTCATCCATGTCTCCCAAGCCAGATGAGAACCAGCTTTGGTTCAGCAAGCTCTATGGTGACTTGGGTGTAGGGTGAGTCTCTGGTATTTGCCATCCTGCCTGTAGGTAGCGTCCCCAGAAACAGTGACCAAAAGCCTTCTGGGAAAACATCCCTCCTTCACTCACTCCTAGATCATGAACTTCTAGAGTGAGATTCGGTTCAGTGATGGGGCATGGGGGACAGGACTTAAGAACTTATTGAAGAGGGTCAAATATCCCAGTTTCAGAGCCATGAGGCAAAGTAAGACCTTCCAGGGGACCTTGAGGTCAGACATTTCCTACTGTACTAACAACAGGAAAGACTGTCTGAATCTAGAGCTGCTGGGAGCTGACAAGGAAGCCAGCCCTCCCGATGAGCTCTCTAGCCTAACTGGAGTCAAGAGCTGAGAAAACACCATCTCCTGATAGTCTCGGAGCTCCTGGATCATGCTTTTTGGAAGTGCCAGATCTATCCCTGGACTCATCAGTTATTTGCAATAAGGTGATTTCCTCCCTGCTCCCCTTTTTGCATAAGCCACTTTGAGTTGGGTCCTTCTTTATAGACTGCTGTTCATAGTGGGTCACACCCACAACTATGTGAGCTGAGGGCTACATGGGTCACTGTGACCTCGCACTTGCTGGTAGTAGAAAGCTGAGTGGGTAAGGCTGGAGTTGCACAGACTGCCTGCAAACTCACACGACAGTGTTAAGAAAAATAGCTGCTTCTACTGCACCTATTTTATTTATTTCACTCTGTGGCACAACTTTATGGTTTTGGATTAAAGGGAAAAAGACTCCACTGGAATTCTGGATAATGGTGAGAAATGTGTCCTGTCTCAGAGGGGACAGGTGGGTCAGATGCAGGGGTGCCTCCCTGGGCCATTGGGGCACCCTGGGCCTGGCCTGCACTCTCTTGCCTTCCTGACTTGCTCTCCCTGGATCTACCTTCTCGCTTTTTTAACCATCCACTGAAATCCCGCCCACCCCTAAAGACCCTATCTTTTTTTTTTTAATTTTATTATTTTATATATTTAAAAATTTTTTTACATCATTGTTCATTTTTAAACAATATTTGCTTCTCCCCACCCCCTCAGGTGTAGTCCCACAGAGTTTCCTTCACCAGTGCACCCGTGCACCATCACCTCAGTCCCCTGTGCTCCTCCCTCCCTCCCTCTCATCCCTCTCCCTCCTCCTCCCCTGCAGGATGTCTCTGGTTTATAATTGTCCATTTTTGCTTTGTTGTGTTTTGTACTGTTATTATTTTTTTACACTGATGTCTTATTTCGTTCCTCTATATTCCTGCTATAAGTGAAACCACCCGATATTTTTCTTTTTCCTTCTGTAAAGGCCCTATCTTATATGTCACCTCCTCCTGTCACCCTTGAGCTTCATCCCTGCACACAAAGTCTCTCACTCCTGTTCAAGGGAGCCCAATGGTGGGGGTGAGGGCAGGGGGTGGGGTGGGTGATGCACAATGGGAAGAGCCGGGCAGGAGGGCTGAGGCCTGGCTTTGTATGGGAATGATGCTCTACTTTGAGGATATAGACATCAGAGAATTTGGATGAAAGGCCCCGGAGAGGCAATGGGGTTCCAGAGAATGATGGTAGAGTGGCCAAAGCAACCGTTCCTAGGCCCCTGTGCTCTAGCATGGAAGGCAGCTGCTGACTCTCCAGGATCCTCCTGCTGCAACCCTCACCCCACCCATCACTGTCCCTTGCGGGGCAGGGGACTAGGATAGAGGCAAAGTCTAGGTGAGGAGGATAGGCCTGAGCAGTGATCTGTGCACCACTGTGGTCAGGCAGGCGCACTTCCTCCACGCCTGCACTGGGTGTGTGTGTTGTGTGTTGGGGGGGCCTGGGGGGGAGGGGCTGTGGTGAGGAGGTGTTGGGAACAAAGACAAATTCTTGCTGTGAGCTCAGCAGGTGAGGTGACACTTGAATTGGATTGGCAGAGTGCAGTGTCCCTCCACTTAAAACAAAATAAAACAACAAATTAGGTTGCATTGAGCTCAAATCTTTACAAATGAGGAAGCTGAATAGAAAAGGTCATGCATGTTTTTTCTGGGACATAGCCCTCCCGTGTTCTGTGCCAGCTCCCCGCCCCTTCGAGGTGCTGTCACCCATTCAGCTGTCAGAAAGAGACATATAGAATTCCTACTCTGAGGAAGGCACCCAGGACACTCAGACACAGAATCTGTTCTCAGTCTGCAGCTTACCCTTTCTCACCAAGTTTGACTCTCTTTTCTCACCAGTGGGGATACCTGAAAACCAACTGAATTAAGCTTCCTTTGTCTTAAATCTCTGGCAGGGACCAGGATGAAGGGTGAGGGCTGGGGAGGAAAGAAAAGCTTAGGTCTGGCTTCAAGCCATCTGCTCATGGCCTGTGGAGGGACCAGACCTGAGGAGACAGGACTCTCTACTTGATTATCCTGCTGTGGAACATTCCTGTCAGGAGAGACTTCTGAGAACTGAGAGCTGTGAGAAATCACCAAGTTGCTTTTACACTAGGGAAATGAACTTCTGAGGGACCCTTGACCCAAGAGCTTCACAGAACTCCCAGCCCATGACCCTCTGCTGTGTGCTTAGTTCAAGACATGGACATTCACTTAGTTCAAGACATGGACATTTCCATTAGCTGCAGTGGAAAAATATTGTCCTAACTGAGGAATGACAAGTCTGGAGGCAAATGACAGAGGTGTGGCTAAAAAGGCTGAATGTTTTTATCAAATGTTGTGGGTGTCCAAAGATCTCCTGATCTCTAAAAATGTGTTTGGTCAATTAAACACTAAACAAAATCCATCTCATTTTCGAAACCAAGTTTAATTCTACAGGGAAGAAAAAATGGAATCAGATTCTATAGGGATGCTTTCAACAGTAACTGTTGTGGGATGCAGCCCATTGTAGTGAGTATTATTCTGAATCTTTGAATGAGAAGGAACAGAAGGACAGACTGACAAGTTGTTACTGTTCCCCTCTCCCCACTATTGTGGTGTGTGCTCAATTTCAGACCAGCTCCTTATCTGGGGAAGGAGATGGCTCAAGGTTACACCCCAAGGGCAGCAGATGAGGTTGGAAAGTGGGGATGCCTCATAGTCCAGTGAGGCTGGGTGGGAGATCAACCCACTGAGGCCCATGCACTGGGTGTTGGGTGGCAGTGGGACAACAAAGCAGGAAGGGAAGGAGAAAAAGGGGTACCCCTCTTGGGTCCCAGTGAGACATCACCACTCTGTGCCCCACTGTGTCCCTCTGACTGTCTGTTCGCTAGGCCAGAGTCAGGCCCTAGGTCAGTGCCTGCTATTGGAGAGGAGAAGCTTTTCTCTACCATGGAGGTTCTTTTGGCTGAAAAATAATTAAATTGACATGACGCAAATAAGGAGGAGCAAAAGCCAATTTGAAAACAAACATACAGGGCTCTCGCGGACATGCGAGACCCAGAGTCACTAAGGCACCGTGAGGTATAGATAGATGTCGTCCTGAACTAAGGAGCAGGGGGTGGGGTCTGTGACTTCCAGGAGAAGGAAGGCATTTCACCGGAAAGTGAGGAAATCAAATTTTGGTAAACAGATTTTTTGCTGGGTCATGCGGAATGATGGAGGCAGAGAGGACACTGAGCACAGGTCTTACGGAGTGTTCCCCTATCTCTCAGATTTCACTCAAATTCTTTGGCATTAACTCCACTGATAACTTGCTTCCTGGGACTGGCTTTCTGTCTAAATTCTGTTAGGTAAAGGAGGGAGGAAAAAATCTCTTCCTAATTCTTTTGGGTTCTACTTGCCTTTAATTTAATCTACCTGCCAAAGTGACATATTTTGAGCATGTTCTGCTCCCCACACTATTGGTACTCAATAGATGTTGCCTGGAACAAGTGATTATCTGTCAACTATCAATCCACAAGATTGTGGAACTTTCTGCTCTAGCATCCTGAGGGGCGCAGCCTTTTCTGCACTGATCAGACACTGTGCTCTCCGAGCAGTCCCTCGGGCATGTAAACTATATTATTTTTTTCTGGCACCAACGTTTGGATCACTAAGTGTCTCTGAAATGCAACCTTTTAATTACATGAAGGATACCACCCCTGGGAAGGAAACCTTTTCCAAATGCTCCAGGAACTCCTTGGCAGGATGCCTCAGAGGGAAAGACAGCCCAGAGAACACTCAGAGCTATGTTCAAACCAAGATGTCCTGTTGAAATGAGAGCCTGGGCAGGGGGCATTTTGGCTGGGTGAAGGGCCTCATAGGGAAGAACAAGGGCCCCAGGGCAGAAATTCCTTCTCCTCTAGGGGCCTGCCTTGGGACATGTTCACCAACACCCAGAGTTCCCCTAGGACCAAAACCTAAAAGTGGGGATCTAAGGGGTGTCTGCAGACATAGTCTTCTCTTCCTTATCAGTAACTGTCCCTGAAAAATGGATTGCCCTCTTGGAGCATTAGGGCTAGTGTGTGTTAGCACTTGTCTGCAAGCCAGCAATGGCTTTCCCACATGTCTCAGGCACAGCTCCACACATAGCTGTTCTCTTTGTTCTCAGAAACCAAACAGAGCCAGCAGGCCTAAGCCAGGGAGGGGGCTACCAGGAAACATCTGGGATTGCTGGGCAGAGGCAAGCTTGGTTAGCTGAAGAAGAACTCCAAGTGGCCAGCCGGCTCCAAACCCTGAGAACATCATCTCCTAGGATTTTTGTTTTTAAATTCTTTCCCTGCCCTAGGAGCTGAGTATTTATTTTAATAGCCAAAATACTAATTAAGATCAAAGTGACTTTGACATTCACCTTGAAGGCACTGCAGTCTGAGTAGGTGTTTTACAACGCAATCCCTGTCAGCCCCCCAAGGGGGGGTGGTTTTGTGTGTGTGTGTGTGTGTGTGTGTGGTGTGGTGTTGGGAGGGGTGTGTGTTCTCCCAGAGAACCTTCAACAACATAATCCACCTTTGGTGTGCACTTGAAAATGTAGTCGAATGGTGTGTAATCTTTAAGAATGTTGAGAAACTTGGGAGGAATGATGTTGACAGATAATTCTCAAATATTTCCTCAAACAAGTGTGGCAGAACCACTCCTGGTCTTGCTTGTCTGGAATTATTTACTTGCTGAGCCAGGTATGGCAGGCAGCAGAAAGCTGCTAGAGAGGCAAGTTTTCTCTCCCTCTTCATGGTATCTGAGACCATGGGAGTGAGTGGGGATCACCCTGCCTGTGCTCTCAGGGTCCTTTGAATGTGACTGGCAGAGAGTATGTCTTCTTACGGCTCCATCCGAATGTTCCATTTCACTAGCCTTCCTATATTTCTGCCTTACTCAGCCTATCTGTACTGAAACTCTGTGGTCTCTCTTCAGACAGCTTTGTGGTCAAAAAAAATGTTCTTGGCTAACTAAACAATACTGCCTGGCATTTGTGTTGGCACCGGTATTCACGTGGCGATTTGAGATGATCTGAGTCTGCCTGACAGGTTTGTAAGACAAGCTGATGCACAGACTTAAAAAAGCAGGTGGGCAGGACTCTGCTTACTGAAGTGCTCAGTGAATTGGTAGTGGGGGGTGTGTGTGTGGGGGGCATCTTCCCCTTTTCCTATCACCATGGACCCAAATTGCTGCTCATCAATTTCAACTACAGGAAAGGGCTATTATTTTTTAGACAAAAATCAAACTCTTTTTTAAAAATCAGATTGCATTCTTGTAAAGTCTCTTCTGAATGTCTCATTCTGACTGCATGATTACATTTGGGGGAATGATTCCAAAGTTTTCTGGTTATACCGGGTGCTAAGACCTGGGTGTTCGCGCACAGAACAAAGGCAGACTCCCCTCCATTCTCAGCTTCTACACATCAGCCTCCCCTGAGATAAGCTTCCTGGTTTTCATATTGCAACATAAACCAAACCACAGAGGTTATGACTTCTCTGTGTTCTTTCCTGAACCACCAGGCAGTGCAGCGAGCCCTGCCCACTTCCTGCTCACGTGTGCGGTCTGCAACGACCTTTTACTCCAGGAAGTGAAGTGAAAAGCAGCAGCTGAACAATAGAGAGGCCGCTCCCTGAGCAAACCCACCAGCCCTGGCCACCTCATCAGAGCTGCCCCATCTTCAAAAGGAATTATAATTACATATATAGCAAACCCCAGGCAATTCCAAAAACTCCAGACCTTTGAGATTAAATTTAGGTTAATTCTACATCTGGGCACAAAGATGTTGATCTGTTACCTCTTGTATTTGTCTTACGCCTTTGGAGGTGTTGCTGGCGTTTCCGGGGGAGTTGTTATAGAAAACCTTTCTGACACAGAAGCAGGTCCTCTTCTCAGTTTGGGTGTTTTGAGGTCAGATAGTGCTGGAGGGGCTGGGGTTTTTGTTCTTTACTCTGTGTGTGTGTGCATGTGTGTGTGTGTGTGTTGTGAATATTGACAATATGTTTACATTTGTTTTATTTTCCTGACAGGAAAATATTTTTCAGGACTGTTTGCTGTTGTTGTTGCAAGTAGAAAGTGTCCTGAAAAGACAGCTGGGCCCTCAAGCAATCAAGTGAGTGGGTGTGTTCAGCACAGTTGTGGGCAGTCCTGGGCTGCCTGCATGGGGGACATATACTGAGGTCACATGCCAAGATGCAGCTCTTAGAGTGCCTATGGTTGAAGAGTCCATACCCACTGAAGCCACCACCATCCCTGGGTATGTAGTTATGGGTTCTGAGGGGAGGGGCCAGACACTGCCCTTCACAGAGACATATTTGTGTCCAGTTCCAGCTCTTTTGAGAGCCAGATAGGAATTCATCTGCTCTTGGTGGCCTCTCGTAGTCCTTGGTGCATCACTGTGGGCTGTGAGAGAGACACCCTTTGTCTAACTAACTCCCTATGTCAACCCAGAAAGTCACCCTTCTTTTAGCTTCTTCATGTATACAATGGGGATACATGTTCCCACCTCACTGGGTGGTTGGGAGGATTAACTGAGGTATTGCATGTAAAATGCTGGCATCTACTAGAGTTTTAAGATGGTTAGGAAGTATCATGCATCTTTGTGTTCCCAGATATGGCCTGCAGTGGGCTGTGGTGTTAATATACGTGGGATAGGGGGTGGTTATATTTCCTTATTTTGCTCTACCCTCCCCTTCTAAAGAATCATGCCAGGATATAACCCCACCCCAACCCCTAAACACTTCCATGGGGTTGCCTGTTGAGATCTAGGCTCCTAGGGATTCAAAGCACTCGGCCAGCCCTGCGTCACCTCCCTCACAGCAAGCTTCTGGGTAGCGCCAGGGCGGTGACTTGGGCAGACCCTGATAGTCACCTAATTGGCTCAGCCGCGTCCATATCATGAGAGCAATGACATCACCTCTGGAATGGTACATTTTCTTCCTCTGTTCTCATTCTGTCTTACCGTACCCTTTCCCTCCCCGCCCACCCCACATGTTGTTTATGTCTGTAACCATCTAACAAATCTTTATTAGCTTATACATGTCAAGGACACAGAGACCAGTAAGATGGTAACATAGGCCTGTCTTCAGTTTGGAGTGAGAAGTCAGTACACACGTCATGCCAACATGACACAAGTCTTAGTTAGCCAAGATGTGGCCTTCTGCCAACTGCACTGGGTCTAGTCTACCCTGGAACAGTGCTCCCTAGGGCTCTGGCAGTTCCCCAGGTGCTCTCTGCTGTGGTCAGGAGAGCATGGTAGTGGAGGCCCCTTCCTCCTCCTCCTGAGGAGCCTTGGGATCCAGGTAGCATCTCCAGGCCCGACATGTCAGGCTTGGGGTGATTCTCTTGAGAATCAAGTATTTTTTGTTCTTCCTATTTAGAAACTTGAAACAGAAAACAAAGGCGTCAGATGTTGTTTTCTTTTCTCTGAACGCCTTCAGGTGCATAACAAACGGAAAAGTTTTTAGTCCCTTTGCTTTCAGTTTCATCTGTTTGCTGTGATAAGGTTTTGGAAGGGTTCCTGGCTGTGTACCACCTCCCAGCGCCAAGAGCTTCGCAGGCAAGCCCTTGAAAATGGGAAGCTGCCCATAGGTGCCCACTAACTTCTAACCACTTCTAAAAAATCCTCTGCTCTTCCTTGCTTTGCTCTATTTTTGTTTGTGGATTATGAATTGTTCTCTTGAAAGGCATATAAACAGAGATATCCTCTGCCACAGCTGGCTGAGACAGAGCCAGCAGAGGGAGCTCAGGGATGACATTATTAAGTGTAGTTAGAATTTCTAACATATGGGAGTTAACATTAAAAATGGCCCAAATCTGCTCACAGGGAGTAAAGTTGTGATGAAACTTGAATGCAAGTTCATTTGTGCTTGGGCCTGCATGTTGCTGTGACCTTCACCACCCCAAGACCGGTTGCCAAACTTGGCATGTGCCACACAACCCCTCTGTCAGAGTCTAGCCCTTTCTTCCCATAGCTCCATCCATCCTCAGTTGACACTGACCTGGGGGTAAGATCTCAAAGACCCTGGTGTGAATTCAGTGAGTATACTTTGAAAAGTCTATTCAAAGGCAAAGAATGTGGCTGGGACCCTGTATGTCTGTAGGGACAAGCAATTCAGAGGGCTTTCTGGTCACTTGCATTTTATAATCACACAGAGACCCAAGTACGGTAAGGATTTTTAGGGGTGACATTTTTGTATTCTAAAGCATTTCTACAAACTAAGAAAGAAAGTTTTTAGACTTTGTCATTCTAAGATGACTTAAGGATGCTAAAGAGTTCATCTAATTATAGTCAGTCCAATGTCACTGGGATTGGTGATAAGGTGATGATATTCTAACCTTAAGTGTTTTTTTAAGATTTATTTATTTATGCATATAAGAACTGGGGTACAGGCCAGAGGTGCAGACTGAAATACACTGCTGAGGGGAGCAGCGGGCGAGACAGGAGAGGTCTGCTGTACCATGTGGGTAGCTCCCTGGCAACTCATGCTGCAGAGGCTGCGGATAGCTTCACGGTGCTGTGCTTAACCCCTTGCGCCATCAAGGAGGTCCTCCAACCCAAAGTATTAATTCATTTAATACCCAGATCCCAGGTGGTGGATCTGGGAACCACCATCTCCTGCCTGTGGAGGACTGCATAACAGCTAGTTGGCTTCTCAAACAATTGCATGAAGGCTAATGGTACCACAGCCTTGTGATCCTTGCTGGCAAACCTTAGTGAAGTAATTCCTCCAATAGTGCACGTCATCCCTCTCCCCATAATCTATACCTCATTCTGGTAAACATAAAAATCCCAGGCACTCCTAGAACTTGTTGAAAAGTTTGTTTTAAATTTCTTCCATCATAAGTTTAATACCTAATTGCTGAATGATTGAGTAAATGCACAAATCAGAGTTATTTAGTGATTACTTATTATTAAATTTAAACCTTACAAGGGCCCTGTGAATTGTGGTTATTATTATTTTTAAGATTTTACAGAGAAGAAAGCAGTGTGAAATAAAATTTAAGTATCTTGTCTAAGGTAGGTAGAGAGACCTTTTTCCCCCTCAAATTTTATTTTTAAATTTTTAAATATATTTATTTAAATATATATATATTTTACATCCTGTCGCTTTTTGTATGTTTGATTTTTCCTCTCAGGTATAATCCCCATAAAATTCCCAACACCGTGTCACCTGTGAACTGTCACCATAGTCCCTTGTGCTTTTCCCTCCCCTGTTCTGATCTCGCTCTCTCCCCTTTCTCCACTGTATGTCTCTGATTTATAATTTTCCTGCTAGTTTTGTCACTCTCTGTTTTTTCCTTTCCCTACCCCTTGCTTGGTTTCCCTGTATACCTTCTATAAGTGAAATCATCCAATATCTTTCTTTTTCTTTCTGATTTATTTCACTGAGCATAAACCCAGCTCCATTCATGTTGCTGTAAATGGCATGAGTTTACCTTTTTTGATTTCTGAGTAGTATTCCACGGTGTAAATATACCACATCTTCTTGGTCCAGTCCTCTGTTTTTAGACATTTGGATTGTTTCCATAGCTTAGCCATTGCAAATTGTGCTGCAATGAACTTAGGGGTGCAGGTGTCCTTTTCAATTATTGATTTTATGTCCTTTGGGTAGATTCCTAGGAGTGGAATTGCTGGGTCATATGGTAGATCTATTTTTAGTAGTTTGCCCCTCAAATTTTATGAATTTGTCAGCTGTTTACATATGTATATAACTTTGGGGGTACATTTTCACATCTCCATATGTGCACATACTTCACTCACCCGCCACTAAAACTCCCAAGTCAATGTCCTATCCCCTTCCTTCCCTTATTCCCTTTTCCCTCCTCCCCTATTCCTTCTGGTAACCAATATATTTTTCACAGAGTTTGAGACTTATTTTTGCTATACTTTGCCAGTTTGTGTTTATTTATAGTCCACAAATAAATGAAACCATCTGGTATCTGTCTTTCCCTCTCTGACTTATTACTTTGCATAATCATCTCAAGGCTCATTCATTTTTGTCCCAAGAGGCACTGTTTCATCTGTTTAATGGCTGAGTAGTACTCCATTGAATATATATTCCACAATCTATCTATCCAGTCATCTGTTCAAGTTGGCTCTTATCCATGTCTTGGCTATTTGTGGATTATGTTGCTATGAACATAGGGGCGCATAAATCTTTTTGTAATTAGTTTCCATATTTTCTGGGTAAATACCTAGTTGTGGTATTGTTAGATCATATGGAATTTCCATTTTTAATTTTTAAAGGTATCACCATAACATTTTCCATAGATGCTGTACCAAATTACATTCCTACTAATGTTGGATTATTGTTTTTTTCCCTCCATATCTTTGTATCCTTGCTAACACTTTCTTTGGGTCTTTTTTGATATGGGTCATTCTCAAGGGGTGAAGTGATGTCTTATTGTAGTTTTGATTTGCATTTCTCTTATAATAAGTGATGTTGAACATTTTGCATGTGCCTGTAGTTCATCTGACTGTCTTCTTTGGAGAAGTATGTATTTTTAGATTTTTTTTGTCCATTTTTTGATTGAGTTGTATGTTTTTTGTTGTTGAGCTGTGTAAGTATAGATATTGGAAATTAACCCGTTGTCAGATGTGCAATATCTTCTCCCAGTCTGTAGGTTGCCTTTTTGTTTTGTGATGGCTTCTTTTAAGGTACAAAAAGCTTTTTAGTTTGATGTAATCCCACTTTTTTATTTTTGCTTTTGTTTTCCTTGCCATAGAGATGTGTCCCCAAATACATCTTTGTGGGTGATATTTAGTGGTACATAACCTATGTTTTCTATTAGCATTTTATGGTCTTAGGTCTTATCCAAGTTCAAATCCATTTTACGTATTTGTGTATGGGGTTAAGTAAGATTCTAGTTTCATTTTTTTTGCATGAGATTATCTGTTTTTCAACACCATTTGTTAAAGGGGTTTTCCTTTTTCCATTGTATGATCGTGGTTCCTTTGTCACACATTAACTGCCCATATTTGTGTGGGATGAATTCTGAGCTCTCTATTTTATTCCATTGGTCTGTGTTTGGTTTTTGTTCCTATACCATACTGTTTTGATTACTGTTGCTATGTAGTATAGTTTGAAGTCAGGGAGTGTGATACATACATTTTTCTTCTTTTCTCTCAAAATAGTACATTAGCTATACAGGGCCTTTTGTAATTCCATACTAATTTTATAATTTTTTTCTATTTCCTTAAAAAAAGACATTTGGATGTTGATAGGCATTGCATTGAACCTGTAAAATTGCTTTAGGTGATATGGTAATTTTAATAATGTTTTTCCTTCAAATTCATGAACACAAGGTATCTTTCCATTTCTTTGTGTTCTCTTCTATTTTTTTTGACTGTGTCTAATAGTTTTTAATGTACAGGGGCCCTCCCCTTTCTCCAGGTATTTTATTCTTCTGGTATGGTTGTAAATGGAATTTTTTAAATTAATCTTTTCTCTAATTCAGTGTTTGCATATTAATAAGCAACTGATTTTTGTGTATTAATTTTATATCCTGCCACTTTACTGTATTCATTTATTATTTCTAGTAGGTATTTTTGTAGTCTTTTGGATTTTCTAAGTATATTTTCATGTCATCTGTGAATAATGATAGTATCACTTATTTTCCAATTTAGATTCTTTTACTGCTTTTTTCTTCCCTAATTACTCTGTCTAGGACTTCCAATGCTATGTTGAACAGTAGTGGTGGTAGTGGGTATTCTTATCTTATTTCTGAGCTTAGGGGTAATGTTTCAGCTTTTCACCATTGAGTGTGATGATGGCAAAGGGTTTGTTGTATGTGACCTTTATTATGTTGAGGTAAATTCCATTTAGCTCCATTTTATTGGAAATTTTTAACATAAATGGTGTTGCATCTATTGAGATTATCATGTGATTTTTTTTAAATCTTCATTTTTATTGATCTGGTGAATGATATCGATTGATATGTTGACTTAATCTTGAGATGAAACCTACTTGATTATGATGGATGATTTTCTTCGTATATGGCTGAATTTTATTTGTTAAGATTTTGTTGTGGATTTTTGCATCTATATTCATCAGAGATATTGACCTATAGTTTTCTTTTTTTTTTTTTTGTGCTGTCTTTGCTTGGTTTTGGAATCAGGGTAATGATGGTTTCATAAAATGGAAAGATAAACAAAATTGATGACTTTTAGCTAAGCTTACTAAGAAAAGAGAAAACCAGCACCATTAGTCATAAATGAAAAAGGAGAAATTATGATGCATGCTACAGAAATACAAAAGATAATAAGAACTTAATATGATCACCTTTATGCAAACAATTGGACAACCTGGAAGAAATGGACAAATTTTTAGAATTATACAACCTTTCAAGGCTGAAATAGAATGAAAAAGATCAATCACAAAGGTAGAAATGGAAAGAGTAGTTAAAAGTCTCCCTAAAAATAAAAGCCCAGGGTCAGAAGTTTCTTTGGTAAATTCTATCAAACGTTCAAAAAAGACCGAATATCTGTTGTACTCAAACTCTTCCAAAAAAATTGAAGGGCCTCCCTGGTGGCGTATCGGGTTGAGCGCAGCGCTATGAAGCTGTCCACTGCCTCTGCAGCACCGGTTCAATTCCTGGCCAGCCAGGGACCTATGCACATGACATAGCAGACCTCTCCTATCTTGCCCACTGCTCCCTTCAGCAGTGTCTTCAGTCTTTCTGCCTGTTATGTTCCACACTGTCTCTGGTGAATTCTCTCACCCTCTCGCGTCTCTGGCCTGTACCCCAGCTCTTGTATTTGTTTATCCATATAAGATCCCGCTGGCCGGGATCAAACCGGGGCTGCAGAGGCTGTGGACAGCTTCACAGCGCTGCGCTCAACTGCCTGCACCATCAGGGGATGCCCTAAATAAATTAATCTTTAAAAAAAATTAAAGATGGTGAAAAGTTCCCTAACACATCAAATTACTGAAGTCACAGTCTCTCTATCCTTTCAGTCGGTATTTCTCTAACTCTTTTAATATTCCTCCCTCACACTTTCCCTGCAAAACTGTGTACAGTTAACATGGTTTAAAACCTCTCTTTCTCCTTGGAAACCCAATGGCTTAACTACTGATTCACTAGCATTTGCTAACACTTTCACCATTGGAATATTGTCTTCGCTTTAGGAAGGACAGTTCTCTGAAAGAGGGAAACCTTTTTTTTTTTTTTTTTTTGAGGTAACATTGGTTTACGATACTGTACATGATATAAAGCTACAAGATTACACCACTCCTTAGGTATATGTTACCACACCACATCCACCACCAAGGGTACCTCCACGGTAGTCCATTGTGCCCCCTCCCCACTTTACTTTCTCTCTCTGGTAGCCTTCATGAAAAAGGAAGCATTTTGAAATTTTATTCTCCTCCACCTTTAATTTTGAGATAAAAGTAACTTGAGGCAATAGTTTGCTTCTTTGTTAATTACTCTTGTCAATATTTTATATTTGAACTACTTTAAAACTCCTAAGGAAATCCGAAAATTTCATCACTAACTTGTGGCATTCTTCTTGCTTTTCCTTTTTTGTTAAACAAAAACCAAAATTTTGAGCTATACTATAACAAAATTTTGAGCTATACTATATATGAAGCCGTTTTGAATTATACTGAAAAAATGTATCATTCATACAAATGCCATTCAGACTCTCGGAGCAATAATCTTAATCTAATGAGCACAAGACTTCCAAGAGCCTCTGTATCATTTGTCTTTGTATATATAATATTATAAACCTGTTTTCTCTGTACACTAGTGAGAGGGGATGTAAAATGTGCAGCCCCTGTGAAAAACAGTATGGCATTTTATCCAAAAATTTAAGTGGAATTGAAAGCAAGGATATAGAGATTTCTATACCCATATTCATAGCAGCATTATTTACAATAGCCAAAAGAAGAAAGCAACCCGTTTCTATCAGTAGATTAATGAATAAACAAAATGTACTACATACATATAATGGCATGTCATTTAGTCTTGAAAGGTGGGAAATTCTGACATATGTGACAACATGGATGAAACTGGAGGATTTTATGCTAAGTGAAATAAACCAGTCACAAAAGGACCATTTGTGTGAGGTACCTGGAACAGCCAAATTTGTAGAAATAGAAAGTAAAATGGTGGTTGTCAGGGCCTAGGGAATGGGAGTAATGAGGAGTTGCTGTTTAATAGTTTCTGTTTGGGAAAGTGAAAAAGTTATGGAGGAGACGGATGCGGATAATGGTTGCACAACAACGTGAATTTACTTAAAGCAATAGAGCAGTATACTGAAAAATGATTAAAATGGTAAGTTTTATCTTAGTGTCCTTTACCACAAATTTTAAAAAGCAAAAAAACCCAAGATAGGTAGTATTTATAGATATTAACTATTAATGAGGAAAATATTTTCATAGTAACTGGAAGAAATTCAAGTTATACTCTTGGATGTAATAAATACGGCATTATTGATAAGAATCCCTAATTTTACTTTATGATTTGAGAACATTAAGGATAGAGCTCCATCTTGTTAACTCCATGGTAAGCACTCTAGAACTTTCATATAAGCATACTAATTTTCCATTAGGCATGTGGAAAGCAAAAATATCTTGAAAGAGGGCCCCTGCAGCACAAGCTGTGGATGGGGCATGATCGGCTTTTGCCCATAACTTCAACCCAACACAAGCCTAGGGAGAGAAGCCTGTGGTTTGCCAAGCCAATATGGCAGTTTCTAGTGGTGACCCACCCTGCAGCCATTCAAACAGGTGTTCCAATCCTACAGTGGGGCCCTTGGCATCATTACACTTGGCCCTGCTGAAGCGTGTTGGGTGCAATAGGCCTGCAGGTCCACTGGGGTGGGCCCTGCCAAGGCTCCCAGGTACCCTGCCCTGACCTCAGTGCATGTCATGTCTGGAGAGGTTCCTGATATTTCCCTTTTGAATATGCTGCTGGATTGTAAATGGACCAATCAGGTTTGAGCTCAGTGCACCAATCAAGTTCAAGCTCTCCAGTTTTATTCAAACTTTTTTTTTTTTAAAGAAGTTTAAACTGTTTTACTTTATTTTTATTTTTTTAAGATTGATTTATTTATTTATACAAGAACCGGGGTATAGGCCAGATGTGTGGGTGGGTGAGAGGATTCACCAGAGCAAGGAATAGAGCAGGCAGACTGACAAAATACACTGCTGAGGGGAGCAGCGGGAGAGACAGGAGAGGTCTGCTGTGCCATGTGGGACCCTCACCGGCCAGCCAGGATCGAACCGGCACTGCAGAGGTTACGGACAGCTTCATAGCGCTGTGCTCAACCGCCTGCACCACCAGGGGAGGCCCTCATTCAAACTTTGAGTCCATTAAGGAATCAAAAATGGAGTGAGCTGATTGATGCTTAGCTTGCACAAATCAAACAGGATTGAAAGTGGATCAACCAGGCTTATGAGTTAGGTATCCTTAAGAGGATATAAGCTAGGCAGGATACAGTTTGATTAATTCAGCAGAAAGCCCTGAAGAGGATTCATTGGATGACTTTAGAAGAGGATTCAGCAGATGACCTGCATGGATTTTCAGACCTTTGTAGACTTTCGAACCTCTGCAGATACAGACCTCCACAGACATAAAGACCTCCACAGACTGCTGTGGGGACCTGGGCCCTGCATCTGCCTCCAGTTCTGCCTCTGATTTCACCTGAAAAGAACACTATTGGCCTGAACACTGTGTCTCTAAAAGAGCTGTTCACTATTGATGTATGCCAACAGCTTACAAATAGCTGTAACACTGGTGTCTCTGGCACTACCTCCTGATGACCAGTGCTGAGCAGCACTGCTGACCGGCACTCTGTGCTGGCTGTCCACAGCTTCTAATTGTCTGGCTCTGGTCTTGGTACTATTGAGTCAGGTTCTGTCCAGTCCAGCCTTTGGACTGTTACTATGGGTTGCTGTGGTGTCAGCTCAGCAACCCCACCAGTGAGCAACTCCAGCTGCCACCACAAGTTGGATCCTGTCCCATTGTTTACTGGTCTGCCACCAGCTCCAGGCTCTCATTGGGACCTTGCCATCTTGCATAAGTGGCCTTTGTTTTGTACCACTCCACAGTGTGGACAGTCTCCAGGGTGAGACAGCCAGTCACCTGTGGCCTGGTGAATAAGCCTGATCGTTTTTGCACCCTGAGCCTGAGTGGTGTCTGGCAATTGTTAGCACATGGGTGAGAATCCACAGATAGGACTTGTGCCCAACCTTGGCACTGTTTCAGTTTCTTTCAAAAATGAGAATTAATGGACTTGAGTAATCTGCCCTGGCCAGCGGGAGGAGCCCCAGAGGGAACTAACCAGCAGCATCTTTCCTTCTGGTCAGCCTGAGTGTTTTGGCTTTGACTTAATGGAGCAATAGGAATTCTCTTCCAGGTCAGAAAAATTAAAACAAAGAACACCAGATGAAGTAAGATAGGAAAAAGAAGTGGAAATTTAAAAAGGGGAGCTACAGAGATCAAAATAGATAAACTCCTGTCATTGTGGCAACGTGAATGTTGCTGGAGGGATAATGCTAAGTGAAATAAGTCAGAAGGGGGAAAATAAACACTGCATGGTGTCATTTATATGTGGAATACAGAGAAACAAAATTAGGGATAAGATAAAGACAAGCGTAGAAACTAGCCCTTGATAGCTGACTATAGACCAAAGCATCTAGAGGGGCAGTGGGTGAGAGGGGTGAGGAAAAAGAGGGTAGAACAATGGACTATGGTAGTGGACTATGGGTGATTTGGTGGAGAGAACCTTATGGTGCCTTACCTGAGGGGAGATCCTACACTTCCAAAATAGCAACAATACTGTCAGTGAATGTTTCCCCAATAAAAGATAAAAAATTAAAATGTTCATATTTTAAAAAATAATAGAATGCAAAAATCATAAAAAATAAAATGTAGGTATTACATTTTTCACGTGTGCTGCTAGAATGCTCTTTTGCAAATTAATGCTATGGGAAGTCTTCTAACATGGTAATTACATAAAATACATCTGGTCTTTTACAAATTGGATCATTTTGAGTGATCCAAGGTAAGCCTTTTATTACACGAAATGGAGAAAATCTTTTTTTACTGAGATTTTAGAAATCTAAGTATGGAAAATTCAAATAACCTTAAAGTAAATCTGAAAACAGTGTTTTCTTTGACACGACTCATCGTGGAAAAAGGCTGGAAACTTCTCATCTGAGTACATGCTATGTTTTGCTATAGCAGTGGTAGTCCCTGGGAGTCTTTTGTATCAAAAATAAACAGGGAAAAGAATACCTTACACAGCTTAATATGATATAATTCTTCCTATCTAAATATTCATAACTAATATTTTGAGTTGTTCAATAGCTATTCAAGCCTACTCTTTATAACTTTCAAATAGATCTATGTTGCAATTATATTTCATCTGTTTAAAGAGTTATAACATTTGCATATATTTTTAGTCATTTATGTAGGTGTGTGTTATAAATAAAATATCAACATGCTACTGCACTCCAAATACGTTTTGGGTTACACAATCAATTAGGATGTTCTTGCTCAAGTAAAATGAAGAAATTGAAAGCAATTATGCAAATTTGATTTTAAACATTCATCTCAAGTATTTTATATCATCATCCTCAATCATGTTTTAAGCTGATTTAATTGCACCAGATAAATGTGGTAAAAGATTGCAGTTATTCTGCTCTTGTTATTTAAAAGTGAATCTTCTAAAACAGCCTCTTGGAAGAAAGACATATAGACCAGCCTGCAGAATCCAGAACTGGGGCATCAAAATGGAAGAGTCATGGACGAAAAACTGAAAAGGTGGAAGCATATTCAGGTCTGTCCAAGGAGAGTTGTCATGCCTAGAGGCTGTGAGGAGCTCAGGAGTTGGGAGAGCAGACAATTTGGTTCAGAGACCTGGGTTAGAGTTTCTGCCCTAGCACTTACTCATTGGTTGTGATATTTTGTGTGTGTGTGCTCATTTCTCTAAATCTCAGTTCTTTTCATTTGAAAAATGGGGATAATTTTATTGAGTTGCTCTGAGCCTTAGATAAGGTTAGGGATGAAAAGTGCTTTCTATTCAGGAGGATCTCCTTAGATATCAGTCCTCTTTCCACCCCTTCCCTTTCCAACCTCCTGAATGACAACTGTAGTTGCTTCCCCAGTTTTCCTTAAAGGTCAGGGTGCAGTTTCAGGAAGAGGATTGGAACAAATGGATGAGAAATGAAGTTATAAACATTAACATCTAATGGGCTAAGTAGTACCTTTTTTCAGAAGGGAAGCAACACCGTAATTATGTATTACATCAGTCATTTCTGCCCACACTTGAACACTGTCTGCCTTTAAGTGCAGGCTCTAGCTGGGAGATGGGGGTGAAAGGTAGGGTCTCACGGCATAGCAACAGGACCAACACGACATAACCCACACACCAACACTGAACAACTTATGCTGGGTTAAGAAAGATGAGGATGCTGAGCCAAGACCAAAGCAGAGGGAAGGACAGCTGGCAGAGTAGATGGTGCTAGCAATGGCAGGGAAGCAGAGCCACAGGCAGGGGGTAGAGGACGGAGGGCAGTCAAATGAGCTTCCTTATCCCCCCTAGTTAGTAGGAGCAAATTAACGCCAGTGAAAACTCCGTTGCTTCTTGCCTTAATCAAGCCTTGGAGAAACTCAGTTACCAGCCCCAGATTTTTATAGATTAATTTACTAGTCTGGTTTCTAGAAGAACATATATGGCAGTGTTTTATCATTCATTTCTTCATTTAATGTGGAGTGATACAAAGATGAACTATGCTTCCTGCCTTCCAGGAGTGTGGATGTGATAATATGGTAAAGGGTAAGGCAGTGACTGTGTGCCTGGGAAATGCATGTGAGCAGAGAGGCAGAGGACGCTTCTTTGGGCATGAATAAGAACAGGCTGGTCTCAAAAGAAGCAGGAAGGCAGTGAATAAATAAATAAGTAAATAAGTAAATAAATAAAGTAAAATAAAATAAAAAGAAAGTATTCCCATCAGGAATGTTGTAGATTAGGAGGATGAAGTGGATTGGAAAGGTAAGCCAGGCATTAGTCCATGAGGTCAAGGGTTTTTTGTATTTGTTTTTGTAGTACATATAACCATCTTTAGTAAATGGATTTTATACACTTCCATATATGTTTTACTGAATAGCAATCGTGTCCATTCTGTGAAATAGAACTCTTCCAAAATAGCATGTGTGTGGCATTCACAGTCATCATTATTTTGTGTTTTCAAGTATTTCTATGAATGCCTTTCAAAGTGACTATTACAGCTATTCCCTTATATAATACTATTCATTATGTAGCAAGCAGGTAGCACTCTTGTCACCATCTATAGTATTTATGTTTTTAAACTCTCCTCTAAATGCATGGGGAATAGCTATCACATCTCTTTTAGGACAAGAGTTTTGTTTTTGAGTCATTTAATGCACCTGAATTAAAATTTGATTAATAGTATTGTGTTTTCCAATATACTTTTCAGCTGTACTGCTTGAAATATGTAGATCGTAGGGGCCTCCCTGGTGGCGCAGTGGTTGAGCGCTGGGTTGCAAAGGTGCCTGCAGCCTCTGCAGCCCCGGTTCGATCCCCGGCTGCTCCCCGGCCACCGGAGGAGGGTCCCACATGGCGCGCAGACCTCTCCTGCCGCCCGCTGCTCCCCTCAGCAGTGTGCTTCGGTCCTTCTGCCTGCTCTGCTCCCCCCTCTGGCTCTGGTGAATTCTCTCACCCTCCCACGCTTCTGACTGTACCCAGTGCTTGTATAAATAAATAAATAAATCTTTGAAAAAAAAAAAAGATTTATTAAAAAAAAAAAGAAATATGTAGATTGTAGATATGGAAAAGTAAAATGTTAGCTCACCATAAGTAAACTATTAAAGAATGTAAACGTGTTTACTTCATTAGCATACTCCTTAAATAGGTAAATGTTGCCAATTTTATATCACTGTCATCAAACAATTCCAATATGAAATCAGTTAAATTAATTCCAATGTTTCACTTTTTTGTTCAATTCATGGATGAATTCTCAAACTAAAGGCTTTGAGGGCCTCCCTGGTGGCGCAAGGGGCTAAGACACAACTTATGAAGCTGTTCGCAGCCACTGCAGAAGGAGTTCATTCCCCGGCCTGCCAGGGAGCAACCCACATGGCACAGCAGACCTCTCCTGACTCGCCCGCTGCTCCCCTCAGCAGTGTACTTTGGTCAATCTGCCTGTTCTGTTCCCCACTCTGTCTCTGGTGAATCCTCTCACCCCCACACCTCTGGCCTGTACCCCAGTTCTTGTATGCATAAATAAATAAATCTTTAAAAAAATAAAGCCTTTGAGAATTTTTTATGTCAAAGGCAAAACATCTAACATAGTGGACATTATTACTAGCCTTGTGTAAAAATAAAGAAATCTATGGAAAAGTACTGGGAATTGGTTCTCAAAACACACAATGTACAAGTGCATCAAACAAAACTCTGTCACTACACCCATCTAAACAGAAGCTTTGGTTGTCAAAATGTAAACATCTATGTATATACAAGGCAATTAAACTTACAAAGTTTTTGTGATGACACCTATGTTGAATTATAAAACACACTGCAGAAAGCATGCAGATTCTCTTAGAATTTTATTTTTGAAGCATCATTTCTTTTTATTTTTTAAAAAATTGCATTAATTTTTTAAAATAAAGATTTATTTATTTATTTATACAAGCACTGGGTACAGTCAGAAGCTCGGGAGGGTGAGAGAATCCACTAGAGCCAGAGCAGGGAACAGAACAGGCAGACTGACAAAGTACACTGCTGACGGGAGCAGCGGGCGTGGCAGGAGAGGTCTGCTCGCCATGTGGGACCCTCCCTGGTGGCCAGGGATCGAACTGGCACTGCAGAGGCTGCAGGCAGCTTCGCAACCCAGTGCTCAACCGCTGCACCGCCAGGGGAGACCCTGCATTAATTTCTATGTAATTTTAGAAATCATATACAACGCTGTATATGATTCAGAGGTATAGGTTCATACCTCTTCAGATGTTACTACACCACACCTGCTACCAAGGCACCATAGTCTTCCACCAGAGTCCATGATCCATCCTTCGTTCCTCTTTCTCTGCTCCCTCCCTCCATTCCTCCCTCTGTCCTTCCTTCCCTTTTGTGGCACAGAGTTTTAAAGGGCTTTCTTGTATTTCATGGCATGAAGTTCTATTTTTTTCCTGTAGACAAATGTTTAAGGACTCCCAACACACCAAAACAAATTTTACATTTACCTTTTTTTTTTTACATTTATTAATCAGTAAATGTTAACATAAAATAAGTCTGAATAATAACACTTTCTGAACAAATGATCTTAGGCTTTAAGATAAGCCAAGTGAGCTAAATTTTAGTTAGGATAATACAAATGTAAAGACTGAAGAGGGGCTCATATTTAAGTGTATATTATAGAAGGATTCAAATAATTTAAACACTTAGATAAAAAAACAACAAATGCATTATGCATTTATTGACATATCTGCTATTAAAAACTTCCATTATTCTTATTATTTTTTAAAAGATTTATTTATTTGTATAAGAGCTGGGGTACAGGCCAGAGGCGCAGGAGGTTGAGAGGATTCACCAGAGACAGAGTGGCGAGCAGAACAGGCAGATGGATGGAAAGCACTGCTGAGAGGAGCCGCAGGCCGGCGGGACAGGAGAGGTCAGCCACACCATGTGGAAATCTCCATGGCCCACCAGGAATCTAAACGGTGCGTGGAGGCTTTGGACAGCTTCATAGCAGGATGCTCCACCAGCTGCACCAAGGGGGTTGTGGGGGCAGGCAAAAACTTCCTTTATTTATAATTGATTTTAAAATGATGGCTTAATGAACTTGAAATAAAACGAAGTTATGCAAAGAATTATTGCGTGCTATACCTTCCAATCAAATGTATAATTGCATTTAATCCTTACAACTAACTTGTAGACTAGGTACAATCATTAACCCCATTTTACAAATAAGGAAATTAAGACTTAAGAAAGCTAGTTGGAGAAGGGCTGAAAGTGAGCGCCAGAACTGGAAGTCACACAGCTACCTGGTCCAGAGCTATCAGAAGATTAAATAAATGAAGACACAGTAGTTTTTAGAGCACCTGGCAGCTGAGGTAAGAAATTAATAAATATATGTTAGTTATTATGACTTTTCTATAGCAGTTTCTGCTTCTACTTTTCTTTCTCTATCACTGACAAATGCCTCGCTTATTGTAATTCTTCCATTAAAGTTGAGGATAACATTGAGCTTGGATCAGTTTTCCCTTTGCCCCCTCACAGTTAAATGTTAAGAAAAAAGTGGACTAATAAATGCTCCATATGCGTGTATGTTTGTGTGTGTGTGTGTTTCAAATAAAAATGGGGAAAATCATTAATAGGTTGGATATCATTATTTCATCATGTTAATCATGAACTCTATTTCTGTGTGAATAGGAACCATTCAGATCAAACAACATGAGTAGAAATGTGTTTTTATTAGATGGCTCTATGGTACTTTCTACTTTGCGAACAAAGCCTTTCTACACCTCCCAGTGTATAAAAATTTGTTCCTCATAAAACAGTACCAAATGAATCCAACTGGACTTCATACCGTGACAAATTTTACCTACACCTGTTTCCTAAAAGAGATGTTTCAGTCCTAATAGCCAAGATCCTCTGGGAAGCAGGATCAAATAACAGCCACAATTGAATTCATAACACTGTGATTCCTGTATTATGTGAAGTTTCTTGGTCTCTCCTGTGTTTTTTTGGCTGCTTTAGTGGCAGTATCGACAGACTTTGCTTGTTTTCTCATTTTCCTTGTAAATGGGGAAGGAGACCATGCCACTCATGGCACATTAACAATAGCATTGTCATGACATGGGTGTTTAAGTGACTTTATTTATATATTCTGGAAACTCACAACTTGTTAATTGACAAAAATCTCTCTGAGAACTAAGCCTGGAAATTCTCCATTCCCAAATCTACATACTTTTTACCAGTCTTAAAGAAAAGAAGAAGAGGAAAATATCAAGAGTTCCTTTACTGAGAAAGTAGCCTAGATATTCATCTGTCATTTTGCAATGTGCTTCCATCCACTAACTAGAAATGTTGCTTAGATTTTCTGATGCCAAGATCATGTTTTGGGTCTCCCTGGTGGTGCAAGGGGTTAAGCATCGCACTATGAAGCAATCCCCAGCCTCTGCAGCACAAGTTCAATCCCAGTCCGGCCAGGGAGCAACCCACATGGTGCAGCAGACTTCTCCTGTCTTGCCCGCTACTCCACTCAGCAGTGTATTTCAGTCAGTCTGCCTGTTCTGTTCCCTACTCTGTCTCTGGTGAATCCTCTCACCCTCCTGCATCTCTGTTCTGTACCCCAGCTCTTGTATGCATAAATAAATAAATCTTTAAAAAAAAATCATGTTTTAAAAAAATCTTTAGTAAAAGGTAACCTATAAAGTATTGATAACAAAGCTGACTCTAGTAATTTACAATCTTTTAACTTCATTTTGTAATAATGAGACTTTATAAACCTGATCTTTGAAATGAAATTCTTTCTTAAAATGGAGCTTCATCAATGGAAATGATCTGGGAAATGTATACTTCAGTGAAGTCTTGGTTCTGGGTAGAACATATGAGAAAGGAATAATGTCACACTCTTTGACTATTAGGATTATTAACTATCAATGACCTGATGTATCATTTTCATTTCTGTGTCATTTGCTGCAAAACAAAGAGGTAGCACTAATATTGCATTACCTTAAGGTTTAGATGACCCAGGTTTAGGGTTTGCCATCAAAAAACTATTCTGACTTTGAAGTGCAATGTGCATATCTGTAGCTTACATTTTCACCCCGGGCGATTTTAACATCAATGATGACAATTCCATGTCACAACTTGTTCTCAGGAAACGCTCAGATGAACTCATTCATACTGGATGTGAGTGACAGAGAAGTCTCAGTGTACTTTTTTCTTTTGGTGGTAAAACTGGGTGTTTGTTTTTATACTAACAACTCTTGCACCTGAAGAAATGCACCTGTGCTATAAATGAAAAGGCCCACTCATTATTATATTTTAACAGATAATGCTTCCAATATAGAAATTCACTTAAACTTACCTAGTAAGGGTGTTAAGAAATACTTTGATTAAAACCGTATTGCAAAATACGGAACTTCAATGGATTGCTTCAAACTCTTAACCTCAAAGGAAGGAAACCAATTATAAATTGGAAGGAAAAAAAGGTTTGGGGTTCATAACAGATTTGGATTTAACAATATAAAGATCTAGCATTTTAGAGACTAATTAAAATCAGACTGTGGAATGCAGATCAAGTGGTATCTCAGGAAGGCACCAGTTTTTCCGTTCCATCACCCACGTTATTGAGCATTTTCTATTTCTAGGTAGGACTTCCCCTTAGTACTAATCCTTCTCACTGGAGTTGTTATAGGGAGCCCTTGGGCATTCTTTACCACCCTTCCCTCCCGGACCCCAAGCTGGGAACCCCACGCTGGGGTTCGGGTGGGTTTCTATACAACCACAGGCAACATCAAGACAAAGGGGACCCTGATCGCCTTCGGAGCCACTGCTTGGCACGGAGGCCGCTGGAATATTTAAAGCCCGGTAAGGAGAACACTAATCGTGTCTTTAGTAAGAAGCACTTTCGGTCTTGGACTGTTGATCTTTAGTTATCACCATACGAATTTATTATTTTCTTTGAAGCTTATTATCTCTCTCGCCACGCCGCCTCGCACCCCCAAATCCTCTGCAGCACACCGCCCGGCTGCTGAGGCGAGTGGCGGGAGGAAAAAGGCGGGAGCGCGCGGGGTCCTGAGGCAGCGAGGGCGCCTGAGCGGGGGCGATAAGACGGAAACAAACAGAGCACAGCGGGCCGCACCACAGGCCGCCCCGCCTGGCTCTGCTCCCCGAACTCGGCTGGGCTGCCTGGCCGAGGGGCGGGCCGGACGCGCCACGGCGCACAACCAATCGACGGCACGGGGGACGATTCAAAAGGCCGAGGGGCCAATGGAAGCCCCGGAAGGCGGGGCGAATTGGGGGCGGGACCGGGGAGGCGCGCGCCCGGCCGCGGTGGCGCGGGGCGCGAGGGCGCGAGGACGCGGCGGGGAGCGGCGCGCGCGCGGAACCGACGCAGGGTGCTGCTCCGCGACTCTCCCGGAGCGGTTCGTGTTCCAGCCGGAGCCCGGCTCAGGTGAGCTCCCCCACCCGCGCCGGCTCCCTGCGGCGCCGCCTGCGTGGCCCCGGCGGGGGAGGGTTCAGGCGGGGCGCGGCGGGTGGGCCGGGATCTCCCGGCGCCGGCTCTGGCGAGGCGGCGGCCTCGCGCTCCCTCCTCCCGGGCTCTCGGGGCCGCGGCTGACGAGGCGCAGCGCGCCCTGCCTCTGCGGAAATGGAGCTGCCGGTTTTAAATTGCGGACGTTTCCCTCCATTTTGGACGCGCCGCGTCGGTGTAAAATGATGCTGGGTGGAGAGGATCTGTGGGTGGGTGACCCTCCTCGGCCCTTTTGTCCCCGCCCTGCACCCCCGGGCCCGCTCGCGGCGCCTTTTTGACAGGTTAGTGGGTGGTGAGGCGGGTCCTGCCCGGCGGAGGCTAGCGGGAAAGGCGCGGCAGCCGGCGGACGGGGAAGTGCGATTGCAAAAGTTGACTTTAGCAGGCGCGGGCTGTCACTGGCCTTGCGAGGCGTGCCGCCTGGGTTTGGTGATCCTCCGGTGCCTCCAGATTCTTGTGCAAAAAGGGCTGCTCGCTTGTGTGTGTTGAAATCCTTTGCTTGGTGTCGCCGCATCTTCCAAAAACCTACAGTTAACCGGGTTTGCGTGCTTCTGCTGAATCGTGATCCTGTGTTTTCAAATCTCCTAAGGCGTAAAAAAAGTTATTTATATTGATACCGTTCAGCAGTCTCAAGGGGGCACTTAGTGAGCCCTTGATGGCGAGGGCCTGGTTCCAGGGCCTTCACGCTAGTGATTGCACGGTGGGGAGTCACGCTGTGGGTCTCAGAAGGACCCAGTAGATATACTGGACAGCACGTGGATCATCTAAGGGTTCATTCAGCCTGGAGCGGGTGCGTTTTTCTCCAGAGTGGAGCAAGCGCTAGTCTGGCCGCATTCTCTTAGTTCCGGCCCCCAGGGACCTTGCAAATAAAGTTGCCTAACTAATTACACTATGGAGCTTCACTGCGTGGAGATGGGTGCTATGGGAGGAGAACAGGAGCTTCCAAATTGGATGGTTTAAGTTTAGTTTCTAAGAGCTGTCCAGGAAGGAGGGACGAGAGTGACTAGTTAGACGTTATCTTCAGGTATTTATCTTCCGGGGAAACTTCAGGCCGTTCTGCCTCTACCGCCAGGAAGGTGGCTTTTCTTTTGCATCCTGCAGCTGGGGCTTGGAACCAGGCCAGGGGTCCGTATTTGCATTTTGCCTAATAAGCCAACCTTGGGCTCAGGTGTTGAGGGGGAGATTGTCTATCTTTCCTTGCGCTTCCCTTTCCGTGCAACATTTCAACTAATTGAGGAAAGGAAAGGTGACAGAAGACCCGAGTAGCACTGCGATGAACAGAATTGCAGCGTTTTGCTGTGTTGACAAATAACATATTGGAACTGAAATGTGTGAGGATTCCAGTACCAGTTGACTGACACTAAAGTGACTGCATAGAGAAAAGATTGAGGGTCCCCACATTCCCACTCCTTGTGGAAAATGAAGACATTGTGTTCAGCAAACACAGTTTTTCTTTGTAAACTGTCCCTTCGAAGGGACGCCAATCCATATGTCTTTTGACTCATTTAAGATGAGTGTATGCACAAACATCTCCAGGCTTTTGTGTACTATCCTGGCTAATTCTCTCCTGTAGGAGATTATAGAAGGGTGTAATTACACTGTAGCATCCCATGTGACAATGTGTATGCCTCTTGTGCGAAATGGGATACATATAATGTTTCTGATTTCATTTTATGGAGCATTTATCTGTAAGATAGTGGTCCCCTAAGGAGAGTGCTGTTTGTTTTTTTTTCTTTTTCAACTACCATATAACAGATCACTATCAACTCCCCAATTCTTGTCTTTAAAAAACTTTAAGCTTAGAGGCCTAACCTATTTTCCAGATACCTTTATTTAACCCAAAATATTTAGTTGGTAGCAGGAAAACCTCTGGCATTTACCTATGTTTAGTGTTGCACAGATATACTGTGTATGTGGTGTGTAAGAGTTACACTGGAAAGATGCCAATAAATTAATTTTCAGAAAGGTAAAGAATCTGCTCAAGAACATTTTTAAAAATCTGGGTAGCCTTTAAGTCCCGAGGGACTGTGTTTCAAAAGTATGTAAGAGTTGCTTGAAGCTTGAATGGCATCTTCATGGAAAAGGACATACTTGCCTTCTTCTAGACCTATGTGACCAGTGTTGGAGAACTAGTACCAATTAACAATGTTTTGATTTTAGGGGGCATCTGAGGAGGGGGGGTGGGGCACAAGAGCAGAGAGAAGAAGGGCACATTTCCTTCCTCTTTCTTAGATTTTGCAGCCAAATGTTGAAATTGGCAAAGCTTGCTATTGTCTCCTTTCTTTTATGTACCCCTCCTCCACATCCCAAGGTGTACACTACCCCCTGCTTTCCAGTTACCCCTCAGGTGGCTCCTTTCCAGGTGTGACTTCATTCCCTCAACTTCTGGATCCACTCCCTCTTCTTCCTCCCATTCTAAGCCCAAACCCACTCATTATCCCAGTGATGCTATCTCAGGTAGCTGTTAGAAGAAACAGTCTTTTACCTAATGCATGAATGGACTGACATCCTTTAATCACCAGATAAGTAGTCCTGTTTTCTTTCATCTACCAAACTAGCTACTGTCTATCTAAACAAGTGAAACTTGTTAAGTTTTTTCTCAGGAGATTAACAGTGAAGAAAGGTGGCACTAGGAAAGACTTTTTCTCCGGAAAGGTTGGGTGATGTAACTTTCTCCTTTCTTAACTCCCCATTGTCTTCAAAAGTTCTTAAATGTTGTTGTATAATCATTCTTGACAGGAGCCTGGTGAAGGATGTTTATTTGTATGCCCTGGTGAAATATGGGGGGTTGCTTAGTTGGTGAGATGAAGGAGACTTAGGGGGAGATCTTTTTTAAGGTATTGTCTGCTTTTTGGACCAGCTCCAGCTTGTTCAGTTCATATTGGAGTACAGAGGCACTGGTGTTGGGTGGAAATGTGAATCTGCTGGTCAGTGGAGGGAGAAACCTACTACCTGAGAGCTGGAAGCAACCAGCGATCAGTTGATATTTGAAAAAAAGGGTGGGAAACAGGCCTTTAGTGAGAGGCAGTCCCTACAGATTGCTTGTGGTTTCTTGGAGTATTATTTATATAACACTTTATGGGGCATGTTCTCATTCAGTGGAAAAGAGTGTTATAACTAATGTCAGCTATAGCTTGAGAGAGATGAGCTGAGGTGAAGGCCAGGTATGTACTGGTCCAGATATGTGATGTTGGCACTAACTTGCATTTTGGGCTTTAACTGTGAGAGTTGAAAGCTTTATGAGATAATCCCAAATTCACTGTTCACTATAGATTTGAAATTATTTCCCCCCTATTGTATTGTTAATTATACTTCCTTGATTTTCCCAGTACGTTTCATAGAGTTTATGATTTTTAATAAAGTTAATTTGTTAAAAGTTAAGCCTTTGTAAGACTATATGCAAATTCATAACCTCCTTTTTGAGGTTATGCCTTGTAGTCAGCCAAAAATATGGTCACCATAGGTGGGTGGCATTTTGCATAGTGCAAATCAATTGGTGCCTTCATGTGTTATCATAATTAATCTTAGTATCCATATGACATATACCATCTCTAAAAAGTAATGAGATGTGATGTAGAAAAAACAACCTCTGTATTATCCTAACTCTGTCATTCCATGCTGTCTATTTTAATACCCTCCGACAAAGTGGTTAATATCTTTAAGCTTTAGTTTTCTCATTTTTAAAATAAGGATTATTTATTTTATAAGATTTATTTTTATTTATCTATGCGTACAAGAACTGGGGTGTAGGCCAGAGGTGCGGGATGGAGGTGAGAAGATTCACCAGAGACAGAATAGGGTGCAGAATAGGCAGATCTATTGAAATACACTGCTGAGGGGAGCAGTGGGTGATACAGGAGAGGTCTGCTGGGCCATGTGGGTCAGCTCCCTGGCTTACCATCAAACTCATGCAGCAATGGCTGGCAATAGCTTGATAGTGCTGAGACTTTAACCCCTGCTTCACCATGGAGGCCCCAAAATGAGGGTTATTTTTTTCTCCAGAGTCCTTTCTGGCCCTACAATCTTGAACAGTTAAATTTTTTTGAAAGTTATATTTTTTTTTTCTCAAGCTATGAAAAAAGGCAAATGTGTATGCATTAACTCTCATTTTTTTTTTTAAACTATTCAGACTAATTTTTAAAAATGCCAAGTAGGAAATTTGCCGATGGTGAAGTGGTAAGAGGTCGGTGGCCTGGGAGTTCACTTTATTATGAAGTAGAAATTCTGAGCCATGACAGCAAGTCCCAAGTTTACACTGTAAAATACAAAGATGGAACAGAACTTGAATTGAAAGAGAATGATATCAAGGTAAGTGCCTCTTTGGCTTCCCAGAGCATATTTTTAGTAAGTGGGAAATAATTATTGGTTTGGTTTTCGGCTTTAGAGTGTTCAGTTTTGGCCTTTTGAAGGCAAAGGTCGTGGTCCAGAGTCAGACAGTGTTTTTGCCTCTGGCATGTATGAATGAGGCGTAGTACTCTGTCCTCAGGGAGAAGTATCTGGAGAAGACGGATACTTAACACTGGTCAGCTGCTAGGCCTACTACATTCTTTGATGGAAATTTGTCATGGGTGGTGTTGGAGCACATGAAGTGAGAGAAGGAGCACTGGGTTTCAGGGAAGGATTTCAGAGGCAGTGACACCTGAGCTGAACGCTGAGGACAAATGGGAGTAACTGGAGATTGAAGGGACAGCTTCTACAGAAGGCAAAGGCTTGGGGCAGGGGGATAGATAGGTAGTGCTGGAAGCCAAGTGTGGTAGGAGAAGGATTAAACAGGAATCAGAAGTGGATTAGTTTGCACTTCATCCTGAACAACAAATGTTTTTTTAAGTAAAATTTTATTTATTTACATTGGTTTACAATAATATATAAATTTCTGGAGTATGGTTTCACACCTTAGTCCGTATATAGGCCTTGCTTTACCCATCATCAAAATTCTTTTGCTGTTCCCACTATCGAATTGACCCCTCCCCTTCCCTCCCCTCCCCCCTTTTTGGTAACCAGCATTTTTTACAGTTACTTTTTGTTGTGCTTTGTTAGTTTTTTTTTGCCTTGTAATTGTCTTTTCATTGTGAATACCAACGAGAGTGTTCATAAATAATGTACGATTATTCAAGAGAATGGCATTAAATAATTTGACCCTAGCTTAGGGCTTTTTAACTACCTGCATAGGGCCTGGGCTTCAAAAAAATCTGATGTGTGATGTACAAATACTTACATAAAATATAATGAAAATGAATTAGTAGAAAACGGGAAAAAATTATGTACAAAATGAAAGCCTCAACTTTTTATTATCAGATTCACCAGACATAAAATTACTTTGTCAGAATGCTATAAAAATTTGTACACACCTATTCTGAATTTCACTCTTGTTGCAGAAAAGTAATAAACAGTTCTTGAACCCCCTAGCCTATTGGACCCTGTATGAGTGCTCTAGACAGTGATCAGCAATGTTTCTGAGTACAGAGACAGTAAATATTTTAGGTTTTATGGGCCCAATACTTTCTACACTGCTGGGGCAGCTCTAGACAATATGTAAGCTCCAGGCAATATGTGTGCTCCAGTAGAACTTTACTTATGGACACTGACATTTGAATTTCAGATAATTCTCACATGTCATGAAGTTTTACTCTTTTGATTTTGTTGGCGGTCACTTAAAAAATGTAAAGCTGTTTGTAGGTCATAGGTCCACCGCACAAAAAAGTGTGTGGGAGGAATTTGGCTTGGAGGGTGGTTTGCCTTTCAGGTCTTGGAAAATCCTGGACGAATAGTCTGGAGTGGGTGAGGACAGAGTTAAGACATTGTTAAGTAATTCAAATTTGTAAGCATTTTCAAGATCTGCCTGTGTAGTTTGTTCAGAGTGAAACTGTGGGACTAGTATTTTTAATTGTTCTTACGCTAATTTCTCTTGTCTTGTCAACTCAGTTTTAATCAATGTTAATTGTAACTCTTGTGTAGTTATTGGGAAAATGTATAGCTGATTGGTTTAGATACATTCATTTCATGGCAAAACTGTCAAAGAAAAATTAGGGATAGAAAGGCATCTTTTGACATTACCGTTTTTCCCCTGGCCTCATCTGATGGCTTTTTCTGGGATGGTTTCAGAGTTATTAGCACCATGTTTCTTTTTTCTTCTTTGGGCCTGTCTGCCCATATCATAATTTGTGGTAAAGCTCTTTACCTTCTCTTCCCTTCTAGCCTTTGACTTCCTTTAGGCAAAGGAAAAGTGGCTCCACTTCCAGTTCTCCCTCCAGGCGTCGAGGGAGTCGAGGTAGTAGAGGTAGTCGGTCAAGATCACGCTCTAGATCCCCAGGCCGGCTGCCCAGAAATCCCCGCAGATCAGCCTCAGCCTCAGCTTCGAAACAGCCAGATATTAAGGAAATGAAGAAAGAAGTGTTGGAAGTTACATTGACTCCACTGGTATTGGTAATTGTGTTTGGGAGATTTTTATCCTTACATAGTACTTTGTCTGAAACATAGTCTTCCTCTTCATGTATATATTTACTCAAATTATTTGCAATTAATAATATTAAAATGTCAGTGAAGTATCAAATCTAAGGTGATGACTAATACATGAAAATACATGAAAAATGAATATTCAGAAGAATAGAATTTAGGAAGCTTTTTATTTTATTTATTTATTTATTTTTTATTTTTAAAGATTTATTTATTTATTTATACAAGTACTGGGTACAGTCAGAAGTGCGGGAGGGTGAGAGAATTCACCAGAGCCAGAGTAGGGAGCAGAACAGGCAGACTGACGAAGTACACTGCTGAGGGGAGCAGTGGGTGCCGCAGGAGAGGTCTGCGTGCCATGTGGGACCCTTGCCCGGCAGCTGGGGATCGAACTGGTGCTGCAGAGGCTGCGGGCATCTTCGCAACCGCTGCACCATCAGGGAGGCCCTGGAAAGCTTTTTAAACACCAGTGAAAAAGAATGTTCTTAAGTTTCTAGAGTGCTGTTTACTATTGGGGTTTTTAAAAAACAGTGTTTAAATATAAAATAGGAATTGCAGGTTGAACTGAATATGTTTTTATATTATATAAAAGCTTATGTATGAAATGAGGCATAACTAAATTACAGAAACATTCATGTTCTCTTAGCATCGTTATATGTGATCACTTTCTTTAGTCAGAGATTATCATTCTAATGGAATTAGTTTTTACATATAAAGTTGGAAAAATCCTGGTTTGTAAAGCCTGTAGTACCCTACACAATGAGTATTTTAGATGGCAGACCAAATAGAAAATATTTTTAAGTAAATAGAATAGAATAAAGGTCATTTTAGTGAACTTGACATTACCTCCTTTCTAGGTAAAATGCACTCATACCTTTAATAAAAGATAATAAAAATCTTTAAAAACTAGATTATATACATACTACTTTGTAGTTTGGTTTTTAAATATTAAAATGTTGGGAACAATCTGTGTCATATTTTTTGCATTTTTGTTGTTGTATTGTTTGGATACTATAAGGTATATAGATATAATTGTTAAAGTTAGAACCCTTATTGATAGACATTCTACTTTTTTTCTTTCTAAATTTTTACTATTATCAATAAAAATTCTTATACAACTTCTGATACTTCCTTAGGGTAAGTTCTTACATGTGGATTTGCCAGGTCGGATGTATAGAGCAGATTTGAGGCTCTTCTACAAATTGCCAGATTTCTTCAAGTTTATACCCTATCAGTAATCTTTGAATACTGAAATCCTGTTCCAAGTATTACAGTAATATATTTTTTCCTAATATGATTATTGGGGATTTTCCACTTACTGTTTTAAAAAAGTTGCATTTTGGTAATTAATTACTGGTGAGTTTGAATATTCTGACTGTCAGTGAATGACTCTCTGGGTCAGGTGAGTCAGGTTAAAAGAATAGGTAAGGCATGTTGCTTTCTGTCACATTTCTTCTTTTTTTTTTTCTTTTTTTTTTTTTAGCATTCAGTGACCTTTATCTTTTCTAAAGTGTCACCTTTTTATAGTCCTGGCTAACCAAAGGCTAGAGACTGGCTTTGTTGCTCATTGGTGGAGTTCAGGACTCACCATGTACTGGAGTTGGGGGTGGTGTGTCACATGGGAAAAACAATACTTACAGTGCACTAGCTTTGAACATCATGTTACCTGTTCTAATTGATGGATCATGATCGCTTGCAATAATCCTTTCACAAACTCACTGTGTGAGTATCCTGTTAATTTGTAGTCAATACAGTTTAGGGTTGGCTAACTGTGTTACAGGATTACATTTGGGTTACTATAGATTATATATTAGACATTTGAATACTGAGAATATAGTTTTTTTGGTGGGTCCATTTGCTGCTAAATGACTCACAGGTACTTAGGTGAACCTAAAAAGTGTATGTCCAGTGTTGTTACTGCACATTTAGACCTTCATTGGAATTAAAACTTGATACTATATTAAAGCTGTGCTCTGCCAGCTATCCTCCCAAGGATGTGCTTATGTTTTATTTGTTTTCCTCCTGTTAGTTACTAGTTTTAGTTTATTAGTTTATTAGTGTTTATAGTTTACTGGGGCATATACAGCAGCAAAGTGACAGATTTCAGCCATGCATTGCCTAAAACATCTTTCGCAAGTCAAAGTATGATCCCTGTTCAGTCTGATGCTAAATTTCCTACGCTACTTGAAGAGTATGTACATTCAAGGAAAGAGACTGAGTTGAGAGAAGTTATAGGGACAGAAATTTGTGGTTAAGTAAAAACCACAGAGCCTGAGAACCAGAAATAGGTAGTTTGTCAGTCACTAGTAATGCTCATAAGTACCTATTATTTTATAATTTTCCATTAGTGGCAGTAAATGTCTTTTCCATTAATAATAGGAAATAATGAACTAATTTGTCAATTTTTACTTTACCTCTTATAAATATTAGAGTATCTGTTGTTGAGCAATGAAATTATAATATTTAGTCTAATTGCTTTGAAAAGATGAAAGGTTTATGTAGAAATCTACATTGTAAGACTCAAAAATTTAGTCTATTTTATTCCTTTTTGTTTTTGATAAAAGTTGGCTGAAACTCTTCGGAATTAAGGCGGTAGAAATCTTTATTGTTTAATTTCATAATAATAAACTTTACTGTCATGTTCCTTTTCAATTTAATTTTTCCATCATGTTCTTATGGTTAAAATCTTTTATGGTCTTCAATTTAGAAACCATTTGGAAACAGCATTAGCCGATACAATGGGGAGCCTGAGCACATGGAGAAGAATGACATACCCCACAAAAACACACAGGTCTGAAAGTTTTCATTTTCATCTCAGATAATTGTTTTCTTTGTTAAAGTGATTTCCCTAAAGAAGCACATTGAAAACCACAATATTTTCTTACAATCTTTTCTAAAATTCTGTCCTAGTATTTTTACTAGTATATAGCTATATTAAGATACTGAATTAGTTAATGTGGTACTATTAGTGATAATTATTGGCTACACTTATTTCATATAGTTTCTCTTTTTTCACTAGGAAAAATTCCATTTGTCACAAGAAAGTAGTTACATATCTACACAGCACAGCCTTCGTCCGAGAAGAGATGAGCTCAAATTAAAAGACATCGATTTTAAGGAAGAAAAAATTGTTACAAAAGGACCTCCATCATTGAGAACCTTTGAAGTGACACCCCCACAGAAGAAAGAGTTAGAATTTGGAGGAGTACCTGGTAGGCACCAGAATTGGGTTTAAGGAGGGCAAGCAGGGTAGGCAAGTGGTAGTTGTCATCAGGTGGACAGGAAAGGCCTTTCTCTGAAGAAATGTCACGCAGTCCAGGAAATGAGCTTGGGGAAGTAGGGGCAAGAGCCTTCTAGTTAGAAGGAACTGCAGGTGCAAAAGACCTGAGGTGGAGTATTTTTGAGGATTATTATAGAGTAGAAGGAGTGCTCATGCAGCTTTGTTTGAAATTTAGCAATCTATTACATGAGTAGAGACATGTAAAAGAAATGAAAAAGGCAAGGCTAACATGACTGTTGTAAATAGGAGAGATGGTGAATTATCAGAAACACAGGAATCTGCTAATAATCAACCCTGAGGCAACAGGGCCTGTCTTGGGCAGGAGCAGTGAGCTGAAGCTACATGCATAAAGTTAAGTCATAGAGTCTACCTGCTAGACAGGTTGAGTGTGAAGGTCAAAGACCGTCAAGTCTTCAAAAACTTGGGATTATTAAGTAGGTGGAGCTGGTGAAATTTAATGAGCTAGTAAAAGAAATGGAATGCGAAATGTTTGAAAA
The DNA here is from genome assembly GCF_964194135.1 of Talpa europaea. Classification (NCBI taxonomy): domain Eukaryota; kingdom Metazoa; phylum Chordata; class Mammalia; order Eulipotyphla; family Talpidae; genus Talpa; species Talpa europaea. The sequence goes on along the minus strand of NC_140082.1, from coordinate 60,900,432 downwards.
TCTTGCCTGGCTTAATCACTTTGTATTTTGTAAGTGATAACGCTTGGCAGCTGGGCTGTTAAAGTTAGTATCCAGCAGCACTTAAAATCTGTACATATGTTCCACGAATGTGATATTATTTTAATTGTTAGAAACTTCGAGACCTAAAACTATTTTAAACTTTGGCTAATAACTTTTATATGTTCTGATTTTTGATTTGTTGGAGTTCTAATACATTTGCGTAGTGGATGGATTATAAATGTAGAATTTGGTTTCTAAAGTGTAATTTAGTTAGACATCTGCTGGTTTACCACTTTAATGTCCTTGATTACTTGTCCACTGGATTTGACAGGTAGAGAATAGGAGTTATTTGATGTACATTAGAAATGGACTTAAATAGCTAGCCAGACTTGAAATTTGACCTTAAGAAAACCCAATGATTCTTTAAAAAAAATAAATAAAAGGGGATTGAAGTTTGAGCCTTGAATATGCACTGCTTGTTTGCAGGTGTGTTTCTCATCATGCTTAGCCTGCCTGTCTTCCTCTTCCTGTTGCTGTTGATGTGTAAACAGAAGGATCCCAGTCTTCTGAATTTACCACCTCCTTTGCCAGTTTTTTCTGACTTATGGGAACCCAAAATATTTGGGGTTTATCTACTCTGGTTTTTCCTTCAGTCTCTATTCTACTTACTCCCAATAGGGAAGGTAAGTTTTTGTTATGGCATAATATTGTGAGATTTTCCTTCCTCCTCTTGTTTACATAAAGAAATGTACAGTAGTTTCAAGGTTATGAGTTGTTTTTAGTTATAACTACTGAAAACAAAACTTTAGTTTATTAAGCCATTACTTTTCTATCATTTAACACTTGCTTATTAAGCAGAACTTTAAAGTCCAATTGAGGTTTTTGTGTAACCTTCCAAACCAAATAGGAAAGAATAAGTTATTTTGTAAAATAGCTTGACTAATGGGAGAGTTTGTTGGTAAAGAAATCACCCTGTCTGAAAATTCTAGTTTCAGACACAGAATTTTAAATTATTAATGAACTTTTTTGTATCTTTTACTTTTTTTTCTTAATGTGGTGAATTCCAGACATTTTTTGTCAGCAACATTTTTGTTCTTTTAAAACTCACACAGTGTATTTAAAGTTTGTTCTCATTGCTAAGTGTAGTTTTTCTTTTAGTAGAATACTTCAACTTGGATATATTTAAAGGAACATGAGATTCTCTAAACAATAAATAATTCACTTAGAGATCTTATTCTAAGGACTTTGCAAGTTTATCAACTATCTGTAAACCAAAGGGTCAGTTTTATTAGAATAGGCAAGTGCCAACGATAAGAGGGTAGAACTACAATCTTTAAACATTTTGGAATCTAACCATAATTTTATGGACTCTTGTAAGGATTTTTGTGATGTGGAACTTTAGGCATTTTATGGTAAAACTGCAATAAAAATCACAAATTGAGATTAACATAGGATATGACTCATTTAAACTAGGTAATATAAGCAATTTTGATAGTTAAGAATTTTGTATATGTGTAGTCACAGACTAAAACCCAACATAATGTTTGTTACTTTTAGTAGCTAGGGATTGATAGAAATTAGCATGTGGGGTTTTACTAATCCTATGATCTCAAACAGGTATTAAATTTCTTCTGGGTGCCCCTTTCATAGCTAATGCAAGAGTAAAGTAGTTTAGCCCAAAGAGAAGTGATACCGTCTTAGTATTTTACAGTTGAAAGTGAGTTGTAACATTTTTGAATAGTTACTTTGGGGAGTAAAAATGTGACTTGCTGCTGCAAGTATTTTTAATATGATTCTTTCAGCTCAAGTTGTGTATTTCTTGAGTACCTTTTGTATGGATGTCTATCTCTGTACTGAATGCTGTGGATGGAAGAGATGAAATGATCTTACACATGCTCACAATTTCTTATAGGAGATAAAAAAATGACATGAAATGATTGAATAATTAGGTGAACATATATTTAGATAGTAGAGCAAGTAAATATATAAATACATATTAACTATCACATGGGCTAGAGTGGATTGGGAAAGTAGGTAAAGCCTGATTGAAAAGAACCTCGCAAATGTAAGACAAGAAACCTGTATTTTATTTTGTAAGTAGGGTGAAGTTATGGAAGATTTTTGAATTAGAGAGCCAGTAGATATTTTAAAGCACATTTAGTCTTGTGGCACATGGGGTGGTTTGAGGAAGGGTGGCTATTACAGTCAGTACACTGAAAGGTTATTATTAGATTTAAATTTAAGATATATTCCTGAAGGTGGAATTACTTCATCGAAGAGTATGCTGTTGAGATTTTTGAAACTTGAAGCTAAATTTCCCTATTAAAAGATGATCTCCTCCATGGGCATGTTGAAATTTAAGTACTATTAGAAGACATAGATACGATGGTCAAGTGTTGTGCTTTTTAAATTAAAAAAAAACTTTTTCTTTTAAGGTTGTGGAAGGGACACTTCTCACTGATGGAAGAAGACTCAAGTATAGATTAAATGGTAATTTTTTTTGAAAAACTCATGTTGATAGCTCAAATGTTTGAGCATAGTACACTTTAAACTGTCAAAAGCTGATTACACTAGAGTAGAAAAATAGTAAATTTTCTCTTACTTTGAAGGACATGCAAATAAACTGCTTATATCTGTAGCCAACATGTAACAGTTATGCTGTGTATAGTAACATAGCCCCCCAGTCATTCTTTCCCATTATCCAGCCTTATTTTTTAGGAGCATTTACCGCTAGTTATAGAAATCTGTTTTTTGTCTTATGTATTTTATTCTGATTCATCACTATGACTTAAAAAGTCCTGCACTGATTGTGGGCTTCATGCTCTCAGGTAGCCACTGGACCTTTGCTCCACCACTGACTTCCAATCTTAGTCTTGGATAAGTTTCTTTGATATATTCAGAGTGCTTTTGCCTGGAAACCCCCCAAATATCTGATAGTGCTTGCTTCATTCCTGTTGCATCTGTGCGCAGGGAAGCCTCAGATCCCTTTCTCTCCTGTTTTGTTAGGAGTATGTGAGAACAGTCCAACTTTGCCACATGAAGATTTTGATAAAGTGCAAGTAACTTGCCTTTAAGAAATGTATGGCTAGTTTATCCTTAAACAATTTTTCATGTTAACTAGATTGAGTAGACATTTATTTGCCTTTTCTTGGAATTTACATTATAAATTTTAATTCTTGACCTTTTTTTTTAACCTGTCATTGCTTACCTTTCTAACTTTGGATACTTTTTGTTCAGTGTCTTATCTAGAATCCACTCTATTTGAAATTGGTCTACTGTACTCTAAAAAGGAAGCCAAAGATAATTTAGATCTGCCTTCTGCCTTTTGTGCCGAGAATGTAAAGCATCAAATTGAGCTCAGTATCTGGCCCATCGAATTTGCTGTTACTGTTACTGTTATTTACTTTTACTGAATTCCTTGTTGCTGGAACCAGGTTTAGAATCGCTGTGTCTCTTTTTTCTATCACTGTCTCTGTCTTACTCTCTTGCCTTGCAGATCCAGTGAGACTGAGTCTGGGAGGGTGGAGTGTTTAATATATTGCCATCAGGTCTGTTGATATTAGTGTTTCATGGGATTCCTTCTAGTGTATGATTTACTGTATTACTTTTCTAAGTGATTTCATACTTGTGAGTGCAGTACCTGGACTTGGAACTGTTAGAGAGCCAGTTGGCAGTGGCTGGATTGGTTGTTTGATCCTTTTAAATATTTCCTTATCTGGTTGCTCTGGCTCTGGTATAAGATTTCTCTTCATGAGATTTTGGTGTTACAAACTAAAGAGATTTCTTTTTTTTTTTAAAGATTTATTTACTTTTATATAAGAGCTGGGGTACAGGCCAGAGGCACGGGAGGGTGAGAGGATTCACCAGAGACAGAGCGGGGAGCAGAACAGGCAGAGGACAGAAATACACTGTTGAGGGGAGCAGCGGGCACCATAGGAGAGGTCTGCCACGCCATGTGGGAATCTCCCTGGCCTGCCAGGAATCAAACCGGAGCGGCAGAGGCTGCGGACAGCTTCACAGCGCTGCGCTCAACCCGCTGCACCACCGGGAGGCCCACAAACTAAGGAGATTTCTAAGACATTCTGAAAGATGATTTTAAATCCACATAGGCTAGAGGGTAAGAAATGCTTTGTAATTCTTTTTTTTAATATTCACACATTTTCTGAGAGTTAAGTAAATGTTCAGAAAGTTAAAGGAAAAGTTACAGAAGTTCAGAGTGACACTTTTGAATAAGCCTGATATGTGGAAATGTAGATTTAAATAATAAATCAGAGGGTCTCCCCTTGTGGCTCAGGTGGTTGAGCACAGCGCTGTGAAGCTGCCTGCAACCTTTGCATTATTGGTTTGATCCCAGCTGGCCGGCAAGAATACCACATGGCGTGGCAGACCTCTCCTGCCTCGCCTGCTGCTCCCCTCACAAGTGTATTTCAGTCACTCTGCCTGTTCTGCTCCCCACTCTGTCTCTAGTGAATCCTCTCACCCTCCCACGCATCTGGCTAGTACCCTGGTTCTTGTATGCATGAATAAATAAATCTTTAAAAAAAAAAAAAGAGGAAATAAAAAATAATAAATTAGAGATCACTATTTCACTTTATAAAAGTTTTGATTTTAGAATTCTTTTATAATTAATAGCTACCTCTTTTATGTGTTTGACTGATTATCCAATTGTAATTTGACAACTTACTCAGAACGCAGCCCTTGGAGGCACTGAACTCCTGAAATGAAAGCTATTTCCTTAGCTAAAAGAAAAAACCAGATAGCCTGTCAGTGTGCTCATTCACTGCGCTGGTCGACCAAAGCAGGGTGCACTTGGAACAAGAGCTCCTCTATGAACCTCATGGTTTGTTTTTTTTTTTAAATTTGGAATTGTGTGTGAAAGTCTCTGGGTCCACAGACCCTATCTGATGTCCCCACCAACTCGAGCCCCTCAGTACCTGCCTAGCCTCAGGAATATTTGTGTTGTGGCCACCGCTTTGAGGGCAGGGTCTTAAGATATGTGTTTGGGATGGTAAAAATATTACCAGGATCTTTTGAAACCATTATTGATTTAAGTTATTTCAAGTAAAAATATTTATATTTTGATGCTTACCAGAATTGCCCTAAAGACTCTAAAATCTGTGATCCATTTCTGTTAGTAGTTAGCCATTTGACTTTGGGTCTGAGAGTTTGAATTATGTCAATTTGAGGTTCTTTGCAGCTTTCTAATAGGGGCTTTCTGTGTACTTTTCAGCTTAATTAAAAGCAGGTAACGACTACTCACAATGAAAAAGAACAACTTAGTATGTCAGAATATATGAAAAATTGTGTGAGAGATACACAATATCTGTATTGAAGATTAGCCCTCAGAGGCATTGTTCACGTATTATGTGTATTTGACTTGAAAAACGGAATTAAGACTTTTTAAAATAGCATTACATTGTTTTATGATGGTGTGAATCTCATGTGAACCCTGGGCTAATGTGAATATTTTGCCTTTTTCTTTTTTAAGGATTCTGTGCTTTCATCCTGACATCTGCAGTGGTTGGAGCTTGTCTCTACTGGCGCATAGACCTGAATTATGTATACCGTCATTTCCTTCAGCTTGCATTCGCAGCCACTGTTTTTGCTGTGGTCTTGAGTGTGTATCTCTACACCCGGGCTTTGAAAGCATGCCGGGATGAGTTGTCGCCTGCAAGCTCTGGTGAGCAGGGTAGAAATTGTGTCATGAAAGCATCCTATAGCCCTTTAACAGCCGTTTCTACGCTTGTGTAGATTGCTTTTCTTCTAGCTTCAGTTTCTGAGAAATGAAGAGAAATAAGAAAAAAAAGATGATATTTCTTAAAAATTTAAAGGAAGAAAGTATGTTTCATTTTTATCTCCCTCACACTTTCCTATTTTACTATTAGTCACTTGCTACAGAAAGACATTTTAGGAACTTAGAGTAACATTTTAATAATGTTAGTAGCATTACAATGTATGATTAGTATTTTTTTGTCTAAAGTAGTAAATATCCTTAAAAAAGACCCAGTAAAACAGAGGATATAAATTGGTTGATAAAATATTTAAACATTTGAATAATTAAATTGCTTATTTAAAAAATTTTGAGTCAACATTTTTTAAAAAAATCTCCAGGTCTCTTAAAATCGGGATTTGTCCCCACAGACTCCCATTGTGTGTAGCAGGATAGATACTTCCAGATCCAGCCACATCCCCACCCTACCTCTTAAACCCCTCAGTCAAGCTCTTGAATGCAATTGAGTTATGACCCCTGGATATTAGACAATCTTGGAATTGTGCCTCATAATTGGGTTTGGAATTCTGTTTGGGTAAAAACTTTTCCCTTCTCAGGAAATGCCATCTATGATTTCTTCATTGGCCGTGAATTAAATCCTCGGATTGGTAATTTTGATCTCAAATATTTTTGTGAATTGCGCCCTGGATTGATTGGATGGGTATGTCTTTTTTTTTTTTTTAAATTTCATTTTAGTAGTACAAATTAGTCTTGCATTTAGAAAGAAATGTTAAATTAAAATGAAATATGTTTTGGGGAATAATTATAGCTTTCCATAAACCTGCCTACTTAAAGCCAAATATTTTCTTACTGTAAATATAGTACAAAGTAAAATGCCCTGTTAAATATTACTAAAAATTAAAGGATTTATTTCATTTTGATTATATCAGTTTGTATTTGTGTAGGAAAGTGATAGGGTAGATGAATTCGTGTAAGAAGAAAAAGTATTTTTTCACCTCCAGAAAAAAATTTTTGATCTAATTTGTCTTGTAGGAGAGTTGTAAAAATTGAGTGCCCTTGTTTCTCCTAGTCTTCTCCCAGTGTTAATATTTGGCATAACCATAGTAAAATTACCACATTAACATTGTTACAGTGTTGTTATCTAAACCCATAGATCTTATTTAAGTTTCACCAGTTTTTCCATTGTTGACCTGTTTCTGTTCCAGGGTATTCTATGTGGTTCCACAATGTCTTTTATTTTTATTTTGTCTTAGTCTCCCCTAGTCTGTAATACTTGCTTTAGTCTTTCCTTGTCCCTCATGATCTTGACAGTATGAAGAGTATTGTTCAATTATTTTATAAGAGAGTCCCGTAGTTTGAGTTAGTCCAATGTTTTTTCTGGACTGGAGTGAATTTTTTACAAGAATGTTATAGAAATAATCTGTCTTCAGTGCATCATATCAAGGGATTTGTGATGTTGATGTGCCTAGTTACTGATGGTAATTACTTGGTAATGTACTATCTGCAGGTTTCTCAGCTGGGAGTTATCATCTTTACCTCTGTGGTTGCTAATGATCCTCAGAGAGGTACTTTGGAGACATACTTGTTCCTTTTTTTTTTTTCAGGTGGTTATTAACCTGGTGATGCTTTTGACTGAGATGAAGGTATATAATCGTGCTGTCCCATCCTTAGCAATGATTTTGGTTAACAGTTTCCAGCTTGTATACGTAGTGGATGCTCTCTGGAATGAGGTAATTAATTTTAAGAGCAGATGCCTTGGCATCAGAAAGCTTTGCATATGGGTGAGTGACCTGACTTCTCTGACCCTCTGCTGCTTACACATGAAGTGAGGGGAATACAACCTTGCCTGCAGGGTTTGCGAGCATTAGATGAGATGTTGGTCCATGGGTTGTATTCTGCTAACAATGAGCACCAACAGATGGTAAGAGATTTGGTGATTAGATGACTAGAGACTTGGTGATACTTCTGTGTATATCAGCTGCTCTTTTAGGTGCTAAATATTTAAGCTCTGTGGACTTTGGCTTTGTGGATGTGACTGATTCCTATAAATAGAATTTAATTTCTTAATTACTATATGAAAATAGATGGATAATCAAATTAGGATAGTGTCTTTTGGATTGTGAAGAGGAAGTTAGTTCTTAAATCATGGTAAGATATTTTATGGTTGATGGTTCATTCAAAGTACAAAGAATAGTGCTGATGAAATGGACATAAAATCAGAAGTGATGACACATTGAAGAAACCAGTTTAAATAAAGTTAAGTTCCTAATGTATGGCTTTTCCCAAACATTGATAAGCCATTGTCCTTTTCTGTTACTTGGAGATTGGTAAGTATTTTGCTAATCTTCTATGTCTTAGCTAAACAGATTAAAAATTATTTTTTCCTCAGGCCTGTTTTACAGTACTTTTTATTAATTTATTGCTGGGTTTGTAATCATCTCCAAATTCCAAGTTGAGTTATCTTTCAATTATAAAAACAAAATTGGCAGCCTATATTATAATGTTCCAAAACAAGTTTCCATGGTAGTCTGTTAACATTTTTAGAGAGGGTTCCTCTCCTTTGTGTAGAGGCATTTTTAAAAAAACTCTTTTATTTGCTTACCTTCCTCGCCCCTGCCCACCCCCCAACACACAGACTAGTCTTTGATTTTGGCCTTACATGGAGGATCACAGAGAATAGTCTTTGAAAATGACTTTGAAAACTCAATTTTTTTTTAAAATTTATTTATTTATTTACTTATTTATTTATACAAGCACTGGGTACAGTCAGAAGCGCGGGAGGGTGAGAGAACTCACCAGAGCCAGAACGGGGAGCAGAGCAGGCAGAAGGACCGAAGTACACTGCTGAGGGGAGCAGCGGGCGGCAGGAGAGGTCTGCGTGCCATGTGGGACCCTCCTCCGGTGGCTGGGGAGTAGTGAGGGATCGAACCGGCGCTGCAGAGGCTGCGGGCAGCTTCGCAACCCAGCGCTCAACCGCTGCGCCACCAGGGGAGGCCTGAAAACTCAATATTTTGATAGTCTTTGTTTTTTGGGGGGAGAATTAGCACCTCTGAGGTAAACAGATCTCAGTTACAAGTAGTCAAATTACAAATTCTTGTTGAGCTTCTACCATATAACACAGACCTAGGCTTGGAGCTACATAGATGTTTATAGCATCTGATACGGAGTCCTCTAAAAATTCTAGGTCTGCGCAAAGTTAAATATGCCAAATGATATTTCACTGTTGCTTTATCACCTCAGATTTTTTTTTAAGCTTCCTTTCTGAAACTTTTCAACTGATCAGTGATTCTTTCCTTCTGGTCTCTTCCTTCTAGATTTCTGTACTATTGTGGTAGTCACTTTTTAAGGGGCTTAGAAATTAATATTTTTCTAGAGATTTAGCCAAACATTGACTTTTCTTAGTTAACAGAAAATGTTTGCATACTGAGGCATTTTTAACAGGTAGAGGGTTGGAGTTGGGATGTTAGTATTTTTCTGTGTGCTATGAGTATCTCAGCAGGTGGTAAACTTGAGGACAGAACTGCAGTGTGTGTTCTTTAGCATCTGGCATGCTGCTGGGCAATTAGCAGATGCTTAGTAATTTTATTAGGCTGGTTGATTGAAATTCAGCTATATATGAACTGTAAGAAATTGAGAATAGTGTTTAAATATAAATAACCCTTCATCTGAGCCTTTGCTGGGCTGTCCTCAGCCCTGAAGCCTTAGGAACTGGGCTGGGCTGAGGGTCCTGTCCAGTACCAGGAGCTCATACCTTGTTTCTCATTCTCGGCCACATCCAGTTATCACTGCATCTGCCTTTTAATCCATTCTCATCTTTTTAAGAAAATCACCTTTAACTTGTTTTGGCCTAGAAAACCAGATTGCAGGTCTTGAGAATCTGTGCTTAAGACTTGACACTCTTGACTAAAGAGTCAAGAGTCACAGAGAGAAGAGACAAGAGTCACAAAGAGAAGAGACAAGAGTCACAAACCCTAGAGACCCACTGGGTTTGTGATATTCATTTTTCTCATCCTGATCATTTTGCTTTCTTTCTGAGGGAAAGATGTTCTTTGGAGGTGTCACTTTTTCTTTAACCTAGAACATTGACTCTCCAACCGAACTTAAACTAGCTAGTTTTTCTTCTACATTAGAGTACGTTCTGAAGTTTTAAAATAACTTCAGGTCTGACATTGTGAGTTTTGACTTTGGTGGTGTCTCACAGTCTAGAGTCTGGCCCTCAGGCATCCAGGTTCTGATGTCATCTGGCTACTTGTTCATGCTAACCAACTCCCACAAGAGCAGGCATTCATGTCTATTAATTTACCATAAGAGGTAAAGCAGGTAGTTTACCTTGTTGCCAGATATTTATTTTCTGATTTTTCTACATGAAAAGCCAGATTGTGATCAGAAATTGGGCTGATGCCCATGAAATTGAAACAAAGGGAGTTGGTATCTCTTATGCCTTCAATAGTCAGACTTTGAACCCTTAGTCTTTGGCAGGGAGTATGCTAGTTGCTGGTGTGGCCCAGGTGATATGTCAAGTGGAGAGAGGGTGCTCTGGCCAGCTGCAGACATAACACATTTGCTTTAGTCTACCAGCAGGTGGTAGCATTTGGGAATACCCAGTCTGCTGGGGTGGAGTCAAGAAGCAGCAGCTTCAGTGAGGTTGAGGAAGGGTATTCAAACTGGAGAGGGAACTACCTGGAAAAAGGCATGGCAGCATAAATGTTTCTGAGACCTCTTATTTTAGGATCTCTGACTGAGACTGACAGGAGCTGAAGCTGGCAAAATGACTTAGTGTGATATACATGCCAAGAAACATATCTCCCCCCACAAAGAACTTTTCATTGCTTTATGTATTTGACTATAAACTAGTACTTTTTTTGGATACTTTAAATTTAGAAGTTTTTCTCCCCCAAAATTTTGTAAAAAATTTTTTCCCCTCTTTCCACAGGAAGCATTATTGACAACCATGGATATTACCCATGATGGATTTGGATTCATGCTGGCTTTTGGAGATTTAGTGTGGGTTCCGTTTATCTATAGCTTCCAAGCCTATTATTTAGTCCATCATCCAAATGAAGTGTCTTGGCCAGTGGCTTCTCTGATTATTGCTTTGAAATGTGAGTATTAATTTTATTCTCTGTATATTAAATGGTAGGTACTGAGTCTGTTTTGTTCTCATATCTACATATTTGTAACATGCCCTTTTCAATAGCCAGTTAGTTCAAGTTTGAAGTAATCTCTTATGGGTGAGTAATAAAATGATTCTTGTATCTTGCAAAGAGAATGAAGACTATATACTCAGATTTTTAGTAGATTTCCAAACATAGTTTTAAACAATTCATTTTGTTCTTAAATTTAATACATTTAAATTAATTTACAACTTAACTGTTTTAATAATGATTTTTTTTTAAATTGGGTACCTATTTTCGGTAGACCTCTTTTTTTTTTTTTTAAAGATTTATTTATTTATACAAGAACCGGGGTACAGGCCAGATATGTGGGTGGGTGAGAGGACTCACCAGAGACAGAGTGGGGACCAGAACAGGCAGACTGACAAAATACACTGCTGAGGGGAGCAGCGGGTGTGATAGGAGAGGTCTGCTGCGCCATGTGGGACCCTCACCGACTGGCTGGGATCGAACCGGCGCTGCAGAGACTGCGGACAGCTTCACAGCGCTGCGCTCAACTGCCTGCACCACCAGGGAGGCCCTCGATACACCTCTTTAAAAATAGGAAGGTTTTCTTACCTTCATAGAGTTTATATTCTAACAGGAGAAGTAAGACTCAAGCACTGCTCCAAGGCCTATGGAAGAGTGCTAGAAGAGGAAGTTAGAGACAAAGTTTGATGGGAATTTAAAGTAAAGAGAACTCTCCGGGGAATATCGGTGTCAACTTATTGAAGAATGCAGTGTTTGATTTGAATTTTTGTGGGCAAAAGTGGAATGGGGAGATAGGTGAATTAAACAGGGGGAGCAAACTCAACAAGGGAGAAGTGTGGGAAAGTACAAGCCATGCTTGGAAGAGCCAGGCGAAGTGTTTTGGCTTGAGCTAAGATCCATAAAGGGCAATGGTGGATTCCTTGGAGATGGCTCTTCTTTCATGGCACTGTTTATTCCACACCTCCACCGGAGGCTGGGTGTGGAAAACTAACATTGAACTTCAAATACAGCTCATTTTGACCATTAATTGGTATGCATGGAAGAAGAAGAAGCCAAAATATTTGTTTAAATTAAAATTTAGTTTTGGGCCTCCCTGGTGGTGCAGGCAGTTGAGCGCCGCACTGTAAAGCTGTCTGCAACCTCTGCAGCATGGGTTCGATTTCTGCCGGCCGGTGAGAATCCCACATGGCGAGGCAGACCTCTCCTGTCTCACCCACTGCTCCCCTCGGCAGTTATTTCGTCAGTCTGCCTGTTCTGTTCCCCGCTCTGTCACTGGTGAATCCTCTCATACTCCCGCGCATCTAGCCTATACCCCAGTTCTTGTATAAAAATAAATAAATCTTAAAAATAAAATTTAGTTTCATCATTAGTCCAGCTGCCCTTGTCAGCCATGCTTATATATTATTCCAGATAGTATTTTACAGTTAAAATAGGGAGTGGTGAGCCTCCCCAGTGGCGTAGTGGATTGAGTGCCATGCTGTGAAGCTGTCTGTATGTAGCCTCTGCAGTGTGGGTTTGATTTCCTGCCGGCCAGGAAGAAACCCACATGGTGCGGCAGACCTCTCCTGTCTTGCCCGCTGCTCCCCTCAACAGTGTCTTTGATCCATCTGCCTGTTTTGCTCCTCGCTCTGTCTCTGGTGAATTCTCTTACCCTCCCGCGCCTCTGACCTGTACCCCAGTTCTTGTATAAATAAACAAATCTTTAAAAAAAAATAGGGAGTATTGTTATTTCTTACAATGAAGCTGAAAATAGGGAGTGGTCTTATTTCTTACTACTTCATTGAGGCAGTATAATAGTTAATAGTGATATGTCAAGGCTGATTTTGAAATAAAACTGCTAACTTGTAGACTTACAATGGGATCCTGCATGTATTTGTGTGCAAGATATTAGTGACTCGGAGATCTGGTTTTATTAAAATAGTGTTCATGTTATTAGTGGGCAGCATAACTAACAGATGAGATACCCTTGAGATACCCTCTATTCTGGACTATGCTGGACTCTAGTATGAATTCTATTGTATTGTGGCCAGTATTACATCTTATTCACAAATGTAACTATTTGTTAGTTTTGTCTAGGGTCTTCCCAGGTGGATGATGAGAACACTATGGTTGTAAGGTTTCAGTGTAGTTTTCTTCATTTAATCTTCTGAGATTGAGAGGTTTTGAATTGTTCTTAAGTAATCAAACTATTCTGTACTTTGGAAGCTTCTTTAGAAGTTAGAATAATTTATAAGTGAAATTAGAATAATTTCCAAGTAAAGTTGAAGATGCCTTTAAATAATTGACTGTATCTAAGTTGTTAACATGAAACTTTAAAAAAATTACAGTTTGTGGATACATAATCTTCCGACGGGCAAATTCACAGAAAAATGCATTCCGGAAAAATCCCACTGATCCAAAGCTTGCGCGTAAGTGTTAGTTTATATTTACACTATTATTTTACATTACTTTATTTGTATTTACATTTTATGTTTTCGTTTGTATAGAGATCATTAAAATAATATTTGTATTTTTATGTAGATTTAGAAACCATTCCTACTTCAACGGGAAAAAATCTTCTGGTTTCTGGATTGTGGGGCTATGTTCGTCATCCCAATTATTTGGGTGATCTCATCATGGCCCTGGCGTGGTCTCTCCCATGTGGTAAGTAAAGAAGCATGTGCTAAATGCCTGCTTGGTGTGTGTGTGTCCTTTGATGGGACAGCGCAGGCAGAGTTGCCGTGAGTCCTTCTGCCCTGTTACACTTTAGGGCCATCATGGCGGAAGTTCCTCCTGACCTGGGTGCTGTGCTCTGAGCATGCAACCCTTCATTATCTCGCTTCTGAGGAGAATTAGGAATTCACAGAGCCTGAACTTTTCCTCAAAATTTCTAATTGCAAAATTTTCAGTTTTAAACTATGCCTGAAAGCTTTTTTTTTTTTTTTTTTAAGATTTATCTATTTATGCATACAAGAACTGGGGCACAGGCCAGAAGTGTGGGGGGTGAGAGGATTCACCAGAGGCAGAGCAGGGAACACAACAAACAGATTGACTGAAATACGCTGCTGAGGGGAGCAGTGGGCGACACAGGAGAGGTCTGCTGCACCATGTGGCTTGCTCCCTGGCCGGCCGGGGGTTGAACTTGTGCTGCAGAGGCTGCAGATTGCCTCATAGTGCGGTGCTCAACCTCTTGTGCCACCATGGAGGCTCTGAAAGCTTTTTTTCTAAGCAGAATATATGGACATAAATTTTTATTCATGACTCCATTGTACATAGATTCTGAAAAACTTCAGTTCTTAAGAAGACAGTTCTGTTTTGTCTGTGTTTTACACCAGTGTGGAAGGGACTGTGGTGCAGGCCTGCAGGCTTGGTGAACCCTGCTCTGCCGTACCCCACCCCACCCTGCAATGGGGGTTGGCAGTGTTTTTCATTGAGGGGTGGAGGGAAAAATTGGGGAGATTTGCTTTATATATGAAGACAGATATTCTGCTAGTGATGGGTTTTCATAATGGATTAATCACTCCTCTTTGAATAACTTTCAGTTCAAATACTGCCTTCTGCCACATGGTAGTGGGATCCTATTAATCAGTTTATCTGCTTTCCTCGTTATTGGAAAAAATGAAATCTTATGGTTCATATTTAGAGGATTTGTGGAAAAACAGGAAAAATTTAATATTGTGTAGTAATAATAAAAACACCTAGCGCTATTTACTGTTGTTGTCTACAGGTTTTAATCACATTCTGCCTTATTTCTACGTGATTTATTTCACCGCTTTGCTTGTCCACCGAGAAGCACGTGATGAACAAATCTGCAGGAAGAAGTACGGCCTGGCTTGGGAGAAGTACTGCCAGCTTGTGCCCTACCGCATATTCCCATACATTTACTGATTCTGCTCTGGTGCATTGTCACAGGCCCTGCCATTTGACTTCCATTTGCAAAAACAAGAAAAATCCAAAATGAAATAGCCTTCTTTCATTGCACTGACAGGATCTTTAAGTTTTCTTTTCTTTTTGAGTCAGGACTATAGAGCCAAGTAATAAATCTTTTACTATGCTGAACTTATTTTTATTAAATCATAACAGTTAACAACAGGGAAGATTGTTGGAATCTGTATTCCAATAGGAAAGTTTTGATCCTTAAAAATCTGGAAACAGTCTTATAAATGCACTGAAAAGAATACTATTCACATTTATGATTTTGATTGCTTTTCAACTATTTGTTTTCTTGCCACTTGGTTTTTCTTAAATGAAAACTCTGTTACATTCAAGATACACCTATGATTTATTACATTTGGGGAATAGAAGTTTCTTTGTTTCCCTTTAAATCTTCACTAGTTATTTGGAAGTAAAAACCAGTCCTATATTAAATGCTCTATGTGAAAAGGGGTAAAAGATAACTAGCAGACACTGTGTGAGGGAGACTTGGTAAAAGCAGTTTGCTTAACCTCAGTTTCCAAAACTGCGTTTAGAAATGTAAATATATAGCTTTTATGTAATATATGGTGACTTCAGATTTTTTCTGTACAGTATTTTGAATGTGAGATAATTATCAGGACTAAGTATCTTTAGCAAAAACATTTTCAGTATTTTAAATTAAGTTTTGTAAAGTAATACATGTGAATTAAAAATTTTGAAACAATTAGAACTCAATATTGTATAAAAGATGCTATTAAAACATAGAAGGGTATTTTTCTTAATCCAAAGTTTGTGAATTTGGCTTTGCTACCTCAGTTGCAGGTGTTTGTTTGCCTTTACAAACTGTTGCAAATAGATAAAAGAGAATAAATATATATTTTTTAGAGTAACATCACTATTTAAACATTTTTACACAGATTGGTTTTTGAAAATTTGCCATTTCAGGCTGATATTTTTGTATGTTTTTGACTTTTTTAATTAAACCATGTTTTTGCTACTGTTTTAGCTTATGCAGTTTTATACTGTATTTTGTATATCCTTTGTATTTACAAAACTCTTACTTCCTATACGGGAGTGTTGTGTTCCTCTTTAGAAGTCTGTTCATCTTAAAACATTTTAATAGTTTAAGATCTTTTAGTTTAATAGAATTGTATAAGGTAGCTTCAGCCATTAAATCCTAGTGATGTTACGTAGTCTCATTAATTATCGTATAAAGGAATAGCAGTAAACTTACTAAGCTTTTGTATTCAAAGTTAAGAGTATTCTCACTATCTTAAACATAGGGGAATATTATAAATACAGTGTATATGTTTGGATTTTTAATGATACATTTTATATATGAGCCATTTAGATCTGCAGTGTTCTACACTGTGATTTGAAGTGTATATGACTTAGTTTATGCTAATGCCATTATGAGGTCGGTTTGCTTTAGCATTGTGCATCCTGTAGTCTTTGAAACATTGTTTTAGTGAAATTATCAGTGTTTAATTAGTACTGATGTATACAAGCAGGTTTTTTTTTAATTATTTCTCCTGCATCAGAAAGATATAAGCGTATTCTGTGCAAGATTCGCCAGGGAAGCTTTGGAGGAGGAAGGAGGATATTACTTCTTTTCTGGAAATGAAAAAGAGTCTATTACTAACACAGTGCTTCAGTTTCTGAGTATCAGCTACACTTTGTTTTTAATTTTTTGACATGTTTATTTGACAAGTTTTATAATGAAGTCTTAAGTTGGAAATAAAGTTGAAAATAAAAAGATGTTGCTTTGTTTGCTTTCTTTATTGGATCTTCCTCCCACCCCCCGCTGGGATCATCGGGGACCAAAACAGGAGGCCTGTGTACCAACTCCCCATGAAAACTCCTTTTTTTCTGGGATCATTTGTTTGGAACCCTCCTGGACCATAGGCAAATGGGGCTAATTGCTGTTTACAAATAGGATCTCAGAAAGTTAGCATTTTGAAGGGGTTGGTCCCAACTCCAAGAAAATGGTCATATAGTTACTAGGATTTGGTGTTGGAGAGAGTAGAGAAATGGTCAAGACTATTGTAGATACAGTACTATTTTCAAACAAACCTATCAACCACAAAAGCATCTGCACATTTGAAAGTCCGTGTATGAGAGCAGCATTTCTGTGTCAGTGAAATGAGATCAAACATTACCTTCATGTCCTTTCCATTGTCACACTGGACCACAGGATGTGGTGCCAGAATATGCGCTCACACCAAACGTATTAAAAATGCCACGCTGTGATTCTTGGTCTTTTGCTTTGGAAAAAGGCCTTTGTGTGAATTGTGGTTGTCCTAATCATGGACTGTTAGCAAATTGTGGATCATTTTAAAAAACTTGTAGCCAATGAATTGGACCAAAAAAAGACTTCACCTTACATCTTGTTAAAATCTTTCACTATTTTCTAAATGTAAATTCAGTTGAAAATGTATAGTTATTTGGTGGTTACTTTTGGAAACTACAATTTCCTAGGCACCGAAGTAAATGGTAACATTTTCTTCATGGCTGTTATAGTCTAGTTCTGAATATGAGCCCCGCCCTCCCCACTTTTCTTACTACAGAGAGGATTGTTTGTTTGTTTGATCTTGTGTGCACATGGGGATATGTTTTCTGTCCATGGGCCCATTGACATGGTGAAGTGTGATGAATGTGGCTTTGCTTGCTGGCTCTGCTCCCGCGGCACTGTGAGCTTGGGCAAGTCACTTAATCTCCCTGAGCATTTGTCTATCATTTATCATTTATCAAATCTGGCTGGTGTTCCACAGGTGGTCTGATATTACATAGGGACTCTCATCGGTGCTCCACATAGTGTTCAATAATAAAAATTATGCTTACAGAAATAAATTTCGATTTTAACCCAATTAGCTGAATTCTCAGAATTGGCTCTTCAGTGGGAAGAGTTGATCTAATGAAGTCAGAACAAGATTGTATTTAAAGGTCTTTGAAGTCCATGATCAGGCCTGCAATGATGTTTTGTTTTCTCAGAGCAGGCTGGGAAGCAAAGTATTCCAAAGAACTACCTTTCATGAGAACATTTTATCAAAACTGCAGAGATCACTACCTGGAATCAAGTTCATGAAAATATGCCTGATACCTTGTCAGCTGCCATGGTTTACTTTGGGAAAAGTCAAACCTGCTTTCCAGGACTGCCTCACTCACTTGAACCAGAGCCCAACAATGACAGAGACACTGCCTAGAATAAAAAGCAGCTGGAGGATTTCCCTGCATGTTGCATCAGTGTTTTTATGAAGGCTGTTGACTACATGTGAGAGTCTGGAAACAGGTAAATCTGGTTGGAACGAAAAATTAAATGGTTTGGTGTGAAGTTTATGTTTCATTTTCACACAGGAATGCAACTTACACTGTGTTCTAGTGACTAGGAGACTTCTTTGTGGGCAAATAGACTGATGTTAAAAGTTGGAGGATAGGGCCTCCCCTGGTGGTGCAGCAGTTGAGCATTGGGTTGCGAAGCTGCCCGCAGCCTCTGCAGTGCCAGTTCGATCCCCGGCTGCTCCCCGGCCACCGGAGGAGGGTCCCACATGGCGGGCAGACCTCTCTTGCCGCCCGCTGCTCCCCTCAGCAGTGTACTTCGGTCCTTCTGCCTGCTCTGCTCCCCGCTCTGGCTCTGGTGAATTCTCTCACCCTCCTGCGCTTCTGACTGTACCCAGTGCTTGTATAAATAATAAAAAATAAATAAATCTTTAAAAAAAAAAAGTTGGAGGATAAGCTAGTAGTTGTCAAAATTGAACTCTGAGGTGTCTGATGAACTGGGTTTTCAAAATCATAGTATTCTCAATCTGATTAGAAGCATTGGGTCTTCAATAGAAACCTGAAAAAGAAAATCCTTAAGTCAAACAGCAAAGTTCAAGCAAATCAGTTGTTCAGATATTTTATATGTTAAATTTGTTACAAATTAAAAGTGATGAAGTTTAGGTGGTTGTATAACAGCTTTTAGAAATTATGCCCGAATCATTAATTTTAAAGAGCAATTATCATGAATTTATAATACATATATTTTGAAAAAATTTATTTTTGCATAGAAGAACTGGGATGTAGGCTAGAGGTGCAGGGGGAGGGATGGAAGAGGATTCACCAGAGACAGAGTGGGAAGCAGATCTATCAAAATACACTGTATGAGGGGAGTAGTGGGCAAGCTAAGAGAGGTCTGCTGTGCCGTATGTGGGTTAGCTCCCTGGCTAGGGATCGAACTCAGGCCCTAGCAGTGATAGCCCTGAGACTTAACCCCTAGGCTGCAAGGTAGGCCTTACAGTAAGTATTCTTGAGAAATAACACTATGTACCTATAACAACTATGTACCTATAGGTACTTATAACACCTAAGAGGCAGTGAATCTTTCAGTATTTTTTGTTCATGATTAAGCATTGCCCTCTTGATGAAGAAACCAAAAATGTGAGTGGGGTCTGTGCTCAAGAGCAAAGAGAGGTGGCATCATGTCCCCAGGCAGGACGTGTTCTTCAGTAGAAGTTCCATCCAGAGGACAGGACTGCCATGGAGGTCAACTCCATACCGCCCCAGCGTGGGACTGTCCCCATGCAACACATGTTTTCCTGGGTTTTATGATATTGGTGCTTGAACAAGTTTGTAACTTTTGGTGTATATATGATGATCTTTGGCTGCAAAATATTTCAAACACTAAGACCGTACTTTTCTAGAATACTCCTTATCCCAGTTATTTAGAAGAGAGAAAAATTATAATACTCTGCACTCAAACTTCATCACCTACTTCCATTGTGGCTACAAATATTCATTTAGGCCCTGAAAGTTTTGAAAGACTGTGAAGGATTTTAGATCATATTTTTGTTTTTGTTTTTTTTTTTTTTAATTTTTTTTTTTAGGTTAAAGTAATCTTTTAGTTTATTTTTTTTATTTTTATTTTTTTTAAATAATAAATTTTATTTTTATATTCCCCATACAATTGCAGCCCCCCCATTCTGACCCCAATCCCTCCCCTGCCGCCCCCGCCCCCCTAAAAGTGTCTCTGGTTCATAGTTTTTTGTTGATTTTGATTTTCACTTTCTTATAGTTATTCATTTTCCTGGTCCCTTATTTAAGTTTTCTAGATTCCTGCTATGAGTGAGACCATCCGGTATTTCTTTCTAGCTTATTTCGCTGAGCATGATCCCTTCCAGCGCCATCCATGTTGCTGCAAATTGCATGTGTTTATCTTTTTTGAATGCTGAGTAATATTCCATGGTATATATGTACCACATCTTCTTGATCCAGTCATCTATTTTTGGGCATTTGGGTTGTTTCCAAAGCTTAGCTATTGTAAACAGTGCTGCTATAAACATAGGGGTGCAGGTGTTCTTTGGAATTGATGTTTCTGTGTCCTTTGGGTAAATACCTAGGAGTGGAATTGCTGGATCATATGGAGGCTCTATGTTTAGTAGGTCCAGAAATCTCCACACAGCTCTCCACAGTGGTTGGACCAGTTTGCACTCCCACCAACAGTGCAGAAGAGTTCCTTTTTCTCCACACCCTCACCAACATTTGTTGTTGCTAGTTTTTTTAATATGTGCCATTCTCACTGGTGTAAGATGGTATCTCATGGTAGTTTTGATTTGCATTTCCCTGATGACAAATGATGTTGAACATTTTTTCATATGCCTGTTGGCCATTTGCATTTCCTCTTCAGAGAAGTTTCTTTTTAGCTCTTCTGCCCATTTTTTGACTGGATAATTTTCTTTGTTGTTGTTGAGTCTCATCAGCTCTTTGCAGATTTTTGTGATCAGTCCTTTATCATGAGTGTTGGGTGCAAAAATGTTCTCCCAGTTGGTGGGGTTTCTCTTTGTTTTTGTTATTGTCTCTTTTGCTGTGCAGAAGCTCTTTAATTTGATGTAGTCCCAGCTGTTTATCTTTGCCTTCACTATCACTGCTTTGGGTGATGTGTCTGTAAAGATGTCTTTGATGTGCAAATCACGTAGTGTTTCGCCTATATTTCCTTCTATATATTTTATGGTTTCAGGTCTTATGTCTAGTTCTTTAATCCATTTTGAGTTGATTTTTGTGTATGGTGTGAGGTAGTGGTCAAGCTTCATTCTTTTGCATGTAGCGACTCAGTTTTCCCAGCACCATTTATTGAACTTTCTTTGCTCCAATGCATAGTCTTTGCTCCTTTGTCAAAGATTAGTTGACCATAAATCTGTGGGTTTATTTCTGGATTTTCTATTCGATTCCATTGGTCTGTATGTCTGTTCTTGTTCCAATACCATGCAGTTTTGATGATTATGGCTTTGTAGTATAGTTTGAAGTCTGGGAGTGTGATGCCTCCATTCCCTTCTTTTTTTTTCAGGAATTATTGATGAAATTCATATGGAATCATAGATCATATTTTTGAATGATATGAAAAGGATTAAATGAGTGATAAGTTCTGTTAAACCAAAAATTTAGTTTTCTGGGTAACTCCAGATGTGCCTTGGGTGGGCCTGGAAAGCAATGGTCTCTTGAAGGTGTGTGCAGAAGCTGGCTGCCCAGCATGATGCTCTCTCAAGGGCATAGAGAAAAGCTGTGTGCAGCAAGAAGAAAATGAGATCAATATAGTGGGAACAGAGCTGAGATACGAGGAGGCAGGTAGAGGGTGACACAGGACAAATGGCGCACCTGGATCTAGCCATGTCTGAGGTAAGGCCTTTTATTTCCTTCCCACTTGTAGGTGCCTATAACTTACTCTGTTTTCCTCAAGCAAGTTCAGATTGCATTTCTGTATCTTGATATGAGGATACCTAACACAACTCTTAACTGCCACAAACTCCTTGCCACAAACTCCCTCTTTCCCTTTGTTAATCCTTTCTGCATAAATGGTCAGATCAGTAACTTCATGCTACTTCTTGATGGTGAACCGCCCCTGTCTAGAATCTGCCACACCAATGCTCACTTAGTAAATTTTACTGGACAATTAAAACCCAGCTGTCCTCCCTGACCCTGCCATACTGGCACGTCTCTACTCTGCTCTTCCCTGAAATATCCACCCAGGGCACCTGAGTTGGTGTCATTGTTCATGCCACCTGCCTTGGATGATCGTTCTTAAATTTCCCTATCATTCTGCAAGGTCCGAGAAGGCATGTCTGGTGGCCCAAGCAGAGGTGATTATGCCCTCCTGTGTGCAGCTCTCAGAGGCCTGCAGGAGATAAGACCTGGGTCTTGACCATCCCTGTGCCTGTGATGGCAGCTGTCACACTGTGGTCTTGCCTGAAGTGTTCAGTGACTGCCAGTCATATGGCCTCTCTCCAACCTGGACCGCTCTCTGCCTCCAGCCCCAATGACCCAACTACTTCTCACACATTGTATTTGTCTCTTCCAACAACTCCAACTTGACATGCTAATCATTTTTCTCCTCATCAGTTTGCTCCTCTCCCTGTGTCATTTATTGCAGTGAATGACATCAGTGCCTACCTAACTCTCCAAGCCAGCACCCTGAAACTCAAGCAAACTGACTCCCCTCCTTTTCACCCCACCCTCTCGAACATGGGGTCCAGTTGGTTCTGCTTCCTAGATATCCTTCTAGTCAACTGCTCTTGTGCATACTTCCACTGTCCGACTCATGGTTGAAGCCAACTCTTACCTGGAGAATAAAACAGACTCCTAAATGACCGGGATTCAGACTCCAGCCTTGCACTTCTCCAATCCACCTTTGCCCTTTTTCCGCGCTACAGACATCAGATTGTGACACCCCTTGCTTGAGACATGCCAGTGGTTCCCATTCCTTGGGATGGAGTCAGCTCCCTTCTGGCTGGCCCCTGCTGGCTGGCCTCTGCCCATCTTTTCAGCTTTGTCCTACACCAGTCTCCTTTTGCGGGTCTCTTGCTCTGGCCATAGGGACACAATGAACACAATGAACAGCTTTTCTTTCTCTCACGGCTGAAACTTGAGTGGTGTTCTCACTAATCAGATGCCATATGCAACTTAGTGTGGTGGTTAAAGTGAATTTTCAAAAAGTAAATTAAAATCTAGACTCAGTAACTTTGGGCAAATTACGTAACTTCGTCTCTGAAAATAGGGGTAATAATAGTAACAACCTCATAAGATGGTCATGGAACTGGATGACTTAATATATGCCCATGTGGAAGGTCCACGACACACCTAAACAGTGTTGGGTTTGTCCCCACTATGCCCGTAAGTAGCGCATGTGAGGATGGGTGTGCTGGGGTGCGGGTGGGGGTACAAGAGGAGGAAGCAGGGGCCTTGGGCTTCCAGATTACCAAAAAACATTTTTGAAAGAACAAATTGGAAGAGAAGAAAAATATAATTAATTTCTTTTCTCAAAGCAGAACCAGAACCCTCTGGAGGACACTGTTCTTATTGCCTCAGTAGAGAAGGCCAGCAAGACAACATGAGGCCTCCAGGGATGCCCCCCAGATCTAAGAGCCTCAGTCACTAAGTACTAATGCCCTACTTCAGACCTTTCATCAAATAGAGCCCAAAAGGGATGAGCACCTTTAGCATTTAGATGTGATAGGGAGGTCTCAGTCATTTCTCCAGCAATATGAGTGACCTTGGATAGCAGAATGAGCCTGAGGGATGGGAGGGGAGTGGGTTTGTAAGTAGAAAGAATAGAAAAGGTATTGTCCAGGGCCTCCCCGGGGCGCAGCGGTTGAGCACTGGATTGCAAAGCTGCCCGCAGCCTCTGCAGTGCCATTTCCATCCCCGGCCGTCAGCGAGGGTCCCACATGGCGCAGACCTCTCCTGCCGCCCGCTGCTCCCCTCAGCAGTGTACTTCGTCGGTCTGCCTGCTCTGCTCCCCGCTCTGGCTCTGGTGAATTCTCTCACCCTCCCGCGCTTCTGACTGTATCCAGGGCTTGTATAAATAAATAAATAAATAAATAAAAGAATTAAAAAAAAAAGGTATTGTCCACATGCCAACAGCTTTAGACATCTGATTGTGGACCCCAATGAGGAGTATGTACGAGTGCTAATTATTCCCACCTCAACAATACTTAACTGGTGACAAGCTCCAAATCTCATCTTAGAACTCATTTCCTCAGTGTCTTTCCCGAGTCCTTAGTTGAAGTCACCTGTCTTATGCTCCAAAAGTATTCATTCACTCACACATCTGAAGGCATGCATTTAGTCTTCAAATATTTATCGAGAGCTTTTACGTAATGTGAGCTGTGTGAGGTGTTAAGGATACAACAGGGTGTGAAAGTGGCCCTGGCTTCTGCCCTGTGGTGCTTACAGTCTAGTGTGGCCCCTTTATACCTTACCCCTGTACCTTCACTCATCAATTCTTGTAAAAGGCCTAAATGAATGTCAATGGCTGAAGCAAGGAATCAGTTCCTCGGCTAAGTGCCCATCTCCAGGAGTGCCCTCTTACGATGGTGGCCTATGGGAGGGATTGAGCGTTGACCTTTGCCATCATAGACACCATGGCCTAGAGATGAAAAAGTGACACCTTTTTTCAAGGTGAAGGTGAGTCTGACAGGAATGGGTCTATTTTTGAGGGGTGTGGAGTGAGGAAGGAAAAGAGAGTCTGCTCTCTTCTCACACCAAGGAGCCAGACCTCTCTTGTTAGACAATTTCTACTTTCATTTCATCCAAAGTTCCTGCTTTACAGCTCCCAAAGTCCTTGGAATTTTCAAGTTTTGAGAGTGACAAAGTTGTTTTCATTATGTCAATGGAAGTAACTTTTGGAAAACACCAGCACATACGGGTTGGATGCTTGGAGAACCAGCCATGTAATTAGAGGGTTAAAATTTCCAGTCCCTTTCCCAGACCTCCTGGAGAGAGAGGGGCTCCAGGTTGGGTCAGTTGACAATTGCCAATGATTTAAGAGAGTCTGCCCTAGTGCACACAAGAGGCCCAGGGACTTTGTGGGGTGCAGATGCTGTCATCCTATGGGGAGGAGAAAAGGGAGACTGTGATAGAGGGATGGGGACAAACTTACCTGGGTGAGGTGTGGGGCTGGTCCTGGGTCTCATATTCACCCTGTGGGAAGAAGGAAGCTGGCAGCCAGTATCTTGTGGGAAACCCGTCAAGGAAATCCCTCTTTGGACCATCAGGGAGTTTGGAGTTTGGGCTGGCTGGGGGAATAGTATGCTTCCTTACTCAGCTAACGTCAGGTGCCTGTTGGAAGGCTGGCCTCAGGTTGGAGTGGTTAAGGGCATGATAACTGCACGCCTTCAGATGTTTGGAACAATTTCCTCCTTTCTAGGCTCCCCCCCACCCCTCTTTTTTCCTCTGAAGAGCTCCCAGACTCAGGACCCTTGCCCTGCACTTAAATGGAAACCCATCATGGGTTTAAACACAGCTGTGGCTTTATAGTGAAAAGTGAGACCACAAAGTGCTGGAAGGTGATTGATTTGGATTCCAGCTAGGGATCCTTTTCCAGCAAAGGATAACAAGGGATATTGTTATTGGAGCTGGAATCCTGATGGAGTCTCACGGAATCTCATGGATCATTTTTGAGTCACTACTCTAAAAGGATATGGAGTAACACTCACAATTAAATGGTGTAGGTGGCAATTTGGCACAGACTTTGGAACTGGATTTTCTGGGTTCAAATCTCAGCACTTACACTTCTCAGTGGTGAAACTTGGCTCAAGTCACCCGTGCTTCAGTTTTTTTATCTGTAAAATGACAGATAAATGATGGTGGTAAATGATAGTACTCACTTCATATCACATGGTGACTATGAGAATTAAGTGTGTTAGTATGAGTAAAGCACTTAGTAAAATATTTGAGGCTCTCATTAAGTATTAACTACTCATTCATTTCAAATTATTTTGCGTTATATATTAAACACATCTATAATTACATGTAGATAATTTTTATTTTCTTTCATATTTGCCCCTTCTGCTCTCACAAGGAATGATGTAGAATGATGGAAAGAGAAACGTATGAGGTTCTGGTCCTATCTCTGTCTCGTAGAGCAGAGTGATCTTGGATGAGACTCTCAACTTCTTAGGTCTCCATTTCCTCATCTTAAGTGAGGCTGAGACTTCCTCTTATGCTTACTCCACAGTAGCTCTGAGAACCCAAAAAGGCCAAGCATGGGAAATTATGTTGCAAAATGTTAAACACTAAGCAAAAATGGGGAAGAAACAGAGCACGTTGATCCATACCATTGATGTGTTGCTGTGTGAGCCACCATGGCCCAAGTATTGAAGAAATTCACTGGCTATATGACAGCATTAACTCAGGAATTTGGGGCTTACATGACTTGTGAACATATTTATTAATGTTAGGATTTAGAGGCAGGCACATCGTTCTTTTTCGATTTGTCTTTGGGGTCATTAGGATATATCTGCAAACTTTGGTAACAGATTCAATCATCAGAGAGAAGTAACTTAGCAGAAAAATGTCATTTTCTAGCTGTAAGCACATAATGAGAAATCTGAAAATAATTACCAGGGCAAAACAGCATTCTTTTAACAGTGCTTTAGACAAGACAATTGTACTTTTCCAAAGTAGATGAAGGATTTCATCACTCTTCTCAAGTCTTTTTTAAAAAATATGTATTTATATGTATGCATATGTATATATATGTATATGTAGATGCACACACACACACATATATATATATACACACACACACACACACACACATACACACTTTACGTCATTGTTCACTTTTTGTACAATGTTTGATTTCTCCTCTCAGCTATAGTCCCTGTAAAATTCCCACCACCAATTCACTTGTGAACCATCACCATAGTCTCTTGTGCTCTTTCTGCCCATTTTAATCCCTCTCCCTCCTCCTTCCCTGCTAAATGTCTCCAATTTATAGTTGCCTGCTAGTTTTGCATTTTTTTCTTTCCCTGATCCCTTATTTGGTTTCCCCTATATTTCTCCTATAAGTGAACCCATCCGATATTTTTCTTTTTCCTTCTGACTTATTTCACTGAGCACAATCCCTTCCAGCTCCATCCATGTTGCTGCAAATGACATGAGTTTATCTTTTTTTGATTGCTGAATAGTATTCTCTAGTCTTTTAATCTACCCTTTCCCTCCCTGACACCCCTCCTCCCTGCCATCCCTGCCCCCTTATCTGGGTAGATTACCTTCACTTAGGAAGATTACCTTCTCCTTAGGAATGAGCAATTTTAACTTCTTGTCCTTCCCCTATACTAAATTCTATAAATCCCTGTTCACTGCCTACTCTTCCCCCCTTTCACCCCCTGTGCCTTTCCTATAAGTTCTGAGTCAAATTGATCCCTGCTCACAGCTCTTTTGGAATATTTTCTCTCTCTTCTGTGGCTTCAGCATTCCATCCTCTGTCACTTTATTAGCATGCTCTTTTATCTTAAGTATACAAACCACCCAACACTCAGTCCTACTTATTTGATTCTCAAGAAAGTACTAGTAAAACAATTTCACTAATGCATTAAAAGAATCATAAACCATGATCAAGTGGAAGTTAGCCCTGTGATGCAAGAATGGCTTAATGTATGCAAATTAATGAAGAATGAAGGGTAAAATTACAATCATTTAGTAGATGCAGAAAAATCATTTGACAAGATTTAATATCCTGGCTTGACAAAAACTCAACAAATTAGGTATAGAAGGAGTGTTCCTCAGCACAATAAAGGCCATACACAACAAACTGATAGCCAACATCATATTCAGTGGTGGAATTAAAAGTCTTTCCTCTAAGATCAGGAACATCGTATTGAATATCCTAACCAGAGTCAATAGAAAAGAAGAGAGAAAAAGCCTCCAAATCAGAAAGTAAGAAGTAAAATGGTCTCTGCTTACATTATTTTATAGAAGAAAACCCACCAAAAAACTTGTTAGAACTAATAAATGAATTATGTAAAGTTGCAGGATACAAAATCAAGACACAAATCAGCTGCATTTCTATAAATAACAAGAACCAATCTGGAAGAAAAATTAAGAAAGTAATACAATTTACAATGGCATCTAAACAATATGATACTTAACAATAAATTTAAGCAAGGTGGTGAAAAACCTATGTGCTGAAAACTGTAAGACATTGATGATAGAGCTAAAAGAAGACACAAACAAATAGAATTACTTCTTGTTTTCTTGGCTTAGAAGTATTAGTATTGTGGAAATGTCCATAGCACTCAAAATGATCTACAGATTATGCAGTGTGGATCAAAATCCTAATGGCATTTTTCACAGAAATAAACAAGCTATCAAAAATTTGTGTGTGACCACAAAATACCCTAAATAACCAAAGCAATTCTGAGAAAGAAGAACAAAGCTGGAGGTATCACACTTCTGGATTTCAAGCTATAGTAACAAAAAAACAGTGTGGTGCTGGCATAAACACATCAAAAAGTCAGTGGAACAGAATAAAGAGTCCAGAAACAAACCCATGGATATATTGCCAATAACTTTCGATGGGGCTGGAAGCTGGATGTTTATATGCAAAAGAATGAAAACAGAGCCCTTACCTTACACCATTTACAAAAAACAAGTTGGGGGCCTCCCTGGTGGCGCAGCGGTTGAGCACTGGGTTGCAAAGCTGCCCGCAGCCTCTGCAGTGCCGGTTCTATTGCCGGCCGGCTGGCCACCGGGCGAGGGTCCCACATGGCGCGCAGACCACTCCTGCCGCGCCTGCTGCTCCCCTCAGCAGTGTACTTCGGTTCTTCTACCTGCTCTGCTCCGCGCTCTGACTCTGGTGAAGTCTCTCAGCCTCCCACGCTTCTGACTGTACCCAGTGCTTGTATAAATAAATAAATAAATCTTTTAAAAAAGCAAGTTGAAATGGATCAAAGACCTAATGTAAGAACTGAAACCTTAAAAGACTTAGAAGAAAACACATGGAGAAATATCCTCGACATTGGTGAATCTTACTTAACAGCTCTTTCATATTTTCCATCTTTTAGTCTCTGTGAGTTGCTTTCTGGATACATTTTTGGGATCTATTTTCTGTTTTACTAATTCTCCTTTTAGCTTTGTCAATTCTCTTGTCAAACCTGTCCACTGAGTTTTAAATTTTATGTAACATATATATATATATATTTTATTTCTGAAAGTTCTACTGGCTTCTAATTCAAATCTATCACTGTTAATAGTTTCTTGTTCCCTGAAAATACATAGCTTATTTAAATCTCTATTCCTTTAAACATAATAAGTACTGTGTTGTAGTCTATGTCAGATAATTCCTATTTCTGAAGTATCTGGGTCAGTTTGTCCTTATTTTTATTGTGATTCTCACTCATGGTGCCTTGTTTTCAAATACACTTGGCTATTTTTGACTGATTGTTCATTCCCTTTGCAAAATATTTGTGGAATCCCCTGAGACTTAGAATGAAGGTTTCTCCTCCCTGAGAGTCTTTGTGATTGCTTTTCAGTGTGTAGGACACACTAAATTTGGGCTATGTGTCCTTTTAAAGGTAAAGCAATTTACCAAGACTCAGGAACAGGTTTTCTTTCTTTCCTCTTCTCCCCATCCCCTGTTTTTTTTTTTTTAAATATATATATATATATATATATATTTATTTATTTATTTATACAAGCACTGGGTACAGTCAGAAGCACGGGAGGGTGAAAGAATTCACCAGAGCCAGAGCGGGGAACAGAACAGGCAGAAGGACCGAGGTACACTGTTGAGGGGAGCAGCGGGTGGCAGGAGAGGTCTGTGCGCCATGTGGGACCTCACCCGACAGCCGGGGATCGAACCGGCGCTGCAGAGGCTGTGGGCAGCTTCACAACCCAGTGCTCAACCGCTGCGCCACCAGGGAGGCCCACCCACCCCCTGTTTTTTATTGTGCAAAGGTGCTTCTCTATTGAGGCCCCTAGAGTTGAAGGAGGGGACATGGCCTTCCTCCCGCTCACCCTCAGTGTTAGAGTGTAGCCCTGTGAGTTGGGTGTTCTTTTTCAGACACCCACTTTGGGTGAGCCTTGGATTGGTTTATGTCCTTTCCCACCCAAAAAGTTTCCATATTGAGCAGCGGTTTTGTCAGGATTAGCAAAAACCCTCAATGCAAAATATTTGTGCTCTATCTGGCTGTCTATTTTCTTTTTACTGGTGTTAGGGGGAAAGGATGTCCTGAGCAAACTCCATACAGGCTTTGTGGACTCCACCCCCACTCCATCAAGACACTGGGAACTACAAATCCCGTGATCCCCAAAGGGAGGTTGTGAGGACCTAAGGGCAGAGTTAAGCAGTCATTTTCTCTGGCTTGTGTTTATAATCAGCCACACGAGTGGGTCTTGCTCTTGGCTAGGCAGCACTTGGTCTTAGTGGGTCATTTGGGATTCCAGGTCAGCAGAATGGGTAGGACGCATTTAAGAATTTATCCCCCCTCTCTTTCTCCCTCAGTTGTTCATTTCCTCATTTCCCCTTCCCTTGTAAATAAACCTTTTGCTAACCTTTTGTGTGTGCCTGCAGTTTAAGTTCCCTTTAAGCCCACGGGTAAGGACCCACAGTCAGGCAACCTGTTTTATAGCAGGGTTGCCCAGTAACACTGGAATCATTATATTGAGGAAAGGGTAACATTAGTAGGAATTTTTCTAACCTTTACAGACTTGCAGTCATTCTGTTTAGTTGTTTTAAAGTTTGCCTGCCTGCTAATTCATCACTAGTTTAGCAGTTCTTTGGTGTATTTACTAATATTAAAATTTCTTAAGAAGTACTTTTCATCGAGAAGTTGGTCCAAAGAACCTAGTTAGCCATTACTGGAAAAAGAAGTTTTATATTTTCTTTGTAAAAATTTGCAACTTAGGGCCTCCCCTGGTGGCAGCGGTTGAACGCTGGGCTGCGAAGCTGCCCGCAGCCTCTGCAGCGCTGGTTTAATCTCCGGCCGCTGGTGAGGGTCCCACATGACACGCAGACCTCTCCTGCCACGCCCTCTGCTCCCCTCAGCAGTATATTTCGTCAGTCTGCCTGCTCTGTTCCCCACTCTGGCTCTGGTGAATCCTCTCACCCTCCCACACTTCTGACTGTACCTGACAGTGCTTGTATAAATAAATAAACAAATCTTAAAAAAAAAATTGCAACTTAAAAAAATTGAATTTTTAAACTAATTAAGAAACATGAATATGGTGAAGAAATCAAAATAGTACTGTTATAGGACAGGGAGAGGGGCAGCCCAAACCCCGCAAACCTGCCTATTCTAAATGGGTTCTGCCATCCGCCGCATCAACACAAAACACAGGAGACTTTAATGGGAAGGAACTTTAATAAACTAGGAAACAATACAGGTAAGGCAAAGAGTCTAGTTTCTAAATGAAGCACCCAAAGTTACCCGTCCCCTGGTGGGTAAAACTCCATCCAAATGGGATCGGCCCAGAGCAAGTCCCCAAAGCCTGCCCCAAGTCTAAAGCATCTTCCAGTGGGGACTCACAGAAAAGGGTCAGAAACAACCAGACAAGCCCAGAAGGAAAAGAGCAAAATCAACATCAAGATAAAAGCTGCCATTGTCACCTCCCCATGGGACTCACAGAAAAGGGTCAGAAACAACCAGACAAGCCCGGAAGGAAAAGAGCAAAATCAACATCAAGATAAAAGCTGCCATTGTCACCTCCCCACGGGTCTCACCCACATCTGTGTCACCCAGTCCACGACCAAAAGACAAGCGCAGCTTCTTCACGTGTCTCTAGGCTCCATGCGCCTCCTCCAGGTCTCCTGGCTCCATTTTGTTTCCTTCCTTCCTCAGTCTCTTCTGCAGCTTCTCCTCTTCCTGCTCAGCTCCACCCTCCCTTGGGTGGGGCAGGGAACCTCCCCCTTTCCTGGGGACCACCCTGTTACAGTACCATAAGGTACAAGGAAACAAAATATAAAATTAAAGCCACTTTGCCCACATGTAAGAGCATCAAGTCTCCGTCTTATCAGGTAATCATTGCTAACAGTTGTTTGTATGTTTTCTTCCAAAGCTTTAATTTGGGGGTTTTTAATCTAAAACACAGATGTTTTTATATGCATACATATGCATATATAAGCATACATATTTTCTATAAGAATATATATATTTTCATAATTCCATAAAATGACATATTTTCCTACAACCTAAAAAAAAAAGAATAATATATCTTAGAGAGCTTTCCATATAAGTACATATCTCATTATTTGGCTGTATCATAATTTATCTCACCAGATTCCTATTAATAAATATTCAAGTTGCTCTTAGCTTTATGGAATTATAAACAGCTCTATGATAAACATCTCTTAGGTAAATCTATTTAGGTAATTGCCCTCTAAGAGGTTATATTAACATGTATTACTCACAGCAAATTGTGTCAGCATCTTTTAATGGTTACACAATTTTTCATCGTGTGGCTGGATTGTAATTACCTTATCCCTCCCCCCAAACATTCATTTCAATCAAGCAAGTACATGGGAAATAATACTTGCTTATCTGTCATAATGTTGCATTCTCATGCCAAGAGTCATATATTTCTTCTAATTCTTGGGTAAGTGTGATCACTGTTTTTATTTTTTATTTTTTTAATTTAATTTGTTTATACAAGCACTGGGTACAGTCAGAAGCGCGGGAGGGTGAGAGAATTCACCAGAGCCAGAGCGGGGAGCAGAGCAGGCAGAAGGACCGAAGTACACTGCTGAGGGGAGCAGCGGGCGGCAGGAGAGGTCTGCGCGCCATGTGGGACCCTCCTCTGGTGGCCGGGGAGCAGCCGGGGATCGAACCGGGTGCTGCTGAGGCTGCCGGCGGCTTCGCAACCCAGCGCTCAACCCCTGCGCCACTGGGGAGGCCCTGATCACCGTTTTTATAGAAAGTTGAAGATCTTTCAAAGATTTATGTATAATAAATAATAACTTGTTAAAGCACAACATCTCTTGGATCAAAAAAGTTAGTAAGACATTATGGACACAGGGGTCATGGCGTGGATTTAAAAAATTTTTCAAATAAAAATATGATATTTTTCAGATGAAATGAGGTTTACATGGGGAAATGTAGGCTTTGGATATTAATGAAATTTTATGGACCAGGAAGTGAAACACATTTCTGCAATAGCTTGTTGAGTAAATATTTTCGGCTTTGGAAGCCATACTGATTCTGTCATAATCACTCATCTCTCCTACTGTAATGTGAATATCTAGAGTGAATATACAGACACTATGTAAGTGAATAATTCTGGTTCTACTTGATACTTAATTTGTAGGCACTCAAATAGGAATTTCATATAATATTTATGTGTCATAAAATAGCCTTCTTTCGATGTTTTTTAGCCAATAAAAAAACATAAAAAAAAATTTCTGCAGATTGTGCAAAAGCAAATAGTAGTCTGTTTTGGTCCATAAGCCCTAGTTTGCCGATCATTGATCTTGGCTTAACAAGAGCACTTTTTTGACAAACTGTTTTCAACATTTAGTTTCAAAATGAACGTTTTTCTAAGGGCTAAAATATGGATATTAAAAATTTACTTGGGCAAATCAGCACAACCCACACCTTAGATCCTCAGGGCTGGGCCTGGAGCCAACTCTGGAAAACCAGGCCTGCTCTGCAACCCCAAGGCCTGCCCTCCCTTCTCTTAGTTCCTCAGAAACATGATGTCTCCTTTCACAGGTCACTTCTGAACCTCCCTACCCACAATGCTGTTCTGCAGACAGAGAGACAAAAAGAACAGGGACCAAGTGAATTTGTAAAGCTCTCAAAAACCTTACAGCATCATTTTCTTCTATTCACCCTGTATCCCAACTTGGAGAAAGGGGTAGTAGAGATTTAACTCTCCATCTCATTTCAGCCTCTTCACTCCTGTGTATCTTTTGTCCTCTCCCTATTCTCCCTTCTTCCCAATGCCAGAATCGTTCCCAGCTAAGGCTGCTGTGAGGGGGGGAAGCTCACATCCTATGTTTACCTTTGAGATCTTTAAAAAGAGACTCCCAGGTTAAGGAGCTCTGAAAACTGGCATCCTCATTTAAACTTCGCAAAAGTCTTGATGGGTAGACAGGTATTATTTCCATTTATGGATAAATAGGGTAAAGTGAGTGGGATAGCATGACTTTGAATACAGATCTAATAAACGGATGACTGACATAGGCCTCCTCTTGACACACTGTCCTCTCATGATGGTTATCATTTTCTGTCCTATAGAAGTAAGTAGGACATTTCTCTGTTAAACAAATGCAGTTTTAAAATACTACTTACTAACCAGGTACAACTTAATCACCCACTCAAAGATCTATTGAGTAGCTACTATATGTTTAGTAATTCTCTTTCTCTCTCTGTATCTGCTTGCTTCTGTGTTATTTGGAATATTTAATTTCAGCGCTTTCACATGCAGGTTTAGATTGTATTTTAGACTCTATTTTTCTTAAGGTCCATACTGCATCCCTTCAAATAAATGTTCAATAATTTTCAAGTTTAAATTTTTCCTAATGATTTTTTCTTTTTTTGATTAGAAGATCTGGGGTGTAGGCCAGAAGTGCGGGGGATGAGAGGATTCACCAGAGATAGAGTGGGGAGCAGAACAGGCAGATCCACTGAAAAACAGTGCGGAGGGGAGCAGTGGGCCAGACAGGAGAGGTCTGCTGCTATGTTATGAGGTAACATAGGTTACCTCCCTGGTCTGGGGAGTGAACTCAGGCTGCAGCAGTGTGATAGCGCTGAGACTTAATCCCTGTGTCACCCTTACCTGATTATGAGGCTGCTGGTGGTGGTTCTTAGTTGCATGGCAAGGATACTGTTACTGAACTTCTGGGCCTGGACCTCCTGGTGACCATGTGGCCTCAGAGCACATCGCTAAGAACTCAGAGTGGCATCTTCGGGTAAGGAGTGGGCAATGTGTCTCCAGTGCTTACAGATTCTGGCACTGGCTGGCATTTGAACATTTAACAACTTCATTAGTTTTTGCCTTGGGAGATACTAACTTTCTGTAATGTGTGAAGACAGCATTTCTCCATGAAATTTTATATAGAACATCCTTCTGATTTGTAGGTGGTTTATTGTAGACATTTCTGTCAAAGATTACATCTGGAATCACTGTATTGTAAAGAACAGATGCATGATATGCACACTTAACTTTCTCATTTGTAAGAGACAAAGCAAGAAAAAAATGTTTTAAAAACTATGGTGATTCTGACTTCCAGTTGCCTCCGTGAACTACACCAGCACACAGTAGATGCAATCAGATTTTAAGGAACCATTTTACTTCTGTAAAACCTGCAAAAGGAATGTGAGAATGATCTTCATAATAACTGATCACAAGGGGCCAGGGATTGAGCAAATGGGTGAGGGTTCAAACTTTCAGATATAAAATGAGTAATAAAATAATTTTTAATAATTTAATGGGTGTGGGGAGAACGCTTGCTTCCTGTCCACCAGTTGTATCTCTCAGATTATTCATGTAACTTGGTACTGATGGGAGAAGTTCTCTGTGAGGGAGAGCACTGATTCCTTTGCCTGCTCTGAAGGGTCACATCTAATGGGAGAAAATGTGCTTTTGAAAGTCTATTAAGTGATAATGATGAACATGACTTTGTTGGTAAAAACAAATCCCAATGTTCTTTGACATTCATCCCTTTAAGATGGAGCCCAATTCTTTTCTTGAACAGCCTTTTGGGTCATAAAAAGTACTGCAGCTCCTGTTTTCTTTCTGGGTTTACCTACTATGGGTGGTAGCAGTTGCTAGTTTTGAGGACACTCAAGCAACTTGGTGGTCCCAAATATTGAGGTATGGAGACTTCTGGCTACCAGTGAGCTTGGAAGTGGGTGCTGAGGACCTCATCCTGCCCTCTTCCTGCCTGGGATCTGGTGGTGGAGAGGCTGGGCCTTAGCATTGGCAGGCAGAGCAGGGCTGGTGGGTGTCATGCACATTTTTAAAAAAATTTAATTTAATTTAATATATTTTTTACATCATTTTTTACTTTTGCACAATGTATGCATTTTCATCTTGGTTATAGTCCCCATGCAATTGCCACCCCCCTTATCTTGACCCTAATCCCTCCTCCCTCCCGTAGTGTGACTCTGTTTTATAGTTGCTTGTTGATTTTGATTTTTAGCTTTTTAAGCATTTATCTGAAAGGGCTGGATTGTGAGCAATGAGAGATGAGGAGGGACAGGATCCTAAACATCAGTCGCCGCCCAAGGTCGCTATATCACCTGCATCCACCAGAGGGCGCAGGTGCTCTTCAGTTCCTGAGCTGGGCGCTCCTGTCTCCGCTGCCGCTTGCAGGTGCATCTCCTGAGCAAAGCCCTCCCCAGGGCTGCAATCTGGTCTACGCAGCTGTTGCATCACTTAAGCGCTTGAAGGAGGGTTTGCTCAGCGGCCTTAAAGGGGAAATTTGCATGTAGACCTCTCACCCTGTGGATAAGTGCGACTTATAAGAAAGGTAAGTGGGCTCAGTTCTGGCTGTGGGACTGAGGAAGCAGAGCTGGGGACATCTCACCATGGCCTGGGATCCTCTCCTCCTCACCCTCCTTGCTCACTGCACAGGTGGTTCCTGCAGGGAATTCTGGGTGGGAACCTGGGTTTCACTAAGAATGATGACCTTCTCCTCCTCTTTTCTCCTCCCTGGGAATGTGTTCATTTTTGACTGATCTCTGTGATGTTCTCTCCTTGCAGAGTCTTGGGCCCAGTTTGAGCTAACTCAACCCAGCTCAGTGTCAGGGTCTGTGGGGCAGAAGGTCACCATCTCCTGCACCCGCACCAGTGGTGACATTGGGAGATACTATGTGCACTGGTACCAGCAGCGCCCCCAGCACCATGATCTATAAAGGTGAACAAAGACCCTCAGGGGTGCCTGATCGGTTCTCTGGCTCCATCGACAGCTCCTTCAATATTGTCTCCCTGACCATCTCTGGGCAGCAGCCTGAGGACGAGGCCGACTGCTACTGTCTGGTGATGACAGCTATTAGCTCACAGTGCTCCAGTCCCACTGGGAAGTGAGACCAAAACTCCTCAGAGCCTCCCCACCCTGGGTCAACCCTCATCTAATGTTTGTGTTGAGAGTATATGTTCATAAGTCCCTGATTTTTCTTTCAAATTACCCCCCCATTTTGATGGATGATTTGGGTTTTTTTGCAACTACTTCATGGAAGTGATCTATTTCAGAGCAGAGTCTCCTCACCTCAGGACTATTGACAGTGGGGGGGCTGCTCTTTGCAGGGAAGACCTTTAAAAGTGTAATGTGGCTCCACACAGCACAGGCTAGTGGCACCCCTCTCCATAAAAACACCTCCAAAAGTTCCAAATATACCCTTGGGGAGTGGGAAATCACCCCATTTGAGATCCACTGGGCTAAAACATGATGTGATCCATTAGGCAAATTTGGCTTTGAGTCCTGCCTGTGCCATTTAGCTGGAAGGGCACAATGCATCATCTTTCTCTTCTTCTGCTCCCCCACTTACTAGATAGCCAAGACACAGAACTCAAACGAGGTCAGAGTACTGTGACCTGATCCTATGGAGTCACCTACAACCAGAGCGAGAAGTCCAGGCTGCAGTCAGACTGGTGTGCAGTTAATATTTTATTTTTTAAAAGGATTTTTTAAAAAAGATTTATTTATGTTTGCATACAAGAACTGTGTACATGCCAGAAGTTTGGGGTGGGAGTGAGAGGATTCACCAGAAACAGAGTGGGCAACAGAACAGGTGGACTGACTGAAATGCACTGCTGAAGGGAGCAGTGGGTAAGACAGGAGAGGCCTGCTGTGCCATGTGGATAGCTTCCTGGCCAGTCGGGGATTGAACATGTGCTGTGCTGCAGTGGCTGTGGAAAGTGTCATAGGTTGTGTCTCAACCCCTCATACCACCAGGGAGGCTCCATATAAGTGGTGCTTTCTAAAAGATCTTTAACAAGCTACCTTGGGAACTCAGTTCAAAAATAGAGCTTTTGGGCCTCCCCGGTGGCGCAGCGGTTGAGCGCTGAGATGCGAAGCTGCCCGCGACCTCTGCGGCGCCGGTTCGATCCCCGGCTGCTCCCCGGCCACTGGAGGAGGGTCCCACATGGCGCACAGACCTCTCCTGCCGCCCGCTGCTCCCCTCAGCAGTGTACTTCGGTCCTTCTGCCTGCTCTGCTCCCCGCTCTGGCTCTGGTGAATTCTCTCACCCTCCCGCGCTTCTGACTGTACCCGGTGCTTGTATAAACAAAGCAAACAAACAAGCAAATAAATAAATAAAAAAAAAACATGCCTCTATTAAATAAAAAAAATAAAACAAACAAACAAACAAAAAACAAAAATAGAGCTTTATGTACCAAAAGAGATACTTTAGTGCAGCAACAAAAATCTTTAAGATACAGCCATTTGGAAGAATGATCCTGGA
This sequence comes from Talpa europaea, assembly GCF_964194135.1. Lineage (NCBI taxonomy): Eukaryota > Metazoa > Chordata > Mammalia > Eulipotyphla > Talpidae > Talpa > Talpa europaea. The sequence goes on along the minus strand of NC_140082.1, from coordinate 60,862,507 downwards.
TAAAAGTTTTATCCCTTGTGTATCTACATTAGGTGTACGTGCCTCATCTCACTTGTCATAATTGTTTGTAATTTCCTCCTGGTTAGCAGTTATAGCCACTCTGGTGTCGACCACCATAGTATCTGCACCCGCCATATCCTCCAGGTCAACCATCATTCCTGACACTACTATATCCCTGGAACCCACTACTTCTGTAGTAGCTTCCACCATGCCCAGGGGACCCAGAGGCACCCATTCGGTTCCTCATGCAAACTTGCCTGTGTAGTCCACATTTAATTCTCTAATCCTGTCCATGATAATGAGGGTATATCCTTCTGTGAAGAACCACGTCCCTCAGACCTGACACCCTGGGTCTTCTCTGTGATCTCAAGTGCAAGCCCTCCCCTCCCCCACACAGAGGAGGCAGCAGCTTAGGGACCATAGAAGGGACAGGAGTCAGGGTTGTGAAGCCACGAGTGTGAGGGAGGCTGGAGGTCTGAGAACAAGGAAGGGTGTGAGGTGTGTGAGGGGATAGAGCAGACCCTGCAGGGTCCTGAGGGGAGGCAGGGGGTGGCCTTCATGCCCAGAGCAGTGAGGGTCCTGAAGGGTGTGAGCAGCTACTGACCTGCCTGAGGTGAAGGAGGAGGATCCTGTGAATGACTGAGGAGAGGATGTGAGATCACAGGTATTTTCTCAAGACCCCCAGAGTCTAGAAGTTTGGGGACATTTGCAAGGTTAGAGCAGAGTTGGAAACTGGTGTGTTATGGAAGCAATCATTTCTGAATTCACCTGCCCAAACAATCCCCACAACATTAAAATTTACTTGTATTAAATTAAGATTATGAGTAAAATAATACAGGGAAGAAAAATTTTAAAATCAAATAAAATATGTGAATATGAATCAAAATCCTGACAGAAATATGTAACACAGATACACAGACACTACAAACTTAAAAGGTCAATTAACATATTAGAGAATTATATTACAGTATTCACAGGTAAGTGTTAGGATTTCCAAAACCTTTATTGAAAGCAATCACTAAATTAAATCTAATCTGTACCCAAAATTAAATATTTAGAAATATTTGCTGAGTTGTTTTCTTTTGAATATGCTATTAGTTTGCTCCTGGAAGTTTCCATTCTGTGACACTAACCTGAGATCCTACGAAGTTCTTCCAATCAGTGCCTGATTTCATGCACATCTGGATCATTTCATTTTTCCTACAAAGCACTCAAAATTTGTTCTATATGCATGTTACACCTTCATAGACTAGGACGCTTTCTGGTAACAGAACCTACAATAGCCAGTACAGTGTCCTGGAACCACAGCACCTGGGATCGGACCTTAGTGTGTGACTAGAGACAGTGACCTGGTGATCTGCAGACAACAGATGGGCTCGCAGGGTTTGGGCCATGGTGAGTATGTGCCCTGTGACCAGCAGGGGGTGCTGTGGGACTATCCTATGGGCCCTACACGAGGCTCAATGAGGATCATTGACTCAGAGGATCTGGGCCTGTGGGCTGGGGCTTGTGCTCCCTGACGGGACTCAGCATCTGTGCCCTCTCTGGCCTGGCACTGTCCCCTGAGCAGAGACCTGTGTATGGTGGCAGCAGGTGCTTCCTCCGAGGGCTTTCCCAAGGGGTGAAGCAATCCCCTCTCTTCCTCTGTGTGGGGTGTGAGCTGAGCTCCAGCCCCAGGGCTCAGAGAGGGCCTGGGCAGTCCCTGGATGAAATATTTGCATGCACAGCCCCTCATATGACAGAGGGTGAGGGAGAGAAGGAGGCCTGGGGCAGTGCAGCCCCATGTGGTACTTCAGGGACAGTGAGCACTATGGCCTGGATGCCTCTCCTCCTCCTGCTTCTCTCTCACTGCACAGGTAGGGACAGGCCTCCGACCCTGACTGTCCCAAGTCTGAGCCATTACCACTGATCCCACACCCATCTAGGACTGATCTTCATGTGCATGTGTTTGTGTCTGCAGGTTCCCTCTTGCAGCCTGTGCTTACTCAGCCGCCCTCCCTCTCTGTATCTCCTGGAGCAACAGCCAGACTCACCTGCACCGTGAGAAATGTGGGGGATTTTGCGATACGCTGGTTCCAACAGAAGCCAGGATGCCCTCCTAGGTTCCTCCTGTACTACTACTTAGATTCAGATAAGCCCAGGGCCCTGGGGTTCCCAGCTGCTTCTCTGGAGCCAAAGACGCCTCAGCCAACGCAGGCCTCCTGCTCATTTCGAGGCTGTAGCCTGAGGACGAGGCTGACAGTTACTGTGCTGCAGATCATGGCAGTGGGAGCAAGAAGTGTCCTTACTGTGTTTCAGGGAATAAGCAAGTGAGACAAACCCCCCTGGGCCCACAGCCCTTGGCTTGAGATTCTTTTCAGTGAGAAATACACTTGCAGGGGAGACTTCTCTGTGAAAAGAGCTGTTCTTTGATTAGAGAAGGAGAAACTCACAGTTGGTTCCCACAGCTTGAGCCAGAAATGGGACTCCCAGGAAGACACTGACAGAGGAAGTAACAGTTCCCACTGCACATCCCCAAGGGGCCTGGGGACACCAAACAGCGATGCCCAATACAACCATCCTCCATGATTCTCCTTTTGTGCATCTGGTGTTTCTAACAACATATCCAGACCTAATACATGCTGCTCAAGAGCCCACGCCCTCGCTCTGACCCAGCCTACACAGTCAATTGTCACAACTGATACAGACTCTCACTAACAAACTCCCTTCCCAGTTCCTTCTCTTTCCTCCTCTGGCTGAGATCGTCAGGCCCTCCCCTCTCTCTGCTGGGCCTCGGGTGGCCCCCCTCTCACGTGAGTGTGTTCTTGTTGGGCTTTCCATTCCCCAGGGACTTGTCTCCAGGAGGAGGAGTCACAGAGACCAGACCTGCTGTGCAAACCTCATCTTCCCATTCCCGCTCTCATCCCACACGCTGGCTCTCTGCTTCCCACACCCTCTTTGTTTTTTTTTTTTTTTTTTTTTTCCTGGTAAGGAGGGAGAACTTCTTGTAAATTCCAAACATGATAAAGCAGAGAAGAGAAAACCAAAGTCAATCTGTTCCCTTGCAAGCTGGGACCCCCGCTCTGTGGCTCGGGGTCTGCGGGAGCTGTGGCTAGGTCGGAGGGAAGCCTGGCTGCGGCCCCCTCTCTGTGCAGAGAAAACCCAGAATAAGCAGGGAAAGGAAGGTGAAATTAAGGTTAGAACCTGAGGGGTGACATACCTCTCCAGTGAGCTCTCCTGATGTCTGCACCTCTCAGCGTCTATACAGCCCACTCTGGAGAGGAAAAGGTGCAAGTTTATTTGGGGGACACAGTATCAGGGATCCCTCTTCCCAGAGTCTTCCTTGTCTTCCCTGAACCAGCCTCGGCTTCCTTGTAGGAGTCACAGAACAGGCCCCAGGCTGTGTTGGGCGCTGGGCCTTGATCTTCACGCCGTGCTGGGCCAGCCTGAGGCTGCCCTTCGGCCTCTGTTCAGCTTGCACCCTGGTCCCAGGATCTGCTTCTGATGATGTCCACGTACTCTGGCCTTGAGCTCGTTCCCCTTCCTCTATGTCACCCAGGTGTCCATATTGCTGGGAGAGAAGGTGCTGGGCTCAGGAGGATGGTCCTGAGTACTGGGCAGGGCTTCAGGAGGTCGAGGATGGAGATGCACATGTCCCCCAGCTTACAGATGTTGGGGTACCCCTTGATCAGGAAGGCTGGGGGAGTAAGGGTAGTTGATGGGGAACTTGAGGTGCCCCTTGAAAGAGCTATGCTTGTAGTAAGTGTGGGGGCCTGAGATGGCTACCTCCCAGTAGCACAGGTCATGCTGGTCCACCAGGGTCACCAGAAACCCTTGATGGGATCCTCCTGCAGGCCCTGGGTTCAAGCAGCAGGACCTTCCGTGAGCTGGGCACCAGCTGCTGGGCACTGGCAGCACTGGAGGGGCTGGAACCAGGGGTGCTGAGGGGGTGCTGGACTGACCAGGCTGGTCACCATTAGGCCTGTACTGCTAAACTTCTGCTATTGTCCCTTCCTCCTCTAAGCTTCTGCTATCGTCTCTGTGACCCTGAGTGTTTCACTTGCTCTCTGCCCCTCAACACACTCAATTATTCTCTTTAACATGAAAATAAAATTATAAAATTTCCTAAAAATGATCAGTTTGTAAAACCTTTCATGTCCATGTGAAATCTATTGATTTATTTACGTTTTCCTTGGAGCGTAAGGACTCATGAGAGAGCAGAGCACCTCTGTTACCAGTTCTACTTAATCAAATCTAGAACATGAAGTATAAGAAAAATCTGCCCATTTTCTTTCCTTGGTGCCAGTGGAAGTCACACGAGGGGCCACTTCTCGTGTAGTTCAGACATTAATGTGATGGAATGAGAACGCACAGCTTCCAGAGCGATTTGGGGTTCATATACAAGTTGGCTTGTCATAAACCCAGAGGGACGACTGGCGCATACTACAAGACATAACTTTATTTTCTCTGTTCCATGACCATTATTTCCCAGCACCCCTCAGGACAGTGTCTCCTCTACACCAACATTTCCTCTGATCTCTGAGTTCACAATCCATAGTCCTTTCCCACAAAATGGGAACATTCTCTCCAGGTCACTCTCAGGCAGATAACTGGACCACAGGCACTGTGTGTGGCTTGGCTGTGGTGTCAGGTAGGGGGAAGAAGGACCCATGTGTGACCACCCTTATCCTGTATTTCCTGTGACCCAAAGACCCCACAGCTATGGGTCTTATGATTGCAGGGAAGAAAATGGGCAGATTTTTCTTTTTCTTCATGTCCTGGACTTCTGAGTAAATGGAGCCTGCAGTAGAGTTGACAATGAGATTCAAGGATGGATGTTTAGGGCAAACCACAGCTCAGGTGTGGAGAGACAACTTGTGGGGTAGGGACCACCTGGCCTCCATCTTGGTTACACACACACACACACACACACACACACACACACACTCCTCACCTCTATATGAATATATATCATCCCAACTTCTGATGTTTGGGGATGGCTCTGTCTCTCTAAAAGTCAGGGCTCAGCCTGTGCTCTCAGCTGACTCCAGTGTCGGAATCTCCAGGAGGAGAATTTCCCTCCGCAGGAAACACCAGCAACATGGAGTGTACCTGGACAAAACAGGAAATGGCCCCAACACCTGCTCTGCTGTTGTGGTGTACAAGGCTTCTTTCAAGTTAGACAAGAGCAGGATGCTTGATGCCCTGGGGCAACAGGTACACATCCGAGATATTCCTGGGAATGTACTTTGCACCCCAGGGACTGCTCAGCAGCAGACCTTAGATTGGAGCCATGGATGAGGGGAGGGAGTACATCTTAGGACTCACCCTCCCTAAAGCCCAAAACCCAGTGTTCAGTGTGACCTGCTCTTTTCTCTGTCAGCAAAAAGGCCAGGATCTTGCTCTTGGGCAGCGGCCTGCATCCTATAGCCTTCTCTGCCACTCCTGTTTTGGTTCTTTATCACTGTAGTATTTCTGACATAACATACTAGGATGAGTTTGTTGCCCAAAAAACTCAGGATGAGTCTCTGCTCCGCACAGTAGCTCAGCCCCACTGACCATCTCTGGGCTCCTGCTGGTCCACGAGGCTAAAAAGCACATTTATTCTGGGACAGCAGCCTCAGGGCTGTGACAGAGCTCTCCTGTGCGCTCAGGGCTGGGCTGTCACCTGCTCAGTCACCTCCTGTGACACCTCCATCCTGCTGAGCCTCTGCTCCTAGGTCTTCCGCCCCAACCCAGAGCCACAGGGACATAGTCCCCTCTTATTTTCACCTCTCCATGACTCAGATGTGGAAAGTTTGAATGAAATTTCTGGTCAATTGTCCCAGGTGATAGAAATCTACTCCTCTAGTTGTGGGTGGTTGAATCAGCAATAGTTCTATCCAGAAAGTACTGCACACAAGGAACAGGGACTATAGCCCTGCCCATCCCCAATGAGCCTGAACCCCAAATCGCTCTGGAAGCTGTGTGTTCTCATTCCATCACATCAGTGTCTGAACTTCATGGGAAGTGGCCCCTCATGTGACTTCCACTGGCACCAAGGAAAGAAAATGGGCAGATTTTTCTTATACTTCATGTTCTAGATTTGATTAAGTAGAATTGGTAACAGAGGTGCTCCTCTTTCACATGAGTCCTTATGCTCCAAGGAAAGTGTCTCAATGATCTGTGTCTCTTAGCCCAGTACTCAGGACAAGGGAGAGGCTTGCAGATAATCAGCTTCCAGGACACATGTTCGGGGCAAAGCACAGCTCCGCTGTGGAGAGACCATCCTGCAGCACCACACCCACAAAACAAAACTCAGGACAAATAAAGGAAGAAACAAGTGACTTTAGAAAGAAAACATTACACCTTTATCCACTGAGAGCAGAAGGCACTGCTTTTCTGTTGTTTTCCCTTCAAGGTTTCAACCACAATTCCCATCAATATAATCTGTGTTTCAGCACAGATTTTTGGGAACAGTAATGATTGTATTTATTTGCATCTTCAGAATGACATTGTCATTGGGTTTTATTTTTATTTTTGTGTAGAAGAACTGGGGTATAGGCCAGAGGTTCAGGGAGTAAGAGGACTCACCAGAGACAGAGTGGGGAGCAGAACAGGCAGATCTACTGAAATACACTGCTGAGGGGAGCAGCGGGAGAGACAGGAGAGGTCTGCCGCGCCATGTGGTTTAGCTCCCTGGCGCTGAGACTTAACCCCTATGCCACCAGAGAGGCCCATCATTGAGTTTTAAAGCAGTTTTATTGAGGAGAATCTTATATAAAAACTATATCTGCATTTTAAGTGCATAGTTGGGTAGGTGGTGACTAACATATAAACCATTTACAATGACTCCGTTATAGTAATTTGAAGTGTTAACTCGTTCAGTCATGTGCACTTTCTGCTCTTGGATAAATGCTACACACATGGTCACTGGCCAAGACCCCTTGGCCACTCTTCCAGGCTGACTTTCCCTCCTGCAGGTGGACGTGCTGGGCTGATCAAGACTCACAGCGGAACTGCTAGGAAGGCAGCGCGCTCCTCCCACAGCTTCACTGCCCTAGGAAAAGAGCTCCTTTCTCCTCAGTGCTGAGGGACCCCAGGAGATGGAGCTCTGGCCACCAGGGAGGAATCACACAAGAGGACAGAGTGTGTCCTGCACAGAAGGAGGGCTGCTCTGGGCTTGGTCCTTTGCTGAGTGAGTTTGTATGAGAAACAGCAGCCCAGTTCTCACTGTTGATACACCTAAGGGAGCCGGAGGCAGACCATCCCGAAGAGGGTGAGTGAAGCATAAAGGCAGTCCTGACATCATGGGGAGGTCAGATGAGTGGCCCTACAGTCCTGGCTGTAAGGCAGGGAGAGTGGACAGAGCAGTGGGGAAGCAGGAGGTGGCTCTGATAGGCCTTGGTCACCATGTCACACTATGTGTCTGGCCCTGGATGCTAAAGGGTCCCTGGGGCTGGATTGCGAGTGTCTGTGTTGTCAGAGTCTGGGCCTACATGCGTCATCTCTGCACCATCCTGCTTCCATCCTGCTGCTCTCTGCTCAGCACTCACATCTGTGACCGTGACCTTCCAACCCCTGGGCCCAAACAGCCCAGCCCTGCATCCTCAAAGGAGGGAACTGACCTAGGGCCCAGGGAGGGATCAGAAAGTTGGGGGTGGGAGTGAAAGGAGATGTCTCATTTGCATGACTACACCCTCCTTCCCTCAGAGTATGAAGAGGGGAAGGAGAGGCCTGGGGAAGCTCTGCTTCCTGAAAACACAAAGAAGTATAAAATTTTGCACATAGATATTCATTGAAGCTTTAGATCTAACCACCAAAACTGAAATCAACTTAGATGTCCTTCAAAAAGTGGCATTTAAAAATATATAGAGGGCCTCCTCTGGTGGCGCAGCAGTTGAGCGCTGGGTTGTGAAGCTGCCCGCAGCCTCTGCAGCGCCAGTTCGATCCCTGGCTACTCCCCGGCCACCCAACGGAGGAGGGTCCCACATGGCGCGCAGACCTCTCCTGCCGCCCCGCTGCTCCCCTCAGCAGTGTACTTCCATCCTTCTGCCTGCTCTGCTCCCCCCTCTGGCTCTGGTGAATTCTCTCACCCTCCCGCGCTTCTGACTGTACCCAGTGCTTGTATAAATAAATAAATAAATAAATAAACGTTTAAAAAAAAAATAGAGAGAGAGCCTCTCCAGTGGCGCATTAGGTTGAGCACAGCGCTGTGAAGCTGTCCGCAGCCTCTGCAGCATGGGTTCAATTCCGGGCCGGCCAGGGAGATTTCCACATGGTGCAGCAGACCTCTCCTGTTGTGCCCGCTGCTCCCCTCAGCAGTGCTTTTGGTCTGTCTGCCTGTTCTGCTCCCCGCTCTGTCTCTGGTGAATCCTCTCACCCTCCTGCGCCTCTGGCCTGTACCCCAGCTATTGTATAAATAAAAAATAAATCTTTAATATATATGTATATTTATTTATTACATCTTTGTTCATTTTGTATGTTTGATTTCTTCCCTCAGGTGAGAAAATGCTGGTGTAAAGATGGAGACCCGGGAGCCAAGGCAGAGACCCAGGAGCCAGGCGTCTTGCTGACATGTTCCTGAGCATTCCCACCACCAAATCATCTGTATACTGTCACCATAGTCTTTTGTGCTCTTCCCTCCTTTTTTTAAAAACCCTCTCCCTCCTCCTGTTACAGGACAGGGAAAGGGGCACCCCAGACCCCGCAAACCTGCCTGGTCTAAATAGGTTCTGCCATCGGCCGCATCAACACAAAACAAATGAGACCTAGTGGGAAGGAACTTTAATACAATTAGTAAACAATGTAGGAAAGGCAAAGAATATAGTTTCTAAATCAAGCACCCAAATTACCCATCCCCTCCTGGGTAAAAGTCCACCCAAGCAGGATTGGCCCAGAGCAAGGCCCCAAAGCCTGCCCCAAGTCTAAAGCACCTTCCAGTGGGGACCCACAGAAAAGGGTCACAAACAACCGGACAAGCCCGGAAGGAAAAGAGCAAAATCAACATCAAGATAAAAGTTTCCATTGTCACCTCCCCACAGGTCTCTCACCCACATCTCCCCACGGGTCTCACCCACATCTGTTTCATTCAGTTCACAACCAAAAGGCAAGTGCAGTTTCTTCACATGTCTCTGCTCCATGTGCCTCCTCCAGGGCTCCTTCTGGCTCCATCCTGCTTCCTTCCTTCCTCCTCAGTCCCTTCTCTAGGTCCTTCTCTTCTCTTTAGCTCCACCCTCCTTTGGGTGAAGCAGGGAGCCTGGAACCACCCCATTGCCTGGGGACCACCCTTTTACACTCCTTCCCTGCAATATGTCTCGGGTCTATAGTTTGCTGCTAGTTTTGTCTTTTTTTCCCTGACGCCTTGTTTGGTTTCTCTATACTCCTCCTATAAGTGAAACCATCCAATAAAAAAGTGGCACTTTTGTACAAAGGGATATTTTTCAGAGCTAAGATAAACAAACTATATAATTACATAATGGTATGTCTACAAATAGATTATATAGCTAAGGAAAAGAAAAGAAAATGAAAAGTGCAACTTTATAGTACTGATTTTATCATATTTGGAAAACACAAATCTCAGGAGAGTGTAAAAATAACTAATTCTGTAACCTGTGGCTGAAGCCCTAGACTGTTACAGGTGGGGGGGCCCCCTGGAGGGAGTTGCTTGTGAGAATAGATAGCCCCAGAAAAATGTTAAAAAGTGGGGTGGAGCGACTGATAAGTGATCTAAGTGACTGCGGAAGGGATCTGGGGAGCAGTCTTCACTGGGCAGTCCTAGTAGTTTAGCATTTGGGGTTAGCGAGTTTGGGCCCCCAATCTTTTAGAAGCTCCTGTGGCCTGGCGAAAAGATGGAGACTTGGGAGCGAAGGCGGAGACGGGAAGCCAGGCGTCTTGCTGACATATGTGAGTGTGGGCGCTTGTTGCGTCTTTGGCTGCTATTGTTTTGAGTGCTTGTCTGGTGCTGTGCTGGGGCATCCCGACAGCGCATGGAGCATCTCCTGTTGTGTTTCCTGATTTCTTTGTGAGTGGAAACGTGACCTATAGTCTGGCTGCCCTGTGTCTGCAGTGGCAGGAAGACTCCGTCTTAGACACGTGGCTAATTGTTCGGGAGAGGAGCTCTGTATCCGCAGTGGTGGGAAGACACCATTTTAACGGTTTTTGTACAGAACTGGAAAACACTCGACACAGCTTTGAGTAAAGTAAAGGCCATTTTTGGCCCCAGAAGCTGTTTTTTCTGGTTTGTTAAAGACACCCTTTTGTTGTTCTTTCCTGAGGCAGAGTAGTCTTGTAACTGCATGCAGGTAAAGAGCTCAGACAGTGACTGGTAAACTATTTGGGCAGTGTTTGTGACCTGTTAAGTGCCTCCTGCTGCCCTGTATCAATTCCAGTAATGTAGAAAAAAAAAAAGAGTTGAGTAGGTGAACCCTTGAAATGAGTTCTATATGATACTGTAATGGTGCAGAAATGTCTAATCTGTTACAACTTGCAGCAGCACAGAAGCTCTGGCTGCATAGAAACATCACCAAGGGGTGGTGACCCCATGACAGGAGACAGATGGGGGTACCCATCCACCTACTCTACAGAAGCAGGAACCAGTTTTCCTCAATGGGTCGGGGGGGGGGTCGGGTGGGGGTAACTGGGAAGCTGCTCCCCTAAGTCACTCTGAGAATGAGGAGAAGCCACAGGAGCAAAAGCAGAAGACACTGTCCTTGAGCCCTGGGCTCCATCATGGAGCTGTTCCCATGGTATCCAGGTCAGTGACTCTGGGGGGGGGGCCCTACTTGTTCCTGGATGGACAATGAGGTGATGGGATGGACAATGGTGGGAGCATATTTCTCACCTCAGAAGTGGAAATGCATGTGTTTAACCAAAGGAAGGAGCCTCGAGTGACCAGGTGGTGATGGATGAGGCGGCAGATATCATGGGGAGTTCATGCTGGTTTCAGGGAGACAAACACGTGCACATGGTCTCCTGGGTTAGCTCATTCATCTCTGTGTATGTGTTTCCTATTCTGTCAATGGAGAAGTACTTATAGTAATGACACCCCAGTAGCAAGGAGTGTGCCTTTAGCCAGAGATTTGGTTTCTAATACCATTGTTTAATAAAGAACAGGCAGGTTGTGTGGAGACATTTTTAATTGTCAGGGAAAGAATAATTTAATACATGCATGGAATATCTTGCTGTGACAAAGAATAAATAGTCATTCAAACATTTATCTAAGAGCAAAAATACACCAGCACGTAGTGTCAGCTCTCACACACATACACACAGGGTAGGGCATGTTACTGAGCACACAAGCGCACTTGAAGGACCCCATTGGGTAATACTGAACAATTGCTAGAACTGGGTGTAACTCTGTGAAACTCATGCTCAGAAACACTACCTCAATGAGCTCAAGGGCTAGAAAGTGTGTCCACTCCTGGGTAATCACCAAACTTCAGGCCCTGACAGGCCTGCATCTTCCCTGGAGGTGATGCTGCTTCCTCCTGCAGGGGGCTCTGAAGCAGGCCCTGCAGGGATACAGGAAGGACAGTTCCTTTTATTTCGGGAGTTCACATGGATCTCCCATCAACACACTTTCCAACCTGCCCCATTTTCTGCTACTTATTTCTAAAAACCACTTCTGTCATTGGAGTAAGTGTCCTTGTTTGAGGCCAACAACACAAAGTATGAAATAGATGTTGTGATCCATGTTTATTGTTTGAAAAAGAAAAGAAATTAATATATAGAAGGAGGAGTATATTTCCCTTACAGAATTTCAAATATATGCATATCACATATAAGTCTATACATGTGTGTGCGTGTATGTGTGTGTATGCGTATATATATATATATATATCAATTTGTGTGTGTGTGTGTATATATATATATATATAAAGATCTCAGGCATCATTTCCTCTCATTAAGTATGCACAAGACACCAGAAACAAGGAAGTCTGACAAATTTTCAGTGTGAGACCAGGTTAAGGGAAAACAGCTAATAAATAGAGCAAAGGAAGCTGGATGGACATTAGGAAAAAAAAAAAAACTTAGAAATTCTGACTGATCTGTGGATATTAATAAGTACTGGCTTAACCATGTCCCCAATATTTCACAAGATATGTTTAAACCCCAGTTATCACAGTGTGACTGTCTATGGAAATAGGATTGCCATTAAGTAAGATGAGGTCAGTAAGGTTCACCCATGTATGGTGTAATTCTTTGCCTCCCTCTCATGCCCTGGTTGGGATGTGGCAAAATGCCTCTCAGTATTTTATTTTATTTTATTTATTTTTTAAAGATTTATTTATTTATTTATACAAGAAACAGGATATAGGCCAGATGCGCAGGTTGGTGAAAGGATTCACCAGAGACAGAGAAGGGAACGGAACAGGCAGACTGATGAAATACATTGCTGAGGGGAGCAGTGGGCTTGACAGGAGAGGTCTGCCACACTATGTGGGACCCTCGCCGGCCAGCCAGTGCTGCAGAGGCTGTGGACAGCTTCACAGTGCAGAGCTCAACCCCTTGCGCCACCAGGGGAGACCCCTCTCAGTATTTTAGAAAACAGAATTATGAACTCAACCACTATTATCAAAGACAACTCTGCTATCACAGGAAAAAATCTAGAAAACGTTGTTGTCTTTTTATTGTTCAATCATGAGGCATTTTCCAAATATATATGATCAAGTCACAATATGATAGAGATTCCAGGTCCTGAATCCCCTTAGTTTAGAACTAGAGAAAGAAATTTTAAGGAGGGGAAGGGTCCTTGTATAGTAATAGTTTATTTATATCAATCCTTATACTGCAAACAATTTTAAAATTAGACTAATAAAAAATACATTTTGTCATAAATATATCATAGAGACACAAGAAAAGTCACAAATTTCCAGGCTAACAATGAGGACAAATGAAGACACAGAGTGAGAAGCAGCAACAGTGGACGTGTCTGTTGAGAGCATTTACTGTCCTGACAAACGCAGGCATTGAACGCTAAGGCCTGTACAGTGGGGCCTGTGAATTCAATCAAAGATGCTGATACCACAGATAATCTTTGTAGATTTTCATGAGGTCTTAATATTCAGTGTACCTGGCAAACTTTAACCTTAAACTTGGTTTAGATTAGAGTCTGGTATGACACCAGGTAACTGGTGTAGCAAGCTCAAACATTAGCTACCCTGAAATGCTGGTAACACAAGGACTGTAAAACAGACCTGGTTTGGGGAGCTGTGAATTCTCTTCATCTTCTAATTTTTGCTCAGTTTTTCTTTATAGTGTCTATTTTTTCATAAACTAGTATTTTCATGCTCCCCCCCACCGTTTTGCTTTGTTATCTATGTCTATAGCTTTTAACTCACTGAGCTTCATTAAGGTGATTATTTTTTAATTTGGAGTTACTGGTTAAGCCATTTGTAGGCTCCATTTCTTTGGGGTCATTTCCTGGGACTTTTTTATTTCCTTGGCTGCTGTCATGTTCACCTTTTCCTTCCCCATCAGGCAGACTTGTGTGGGTGTCTATGCATCAGAAGGGGTGTCAGCTTCCCCGTCTTTATAGATGGTGTTGACAAGTCAGGACCGTCTCTGTCAGGTCCCTGGGCGGGTGCTGTTATCCCTGAGACTGAGTCAAGCAGGGTTGGAGCCGATGATGTGTTTGCATCCAGGTCTTTTCTGTAGTGCCATGGTTGGCAGGGCCATGAACCAGGGCTCAGGTGGGTGTGCACCATGTCTGCTTCCTGAGGGGACTGTGCATCCTGTAAGACCATGGTGAATAGGGTTGGCCCTGCAATGACAAGTGTCTGTGCATCCTGTGCATCCTGTAAGACCTGTGCATCCTGTGCATCCTGTAAGACTGTGCATCCTATAAGACCGTGGTGAATAGGGTTGGCCCTGCAATGGCGAGTGTCGGCCTTGTAGACAGCAGTTCTGTGACCCTGTGCAGACGGGTGTGACTCACTCCTGGTAACTGAATGTTATTGTCCCATGGCCACATGGGAAAGGGTGGTGTAAGGACAGAGGGTGCTTTAGGGCCCACAGGCAAGACAGTTTTGAAGTTCTGCCTCTTGGGCACAGAGCAATTCCCCATATGGTTTCCTGTACAGGCAGCAGTGAGCACAGACCACTCTACACAACGCCGGATATGGTTACAGGGCTCTTTCAAAATCACAGTCAGACAGAGGTCAGCAAGTCTACCTGCTGGGGTACCCACAGGCTTATCTTCTGCCAGGTTCCTGAATGAGCTGCAGACACCAGCAGGGCTCTCCGTTTTGGGCCATGGTGAATGTGTGCTCTGTGACCAGCAGGTGGTGCTGTGGGACTGTCCTGTGGTCCTCATAGCTGCTCAGCGTGGAAATTCACATGAAGTAGCCTGGGCTGGGGGGCTGGGTCCTGGACTCCCTGATGGGGATCCAGCAGCTGTGCCTCGCTGACCTGGCACTGTCCCTGAGCAGGGACCTGTGTGTGGTGGCAACAGGTGCTTCCTCCCAGGGCTCTCCCAAAGGATGAAGCAAACCTCTCTCTTCCTCCAGTGTGGGGTGTGAGCTGAGCTCCAGCCCCAGGGCTCAGAGAGGGCCTGGGCAGTCCCTGGATGAACTGTTTGCATGCACAGCCCCTCCTGTGGCAGAGGGTGGGGAGAAAAGGAGGCCTGAGGCAGCCCAGACCCAGGTGGTGCTCAGGGGCTGTGAACACCATGGCCTGGACCCCTCTGCTTCTCCTGCTCCTCTGTCACTGCACAGGTGGGGATAGGCCTGGGGACACCACATAGCACTCCACCCTTACCAGCACCTCTGAACCTGAGCCTGAGATCCTTTGCCCTGGAACACTGCCCCATCACTCATGAGTGTGTGTTTTCACAGCTTCCCTCTTGCAGCCTGTGCTGACTCAGCCGCCCTCCCTCTCTGCATCTCCTGGAGCCACAACCAGACTCACCTGCACCCTGAGCAGTGGATTCAGTGTTGTGGATTATGGCATAATCTGGTACCAGCAGAAGCCAGGGATCCCTCCCTGGTTATCTCCTGTACTACTACTTAGATTTAGATAAGCACCAGGTCCCTGGGGTCTCCAGCTGCTACTCTGGGGCCAAAGACACCTCAGCCAATGCAGGCCTCCTGCTCATCTCGGGGGCACAGCGTGAGGATGAGGCCGACTACTACTGTCAGATCTGGCACAGCGGTGCTTCTCCCTGTGATACACAGAGATGGGGAAGTGGGACAGAAACCTTGACCTTGGGATCTGTGACCTTGACTCTTTTGAGTTTAAAATTACCTCAGTACACAGTAATTGTTCTTAGAGGAACATTCAGATCACAATATCTGTCCCCCCCAAATTTCTTTTCTTTTCTTTTTTTTTTAAAGATTTATTTATTCACACTAGCACTGGGTACAGTCAGAAGCGCGGGAGGACGAGAGAATTCACCAGAGCCAGAGCAGGGAGCAGAACAGGCAGATGGAGGAAGCACACTGCTGAGGGGAGCAAAGGGCGGCAGGAGATGACTACGCGCCATGTAGGACCCTCAACCGGCAGCCGGGGATCGAACCGGCACTGCAGAGGCCATGGGCAGCCTCGCAACCCAGCGCTCATCCGCTGCGCCACGGGGGAGGCCCTCCCCCCAAATTTCTATTCAGTGTTTCTGAACTCCAGGAAACAAAAAACAAAAGTCTCATGATGTTGTAGAAACTTTGTCTCATGATCAAAGTTTTAGCATTCAGAACCAATTGATCTGGCTTTTTTTCCTTTTTGAGATAGGCCTCAGTCTCCTCGAGCTTCTTGGTCAGAGCCCAGAGCCATTGGTAGGTGGAGCGTCCCCATAGCATGGAGGGCTCAGAGCAGAGCCCCATAGCATGCCCAGGGCTCAGAGCAGAGCCCCTCCTCCCCAAGGTTGAGTCGTGGGGTAGGTGTGGGGTGAGGACATGTGACAGGAGAAACTCCAGTCCAGAGTTACCCACTCACCCCCAAGCCCCTGACCTCTGGTGTGAAGTTGAGATGGGGTTACACCTGGGGACAAGGGTGAACATGGGGGCAGAAGCTACAAATCCTGTGGGGGATACTTAGGCCCTCACCTCTCTCCCTCTCTCCTCTAGGCCTTGGGTCTCACCCCCTCTTACATGAGGTTTTCAGAGAAGAGTGAATGTGTTCTTGCTGTGCTTCTATTCCCCACCCTCCTGTTTCACATGCTGGCTTTCTGATCCCTAACACTTTCAACCAATTTCTTCTATGTGAAAATAAAACACTACTTTTTCCTGAAAGCTATCTGGTCAGCCAACCTTTGAGTGTGGTTATATGAGAATTGTTAATTATTATGCCCCTTCAGAATTAACTGATGTCATGCAGAAGTTGTTATACTAAACCACAGAGGAAGGGTTGGGGCATATTTCACGAAGAACCATTATTTTTCTGTCCCATAATCACTGTTTCCTATGACCCCTCAGGACAGTATATGTCTTCAGGTCCAAGAAGTACGAAGAAAATCTAGATGTTGGAGTCTCCGGACATGTCCCCTCCCGTCTTTCCTAAGGGGTATCTAGTCACCCTCTGCCCATCTTCTCACTCTCCACTCTCAGCTCTGACTCGGGGGCTCTAGGTCTTTCTTTCCAGTAGCTGCAGGGGATCAAGATCCACCAGAGAGCAGCCCCTTCACCTGACAAAACAAAGTGCATCTTCTCAGCTTCCTTGGGCACTTGTCCTGCCTCAGTCTCTCTGTTCTGAATTTTTTTTTTAAAGATTTATTGATTTATTTATACAAGAACCAAGGTACAGCCAGATGCGCGGGAGGGTGAGAGGATTCACCAGAGGTAGAGCAGGGAACAGAACAGGCAGACTGACAAAATACATTGCTGAGGGGAGCAGCAGGCATGACAGGAGATGTCTGCAGCATCATGTGGGACCCTCGCCGGCCGGCCAGGATTGAACTGGCATTGTAGAAGCTGCGGCAGTTTCACAGCACTGTGCTCAACCACCTGTGCCACTGGGGGAGGCCCTCTGTGTTCTGAATTCTAGACCCGTTCCTGTGTCCACCTCTCCTGCATCATGTTACTTATCTCTCTCTCCTCGGTTTAGATTGTGGATGGCTCTCCATCATCACTTGACCACATGACCAGGCCCCTGTCCACTCAGTGCTCACATTGTCTGCTCAATGCTCCCCATGATCCTGCCCTCCTGCACCCTCCCACAGACCTCTGAGCAGCAGTGGCCTCTTTGGTCTCCCTGCTCCAGTGTTGACATGAGAAAGGGAGATCCCTGGGCTCCCCACCCTCATGTCTCTTCTTCAGGGTCAGCTTTTTGAGGCTTGGTGAGGCTGTTCAGTTCAGCCTGGCATTCCACAGCACCACTGTGCACAGCACCAGGGAGATGCTCCATAAAGAGTTTCCATTCATTTGATGGGTTAATTTTGGAGCTGAAAAGAAATGAATGATCAAGTCACAAGCATAGGTATGGACTTCAAATGTACATTTCTTAGAAAAGAATAATGTCTACAGCCTCCTTGATGGTGCAGGCGGTTGAGCGCCGCACTGTGAAGCTGTCCACAGCCTCTGCAGTGCAGGTTCGATTCTGGCTGGCCGGCGAGAATCCCACATGGCGTGGCAGACCTCTCCTGTCTCACCTGCTGCTCCCCTCAGCAGCGTATTTCTGTTGTCTGCCTGTTCTGTTCCCCACTCTGTCTCTGGTGAATCCTCTCACCCTCCCGTGCATCTGGCCTGTACCCTGGTTCTTGTATAAAAATAAATAAATCTTTTTTTTTAAAAAAGAAAAGAATAATGTCTAAAAAACTACATATAGAAGATTGTTGTTATATTGCCTCTTAAAAGCAGCACAATCCAGTGATGGTAAAAAGATCTGTGATTGATGGGAATTCGATGAGGGAATAGGAACTTGAATATATGAAGCACAACAATTTCTGTTTGAATGTCAATGAATGTGAGATCCCCAGCTGCCTTTGTTCTCAGGGATATTGTCTTGGCGCCCAGAGTTCCTGCTGGTCAAGCTAAAATGTAGAGTTAGGTAGGGGCCTCTCGCCAGGACAAAAGTCCTGGTATGAGGAACATACTGGGAAACCAGTATCTGCTGAAAACAGCTGGCAAACTGTATGGCCAGATTAACAGAACTGGCTAGACCACCTTGACAGGAAGTTAAATGAGAACAGAAACGAGAGTTAGGATGCTTTGATCATCAGAAACAATGGAGTCCCCCAGGCAACAGCTCCTATTCTCTCCCCACTAGCTAGTACCAGACAATGATGCATCCCCAATACACATGTCCACCAGGACACCCCACCACATACTCACCCACCTTTCCTGAACCTGCTCCTCAGTAAGGGTGAGACTGCCCTTGACAAGGCGCCGCACGTCATGAGGGGCTGTCCCTCCAGGCCTGCTCTGCTCCGGGTGTGCGCCCCTCTAGGTCTCTCTCTCTCTACTTGGACTTTGAGTTGTCTTTCCCCCATCTTGCTCTGCTCCCAATGCTGCTGCCCCGCGAGGCTCCTGAGACCTTGCCACATGGTGGCGATTATATCACACTAGGGCATTGCCAAAGCTTATGGGAAACTTAATCATAATAACAGAACCCAATTGTGCGCGTACTGAAAACATTTAGGAAGTTTAGGGACCCAGTGGAGAGCAGAATATGGCAAAATCCACCATGAACCAAACCTTGAAAAACACCTTTGGAAAAGTCCGTGCAGGAACACATTTGCTTCGGGGATATTGTGCAGAGCCATCTTTGGGTAAGAGTGGTTCCCAGAAGTGGGTTGTGTTTAAGCCCCTTTGCAACTGTCCTTCGGATCACCATTCCAAGCTTCAACTTTGAGCATTGTGCCAGACATAGAGCAAGAATGTAGCATCAAACAGTGTGTAATACATACCCAGGAGGTTTCAGCTGTAACTCATCACTGTACACACTAGGATGTCTGTGCCTCCCAGTGAACCATGGCCTCCTTTCAGATCTGGTGATCAGGACTTACTCAAGACCGGGTAGAATGGAGATGTTTCAGATAAATAGTACGGTCCTTATGAAGTTTTGCTAGCTACTCACATTTCCTTAATACGTGCGGTCATAAAAACCTGGGAACATCACTCTAGGATGAAGAAACCCCCAGTCTTGTGAGCCCACTGAAGATCTAGATGTTTAAGAAAAAGACAGAAATTGCATTTCAAAATATCAGCTTCTATTGCACAATACCCCAAGATTAACTTCGTGGTGAACACTGGACCCCGGGACAATGCGTACAGTTATGAACTTTTCTTGGTAATTGCTGCAACCACACTCTTTTTCTCCTTCCAAAGTCTAGGTAAGGTGTCCAGGATAGCATCTGAAACCACATTTCCGCTGCTCACAACTCTCCCCAATTTGGGAATTTGGTTTTGATTCCATGGGGGGACATTTTTGATTTTGGCTTTAATTTTTGATTTTAAGTGAATCTTTTGTCTCTATGCTTTTGCAGGTAGATTTGGTGAACAGAATATTTCAATGAGAATAAAAATGCCTTTCCATCAGGCAGTGGTGAAAAGAATCTAACTTCAGAAAACTATGGTTTGTCCTCATAAG
The DNA here is from genome assembly GCF_964194135.1 of Talpa europaea. Classification (NCBI taxonomy): domain Eukaryota; kingdom Metazoa; phylum Chordata; class Mammalia; order Eulipotyphla; family Talpidae; genus Talpa; species Talpa europaea. Next base: position 60,843,028 of record NC_140082.1, on the reverse strand, counting down.
GACTCAGAGAGGAAGCTCTGTGTCTTTGCTGTCAAGAGCAAAAATGCAGTTACACAAGACATTTCATTTGGGTTAGATAAAAACCTAAGGGAGCTGTGTCCGTATGTACATGCCTGCATGTCTTTCCAGTCGAGTCTAATTGTTCTGGCCGCAAGACAGCACCTGTACTAATTATGAGCTCAAAAATACAGTGGGAACTGGTTTAGGAGCTTCCAGGTAGTGTGGTCGTGGATAATCTGTGGTTAAGGAAAACTGATTTGGAATTTAATAGCTTGGTTTGGAACATGTGTATATGTGAGAACTGGAAGTATGACTAAATTATCTAGATTTTGATTAGAATGTCACAGTGTGATCTTCTGGAAGTTGAGATTGAGCCAAGCCAAAAAGAAAAGTGCCTGTTGCCAGGGTTCCAGAGACCACCCAGTAGAACAGGGAAACTTACCTCCACTGGAAGTCCTGGAGACTCCAGAGAGAAAAGCCTTGGGAGCCTAGAGAAGACGAAAGCTCCCTAAAGGTCTGATGACACCACCCCGAGGCCTGGCTCCCAAAGCCAGCGCAGGCTGAGTGTTGAGAACTCAATGCAAGTTACGGAAAGTTGCAAGAGAACCGTTAGAAATACTGCTTGGTTATTCTGTCCTATCCACTCATGTAAAAATAAATCAAATGGATTGGAATTAGATTCAGTTTACTTTGTTGTACTAATTGATAGAATTTGGATAGAGGTAGAGAGAAAAGAGATTCAACAGTAGCTTCTACTAAACATTTTTGAGAGTTTTTTCCATTGGACTTTTGGTACTTGAGTATTTTCTAGTAATGGAGGACTTAATTCCATGTAGTAAGGATTCATTACACAGGATGCCCTTTAAAAATGTCTTCCCAAGTTTGCGCGGAAGCCCCGGTGGCAGGGCCGGAGAGACACCCAGGCCCCATGGCGTCCGTGGAAGCCAGCGGCAGCGGTGGGAAAGGGCAGGGGGTCGAGAAGCCCCTCACTTATTATCGATTGGAGGAGGTGGCGAAGCGCAACTCCCCGGAGAACATATGGCTGGTGATTCACGGGCGAGTCTACGATATCACCCGCTTCCTCAACGAGCATCCTGGTGGAGAAGAGGTTCTGCTGGAACAAGCCTGCGCAGATGCAAGCGAAAGTTTTGAAGATGTGGGCCACTCCTCTGATGCCAGAGAAATGCTCAAGCAGTACTATATTGGTGATGTGCATCCGAATGACCTTAAACCTCAACATGGTAGCAAGGATCCTTGGAAAAGTAATGAATGCAAAAGTTGCTGGTCATACTGGATTTTCCCCATCATAGGCGCTGTTCTCTTAGGTTTCCTGTACCGTTATTACACGTCGGAAAGCAAATCCTCCTGAGGAGACCATGTTGAAGTCTGGAAAGCTTATCCATTTGGGAGTGAAAACTAGAGACTTGTTTGGAGGCTGGAATGGTGCCCTCTTTTAGAATCCTGCCAATTGTATTTTTCCCCCTGGGAGCCCAAATGGTTGTCCAGACACCCACCTCAGATCAGGGGCGATGTCCTTCATCTTGGAGCTTTACTCCCAAAGTACCTGCTCATTCTTCGCGTTTCTTGCCAGCTTCCCCTCTCTCCTCTGCTTTCCTCAGTACCTTCACATTTTTGAACTTTCTTTTACAGTTGCAATCCGTATGTCCTAGTGCATTGCTCTTGGGTAAAAATGCGTTCCAGTCTTTGAGTGCGCATTAGACATTCTTAACAGGGCAGCCCATTCTGGTTTTGAAGCTTATCCAATTTTTCTTTTAAACAAAAATAAAATTCTGACTTAATTATTTTTCATAAAGGATTTTATTCATGAAGTTGCTCACCTATAACTTAAGACACAGGTGCCAAATGATCATCTTCCTTGTTTCTATTTGTTAAGACTGCCAAAAGGCATCTCTCCTGCTTCCCCAGCTAAAGTAGCAGGTAGCTTTTGCCTCCCCTAAGACTAGGCTGTTTTATTCCCAAGTTTGTACTGGACAAAGCTATATTTCTTTATTTCTTGGGAAAAGGGAGAGATGATGAATTGGGGTGACAGAGTGAATTCACAGTCATCTTTCCTTTGAAAAATATGACTTTAGAAAAGCACCAAAGACTCTAGCCTTCTCTTTCACACCAGTTTCTAGTCATCTTTTCCTCCTCCCACCCCGCCACCATCTTTTATTGGTAAAATAATAAGTTTATAATTATTTCTGTAGAGCTTTGCCAGACCATTTTGCTGCCTTTCTGTTTATTGATTAGGAAAATTTTTATTCCCCTTTTTACAAAAGAGGATCTAAATTGATCCGAGATACAGTTTTCTATCTTATTTGCCCCTGTAAAGCAGCTCCATAGTAAAATGGCGTTTGAAAATGCAAGATTGTAACAGGACCATTTTCCATTTCACTTCTATTTCATCTGGCTCCAATTTGTGGTTTTGTTCTGTTTTTCCATTGAGAATAAAAAACTGGTAGTTTTTTTTAAAAAAAATAAATAAAAATGTCTTCCCTATCTATTTGAATTTTCTCTCTTGCCCCCATGGTGTAAGGACCGGAGGCCAGGTCATGTGTATATATTGTCCTCGGACTCATTGATAGTAGTTTGCCCCATGGACCAGACAGCTACTCACCTGAGACCCAGTTCAGCCTAAGCTTACAAAAAAACAAAAACAAAACAAGACAGCAAGTTGTTAAGTGCCCTTACAAGCCATTCTACTGACTGTCAGTCTTAGCGCTGCTGGCTTGGGTGCTTTGTTAGGTTTACTCTGTGGGTGTCTCTTCCCTGGCTCCTGTTATTGGAAGAGAGCACAGTGGGCATACCCGCCCCTGGTGGTGAGCGCTAGCACTGCAACCCAGAAATTCTTTAGTATTTTTTTTCCTTCTGAATTGACAGGAAATGAGGTCCATATTACTCAAAAGATATTATAGCAATTTCATTAATAGTACTCTGTGGCCAAATTTTCTGTCCCTTTTCAGTATTTCCCTGGCACAATACTTTTTACTTTTTATGTGAAATTTGGTTATGTTTTTGGTATTTAGAAATATACAGAAGAAAGGAGCCCACAAACATTTAGAATATTGAGAGGTCATTTCTAAAACAAGTATGTGTCTATTTGTCAGGGTTCCCCAAGACCACCTTAAGGTTTAGTAACTCACTAGGATGTCTCACAGGACTGCACATATAATCTACTCAATGACTGTGATTTGTTACAACAAACGATGCAAAGCAAATTCTGTGAAGGGAGAAGGCTCACGGGACAGCGTTCAGCAGAGGCTAGGTACAGAATTATGAGGGTCTTCCCTCTATGGAGTCGCAAGGGACGTGTTAATTCTCCCAGGGCAGGGTGAACACACAGGCACCCTGTGCCTGGCACATGCCAAGACTCCAGATTCCCAGAAAGAAAGCAGGTGTTCAGCATAAACTACATTTGTCATACAAACCATTTAAGTGTAGAAAACTTTTCTTATCAGGGATTGGTGGGAATGCTCCTGCCAATTGAACTTGAACTTCTCAGATGCCAGTTAAGGGCCAATCTTGCAAGCAGGTCCTACAAAGCAAACCCCATCTGTCAGGAGTGGGTAGAGGGTGCCAGTCCCAAGGATGTTCCTTCCCCCAAAGTAGCTTTTGGCAGGAATCAAACACTAGGGATGCAATCAAGTTCTGCCTTAGAAACAGAGACTCTAGCATATTCTGTCCAGAATGCCAGACAGAGACGGGGGAAGCTACTGCAGGCTGGCAACCGCTAGCCATATGTAGCAATGGAAACCCCTCTCGCCCATTCAGTGGTTATTGAGAGAACAGTAGGAGGAGTTATTGAAATGCTCCATTGTTTAATGGAATTTGTTGAATGCATTCTAGAAAGAATTGATGAAATCTCATTAGTGTCAAGATTGTTTTTATAAGGGGAGCATTAATTATGACTAAGAAAGTAAATTCTGAGTTGCAGATGCTCAATATTGTATTTACCATGATTGTCTTTTGAAATTAATTTCATCTGACAAATTTGATTCTTTTACATGGAAGTTACAAAATGTGCTTCTAGCATGGGAACAGGTGGAATTGTTATATGTAGTGTAAAAGAAGAAGGGAAAAATTGAGAACATTCACTGGACAACATTTTAAAAAGTCATTTCTCAAAAGATCCAATATGTAATTTTGAAGTGGAAAAGGCAAATTATGCCATGAAAGATGGTACCGTATGTTTCAACAAACCACATTTGAAGAAAAATATCCAGAATTATTAATTTTGTGGCAGGATTGTTAGCCCATAATGCTAAAGTTCAGTGTTTTCTGATTGATGAATGTTTAATGAACAAAGAATGAAAAAAGTGAGACGAGACTACAAGATATAGAACAGTGTGAATGGACTGTTGAAAGGGGCAAGTGAAAGGGGCTTAATGAAAGGGGCTTAATGAAAGGGGCAAGTGATTTAGAGTTTTACAATTTGTTTTGGACAAACAACGCATAAATTGTAGCTATGTCTCTATGCTTGTATTTTGTCGCCTACTTCTGACAATTCTACCCATTCTGCCCCAAATATAAGACGCTTTTTTTAAGAAAATGAATCCCATTTATTTTTTTTTTTATAGAGGCATGTTTTATTTATTTGTTTGTTTGTTTTGTTTATACATTCACTGGGTACAGTCAGAAGCGCGGGAGGGTGAGAGAATTCACCAGAGCCAGAGCGGGGAGCAGAGCAGGCAGAAGGACCGAAGTACACTGCTGAGGGGAGCAGCGGGCGGCAGGAGAGGTCTGCGCGCCAGGTGGGACCCTCCTCTGGTGGCCGGGGAGCTGCAGGGGATCGAACTGGCGCTGCAGAAGAGGCTGCGGGCAGCTTCGCAACCCAGCGCTCAACCGCTGCACCACCGGGGAGGCCCGAATCCCATTTATTAATGAAAATATATTGTAGCCAAAAAAGACAGGAAAATATCAACATTGTCCAACTCTTCGTGCAAAGAGGAAATAAAATGAAAAGCATTATAACAAATTATGGAAAGATCATAAAGAACGTTGTGTAAGATTTGTGGAATGTGCCCCCAAATTTCACAGTTTTCAATGGTCTCATCACTTCATAGCACAAAAAGAGAAAATAACATATGTTGACATCTCTTGGTGTTTCACCCACGGGGTTGCATATTTTTATATCTGGTTCAATCTTCCTACTATTTGTGTGGTGGCTACTACTCTAAGCCCTTCCTTCATAGTATTTTGCCTATGAGTTGGAAACTTTTCCTTGACCCTCTCTTTATGAACTAGTCCAATTTTCAAAACTGGACTGTGTTAAGAGTTGAAATTATGCATGAATGTGGCAATGGATGCAGAGAAGTGATTGTGACATATGGTGGAAGAGGGAGACAAGGGGATTGGTCATCATTACCTTTCAGGGAAGTGTCTGTGTGTTGCTTCCACTAGTTAGAGGGGATGAAAGAGGGAAAGCATCTACATTCCTCGTGACTAAAATACCGCACAGATACAGGTCCACTGCGCCCGTCCCTGGTGACTGAGACACTGGCTCTAGATCTGAAAGGAATGTCACCAGTCTCGTGCTTCTTACCTACAACTATCCTGTAGTCAGTTAGGGTCAAAGACATTTTCATCACAGTGATTAACAATATTGGACGAGACAGAAAAATAGCAAATGCAGGGTGGTGGCAACAGTTGGTAAATACTCTGGATTTACGTGCCTTGGAAGAAGGGTTTTAAACAGAATTTCAGTCAGTGTTTTGCATGCTTTGTAAAGAGAGCAGCCTTAATACGCACCCAGCGGCTCACTTTGGAGAAGTCTCAGGGAATTAGTTGAGGAAAACAGCTGGACAAATTGACAGCCATTCAGGAAAGGCTTCACTTGTTCTAGGCTGTCTTGGAAGAAGAGTTTTGTTTGAGTTTGAGGGGTTGTCGTTTGCTGCGTTTGAAAGGCTTGAAGACCCTTTTCCGGGAGAGGCGCGCGGGCTTATGGGAAACGTCCCGTGAGCATTTTGGCGCCAGCCCCGGAGCCGCTGAGGCCTTCTGCGCATGTGCGCTGTGGTTCCTGGGTGCAGGGTTCAGGGGCCGCGGGGCCTGCGGAGAAGGTTCTGGAGCCTTCTGTGGCTGGAGGCCGAGGCCAGGGTACCCGCGAGGAGCGCGCTGGGGCGGGCGGCCGGGAAGCCCCGCCGGGAGGGCGGGTGGAGGAGGACGCGGCTTTGCTCCTGGCCCCGGGACTCCTGCCCCGTCTCACCAGGGGGAGAGGCGGCGCGGCCGGCGCGGGGACCAGCGACGCCTCATTGCTGGTCTCCGAGGGGGAGGGTCGTGCAGGCTCCGGATGGGCCGGACGAAACTGACCCGACACAGCCCGGGTGAGCGCTTCTCTCTCCCCAGGACGTCGTTTGCCACTGCGGGGGGCGGGGTGGGGGTTTCGGATTTCCCCGAATTTCCTTCACTAATGCACCCGTGCACCATCACCACAGTCCCCTGTGCTCCTCCCTCGCTCCCTCTGATCCCTCTCCCTGGACCTCCCCTGCAGGATGTCTCTGATTTGTAATTGCCTGTTTTTGCTTTGTTGTGTTTTGTACTGTTATTTTTTTTTTTTTTTACACTGATGTCTTATTTGGTTCCCCTATATTCCTGCTATAAGTGAAACCATCCGATATTTTTCTCTTTCCTTCTGGTTTATTTCACTGAGCATAATTCCTTCCACCTCCATCCATGTTGCTGCGAATGGCGTGAGTTTATCTTTTTTGATTGCTGAGTAATATTCCATTGTGTACAAATACCACATCTTCTTGATCCAGTCATCTATTTTTGGGCATAAGGGTTGTTTCCAGGTTTTACCTATTGTAAATAGTGCTGCAGTAAACATAGGTGTACAGGTGTTCTTTGAATCAATGTTTTTGTGTCCTTTGGGTAGATCCCTAGGAGTGGAATTGCCAGGTGATATGGTAGCTCCATTTTTAGTAGACTGAGGAACCTCCAGACAGCTTTCCACAGTGGTTGGACCAGTTTGCACTCCCACCAGCAATGTAGGAGAGTTCCTTTTTCACCACATCCTCGCCAACATTTGTTGTTGCTTGTTTTTTTGATATGTGCCATTCTTACTGGTGTAAGGTGGTATCTCAGTGTGGTTTTGATTTGCATTTCCCTGATTATGAGGGATGTCAAATATCAATAAGTTGATGAAGATAGAAACCATACCAAGTCTTATCTGACTGTAAAGGTACTGAGCTACAAATCAACTACAAAAGGAAAACAAGGAAATGTGTACTACATGGAGACTGAACAGTAGACTACTGGATGATCACTGGGTTAATAAGGAAATCAGAATATACCTTGAGACAAATGATAACGAGGGCGCAACCTTTCAGAACATATGGAACAGAGAAAAAGCAGTTCTAAGAAGAAAGTATATAGTGATACAGGCCCACATTAAGAAAGTAGCGAAAAAAATGCAAACAACCAACCTTGTTTCCTCATCACAAGGAAGTAAAAGCTTGAGAAATGACTCATTAACGGTGGCTCGGCCCTGTTTCTGGTGGCCAGGAGGGCAGAGGGTTGCTGAAGATCACTGATGTAGAAGGAGGCCCTATCAGGCCCTGATATAGGAGGCCCTATGAGCTCTATGGGGTTTGAGTCTGCTTCTGAGGTGCTGGTGGCTGAGCACTGTTGGGATTCACTTCCAAGATGTGTCTGGAGGGCTGCAGTGAAAAGGAGAGCTGGTGCCAATGGACTGAGTCCAAGAAGTTTGCCTTTTCCTCAGGACTTCCTGCCTCCTCTCTGCCACCTTGCAGTACCTATTACTTGAGCTGCTGGTCTACACCATTGAAGGCACATTTCCGCAGCAGAAGAATCACTGCACTCCTGCTACATCACTGGCAGCTGGAGCTCTGTGGATCTTCTTGAGACCCTTTTCTTGGATGTTGCCATATCTAAGCTGCCTTGAGTCAATACGGTTACTGAAGCTTTCCTTTGAGAATGGAGGAGGAGCCCCAGAAAAACCAGCCAAAAAAACCTCATCATGGCACAGCTCAGGACTTCAGAGAGGCCTCCTCTCTTCCTGGGTAGTTCGCTGCCTCTAGCACCCAAAACTGGCACTGCTAGAGGAATCAACCACTGATTCAAGAGCCAGCAATCTCGCCACAACCCACCAGCAGCCAAGCTCCAGGAGGGTTTGGAAACTTTCACTTGGGATAACCAGGGGTTGCCAAGCAATGCCAGTAAACTTTCACACAATGCCAGGGAGGGCCACCCCCCCCACCCCATCTAACAGTTGGGTAGCCATCTGTGTGTCTTCTTTGAAGAAGTGCTCACTTAGCTCTTCTACCCATTTTTTGAGTAGGTTATTTTCTTATTGTTAAGTTGCATGTATTCTTTGTATATCTTGGGTATATCTGCCCTTTGTCAAATATGTTATGTGCAAATAATTTCTCCCATCTTTTATCGATATTATTTTATTGGATTATTGTTCTTGTTTCATAGAAGCTTTAAAATTTTTTGTCTTCTGTAGCTTTAAAAATGTCTTTTTTTGTATCACTCTTATTTATTGCAACTTTTTATTTTTTTACTGATTTATTTATTTATTTTTTACATCATTGTTCATTTTTAAATAATATCTGCTTTCCCCCACCCCCTCAGGTGTAGTCCCCATAGAGTTTCCTTCACCAGTGCTCCCATGCACCATCACCACAGTCCCCTCCCTCCTTCTGATCCCTCTACCTCCTCGTCCCCTGCAGTATGTTTCTGATTTATAATTGCCTGTTTTTGCCTTGTTGTGTTTTGTACTGTTAATACTTTTCTACACTGATGTCTTATTTGGTTCCCCTGTATTCCTGATAAAAGTGAAACCATCCGAATTTTTCATTTTCCTTCTGGCTTATTTAGCTGAACATAATTCCTTCTAGCTCCATCCATGTTGCTGTGAATGGCATGAGTTTATTTTTTTGATTGCTGAGTAATATTCCATTGTGTATAAATATCACATCTTCTTGATCTAGTCATCTATTTTTGGGCATAAGTGTTGTTTCCACATTTTACCTATTGTAAATAGTGCTGCAATAAACATAGGTGTACAGGTATTCTTTTGAATCAATGTTTTTGCGTCCTTTGGGTAAATCCCTAGTAGTGGAATTGCCAGGTGATATGGTAGCTCCATTTTTAGTAGACTGAGGAACCTCCAGACAGCTTTCCATAGTGGTTGGACCAGTTTGTACTCCCACCAACAATGCAGGAGAGTTCCTTTTTTACCACATCCTCCCCAACATTTGTTGTTGCTTGTTTTTTTGATATGTGCCATTCTTACTGGTATAAGGTGTCATTTTGATTTACATTTCCCTGATTATAAGGGATGTTGAATAATTTTTCATATGCTGTTGGCCATTTGCATTTCCTGTTTGGAGAAATGTCTTTTAAGTTCTTCTGCCCATTTCTTGACTGAATTGTTTATTTTATGTTTGTTGAGTCATATGAGTTCTTTGTATAGCTTTGTGATCTGTTACTAATAAGTAGAATGGAGTGCAGATATTTTTTTCCCAATTAGTGGGGTGTCTCTATTTTGGTTCATCTTTCTTTTGCTGTACAGAAGCTTTTCATTTTGATGTAATCCCAGGTGTTTATCTTTTCCTTAACTTTCTTTGCATTGGGTGATGAGTCTTTAAAGATGTTATTGTGATGTATGTCTTACAGTGTTTTACCTACATTTTCTTCTGTATATTTTATGGCTTCTGGTCTTATGCCAGTTCTTTTATCCATTTTGAGTTGATTTTTGTGCATGGTCAGAGGTAGTGGTCTCATTTCATTTTTTTGCATGAAGTCGTCCAGTTTTCCCAGCACCATTTATTGAACAAACTGCCCGTGTTCCATTGCGTATTTTTTGCTACTTTGTCAAAGATCAGTTGTCCATATAAGTGTGACTTTATTTCTGGGCTCTCCATTTGGTTCCATTGGTCTGTGTGTCTGTTTTGGTTCCAATACCAAACTGTTTTAATTATTATGATTTTGTGTTATAGCTTGAAGTTTGGAAGTGTGATACCTCCTTTCTCCTTTGTTTTCATCAGTAGGGCTTTGGCTATTCATGGCTTTTTGTGGTTCCATATGAATTTCATCAATATTTGTTCTATTTCTTTGAGGAATGTCATTGAGAATTTTATTGGAATAGCGTTGAATCTGTATATTACTTATGTTAGGATGGACATTTTAATAATGTTAATTGTTCCAATCCATAAGCAGGGGATGTCTTTCCATTTCTTTGTGTCTTCTTCTATTTCTTTTAAGTGTTTGATAATTTTCTTTGTAGAGGTTCTGCACCTCTTTTGTTAGGTTTATTCCCAAGTATTTGATTTTTTTTGTTTCAATCATAAAAGGAATGGTTTTCTTGATTTCTTCTTCTTCAGATTGATTGTGTATAGGAAGGCTACTAACTATTGTGTGTTGATTTTGTATCCTGCTACTTTACTAAATTGTTTGATTATTTTGAGTCGTTTTTCTAGGAGTTTTTAGGGTTCTCTATGTATATTATCATATCATCTACAGATAGTGACAGTTTTATTTCTTCTTTGCCTATTTGGATTCCTCATATGTCTTCTCTTGTCTTGTTGCCCTGGGTAAGACATCCAGTATTATGTTGAAGAGCAGCGGTGAGAGAAGACTTAAAGGAAAGGCCTCAGCTTTTTGCCATTGAGAATAATATTGGCAGTAGGTTTGTCATATATGGCTTTTTATCATGTTAAGGTACGTTCCTTCTATCCTGAGAATTTTAAGGGCCTTCATCATAAATGGATGTTGGACTTTGTTGAATGCTTTCTCAGCATCTATTGATGAGATCACAAGGTTTTTGTTTTTCTTTTTGTTGATGTGTTGGATTATACTGATCAATTTTCATATGTTGAAACATCCTTGTGCCCCTGGGATGAATTCCACTTAATCATTCCTTTGATACATTGTTGGATTCTGTTGGCAAGGATTTTGTTGAGGATTTTTGTATCAGTGTTCATTAGGGAGATTGGCCTGTAATTTCTTTTTTGTGCTGTCTTTGTTGGTTTTGGTATTAATATAATGTTGGCTTTGTAGAACGTATTTAATAGTATTCCTTCTTTTTCAATTTTTTGAAAGAGTTTGTGTAGGAATAGGCACTAATTCACTGCTGAACTTTTGGTAGAATTCATTTGTGAAGCCATCTGAGCCTGGGCTTTTGTTTTTGGGGAGTGCTTTGATTACTGCCTCAGTTTCACTGCTTGTAATTGGTCTGTTTTGGTGTTCTATCTCTTCTTTGTCCAGCTTTGAATGATTATATCGTTCTAGGAATTTGTCCATCTCTTCTACATTGTTGAATTTGTTTGCATATAATTGTTCATAGGAATCTCTGATTATTCTTTTGATTTCTACTGTGTCTGTTGTGATTTCTCCTCTTTCATTTATAATATTATTTATATGTGTTTTCTCCCATTTTTTCTTTGTAAGCCTGGCTAGAGGTTTGTCTCTTTTGTTTATTTTTTCAAAGAACCAACTTTTGGTTTCAGTGATCTTTTGGTTGTTTTTTTTAAATTTTCATTTCATTTATTTCTGCTTTGATTTTTATTATTTCCTTTCTTCTACTGGCTTTAGGGTTTTTTTTTTTGTTGTTGTTCTTATTCTAACTCTTTGAGATGTGAGATTAGGTTGTTTGAGTTCTTTCTTGTTTCTTGATGTGAACCTGTATTACTATATATTTTCCTTTTAATACAGCTTTTGTTGCATCCCATACATTCTGGAAAGTGGTGTCCTCCTTGTCGTTCAAGTCAAAGTATTTTTAAATTTCTTCTTTGATCTCCTTATTAGTCCAGTGGTCTTCTAGTATGGTTTTCAATCCCCATGAAGTGGGAGGGTTCCTTGTTTTCTTTTCATCATTTATTTCTAGTCTGATGCCTTTATGATCAGAGAAGATACTTGGGATGATTTTGATCTTCATGTATATGTTGATGTTGGTCTTGTGACCCTGTATGTGTTCTATTCTGGAGAATGATCCATGCGCGCTTGAGAAAAATGTGTACTCGGATTTTTTTGGGTGCAGTGTCCTATAAATGTTTGTTAAGTCCATGAGTTCTAGGTCTTTACTAGGGCTCTAGTGTGTTTGTTTATTTTTTGTCTCATTGATCTGTCCATTGGTGACAGTGTGGTGTTGAAGTCTCCCACTATAAATGTATTTTCTCTAATGTCTCTTTTCGGAGCTGATAATAATTGTCTAATATATTTGGTGTGCCTTCATTTGGTGAATGTGTGTTGATGAGTGTTATTTCTTCCTGGTGTATTGTCCCCTTGATCATAATGAGTGTCCATCTTTGTGTCTTTTTATCTTTTTTAATTTGAAGTCTATTTCATCTGATATAAGTATAGCTGTTCCTGCCTTCTTTTTTGGTCCATTTGATTGTAGGATTTTTTTCCCAACCTTTTACTTTCAGTCTGTGTTTATAGTTTGTGGTTAAATGTGTTTCCTGGAGATAGTAGAAAGTTGGATTTTGTTTTTTAATCCAGCCTGCTACTCTGTGTCTTTTTATTGATGAGTCTAATCCATGTGAGCTTTAAGGGTGCTCTGAGACCTGGGATGTGATTGCGAAGGACACACCAGACAGGGGACTGCTGTCAGCTACAAAGCAGTAATTCTTTATTTTTCTCAACATGGTTATATAGGAATCATGAACAAGGACATCTAGTTTTACCATAAATTAGAGTAAACAGAATGACCTTGCCTTGCATGCCATATATGTGAGTCCAACATGCCATACACATGAGCCCAAGGACCCCATGCATGTGAGCCCAGGCATGCCATGTACGTGAGCCCTTGGGCTTATCCAGACATGCCTTTTTTGTGAACATCTGCTATGCTAAGTTACGACTGAGGAGACTTTCAAGGAGGGCACAAGTACAGGGCGTCCCTCCCAGGCAGTTTGCCATCCCGGCACACGCGAGTCTGCTCAGTGTTTCTGTTAGCCCTTTTCCTTGTGATCCTCAGGTCACCTCTCGATCATCCTTATGCAAGAAATCCATTTACATTTAGAGTTATTATTGATATGTTGGCATCTGTATTTGCCATTTTGTTAGTCTTTTTTGTGATTTTATTCCTTGCTTTATTCCGTTCTTCTTTTTCATTCCTCTGTTGCTTTTAGCTTTAAAACTTCTTGTAGATTTTTTTTGGAGTGGGGGGTAGTTGTAATCAATTTCTGGAGTTTGTTTATCGGAAGGTACATATTTTTTCTTCATAGAGGAAGGAGAACTTTTCAGGGTAAAGTATTCTTGGTTGGCATTTGCTGTCTTGAAGTTTGTTGAATATGTTACAAAATTCTCTTCTTGTCTATAGTGTTTCTTCAGAGAAGTCTGTGGTTAACCTGATTGGTTTTCCCTTATAAGTTATCTGTTTCTTCTCACTTGCCAGTTTCATTATGTTTTCCTTGTCTTGGACTCTTGTAAGCTTTACCATTATGTGTCTTGCTGTAGCTTTCTTTTCATTGTGGTAATTGGGAGTCCTTCTTGCTTCTTGTATGTCTATATTCATCTCCTTTTTCATGCTTGCGAAGTTTTCTTCAATTATCTCCCTGAATAATTTCTCAGTTCCTTTGTCTCCCTCCTCACCTTCTGGCATGCCTATAACGCTTACATTTCCTCTCTTCATGGAGTCTGATAATTGTTGAAGACTGTCCTCTTGCTTCATCCTTTGCACTTCTCTCTCCTTTTCTCTCTTTTAAAATATTTTATATAATTCTTACATCATTTTTCATTTTTGCACAATGTGTGCATTTTCATTTTGGTTATATTTCCCATGCAATTGCACCCCCCTTATTTTGACCCTAATCCTTCCTCTCCCCGCCCCTCCCCCACCCCCAGTAGTATGTCTCTGTTTTATAGTTACTTGTTGATTTTGATTTTTTCTTTATTATAGTTAGTCTTTTTCCTGGTCTCTTATTTAGGTTTACTAAATTTCTGCTATGAGTGAGACCATCCGGTATTTTTCTTTTTCTTTCTGGCTTATTTTGCTGAGCATGATCCCCTCCAGCTCAATCCATGTTGTATATTCCATTGTGTATATATACCATGTCTTCTTGATCCAGTCGTCTATTTTTGGGCATTTGGGTTGTTTCCATAGCTTAGTTATTGTAAACAGTGCTGCTATAAACATATGGGTGCAGGTGCCCTTTGGAATTAATATTTCTGTGTCCTTTGGGTAAATACCTAGGAGTGGAATTGCTGGATCATATGGAAGCTCTATCTTTAGTAGGTTGAGGAATCTCCACACAGCTCTCCATAGTGTTTGGACCAGTTTGCACTCCCACCAGCAGTGCAGGAGAGTTCCTTTTTCTCCATGTCTTCGCCAACATTTGTCGTTGCTAGTTTTTTAAATATGTGCCATTCTCACTGGTGTAAGATGGTATCTCATTGTAGTTTTGATTTGCATTTCCCTGATTACAAGTGATGTTGAACATTTTATTTATATGTATGTTGACCATTTGTATTTCCTCTTTGAAGAAGTTTCTTTTTAGCTCTTTTGCCCATTTTGACTGGATTATTTTCTTTGTTTTTGTTGCATCTCATCAGCATTTTGTAGATTTTTGTGATCAGTCCTTTATCATTAGTACTGTGTGCAAAAATTTTCTCCCAGTTGGTGGGGTTTCTCTTTGTTTTTGTTATTGTCTCTTTTGCTGTGCAGAAGCTCTTTAATTTGATGTAGTCCCAGCTGTTTGTCTTTGCCTTCACTATCACTGCTTTGGGCGATGTGTCTGTAAAGATGTCTTTGAGGTGCATGTCATGTAGTGTTTCGCCTATATTTCCTTCTATATATTTTATGGTTTCAGGTTTTATGTCTAGTTTTTCAATCCATTTTGAGTTGGTTTTTGTGCATGGTGTGAGGTCAAGCATCATTATTTTGCATGTAGCGACCCAGTTTTCCCAGCACCATTTATTGAACAAACTTTCTTTGTACCAGTGCATATTCTTTGCTCCTTTGTCAAAGATTAGTTGACCATAAATCTGTGGGTTTATTTCTGGATTTTCTATTCAGTTCCATTGGTCCGTGTGTCTGTTCTTGTGCCAATACCATGCAGTTTTGATTATTACGGCTTTGTAGTATAGTTTGAAATCTGGGAGTGTGATGCCTCCATTCCCTTCCTTTTTTTTTTCAGGGGAGCTTTGGCTATTCTGGGTTTTTGGTGGCTCCATATTAATTTCATCAATATTTGTTCTATTTCTTTGAAGAATGTCATTGAAATTTTTATTGGAATAGCATTGAATCTGTAAATTGCTTTTGGTGGGATGGCCATTTTGATAATGTTAATTCTTCCAATCCATGAGCTGGGGATGTCTATCCATTTCTTTGTGTCTTCTTCTATTTCTTTTAACAGTGTTTTATAGTTTTCTTTGTATAGGTCCTTTACTTCTTTTGTTAGGTTTATTCCCAAGTATTTGATATTTTTGTTTCAGTAATAAAAGGGATGATTTTCTTGATTTCTTCTTCTTCAGATTTATTGCTATTGTTGATTGTGTATCCTGCCATTTTACTAAACTGATTGATTAGTTGAATTAGTTTACTGTGGAGTTCTTGGGTTTCTCTATGTATATTATCATATCATCTGCAAATAGTGATAGTTTGACTTCTTCCTTGCTTATTTGGATTCCTTGTATGTCTTTCTCTTGTCTTATTGTTCTGGCTACAACTTCCAGTATTATATTGAAAAGCAGTGGTGAGAGTGGACATTCTTGCCTTGTTCTAGATCTTAATGGAAATGCTTTCAGTTTTTCATCATTGAGAATGATGTTGGCTGTGGGTTTCTCATGTATGGCCTTTATGATGTTGAGGTATGTTCCTTGTATCTTGAGAATTTCAAGGGCTTTATCATAAATGGTTTTTGTACTTTTTGAAAGCTTTCTCAGCATCTGCTGATATTATCATATATTTTTTAAATTTCTTTTTGTTGTTGTGTTCAATTGCATTGTTTGATTTTCCGATGTTGAACCATCCTTGTGTCCATGGAATAAATCCTATTTGATCATGGTGATTATCTTATGGATACATTGTTGGATTCTGATAGCTAAAATTTTATTGAGGATTTTTGCATCAGTGTCCATCAGAGAGATTGGCCTGTAGTTTTCTTTTTTTGTGTTGTCCTTGTTTGGTTTAGGTTTTAGTGTAATGTTGGCTTCATAGAACGTGTTTGGTATTATCCCTTCCTTCTCAATTTTTTGACCGAGTTTGTGAAGGATAGGTACTAATTTGGTTCTGAATGTTTGGTAGAATTCATTTATAAATTCATCTGGTACTGGGCTTTTGTTTTTGAGAAGGGTTTTGATTAGCATTTCAATTTCACTGCTTGTTATTGGTCTGTTTAGGTGTTCTGTGTCTTCTTTATCTAGCTTTGGGTAATTATAGAATTACAGGAATTTGTCCTTCTCATCTAGATTGTTGTGCTTTCTCCTGTTTTTCCTTTGTGAACCTGCCTAGGGGTTTGTCTATTTTATTTATGTTTTCTAAGAACCAACTTTTGGTTTTGTTGATCTTTTGGATTGTTTTTTTTTTTTTTTTTTTTTTTTTTAGTTTCGATTTCATTTATTTCTGCTTTGGTTTTTATTATTTCTTTTCTTCTATTGGTTTTGGGGTTTTGTTGTTGTGCTTTTTCTAGTTCTTTGAGATGTGAGATTAGGTTGTTTCTTTGAGTTCTTTCTTGTTTCTTGATGTGAGCCTATATTGCTATATATTTTCCTCCTATATTACTGCTTTTGCTGTCTCCCATACATTTAGGAAATTGGTGTCCTCCTTGTCATTCAATTCAAAGAATTTTTAAATTTCTTCCTTGATCTCCTCATAAGTCCAGTGGTCTTCCAGTAGTGTGGGTTTCAATCTCCATGAGGTCGGAGAGTTCCATGCCTTCATTTTATGGTTTATTTCTAGTTTGATGCCTTCATGGTCAGAGAGGATGATTGGTATGATTTCAATCGTGGTGTATCTGTTGATGTTTGTCTTGTTTCCCAGTATGTGATAAATCCTGGAGAATGATCCATGTGCACTTGAGAAAAATGTGTACTAGATTTTTTTGGGTTTAGTGTTCTATAGATGTCTGTTAAGCCCATGAGCTCTAGATCCTTACTTAGAGTTTTAGTATCCTTACTTATTTTTTGACTTGTTGATCTATTCATTGTTGATAGTGGTCTGTTGAAGTCTCCTACTATATTATATGTTTTCTCTGATGTCTATATTCAGAGATGATAATAGTTGTCTGATATATTTTGGTGCTCCTTCATTTGGTGAGTATATGTTAATGAGTATTATTTCTTCTTAAAGTATTGTCCCCTTGATCATAATGTAGTGACCATTGGGGTCTCTTTTTACCTTTTTGAGTTTGAAATCTGTTTCATCTGATGTAAGTATAGCTGTTCCTGTCTTCTTTTTTGGTCCATTTGCTTGTAGGTTTGTTTTCCATCCTTTTACTTTCAGTGTATTTTTATCTTTTGTAGTTAAGTGAGTTTCCTGGAGACAGCAAAAGGTTGGGTTTGTTTCTTAATTCAGCCTGCAACTATGTGTCTTTTTATTGAAGAGTTTAGTCCTTTTACATGTAGGGATAATGTTTATATGTTAGCATCTGTATTTGCCATTGTTTGACTTTTCTCTGGCTTTATTTATTCATTTTTCTAGTAATTTTTTTTTTTTTGGTCTTGTTTTGTTCTTATTCATCCCTCTGTTGGTTCTGGCTTTAAGACTCCTTGTAGTATTTTTTGGAGTTGGGGTTTAGTCATAATGAAATTCCAGAGTTTCTGTTTGTCTAGGAAGGTCCTTATTCTTTCTTCATAGAGGAAGGAAATCATTGCGGGATAGAGTATTCTTCGTTGACATTTGTTCTCATGGAGTCTGTTGACTATGTCCCTCCACTCTCTCCTTGCCTGTAGTGTTTCTTCAGAGAAGTCAGATGTCAGCCTGATCGGTTTTCCTTTGTATGTTACCTGTTTCTTTCCTTTTGCCATCTTCATTATTTTTTGGATTCTTGGGAGCTTTACTATTATATGTCTTGCTGTATTTTTCCTTTCATCATGGAAATTTGGTGTTCTTCTTGCTTCTTCTATGTCTGTTTTCAGCTCCTTTTTCGTGTTTGGGAAATTCTCTTCAATTATTTTCTTAAGTATTTTCTTTCTATGTCTCTCTCCTCTCCTTCTGGGATTCCTATAACTTTTATATTTCCTTTCCTCATGGAATCAGATAGTTCCCGAAGTCTTTCTTCATTCTTTTTCATTCATACTTTTCTTTCCTTTTCTGTTTGGTTCTTTTTATTTCTGTGTCTTTGAGAGTACTTATTCAGTCTTCCATTTCATCAATTCTGCTATCACTGCTTTCCCCACAGTTCTTTAGTTCTTCCATTAATCCTTTGATGTCCTGCATTTCTTTCACTTCTCTCTTTAGGGACTCAATTTCATTTTTCTAATTGTTGATTATTTTCCCCTTATCGTTGTTTTCCTTAATCACAGCAATTTTAAATTCTCTTTCTGGAAGGCTCAGAAGTTCTTTCAAGTCACTGTTGTTGCAATCTGGTGGGTGATTTTCTTTTTGTGGTGTCTTTTTCCTGAGGACTTGCTTGGTTGCTTGTAGTTTTTCTTCTCCCTGCTGCTTGTTTTCTAATTTGTCCTATGTGTGAGGACACTGTGTCACCGGTACTGGCTGGCATCTCTTTGATGTGCTCCTTCTGGGATGTCAAACTGGTGGCCCAATTGAGTCCAGTACTGTTATGCCAGAAGTCCAGTAGGGAAGTGGTACTATGAATAATGGTTGCTGTCTAGAATATTTCTTCCTTCTATGTTTGTTTAATTCCAAAGGTGTGTCTTAAGTCCCACAGGCTGCCCTGGAGGTGGGTGGGGTGGCTGGATTGCTCTCTGGGCTCCAAATCACTGGATTCCCCTCTGGGCTCCAACTTCCTGCCAGGAGGGAGATGGCTTGTGGGGACCTTCAGTTAACCTCTGGCTGCGAGGGCAGCCCTCTCCCAGTTCCAAGCAACCTTGGTTGAAGCAAAGGACCCTATACTAAAATGGCAAGTCAGAAGTGCACTTTCCTGTGCCTGCGGTATGCCCTGGCAGTGGCTGCCCACTCCCCCTCGGGGCTCTGACTGCTGGCCAGAAGGGGCCTGGCGTGAGGGGGCTTCCCAGCTCACCTCTGGCTGTGGGGACAGCCCTCTCTCAGTTAAAAGTAGTTTTTGTTGAAGAAAGGTCCCTATTCTAAAGTGGCAAGTCAAAGTACACTTTCCTGTGCCCGTGGTCTGCCCTGGTGGTGTCTGTCCAATCCCACTCTGGGCTCGGGCTGCTGGCCAGATGGGGCCTGGTGTGAGGGGGCTTCACCTCTGGCTGTGGGGGCAGCCCTCTCCCAGTTTCAAGCAGTCTTTGTTGAAGCGAAGGTCCCTATTCTAAAATGGTGAGTCAGAAGTACATTTTCCTGCGGCTGTGGTCTGCCCCGGCAGCGGCTGCCCACTACCCCTCTGGGCTCAGACTCTCCTTTTCTCTTTTGACTCTTTTTATTTCTGTATCTGTGATAGTACTGATCCATTCTTCCATTTCATCGATTCTGTTTTCATTGCTTTCCCCAGAGTTCTTTGTCTCCTCTAGTAATCTTTTAGTATCCTGCATTTCTTTTCTTTCCTTTCTTAAAGTCTCAGTTTCATTCTACAGTTCAATGATTATTTGTCTCAAGTCATTTTTTTCCTTTTTGTTTTCTTTCTGCTTGTTAATCATGATCGTTAATTCTCTATTTGACAGGATGATAAATTCTTACATGTCATTGCTGAGCTCTGGTGACTGTTTTTCTTTTTGTGGTGTGTCCTCCTCCTGCAAACTTGCTTGCTTATTTATTTTTCCTTCTCCCTGCTGTTTGCTTTCCAATTAGTTCTATGCGTTGGGATGTTGTGCCACTGGTGTTGGGGGGCATCTCTTTGGGGTGCTCCTTTAGGGGTGTCAGAAGATGTTTACCAGACTGAGTCCAGCACTGTATGCCAAAACTCCACCAGGGTATTGATGCTCTGTTGCTGGGCACTGTCCCTTACAGTTCCCACCCTCTGTATTTACTCATTTTCAGCAGGGAAGTAGCTAGTTGGTGATTTTGCTCTAGTCACTAGGTGGCGCCAGAAACCCATACTTGCTGCCTGTGCTTTTTCCAGTGGTTCTCTGAGAAACTGAGGCGGGGAGGGGAGCACCTCAACAGAGAGGCTCTTGTTCAAGCTGGGTGCTGTGTTTGCCCTGTGTTCACCAGCTGCTGTGCCCACAGCTGTATGGATCCCGTGCCCTGAATTCTGAACTCTAGATCTCAGTTCCAGGTGTAGCACAACCAACCCATACCGGGCAGGTTCATTAGTGGTTCTAGCAGCTGTATTGGTGTCTTCATGCTCTCTGCTCTTCGTAGCTGCACTCCATCGCACTCTGCCAGTCTCTGCCGCACACCTCGGTTCACTCCACTGCACTCCTCTGTCCTCCACACTGCACTGTGCCACACCACACCCTCTGCACCACACCATGCCACGTATACCACACCATTCCACGCCACGTGGTGTCAAGCTGTTTGGCCAAGTGCACATGTGAGGTGGGAGGGCAGAAAAGCCTGAAGGCCCCCCGCCTAGCCCCACACAGGGCTATCAGATCCAAAATGCTGGCTGTCACCCTGTGCAGTGGCCATTGTTATGGCATGTCCCAAGCCCCAGATCCTGCTCCTTGCTCTCAGTTCCAGAATGGAGTCTTGCCCCATGCCTTGTTTCCTTTCTTACCCCCGTTTGTGTGGTCCACCTCCTCTCAGAGCCTGAGGGTTGTTTTGGGATCCCTGGCATAGTCCAGTTTAGGTGTCCGCAGAAATGGTGCCTTTTGCACCCTGCTCCCGTGCCTGGGTGCCTGGTTTTTGATTACTCAGTGAGGGTCATTCACCTCAGTGATGGTTCCTGCCCATCTCCCCACAAACCTAGGTTGGGGCATGGTGACCTGAGCAGATGCTATCTGCATATGCTTTTTGAGTAAGCACGCAGGCTTTTCAGCACAAGCTTACCAACTGGCCTTGGGCTATTTGTAGGTCTCTCCACTGAGTCCTTATCTTCCTCTAATGGAGCTGGGAGCCATTCCGCTCACCTCCGTGCTGATTACTGCACAGTTCTTCAGTTTCTGTTCATGGGGTGCAGTGCCTGCAGTAGTTCCTTTCCACTCATTTTCCCACTTGATCTGTAGTTTGTTCTTGTAGTTTTTTTTTTTTAATTTTTTTTTTTAAGATTATTTATTTATATAAGCACTGGGTACAGTCAGGAGGGTGAGAGAATTCACCAGAGCCAGAGCGGGAAACAGAACCGGCAGACTGACGAAATACACTGCAGAGGGGAGCAGCGGGTGGCAGGAGAGGTCTTCGCGCCATGTGGGACCCTCACTGGAGGCCGGGGATTGAACCGGTGCTGCAGAGGCTGTGGGCAGCTTCGCAGCCCAGCGCTCAACCGCTGCGCCACCAGGGGAGGCCCAATTTGTAGTTTTTTTTAAATTTTCCTCCTTTCTGTTGGTCGAAGTGTGCCAGCTTTGTGGGTGGGGGAGGGTAGCAGGGTTCTGAGCTTTCCTCTCTTCTCATCCTCTTTTTGGGCAACTTTCCTCTTTGGGCAGTTTGCCAGAGTCGCCCTTTATCTTCCATGTCCTGGTTCTCACAGGGACCTGCCCTTTTCCTCCCTATTAACATTTTTTTTTTTTTATGGGAGGGCTTACTCACCCAGTTTCCCCGCTGCCATTTTGACTGTCTCTCGTATCACTCTCTTAATGATGTTGTTGGTGACCAAAAGATATTAAAAAGATAAGCCTTCTTCCCACTGTATTGTGATTGTATTGCTACAGGGCAGGAAGAGGGTCATCCTAGTCCCTGCAAACCTGACTGCTCTAAATAGGTTCTGCCATGTGCCACATCAACACAAAACATATGAGACTTTAATGAAAAGGAACTTTAATACAATTAGTAAATAATACAAGAAAGGCAAAGAATATAGTTTTCTAAATCAAGCACCCAAAGTTACCCATCCCCTCATGGGTAAAAGTCCACCCAAGCAGGATTGGCCCAGAGCAAGGCCCCAAAGCCTGCCACAAGTCTAAAGCACCTTCCAGTGGGGACCCACAGAAAAGGATCAGAAACAACCAGAAAAGTCTGGGAGGAAAAGAGCAAAATCAAAATCAAGACAAAAACTGCCATTGTCACCTCCCCACGAGTCTCACCCACATCTGTGTCAACCAGTCCACGACCAAAAGACAAGTGCAGTTTCTTCATGCGTCTCTCAGCTCCATGTGCCTCCAGGCCTCCTTCTGGCTCTCCTTCCTGCCTCCTTCCTTCCTCAGTCTCCTCTGCATCTTCTTCTTATCTCAGCTCAACTCCACCTGCCTTTTGGGTAGGGCAGAAAACTTGGAACCTCCCTCTTTCCTGGGGCCCACCCTGTTGCAGTATGTTTGTCATGTATCAGCTCACCATATATGTGATTGTGTTTCTGGGCTTTCTGTTATGTTCCATTGACTAATTTATTAATCTCTGTGATAATACCACTGTCTTTTATATGTCTGGCAATGTCAGCCTTCTATGTATGCTGGGTTTTTGTTGTTGTTTTGGATATTCTACAGTAGGAAAGAGAATGTTGCTGAGAACATGTTTAATTTACAAAATATATTAAAATAATATCTGTGTTTCCAGACATGGACATTGCCTTAGAGTATTACAAGTCCTTGCATTCTCATAATAATTTTAGAATCAGCTTGCAGTTTCCATAGATACATACACAAAGCCACACATGATCTTGGAACCCTATTTGGATTGCACTGATCATTTTGGAGCAAATGGATACATTATACTGAGTTTTCCAATCCATGAACAAGGCACTTAGGACTTTAATTTTTCCCTGATTCTGTAGCTTTCTGTTAAGTATCTTGCCCATTTTTCTATTTTTATTTTATTTATATATATATTTTTTAATATTTTATTTTATATAATTCTTACATCATTTTTCATTTTTGCACAATGTATGCATTTTCATTTTTGTTATATTCCCCATACAATTTCACCCCACTTATTTTGACCCTTATCCTTTCTCTCCCTGCCCCCCCCCCCACTGTAGTGTGTCTCTGGTTTATAGTTGCTTGTTGATTTTGATTTTTAATTTGTATTAATTAGTCTTTTTCCTTGTCCCTTATTTAGGTTTTCTAAATTCCTGCTATGAGTGAGACCATCTGGTATTTTTCTTTTTCTTTCTGACTTATTTTGCTGAGCATTATCCCGTCTAGCTCCATCCATGTTGCTGCAAACTGCATGTGTTTATCTTTTTTGATTGCTGAGTAATATTCCATTGTGTATATGTACCACATCTTCTTGATCCAGTCATCTATTTTTGGGCATTTGGGTTGTTTCCATAGCTTAGCTATTGTAAACAGTGCTGCTATACACATAGGGGTGCAGGTGCCCTTTGGAGTTAATGTTTCTGTGTCCTTTGGGTAAATACCTAGGAGTGGAATTGCTGGATCATATGGAAGCTCTATCTCTAGTATGTCAGAAAATCTCCACACAGCTCTCCATAGTGTTTGTACCAGTTTGCATTCCCACCAGCAGTGCAGGAGAGTTCCTTTTTCTCCACCTCCTCGCCAACATTTGTTGTTGATAGTTTTTTAAATATGTGCCATTCTCACTGGTGTAAGATGTTATTTCATTGTAGTTTTGATTTGCATTTCCCTGATTACAAGTGATGTTGAACATTTTTTTCATATGCCTGTTGGCCATTTGTATTTCCTCTTTGAAGGAGTTTCTTTTTAGCTCTTTTGTCCATTTTTGACCGGATTATTTTCTTTGTTTTTGTTGATGCCCATTTTTTAAATTAAATATATCCCTAATTATTGTAGGTTTGTATATTATTTTAATAATTTACCATATACTATTTTATTCTCCAATTTAATGCCAGTATATAGGAAAAATTAATGTTTCCACATTGGCCAGGTATTCTACAATCTTGCTAAATTCAATTATCCTGCAGGCTTTATAGATTTCTGAAATTCTTCTTTGTAAGCAATTGTATCACATTTTAATAAAGACAGGCTTATTTCTACCTTTCCAATCTTTATACCTCTTCTTTTCCTTGCCTATTCTGCTGAATAGGAATGCCAAAAAAAATGTTGTATGGAAGTGGTGAGAGTGAGCCTCCTTATTTTGTTGTTGACTGTGGGTTCCTATTGGCTGGCCACTCAAGGGCAACTGTGGCCTATTTGCTATCTACAAATCACAACAGAACATTCCTTGAGTATCTATGGAGTATAGCTTGTATCGTGAGGCACCTGGGAACGCCTAGGCCGCTGTAGGTGACTATCTCCATGGCGGTCTTGGGATAACTCTGCCTGTGATAATGTCATGCTTTGCTGATGTAAATGGCTCTTACATATGGTCACCATGTCCCCTTCCCTGTTCCTTGTAAAACTTTGTGCCTCATTCCTATCCTCCTCTCTGGACTCTATACCTCATATCATTGTCTCATGATGAGCTTTTAGTATCCTGTATGATTTCAATAAATGGCACAAGAAGTTCTGCTCAAGTAACAGAGTCATGCCTTGCAAACCTGCTCTATGACCATTGTGTCCCTCATCATGTTCCTGCCACAAAGTGACAACAAAGTTCCTGTTGCAACAAAGTAGCACCCACACAGGGACTTCATCAGTGACCACTGGCCTGGACTTACCAGAGATGGATTGTCTAGGGATCGCGAGCCATTCCTCAACCCAGTGAAAGGATAGGATGTCCACCTCAGCTGTATCACAACCCCACAGACCTTTGAGTCTGCGACGGAAGGATATGTTTTGACTTTCTTTCTTGCTTTCTTCTTACTTCTCAGCCCTCCTTTGTCATTAACTGTTTCAAATTAACAGAATAAAATTCATTTCACTTCTCCAAACCTTCATGCTTTTCTTATTCAGTTTTTTTTTAATTAGGAAAAGATAAGCGGGTCCAGCTTTTTCTAGTGAAATTTTTGTTGTGTTCTCTCTATTTCTATTTCTTGTCCACCAGTGCCTTGCGTGAAAGTTCCCTTTCTGACTGGATGTATGTAAATTCCATTTTTTTTTTTTTTTGGTTTTGCTAAGGAAGATTTGAAATTCTCCAAAGTATTCTTACTATTAAACTGGAGGAATAGAATATAAAATGAAATCAAGCAGAATGTTTTTATAAACCCTTCTGAAGCCCAGAGACATAATTGCTGACAGGGAATTTATTTTTTTTCATTCCAAGATAGAGTTTAACCCAAAAGCATCACTCCCATCATCAAGCAAAAGCTTACAAGGGCAATGTCCTCCTTAAAATCTCCCAAGGGTTTTACTTATTACAGTAACCCCCCCTCACAGGTTTCCATAAGCTGGTTCCAGTAACCTCTCCAGCCCATCTGATTGTACTGCCTGGCCTGTTAGGTGTGTGTGATCAACCCCTGCTTCTCAAAGGAAAGTACTACAACTTCCCTCACCAGAAATGTGTCTAATCTAGAGCTCATGGCATCTCATCTGAGCTGTTTCCCCTGAAGTTTCATGGTAGAGATAAATGCTTTTTTTATATCAGCAGTTTTTAATATAATTTCCACACTTACTTATTCCCCCATTGGAATGCATTTTCCTCAGCAGTTGCTTTGAAGACTGTGCTATCAAACGATACGCTATTCCTTCTAGATGAGTATTCCCTTTTTAGTCTGAGAAATTAAGCAGATAGCTGATCCAGTGTGGCATGCAATAAATCTTTATTTGAATAAAAAACTGGGACTGTAGGATATATCACATCCCAATGTAGGTTTTTGTTTTTTTTTTAAACCTTACCGCTTATCACAATCGTGTACCAGTGAGTCGGTCATATTTCAATGGGAATTTTCATTAGTTCTATGCCTCCAATCCTACACATAATTCTAAGAATTACCAGTATATTAAGCTGTCTATTTTGTTACTCAGGAAAAAGAAAGCAGTTTTCTCAGCATTTTAGCCAATTTGAATAGGTAATCTGATTGAAGGTTGTTTTTCCTAGAATCAGAAAATCATTAAGGTCTACTTAGGAAATTGGCAGTCATAAGATATTGAAATAGCTTTATTAACAAAACAAATGTGAAGCTATTTGATCTTGTAATAAACATTAAAATTGTGCTACCATGACAAACATGTACGTAGAAAAGCTGCTGCATTGCTAAGGTTTATATCTATTCCTACTTATCTGGATTCTGTATCCAAAATGGTATCAATATTTTCATTTGTTGAGTATCTATTAAGGTCATTACCCAAAGCTGAATATTGTGGCGAAAATCAGTTGTAAAAGTCCTGGTGTTGAATCCTGGCTCTTCTTACAAGCTAAATGGATTAAGGTGTTTTAATCAAAATCTTGTAATCTCAGCTTTAGCTTATTGAGGATGGATATCATAATCCTTCATTTTAACCATATTGAGAATTCAGTGAGGTCATTCATGGAAAACTATTATGTATAGAAGAATGTAAACACTAATTGCTCCTTGGTAATGAAAATCTTTTATTTGTTTCATCCTATGGTATGAACATGCGGGTCTTCTGTGTATAAATGGGGATTGTTATTTTCACTTAATCGAAAACTGAACTAAAGGCTAAAGGTGATTTGAATGACTAGGTTTGTATTTTTTATGTCCTAGTAAATATTGGAGTGGTAGGCCATTTCTGACAGCTGCAATTATACGCTTCACTTTTGTGGAAAGTGAGGAAACACCTTCATCTGTCATTAGCAGGGAAGTAAAAGACTTTCCAATATGTCTGATTGATTGGATCTAGGTGACATCATTACACGTAGTTGCAAAGGACTCTGGGAGTTGGGGCCCTCTCTTCCATCATTTAAGTGGGAAAAACAGGGGAAAGGGATGTTAGATATAGAATTTCAGAATTTCTTTTACTTTCTCAATAGGATTTTTCAATATAAGAAAAGTCAAATAATGCCAGGAGATGATCAAGTTGCTCTCATTTCAAAGCAAACATTAATCATTGGAACTTAAACTATCACTGTAGCAGAGAAAATATACTGGATTTCAATTTTCTTAACTCCTTGTTTAAAAATATGGTGATTCATTTATGTCATCACGTGAAATACAGTTAGTTTCCTTTGTGGCTAGTTGGATTGTATGCATCTTTATTGATTTCAGTTTTTGAGTTTGTGAAATATTAATATAATTCTAAAATTCAGAGTTTTTACAAAGGTATAGAGAGACATGTACCATCCACATCTCTCCTAATGTTTATTTTTTAAAAAAAAATTTATTTATTTATGCACACAAGAGCTGAGGTACAGGTCAGAGATGTGGGGAGGGTGAGAGGATTCACCAAAGACAGAGTAGGGAACAGAACTGGCAGATTGACCAAAGTACACTGCTGAGGGGAGCAGCGGGGCGAGTCAGGAGAGGTCTGCTGCACCATGTGGGCTGCTCCCTGGCTGGCCAGGAATCGAACTTGTGCTTCCGTGGCTGGTACAGCCCCATAGGTTGCGTCCCAACTCTTGCACCACCAGGGAGACCCCCTCCTAAAGTTTCAACCTCTCGTCTTCTCTCCTGATATCCACCTACATATATACAATGAAAGGCTCTAAATCCTAAGTAACATATAAAAGCAAAGGAGCAATACTGACATATTTTTATTGGACCCTGCTAGAAAAAACAAAAAAGAATAATATCAAAATGTTGATCTTGGCTTCATTTTACTATAATGATTTCTATCAAAATCATATAAATCTGTGGAATTTACATTTGTTAATAGTTAAAATTAAATGCAAAAATAATTTTTCAGGTTTTTTTATACGACTGAAAGGGCTCACTTTATCTTTCCCTTCTCACCATGGCAAATGCCCTAACACCTACACAATTCAACATCAACATTTAAAAGCTCTTTTACTATCAATGGGCTGTAAAGTCTCAGATAAAGAATTAACTCAATTTTTTTTTTAAAGATTTATTTATTTATGCATACAAGAGCTGGGGTACAGGCCAGTGATGGGGGTGGGGGTGAGAAGATTCACCAGAAACAGAGTGGGGAACAGAACAGGCAGACTGACTGAAATACACTGCTGAGGGGAGCAGTGGGCGAGTCAAGAGAGGTCTGCTGTGTCATGTGGGTTGCTCTCTGGCCTGCCGGCCAGTATCCAACTCATGCTGCAGAGGCTGCAGTTGCTTCATAGCGTGGTGCTTAACCCCTTGTGCCACCAGGGAGGCCTAAGAACTAACTCAATTTTTATTTATTGATTTTTTTTTTCAGGATGCAAGTTTTTTTTTTAAGGATGCAAGTTTTTTTTAATTAATTTATTCATATATATTTTACATCATTGTTCATTTTTAAACAATGTTCACCCGTGCACCATCACCACAGTCCCCTGTGCTGCTCCCTCTCTGCCTCCGAACCCTCTCCCTCCCCCTCCCCTGTAGGATATCTCTGGTTTATAATTGTCTGTTTTTGTTTTGTCATTTTTTGTTGTTGTTATTTTTTTCTCCTGATCCTTTATTGGTTTCCCCTATATTCCTCCTATAAGCGAAACCTTCTTATATTTTTCTTTTTCCTTCTGACTTAGTTCACTGAGCATAATTCCTTCTAGCTCCATCCATGTTGCCACAAGTGACATTAGTTTATCTTTTTTGATTGCTAAATAGTATTCCATTGTGTGTATATACCACATCTTCTTGATCCAGTCTTCTATTTTTGGGCATTTGGGTTGTTTGCAGGCATTTGGGGTGTTTGCCTATTATAAATAGGCAAAAAATAAACATAGGGGTGCAGGTATTCTTTTTTTTTTTTTTAAAGATTTATTTATTTATTTATACAAGCACTGGGTACAGTCAGAAGTGCAGGAGGTTGAGAAAATTCACCAGAGCCCGAGCTGGGAACAGAGCAGGCAGACTGACGAAATACACTGTTGAGGGGAGCAGTGGGCGCGGCAGGAGAGGTCTGTGCACCATGTGGGACCCTCGCTGGTGGCCGGGGATCGAGCCAGCGCTGCAGAGGCTGCAGGCAGCTTCGCAGCCCAGCGCTTAACCACCGCGCCACCAGGGGAGGCCCCCAAGTATCTTTTGAATCAATCTTTTTGTGTCCCTTGGGTAGATTCCTAAGAGTGGAATTGCTGGATCATATGGTAGCTCCATTTTCAGTAGACTGAGGAACCTCCATACAACTTTCCATAGTTGGACCAGTTTGCACTTCGCCAGCAGTATAGGATAGAGGCCAGGCTTAAGGAAGGATTAAAAAAAATAGATGGGTTCATGTCCTTCCCTGTTAAATGAGACTGAAACCATTATATTCATGAGCCTCTTCCTTATCAATTATTTGAGGATCTTAAAATGAGCATTAAAGAAAATGGTATGGGAGCTCATATACAAAGGGCATGATCCAGGGCATTGCAGGAAGTTATGAAATGACCCCATAGGACTGGAGACTATTAATGAAAACAGTCTTCACAGTGCCTCAGTATACCCTGTGGCTCCAAGTGTTTATAGACTATCTTCATATCCAAGCCAGACAAAGTACTGCTAATGATATCCCCATTGACCTAGAAATGCTAATGGGTGAAGGACAATATGTCTCCTTACAGCACCAGGTTAATCTAGATTCTTGAGTCTTTCCTCAAGTATCAGATGCTGTAATTAAGGCCTGGGCTTGCATCCCAGACACAAATACCTCAGCAGGTTCTTTCATATCTATTCATCAGGGAGCCACTGAACCTTACCTGTCTTTTGTTGACCACTTACAAATGGTCATTTCACGACAAGTAGACAAATAATGAGGCAAAAAATGTTCTTACTCTTCAATTGGCATATGAAAACACCAATTCAGATTGCAAAAAGGTCCTTACACCCCTTCTAGCTAAACCATATACCCTAATGTGAATGTCAAAATATTGGTACTGAATCTCATAAGGCCCTCATTTTGGCCACAGCACTCCAATCCTCAGTTATGTGCTATAGCTGTGGACAATCTGGTCATTTCATAAAGGACTGTCTTAACAATCAGTAGCCAAAAGTCAAGATCCAGGCCACTCCCTAAAACTAAATGCCCTCTCTGTCAATGAGGTTTTTAGACTTTCACGTTAGTTACTTCCTTTACGATCTACTTCTATTATCTGCTCATCCCCCTTACCAGGAGTGCTGACAGTTTTTGTTGATGGTTCCTCAGAAAATGAAGGGGAATAGTGCCTGGCATGGGACCTCCAATGTCTGGTGTACTGCCTCTACTTTGTCCTACCCCTCTGCCCAATGTGCAGAGCTTGCTGCAGTCATACTTGCCCTTCAGACCTTGCAACACAAACCCCTTAATATCATCTCTCATTTATTACATGTCACCAACTTAGTGTTTGACATCTTTACCACTCTTTTTTAAAATTTATTTTTGTACGTATTTCTTGCATCATAGTTCATTTTTAAATGATGTTTGCTTTCTCCCCACCTCAGGTATAATCCTCAGAATTTCCTTCACTAATGCACCCGTGCACCATCACCACAGTCCCCTGTGCTCCTCCCTCGCTCTCTCTGATCCCTCTCCTTCCTCTTCCCCTGCAGGATGTCTCTGATTTATAATTGTCTTTTTTTTTGTTTTGTATTGTTATTATTTTTTCCCTGATGTCTTATTTGATTCCCCTATATTTCTGCTATAAGTGAAACCATCCAATATTTTCTTTTTCCTTCTGGCTTATTTAGTTGAGCATAATTCCTTCTAGCTCCATCTATGTGGCTGCGAATGGCATGAGTTTAATCTTTTTTGATTGCTGAATAATATTCCACTGTGTATATATCCCACATCTTTTTGATCCAGTCATCTATTTTTGGGCATTTGGGTTGTTTTCAGGTTTTACCTATTATAAATAGTGCTGCAATAAACAGGGGTACAGGTGTTTTTTTGAATCAATGTTTTTGTGTCCTTTGGGTAGATCACTAGGAGTGGAATTGCTGGGTCATGTAGTAACTACATTTTTAGTAGACTGGGGAACATCCAGACAACTTTCCATAATGGTTGGAACACTCTGTACTCTCACCAACAAAGTAGGAGAGTTCCTTTTTTACTACATCCTTGCCAACATTTGTTGTTGCTAGTTTTTTTGATATGTGCCATTCTTACTGTCTAATGTTCTTCTTAGCCCCTTCGTGGATAATGCCCATCTTTCTCTGTTATTTCCTTACAGGCACTACTTCAACAAAGATCTTTTCAACTTTTCATAACCCATATCCACAGTCATTTTGGCTTCCCAGGCCTTCTCTCCACAGGTAATGCTGTGGAAGATTCTGCCCTGGCTCCCTTCAGTGTTTTCGCAGATCCCATTTCAAGCCAAAACTTTTTTCCACCAGGGAGCATGAAGTTTGGCCAAAACTTTCTCTCTTTCTGTCAACACACTATTCT
This sequence comes from Talpa europaea, assembly GCF_964194135.1. Lineage (NCBI taxonomy): Eukaryota > Metazoa > Chordata > Mammalia > Eulipotyphla > Talpidae > Talpa > Talpa europaea. The sequence continues at coordinate 60,811,699 of NC_140082.1, read as the reverse complement.
AGCCTTTCCCTCATGGGTCAGTCCTTGTGGTTAACAGCCTAATTAACTATGCAAATGGATGTTACCCATTACACTCCCTTTGGTAGACTGGCCTTTCTGCATGTCACTGTTGACACTTTTTCAGGCTTCATTTGGGCCACAACTCATCCTGGTGAAAAAGCCTCTCATGCCATCCATCATTTACTTTCTTGTTTTTCAGTAATGGGTCACCCCCCAAAGCTTAAAACTGATAGTAGCCCTACCTGTATCTCTCATAGCTTCTCTTCCTTCCTTCAAACTTGGGATGCTACCCATATCACCAGCATCCCTTATACCCCTACAGGACAAGCCATTATTGAATGAATTAATGGTCTTAAACTCATTTTAGCTACACAACAGCCTGTTTTTCACCTTTCTTCTCCTCACATGTGGCTCTGTAAACCCCTCTTCACATTCAGTCACCTTTGGTATACTTTTAGGGACTGCTCCTGAGATACACCCATTCAACATCATTTCTCTAACATCTCAATCCGATCTCAAGACAAACCCTTGGTTCTTTATAAAATGCCTCCCAACCCTCTCTGGGAAGGCCTACCTCCTTTACTTACATGTAAGTATGTATGTAAGTATGTAAGAGGGTATGCAGCCATTTTGTCTCCAGAGGGAGTTCAGTGAATTCCAGCACTGCCCTGCTTTAAGAGTTATCATGAGTTGGCAGGATGGCTTCAGGATCCACTCCTACAACTCAAGAGACTGAGGATGACTGCATCCCTCCAGGCTCCCAGCTCTCCAAAAGAAAGGCACAATCAATGGAGACTTAATCTTCAGACATCTAAAAACAACACCACCTGGGACAGTATCAAATGCCTGGCTCCTCAGGTGCCTAACCACAGCTGGCCCCACGGGGAGTAACCTTTTCCCTTGAATCTTTTATTTTTTATTTTTATTTTTTTAAAGATTGATTTATTTATTTGTACAAGCACTGGGTACAGTCAAAGCACAGGAGGGTGAGAGAATTCACCAGAGCCAGAGTGGGGAGCAGAACAGGCAGAAGTACCAAAGTACACTGCTAAGGGGAGTAGTGGGCACAGCAGGAGAGGTCTGCGCACCATGTGGGACCATTGCCAGTGGCAGGGGATGGAACCGGCGCTGCAGAGGCTGCGGGCAGCTTCGCAGCCCAGCTCTCAACCGCTGCGCCATCGGGGATGCCCTCCCTTGAATCTTTTACTGCTGCACTGTTCTCCTGTCTTACAGCTCACTCTATGGTATTTCTTTTCTTCCTTTCAATTTTTATTCCTTTTCTTTTGCATCTCATATAAAATGGGCTCATGTCATTAACCCTCCATTCTTTAGGTTAGTTGGTTGGGCCGATCCAGAGCCCCCTATGCTACCAATGTTTCTGTTCATTTAGGGGGACCCCATCTACCATTGTCCCTTTCTAAATATCCTACCCATTCCCTTAATGCTTCTTGGATCATACACAGTCCCTCACATCCTCTGTGTCTAACCTTGATCCCTAATTCATAGTGTTCCTTTTGTCGCAAGCGTGATAGATAAGCTTCAGTCAGAAGTTGGCTCTCAAAGAGAATTTTATTCCTATATTGGTCACACACACACTTAAGTTCATACAGGCAAGCCAACCCCAAGTTCCCAAAGTACCTTTGACTGAAGACAGTAGCCGTGACCTGTGCTAGCCGGGCCTTCCACCTAAGTGGAAGTCCTCAGGCCGTGGAAATCTCTAGGCTCGAGGGCCCGCAGTGCAGATGGTCACTGGTCATGCAGAGTGTTGAGCTTATAGGCACCTTGTGCCACTGTCAAAGAGCAGGCCACTGGTTCACAGGGAGCAGAGCAGGGGAGTGCAGATTGCTTTGGTGTGTGCCAAACTGGGGAGCAGGGATCAAGGAGCAGGAGTGAGGAGAGGTTTCAGATGGAGAGCGAGTCTGAGTCCAAAGGGAGGCAGCAAGCTGGACTCTGGAAGAGTAGCCTCCAGGGCCTCCCTGGTGGCGCAGGGAGTTGAGAAGCAACCTATGAAGCTGTCCACAGCTACTGCAGCACGAGTTTGATCTCCGGCCAGGGAGCTACCCACATGGCACAGCAGACCTCTCCTGGCTCTCCTGCTGCTCCTCTCAGCGGTGTATTTCAGTCTGTCTGCCTGTTCTGCTCCCCACTCTGTCTCTGGTGAATCCTCTCAGCCTCCACACCTCTGGCCTGTACCCCAGATCTTGTATACATAAATAAATAAATCTTTAAAATCTTAAAAAAAAAAAAAAGAGTAGCCTCCGGCAAGTCCTTTGCTCTGAGCCAGTTTTCAGGATTGCTCTGAGTCTGCTTTGGTAGGGCTCCTTTTATTATTTTATTTTTATAAATTTTTTTAAAGATTTATTTATTTATTTATTTATTTATTTATATATTTATTTATATAAGCATTGGGTACAGTCAGAAGTGCAGGAGGGTGAGAGAATTCTCCAGAGCAGAGGCTGCGGGCAGCTTCGCAACCCAGCGCTCAACTGCTGTGCCACTGGGGAGGCTCTGGTAGGGCTCCTTTTATAGCTTCTTACCAGGTTTAGGCTCAGGCACCATCTGCTTTATCAGTTTTTAATACTCAATATGTGGCCTCAGCTACTTTCACTCACCATGCTCGCAGTTACCTTAATATTTTCAGTTTTACTAGTAAACTTTATATGTTCGTTACACCTTTCTCTCTATAATGGCAAATGAATGAATTGTTCTGTGAACCCACAGGTGAATCATGGGTAATATCCATACAATATCAGTGGTTTGTACAAACTATTGGTCTTGAAAATATGCTCCTCACTTTAACTGTGATCCTCTACATGCTCCTCCCATTCCCCTATGCCAGCATCCATGGCAAGACATAAAGTATTTTATTGATGCTTTCCACTGAGAAATATGCACTTTAATACCCCTTGCTAATAATTGCACCCTTCACAATTGGGGTCCCCAAGGTTTATTGGTTATGGAAAAAAATAAACAAAACCTGGCATGAAAAAAAAAAAATGAAACTGGTCCTTACCTTATTTTTATCAACACTTCCGCCCCTCTTGGAATCCAGGTTTTGCTGGTCTATTGTCATGATATATTGTCATAATAATAATATATGCTCCCCATTTAAAACCAAGATCTGGAGAACTGCCCTCCCGTTCTTTCTTTACATTCTGCAACATGGTCCAGCCCAGTTCAAGGAAGGAAGGTTTCTATGAAATTTTATTGACGCACCTAAGTTTTCACAAATCTGCACCTCTTGCCCATATTTCTCCTAACTCCTTCAATTCCAGTTCTTCAAGCTCAATCCCCGACTTTCCCACCAGGTGGTATTATTTCTTCATGCATTGATCACGCTATTCTTAATACATATAAGTCAGTTTTCTTTATTAAATGACAGATGCATGCCTGGTACCAGTTAACCTCACCAGGCCTTGGGAGGATGATCACCCTTGGCGGAAATTGGTAATGCCTTAGAATTACATCAAAAGAGAGTACAGAGGTTTTTGACCTCCCTGCAAGCAGCTATAATCTTTCTATTCTCACTGACCACTGCTGCAGCTATGGCTGCCACAGCTCTGGCAAAGTCTCTCCAGATGGCCAATGAGGTTCATCAATTTATGCATAACATCACAGAGGACCTCATTGCTCAAGCCCGAATTGATCAGCACATTCTTACTCGTCTTGATGCTCTTGAATCCGCTGCCCTCTGGCTTGGCAAACACCAACAAGCCATGTGGACTCACTCTCTCCTGCAGTGTGACATGGGTTTTGACCCCTTAGGTGTAACTAATATTATTGCCAACAATCTTACCTCCTATTACTGGGCCCTCCAACAACATAATTTGTTACAAGCCTTTGATTCTCCTTTGGAGGCCCCTTTCATGACCTTCAGTCCAAGTTGCTAAATTAATTCATGAAATTCAGCAAGTTTTCCAACAATCCATTGATGACCTTCTCTCATTTTCTAAACTTGCTAACCCATGTACATGGTGGATAGGCTTCTCTTTACAAACTTGTGTTCAAATATTTTTATGCCTCCTATTTGTTTTTTTTTCTCGTCTGCCTAGGCTGACGGTGGGTGCTGCCTCTACATCCAGTCATGTTGCCGCAGACAAGCCATGCTGATCTACCAGACCACTCTTGATCTTTCCCCGCCTCCCCCTCGCCCATATAACAGAAAGGTGGCCATGTGGATTTCTATGTGCTGGCCACTCATGGGCAACTGTGACCTATTTGCTATCTACAAATCACAGCAGAACATTCCTTGACTACCTATGGAGTGTAGCTCTATGGCGATGCAGGTCCGGGGTTGCCTAGGCTGCTGTTGACCTGCTTACATGACTATCCCCATGGCAGTCTTGGGATAATTCTGCCTGTGATAACAAGAGACTTTGCTGATGCAAATATCTCTAACACATGATCAAGATGTCCCCTTCCCTGTTCCTTGTAAAACCTTGTTCCCCATTTCTATCCCACTCTCCTGACCCTATTCCTCATACCATTTGTCAGCTTTTAGTATCCTGTATGATTTCAATAAATGGCACAAGAACTTCTGCTCAAGTAATAGAGTCTTGCCTGGAAACCTGCTCCATGACTGTTGTGCACCTCATCGCGTCCCCCCCGCAAAGTGGCAACAAAGTTCCTGTGACAACACTTGCCGACTGGGAGAAGCTTTTTAGTATGTTCCCATTAATTTCGATGTTAACTGAAAGATTTCTATAAGTGTACCTGATCAATTTGCGAAAATTCCCTTCTCTTTCTACTTTCGCTAAGATTTTTTTTTAATCTACGAGTGAATTTTCATATTGAAATAATCATGGTTTTTCTTAGTTAATGTGGTGAGTAATGCTGACTGATTTTCAATACTAAACTAGCCTGATATTTTGAAAGTACATGTCCCTTGATTGTAATGTACTTTGCTATTTTTCAGTCACTGCATTTGGTTTTTCACTATTTTGTGTAAGTTTTTATTATGTATGTTCATGAGAGATATTATCCTGTTTGCTATAATTTTTCTTTAGGTTTGGGGTGAGGACTTTACTACTTTCATAAGATGATTTGGGCAGTGTCTGTATTTATTACATGGATGTAAGATTGTTATTTCTTCTTTGACATTTAGAAGAGTTCACCAGTGAAGTCATTTGGGTTGAGGTTATCTGTGGAGATTTCAAATTTCAGACAAATTTTTCATATTTACCTTTGTTACTATAATTACAATACATGAAATTTTTGGAACAATTACATACTTAAACCCAAATTACAAATGTGTGGCTGAATTATGTACTTAAACCCAAATTACAAATGTGTGATTCTGAGGTGCCTCAGTTTATTGTTCTTGGGGCATTGAGGCACAAGCCAGGTATCCAAAAATACATACAAACTAGGTTTTGTGGGTGAAGAACACAGACAAAATGAATCTGGGTGCTTCTATAGAAGAGAGAGGTAGCTGTTCCCTTTTCATTATTAACATTGCTTCCTCAGCTTTCTTTTATTTAGAGTTTTATAGTATATTGTTTTCTGTCCCTTACTTTCAATTTTACCTTGTTCTTTTATTTAAAATGTGCCTCTTATACGCTGAATATTATTGTTGCTTTTTAAATCTAGCTTTCATGTTTTCTTTAGCTTATTTAGTTTATCAGTATAACTAAGTTTAGTCCAACAGTCTTGCAATTTCTTTTCTTTATGTACTGTTTCTTTGTTTGCTTATTCCTCCTTTTGGATTTTTTAAAAGGATTATATATTTTGCTTCAATTAGCTTTTAACTAGGTATCATTTTAAAATATTATTTTAGGGGTTAGACTACTCACAACAATATGTATCCTGTTAGGGCATGAACAAAGAGTTAAATGTGGATGCCAGCCAGTGTACAAAGGTTCACCCTTGTGGGAACTGCATGAGACCAAGAAAATGAGAGCTCTGCCGTCTTAGAAGTGATGAAAAGGAGGATTGAGCAGTGTGAACTACAGAGAGTCTGTGGAGATGGAATAATATTGAGAGAATGCCATGTTCTGGAGACCAAGAGAAGAATGTATTTCAAGAAGTAAATGAGCCTCAACTTTGAAGATGGAAACAGAGTCGGTGTTTTCTTAAGAAATCATAACAATATTCAGTTCAACCCATGAGAAATTCTTGGAAATAGCTGGATTAGGAAAAACTTCATTTCCTTCGATGCTGAGTAATTAAAAAAGACACACAGGATGGACTCAAAGTTATTCTAAGGGAGGAGGGCAGGACAGGAAAAGCAAGTGGTAGGTGAAAAAGAATTCACCTGGAAAGTGTTACCATGGACTATCTGAGTATTGTTACTGATTTTAATACAAATTAATTCAAAGAAATAACAGTTTCTGGTGTAAAAGAACTCATAAGAGGAAACAGAGTTTCTGTGCGAGATACTAGTGCCACAAGCAGATCCATTATTAGCTGGGAGTTATTGGGGAGAAAGCCTAAAATGACTGCAGGGAGCTTTGTGACGCCCTGGAGCCCTGGGGTGGGGAGGGAGCGGCACGCGCCCCGCCCTCCCTCTTCTGTGGCCGCCTGGGGAATGGAAACACCTGCCCCGCGGGCCGGGAGCCTGAGCGCCTCCAGTGCGCAGAGCCATGCGGGGTCCAGCCGCAGGGAGCCTCACCGCAAGTCGTCGCGAGAAGAGCTCGCAGAGATGGCCGCGGCTACTCAGGTGAATAGCGAGGCTCTGGACCTGACCGAGGTCGCTAAGAAGCGGGCGTGGTGGCGCAGATTGTTTCTGCAAGATTCGGGGTTCGCTGCTCAGAAGTACAACGTCGCCACCCAGCTGTTAATCGGTGGTGTCACTGGTTGGTGCACAGGTTTCATATTCCAGAAGGTTGGAAAATTGGCCGCCACAGCTGTGGGAGGGGGATTTTTCCTCCTCCAGCTTGCAAACCATACGGGGTACATCAGAGTTGACTGGCAGCGAGTGGAGAAGGACATGCAGAAAGCCAAGCAGCAGCTGAAGATCCACAAGAGCAACCAGTTACCTACGGAGATCAAAAGCAAAGCAGAGGAGGTGGTGATATTTGTGAAGAAGAATTTCCTGGTGACTGTGGGGTTTTTTGGAGGCTTTCTGCTTGGCATGACATCCTAAGGGGGATGACTTTGCTTCCATCATGGCAGCCTCCCGCTCCATCACAGGACACTGTTTCTCCTCCTCCGCTTTTCCAAGCCGTCCTCCCAGCGGTGTCTAATCTGAATGGCTAGGTATCCTAGGTACAGGTTAACTGTGAGCTTGACAGCCGCAGAAGAGACAGTAGACTTTAGCTGTGCTCCCAGCATCCTCCCTGCTTGACTAATCTGTAGGTCAGTGAGAAGGTTCCTTTCCCCTCAAGTAAGATCCTGACCAGAACATGTTATAAGATGGCCCCTGTGGGGGATGAGTGGGTCCTCAAAGTTGTCCCAACTTTGAGAGAATGTGATGTCCCAACCCCCTTTATTTGGAAAAGAAGTAACAGCACATAAGAGACCTCCTGTGTGAGTGGAAAGGAACTGAATACATTGCTTTGAAGCATGAATGATGTTGGTATTTTGGTGTCTACTTTTTTCCTTTATTTTTGTGTATCACCTAGAGAAAACTACTTTTAATATTCAAGTAAGTATCCTTCACGGTATATATGGATGTTTGTATAAAAACAAACAAAATATCAATAAACAAGTATCTGCACAAATACATATGTAGATACACCTGTATCTACATCTGTATCTACATGTTAATATCTGCAGTAGAAATACACAGGCCCGGTTGGATGTGGATGCCCATTTAAAAATATTGCAGATGGGAAGCACAAACAGGTCCGCCTTTGGAAAAGTGTAATCTTAGTGATACATCTGTTCTCTCACCATTAAGTGGGTTATCTGCTTTCTTTTAGTTGGTTTATCTATACCTGCTATAATTATCCTGACAAAAATGGCAGCATAAGCACTGCACTGAAAAAGTCTGAATGTTAAGGAACTTGTCCCAAAGGTACATCTGCTGAGCTGGGTTATAGTGCTCAGTCGGGAGAGGCGTTTGAAGTGGTCAGTCATTTACAGGCCAGGGCTGTGACCAGGCCAGTGCATGACTGTTTCTAAGGATTTATTTTTGATAAAGTATGTAGCTCTAGGGGGAGAGGCAGAAGTTCTTGGATTTACTTATCACAGAAAAGTTTTAAGCTTTAAAATGTGAAGTGTTCTTCTCATCCAAACATAAGCTTCTCTGTGATGATTCTATTTCTTTATTCAGTCAGTCATAGTAGAGTGTTTTAGACACCATTCTGGACATACAGAATTGAGTATGGCAGCAATAGCACTTGTGAAATAAATTATATCCATTATCAAATGTAATTTTCTGTCTCATGAAGACCCCAAGTCTTGAAATCCCTCTTTAAAAGTTTATAGACACTCATACTCTTAGAATCGTTGCATGTTTTGTTGTAGTTACCTGATACCATCTAGTGTCTTCTGTATACCCAAGGAGCTGAACTCTTAAATAGGACTCACTGTTTGTTGATTATACAAACAGTGACCACATAGAAGGATATCTGGAAAAAGTACTGATCAGGGAATTGAAACTTTATGAGTTATGAGAACACATTGTTAACCTTGCCGGTGATCTCTGCAAAAGATGTTTTTAAGACCTTCTTAAGTGTCTTGGCTTTTTAATTTATCTTGGGAATGCTGTATTGAGTTTGGAAATTGTAAAGCTTTCTAGAATTCACCCATTTGCTTTTTCTCCTCCAGTCATGGTATGAGACATTTTTTTGCTGCATATTTCTATAAAAGAACTTACATTTTCCCACTTTTTATTATGTAAACCTTCCAAGAAAATAGTATAATGGCCTCGACGGATGCATCACCTACTTACATAATTATCATTGTACCTTGCTTAGCAACGATAATTTTAAATATAGTAAAATGTCTGGTCAAAAAAAATCACACAGTGATGTAAGTACAGTGATGTAAGTACAATTTAAAGAAAGAGAAGAGGTAAAGACCTTGCTGAAATATGAAGGGAAGATGAAAGTTAGAAATGAGAAACCCCAGTGGAAAGCAAACATTTTGAAAACAGTGCCTGATGTGGGTAATGGCTTCATCTTTTTATTACACATGTTTGGTGTTTATCTCAAATTTTCTTTGCCATGAAAATCTCATTATATAGTTCAGCTCACTTCTTCTATGTTTTCCATGAAGAGTCTCAATTCAGGTCCAATAATTATGATCACAAGGTAGTTTACTGAGATTTCTCTTCTCACCAGGATGTTGGTCTTCCTAAGAGAAAGATCTTGATTTTATGCTTTCACATTCTAGTCTTACATATTATTAGTGAGTTTCCATGACATTGGAACCATATGGAGAGTCCATTCATAATAATTCATAAGACATTGCCACAAATTCTTTCAAATATATGTGCCAGGTCATCAATAATTTTTTTTGGGGGGTCAGGTATACATTGCCATGAAGACTGTAACCTGTTCTTAGTTGTGTTATTATTATAGTTTTTTCTTAACAGCAGTAACACTTGTTCATTTTAAGTTAGGGAATGTGAAAGGCATCCTCATGTCATCCCCCTCAGTGACACATAACTAGCTGAGGTGAGATTTATATATATTTGTTAATATCATCTAAACCTTTATTTTTGGGGGCCTCCCCTGGTGGCGCAGGCGGTTGAGCACCGCCCTGTGAAGCTGTCCGCAGCCTCTGCAGCACTGGTTTGATCCCAGCCGGCCGGCGAGAGTCCCACATGGTGCAGCAGACCTCTCCTGTCACACCTGCTGCTCCCCTCAGCAGTATATTTTGTCAGTCTGCCTGTTCTGTTCCCCACTTTGTCTCTGGTGAATCCTCTCACCCTCCCACACATTTGGCCTGTACCCCGGTTCTTGTATAAAAAAAAATAAATAAAATCTTAAAAAAAAAGTAAAAAAAAACCCACCTTTATTTTTGGGCTTCCTTGGTGGCACAGGGGTTAAAGTCTCAGCACTATCAAGCTATCACCACTTACTGCAGCATGAGTTCCATCCCTGGCCAAGGAGCTAACCCATAAGGTGCAGCAGATCTCTCCTGTCTTGCCGGCTGCTCTCCTCAGCAGTATATTTCAATTAACCCTCTTGTTCTGCTCCCCACACTATGTGTAGTGAATCCTCTCACCCTCCCACAGCTCTGGCCTGCACCTCAGCTTTTGTATGCATAAATAAAATAAATGTTTTTAAAAAAACCTTTATTTTCATAACAAAATAACATTTATTATTATGCTTACAAATATTAAGTACATTATTCTACGTATACTTTTAAAAAATACTCATTCACTACCATTTTATAGTATTTGAGGTTTTTTACAGAAGTAGTTTAAATAAATTACAGACATTGAACCACTACATTCTTTCAGTATGAAGTTAAGCAATTAGTAATGCTCTCTCTGGGTAATTCTGATAAACATCATTTGCTCAATACCATTGACTAAAGTCAGAGTATTCTATTAACTGTATTCTACTCAGTGTGTTGGAAGAAAATCATAGAGTAACAGGAGTGTTGGTGATGCCAGGAATACAGTTGATGAATGAAAATCAGCTACATGGAACATTTTTAAATGTTTTAAATTTATTTATTTTTAATCGAGTTAATATTTGGATACCCCATCACACATTACCAGCATAGCGCGCCCACTACCCCGTCACTCGGCGTCCACTACCATAGTCCATTGTGCTCCCTTCCCACTTTGTTCTTTCCTCAGCCGCTCCCCTTTCTGGCTGCTTTAGTTCTGTACTCAGCTTTGAATATTTTTTAAACAGTGTCTTTATCTGATTCTTAGTTTAGGTACTCTGTATTCCACAAATTAGTTACACCATTCAGTATTTATCTTTCTCCTTCTGATTTTTTTCACTTAGCATTATCCCTTCCAGTCCCATCCCGGTTGATGCAAATGGAATGAGTTCATCTTCTTTGATCCCTGACTAATATTCCTTTGTGTATATATACAGCACATTGTTTGATACGCTCATCTGTTTGGGGCCATGTAGGTTGTCTCCATAAGTTAGCGATAGTAAATAGTGCTGCAGTGAGCAGTGGAATGCAAGTTTCCTTTTGAATGAGGATATTTGAATTTTGGCGGTAGATGCCTAGGAGTGGAATTACTGGGTCGAAAGGCAGATATATTTTTAATGTTTTGAGATACCTCCATGCTGCTTTCCATAAAGGTTGAACCAGTTTGTACTCCCACCAGAGGCACAGGTGGTTCCTTTTCCTCACATTCTTGCCAGTGCTTGTTTTTTCTGGTCTTCGCTATGTGGGTCCTTCTCACCGGTGTGAGATGGTATCTCGTTGTGGTTTTGATTTGTATTTCCCTGAAAATAAGTGATTGTAACATTAATTCATATGTCTTTCTGAAGTTAGGTTGTCTTTGAAGAATTGTCTGTTTAGTTCTTCTGCCCATTTTTTTTTGTTAAAAGATTTATTTATTTATACAAGAAGTGGGGTACAGGCCACATGCGTGGAAGGGTGAGAGGATTCACCAGAGACAGAGCAGGGAACAGAACAGGCAGACTGACGAAATACACTGCTGAGGGGAGCAGTGGGCGAGACAGGAGAGGTCTGTTTCACCATGTGGGATTCTCGCCGGCCTCCTGGGATCCAACCTGCACTGCAGAGGCTGCTAACAGCTTCACAGTGTGGCGCTCAACTGCCTGCCCCATCAGGGAGGCCCTCCTGCCCATATTTTTGAAGGAGGTATTTGTACTGTTTTGTTTTCAGATTTATTTGAGTTCTTTATGGATCTTTGATAGCAGTCCCCTGTCAGATATATGGTGTGCCAATGTTCTATTCCATTCCTGCCCTTTTAGAGATGCCCAGCACAAGGCCAGTGGTGTCATTCAGCATGTGATATTAGAGGCAGAGTGAGAAGTTAGGTCGGTGGGTAGTGGAGCAGGAGGACAGGGACTAAGGTTGCAGCTCTACAAAGTCTCCACAGGAGAGCAGCTGGGTGAGTGTGACTGACTGGACACTGGCAGGAACCTGACTTATATACACTTCAGTATGCCTGCCATTCAAACCTGATTAGTCCATTTTTTTTTTCCATTGGCAACCATGGGCACTCCAATAAGATTGGGCAGTTTACCATCCCAGTTATATGATCAGTGTCAGTTGAATTTCCCCAATGTGTGCAGCCTGACCTGTACCGAGGTTGGGCGTCATAAGGAACACTAGGCACCAAGGGTGAGGAGGCACTCATCCCACATATTTGGTGCTAGTTGAGCTCTAGTCAGTTGGTCCATTTACAATCTGATGCTGGATCTTTTCCCTCTCAAACTGGCTGTTTCAAAACTGAAAATGTACAAGTGTGTCCATCTTGACCCATAATGAACTTGGGCTTCTGAAGCAAGCAACAGTCGCCTTCTTTCACACTGGTCCAAGCTGAAATGTGATTAGTAACCAAAGGAGCTCTGATCAAACAGATTCATTTTGAATCCCTTGTTGGTTTCATGGGCTCCTTTGACAAGAGAGATGACTATCCCAGCAGTTGAGAGGCACCCTCCCCCTCAATAGTATTTAGCAGGACTTCATTCAGGTCCACTCTCATTGTTCTTGGTGCTATGTGACTGCCTTTGTGTTCCCAGGGTACTGAAAGACCATGGAGGTTTTTCCCAGCATCTGTTTGTGCGCGCAGATTTGCTTTGACCTTAGGTTGGCCCAAGATCCACACCCACTCTTCTGTACACCCACTGCAATGCTACATCCATTCTGTCCATATGGCACTCGGGTCCTGCTCCCATTGCATGACTTCTGGGGCCCCATTACTTCCCACCCCAGCTAACCATAGCCTCCTTCCTACCATGGATAGCACTGGATGCCAAAGGGGACCTATGGCTTTTTGGTCCTTTAAAGGCCCATGCTGGAGCAGCAGTGGAGAAGACCACCATGGTGATTTTATGGCAGTATGAGCCCACTGCCATGGTGTGTGTGTGTGTGTGTGCGTGTGTGTGTGCATGGGTGTCTTGTGTTGTGTGAAAAGCATAGGCTTTGATGTTGTACCTACACACCATCACCATGACACTGGGCACATGCCTCCCCACTGATGCGCATGCACTGCTGTTTACTGATGTTGCTTGGCAACGGTTGGTTCTTCCAACTGAAAGTTTCCCAGCTCTGCTGGAACTTGGTTGCTAGTGGGTTGTGGTGACCTACCTGGTTCCTCTAGCAGTGCTTGGCTGGCTGGCGATTCATCGCTAAGCACCATTGTTGGGTGGTAGAGGCAGCAAAGAGCGCAGAGGGAGGGGAGGCCTCTCCGAAGTCCTGCGCTTTGCCATGAGGAGGATTTTTGGTTGGTCTTCTTGGACCGCCCGCACCCCACAAAAGAAAACCATCACCGACCCTGTTGTTGACCATAACACTGACACAAGAAGACCTGTGTATGGCAACATCAAAGACAAAGGTCTCAAGAAGATCCACAGAGCTGCTCTCATCGGCGATGTCTCTGAAGTGCAGGCGCTTCTGCAGCTGCATAAACGTGCCTTAAATGAGTTGGACTCACAGCACAGGTACCGGGCACTTGGAGGCCAGCAGGGAGAAGGAGGGAGGTCCTGGGAGAACGCAACCTTTCTGGGATCATCCTGGGGGAGCCCTGGCCTCTTGTCACTGAGAGGGAGCACTGAGCCCTCTTACCTGGCTAGGGATCGCAGCCCCTGGGTGCTGGGGTCAAACTCCCAGCTAGCTTGATCTATAGCAGAAACAGACGGGGGCCGCTTGGGGACTCACGTCAAATTAGCCCTGTGGAGGGCTTACTGATCAGCAGGAAATGACCTAACTCAGGTCAATAATGAGAAAAGAATCAAAATGTAGTATGTAGAGCATTTTCCTGCACATGGACACACTCTTGTGTCCTCACGTTATGTACTGCAAAAAAGTACGGGAGATGACAGATTCCCTAGTAGATCAACTCCTAGGCTGACAGTTGTTCAGAAATACCCCAACGTCCATTTTATATCAGTTGCCACCTCCTCTCACATGTCCTTTTCTGAGGAACCTGAGAAGGAAACTTTGAGGGGGAGGATGGTTCTGGTTTCTTGAAGAGGAAGACTCAGTTTCTCAAAATGGCAACTGTTGCTAGATTCATCAGTTTTGGAAACCAAATAAAAGTTTAAGATCTTGAAATGTTGAGCTACACTGATGTCCCTTATTCCCTCTATCTCAGAGAAAAACCTGCCTTCATTTTACAGAGAATAGTTTTTAAAACAACAAGAATGAGACTAAAATCTCATTTGATATGGCACAGAGTAGCTTTTGGACATACCAGTCAGTGGCTGATGGATAGTAGTGGAAATAATTAGGGTCCCAGGTAGGAAAAGGAATTGAAACAAACAAGGAATGAAATAACCTTTTCCATCCACACAGTTTGTGAGGATGAGCAGCGGTGGCACTTGTTGTTTAGAGTTTCACTTGCTCTTCCCTTTTCTAAGAGGCGATTTGGTGGTAAGTACCCCATCTTAAAAGCTGTGGTTCTCTTACACACCCATTGTCTTCATTCTAAAACATCTTTAGGAAATAGAAATTCTGGCTGTTTTTCCTCAGCACTTCTTAATATATTAACCTGCTAGCAGGTGTTCATGCGATGGATTTTATGACAATTTCCTTAGGATCATGGGAAGGTGCAGCCTCTTTCTTGTGCCTGGCTCCCCTGCTTGCTCTGCTGATGCTTGGCCTGCCTTGAGATAGCTGTTCCCTGGGCTGCTCCTGTGTGCCCTCACTGGGGCCCTGCCAAGGATTTTTAATTAAATTATATACATACGCATATATACAGGTATATATTTTACTTTGTTGTTCATTTTTATACGATGTTTGATTTCTCCTCTCAGGTATAATCCCCATAAATTTTCACCACCACCCCATAAATTTTCAGTCACCCGTGAACTGTCACCATAGTCTCTTGTGCTCTCGTTGTCGTTTGATCCTTCTCCCTCCCCTGCCGTAGGTCTCGGATGTATAGATTGTCTGCTAGTTTTGTCTTTTTTCCCCTGACCCTTTCTTTAGTTTTCCTATATTCCTCCTCTAAATGCAACCATCTGCTATTTTTCTTTATCCTTCTGACTAATTTCACTGAGCACCGTCCCTTGTAGCTCCATCCATGTTGCTGCAAAATGGCATGAGTTTGTCTTCCAGTGTTATGTTGAAGAGCACTGGTGAGAGTGGACACCCTTGTCTTGTTCCAGATCTTAAAGGAGAGGCTTTCAGCTTTTCACCATTGAGTATGATACTAGCTGTGGGTTTGTGGTATATGGATTTATCATGTTCAGACAAGTTCCTTCTAGCCCAAGAATTTTGAGGGCCTTCATCATAAATGGATGTTGAATTGTGTCAAGTGTTCTCTCGGCATCTATTGATTTGGTCATATGGTTTTTATTTTTCTTTTTGTCGATGTGTTGAATTGCCTCAATTGATTTTCAGATTTTGAACCATACTTGTCCCCCTGGAATTAATCCAACTTGGTCATGGTGTATTATCTTTTCCATGCATTGTTGGATTTGGTTTGCCACGATTTTATTGAGGATTTTTCCTTCTGTGTTCTTTAGGGAGATTGGCCTCTAGTTTCTTTTTTTTTTATTTATTTTTTATTTATTTATTTATTTTTTTAATAGAGGCATGTTTTATTTATTTATTTATTTTGTTTGTTTTGTTTTTATACATGCACTGGGTACAGTCAGAAGTGCGGGAGGGTGAGAGAATTCACCAGAGCCAGAGCGGGGAGCAGAGCAGGCAGAAGGACCGAAGTACACTGCTGAGGGGAGCAGCGGGCGGCAGGAGAGGTCTGCGCGCCATGTGGGACCCTCCTCCGGTGGCCAGGGAGCAGCCGGGGATCGAACCGGCACCACAGAGGCCGCGGGCAGCTTCGCAACCCAGCGCTCAACCGCTGCGCCACCGGGGAGGCCCGGCCTCTAGTTTCTTTTTTGTGTGTTGTCTCTGTTTGGTTAGGTATTAGGGTGATGTTGTCTTTATAAAATGTATTTGGTAGTATTCTTTCTTTCTCTGTTTTTTTTTTTTTTTTTTTTTTTAAGTTGTGGTGCGTGTGGACATCCTTATCTTGTTCCAGGTCTTAAAGGAAAGGCTTCACGTTTTCACCATTGAGAATGATATTAGCTGTGGGTTTTTGTTGGCTAGGCACCGGTTCATCTTTGAGCTTCTGTAGAACTCATTTGTGAAACCATCTGGTGCTGGGCTTTTGTTTTTGGGGAGTGTTTTGATTACTGTTTCAGTTTCATTGTTTGTAATTGGTTTCTTTAGGTTTTCTATTTCTTCTTTCTCCAACTTTGGCTGATTGTCTCATTCTAAGAATTTGTCCATATCATCTATGCTGTCAATCTTGTTTGCATATAAGTGTTCATAGTAATCTCTGTTGTTTGGATCTCTACCATGTCTATTATTATTTATCCTTTTTTATTTTTGATCCTATTTATTTTAGGTTACCTCACTTTTTTTTTCCTTTGTGAGCCTGGCTAAAGATTTGCCTATTTATTTTTTCAAAGATCTGGTTTTTGGTTTCTTTGATCTTTTGGATTGTCTTTTTTTATTCTATTTCCTTTATTTCTGCTTGAGTTTTTATTATTCCACTCTTCTACTGGTTTTAGGGTTTTTTGTTTTTGTTTTTGTTTTACTTTTTCTAAGTCTTTGAGTTGGGAGATTAGGTTGTTTCTTTCAGTTCTTGTTTCTTGATTTGAGCCTATATTGCTATATATTTTCCTCTTAAGAGTGCGTTTGCTGTGTCCCATACATTCTGAAAAATGATATCCTCATTGTCATTCAACTGAAAGTATTTTTTTTAAGATATTTATTTATTTATTTATTTATTTATTTATTTATACAAGCATTGGGTATAGTCAGAAGCGTGGGAGTGTGAGAGAACTTACCAGAGCCAGAGCGGGGAGCAGAGCAGGCAGAAGGACCGAAGTACACTGCTGAGGGGGAGCAGCGGGTGGCAGGAGAGGTCTGCGTGCCATGTGGGACCCTCCTCTGGTGGCCAGGGAGCAGCCGGGGATCGAACCGGCGCTGCAGAGGCTGCGGGCAGCTTCGCAACCCAGCGCTCAACCGCTGTGCCACCGGGGAGGCCCTGAAAGTATTTTTTAAATTTCTTCTTTGATTTCCTCTTTAATCCTGTGGTCTTCTACAAATGTGGTCTTCTCCACAAAGTGGGTGGCTTGCTTGTTTTCTTTTCATGATTTATTTCTAGTTTGATGCCTTTATGATCAGAGAAAATGGGTGGAATTATTTTGATTTTTTTTAGATTTATTTATTTAGTTATACAAGAACCGGGGTGCAGGCCAGATGCACGGGAGGGTGAGAGGATTCACCAGAGACAGAGCAGGGAACAGAACAGGCAGACTGATGAAATACACTACTGAGGGGAGCAGTGGGCGAGGCAGAAGAGGTCTGCTGTGCCATGTGGGACCTTCATCGGCTGGCCGGGGTCGAACCGGCGCTGCAGAGGCTGTGGACAGCTTCACAGCGCTGAGCTTAACCACCTGCGCCACCAGTGGCGGCCCTATTTTGATTTTCATGTATCTGTTGATGTTTGTCTTGTGGCCCAATAAGTGATTGGTTGTCAAGAATGATCCTTGTGCACTTGAGAAAAATATGTACTTGGGTTTTTTTAGGGTGCAGTGTCCTATAGATGTCTGTTAAGCCAATGAGGTCTAGGTCTTTATTAGGGCTCTAGTGTCTTTGTTTATTTTTTGTCTCGTCTATTTGTCCATTGGTAAGAGTGGGGTGTTAGAGTCTCTTACTGTATATGTATTTTCTGTAATATCTGTTTTCAGAGCTAATAAGTATTATCTTATATACTTTGGTGCTCCTTCATTGGTGAGTATATGTTGAATGATGTACTGCCCCTTTAATCATAATGTAGTGTCCATATTTTTCTCTCATTTTTTTTTTAAAGATTCACTTATTTATGCAAACAAGAACTGGGGTATAGGCTAGAGGTGCCGTGGGAGGGGTGAGAGGATTCACCAGAGACAGAGAGATAACAGAGCAGGGAGACTGACTGAAATGCACTGCTGAGGGAAGCAGTGGGCGAGTCAGGAGAGGTAGAGGTCTGCTGTGCCATGTGGGTAGCACCCGGGCAGGCCAGGGATCGAATTCATGCAGTTGCTGCGAATTGCTGCATAGGAGGCCCATCTTTGTGTTTTTTACCTTTGTTAGCCTGAAGTCTGTTTTTTGATATTAGTATAGGTGTTCCTGCATTCTTTCTTGGTCCATTTGCTTGTAGGATTGTTTTCAAAGTGTTTACTTTCAGCCTAAGTTCATCTTTTGTAGTTAAATGTGTTTCCAGAAGATAGCAGAAGGTTGGACTTTGTGTTTTAATCCAGCCAGGGACTCCGTATCTTCTTATTAATGAGTTTAGTCCATTTACATTTAAAGTTAATACTGACATATTGGTGTCTGGATTTGCCATTTTTTTGTTTATGATTTTATTCCTTGCCTTATTCTTTTCTTCTTATTCATTCTTCTATGGTTTTGACTTTAGGACTTTGTATGGTAAATGATTTTCAGGCTTTTCTGCCCTCCCACCATTAGGATCGCACACCTGGTGGTGGTCACCTGCATTTTGGTACATTGTTATATTCAGTTGTATTATTTACTTCTGTGGGCCATGGAAACAGCATTTAGATATTGGCCAAGAGAAGCAGAGGCAGGAGAGAGAACAGGAGATAGAAAAGGAGAGAGAGAGTGCCAGAGAGCTCAGTGAAAAGTGAAGATTCCCCCTAGGGCTGAGAGGCCCCCTGGTACCCCTACCTGCCATATACCTGGTTGCTGCCCTACATGTAAAAGATCAATAAAAGCCAGAGAAAGCCACTGAGGGCTCCAGGATTCCTACTTTACTGGGCTGCTCGGGTCATAGAGAACCAGCTCTGGGCCTTCCTGGCACTACAGACATCTTATGCTATTTTTTGGAGTGGGCGTTTAGTTGTAATGAATTTCTGGAGTTTGTGTTTGTTTGAGAAGGTCCTTATTTTTTTCTTCCTTGAGGAAGGAGAGCTGTTCAGGATAAAGTATTCTTGGTTGGCATTTGTGGTTTTGGAGTTTGTTGTTTATGTCCCTCCATGCTCTTCTTCCCCACAGTGTTCCTTTGGAGAAGTCTGATGTCAGTCTGATTGGTTTTCCTTTATATGTTACCTGTTTCTTCCTCCTCATCAGCTGCATTATTTTTCCCTTGTATTCTTGGGAGCCCTACTACTATTAGGTCTTGCTGTAGTTTCCCTTTCATCATGGAAATTTAGTGTTCTTCTTGCTTCTTGTATGTTCATTTATTTCTCTTCTTCATGCTTGGGGAGTTCTCTTCGATTATCTCCTTAAATAGTTTCAGTTCCTTGTTCTCTCTCCTCAGCTTCTTGGATTCCTATTGTTACAGGGCAATCCTGCTCTAAAATGGGTTGCCTGACTGGGTCCTCACTGGCACACTTAAAAGGGACTCACACTGCAGGCACTCACGAAAGGTTAACAAAGGTTTATTTACAAGGGAAAGGGAAACGAGGAAATGTACGACTCGGGGAGAAAAGAGGGAGATAAATTCTTAAATGCATCCTACCCGTACCGCTGACCTGGAATCCCAGATGACCCGCCGAGACCCAACCTGCCTGGCCAAGAGCATGAGCCAAGTGCCCCAGAACCCACTGACATGGCTGGTTTTATTTACAAAGTGAGAAAATGGCTACTTAACTCTGCCCTTAGGTCCTTCAACTTAGGTCCTGCAACTTCTCTTTGGGGATCATGGGAATTGTAGTTCCCAGTGTCTTGATGGAGTGGGGGTGGCATGCACAAAGCCTCTATGGAGTTCGCTCGGAGCCATCCTTTCCCCCTAACACTATGACTCTTATATTTCCTTCCTTCATGGAGTCATCTAGTTCTCAAAGTGTTTCTTCATTCTTTTTCCTTTGTACTTCTCTTTTTCTGTTTTAGTTCTTTTTATGTCTATATCTTCGCGAGTACTGATTCATTCTTCCATTTCATCAATTGTGTTTTCATCACTTTTCCCAGAGTTCTTTAGCTCCTCCACTAATCTTTTAATGTCCTGCATTTCTTTTATTGCCTTCCTTAAGGTCTCAATTTCATTCTTGAGTTCATTAATTGTCTCATATCATTTCTTTCCTTTTTGTCTTCTTTTTGTTTTAATCATGACACTATTAAATTCTCTGTCTGTGGGGGGGGGGCAGAGTAGTTCTTTCATGTCATTGTTGTTGAGTTCTGGTGGCTAATTTCCTTTTGTGGTATGTCCTTCTCCTGAGGGCTTGCTTGCTTATTTGTATTTTTCCTTCTCCCTGTTGTTTGTTTTCTAGTTTGTTCTATATGTTCGGACACTGTGCTGCTGGTCCTGCCGTGCCTCTCTTTGGGGTGCTCCTTCTGGGATATTGGAACCTGGTATTTAGACCAAGTCCAGCACTATTGGGCCACATCTCCACAAGGATAGTGATACTGTGAATATGTGAATGGGTTCTGTCCCTGATGATTCCCGCTCTCTGTATTTCCTCTGTTCCAGGAGGGGCTGGTGGGGTCCCTAGTTTCCAACAGTGGTATAGGGGCTGCACATTTCTGGTGCTGGCAGATCACCCTGATGGCGGTTCCTGTCCTAGCCCAGTATGGCTCAGTCCAGTTCCAAAATTGAGGGCTTGGGGCATGCAGGAGCCCCACTCCACTCTACAAACGCTGTTCTGCCGATCTCTGTGGGACCCTCCCCCTCTCAGTTCCAGAGGGGAATGGTGATGTCCCTAGCTTCCAACAGTGATGCAGTGGCTGCGCATTCCCAGTGCCTGCAGGTTGATCTGAAGGTGGATCCCACAACTGCCAGGATCCACCTGGTCAGGCTGAACCCTGTCGGGCTTCAGCTCAGTTTCCAATCGCAGGCTTGGGACCTGCAGGAGCCCCCACTCTGCTCCATGCATGCTATCCTGTCGAAGTTTGTTTCACCTTCTGGAGTTCTTGATGATTCAGTGTTTTCCCATTGCTTCCAAACTTTTGTTGTTCCTCTCTTGGAACACAGGTTGCAAGTATTGGGGGTCACACTTTCTCATTGGTGCGGTGTCTGAGGGACTCTGAGGATGTAGGTGAGAGCTCTGAGAGCCCAGGGTTGGGGTCGCCAGGGTTCTGTGGTGGCAGTGCCCCCATTGGGGTCACAGTTTCTCACCTGTGTGGTATCTCCAGAGGTATCCAATGTAGGTGAGATCGCTGAGAACTTGGCACTGGGGTACGGCTGGCTTCCAATGGTGGTTGTCCTGGGTGTCGTGATGACCATGGCTGCAACGGTGGCTGCAGCTAGTTGAGATGCAGGATGCCTATGGAAAGTGGTATCCTTCTCAGGCTTTGGATCTCCCTGAAGATGTTCTGATGTTTGACCGAAGAGTCTCGTTTTTCCAGAAGCTTGTAACATCTCCACTCTTTTTCTACAGATGCTTTTAGGAGAGGGGTCAATCTGGGCGCACTGCCATGTTGTGGGCAGGGCTTCTCCATGGTTGGTTTTGGATTAGAGCAATAGAATGGTCCCCGAAGAGTCTTTTTTGGGGCACATGCTAGAACATGAGTGTGGACCTTCCCACCCATAGTGCATACCTGGGCACTTGATCCAGCTACCTTGGGGTGTGTGTGTGTATGTGCGCATGCACATGCATACACACATCTGTATTGTGGTTGTGTGTGTTCATTACCAGATCTTCTGCTTTGTTTTTGATGTTGACAGTTTCTTAAGAATGCTTTTCAAAAGAAGAATTTTGAGATTCAACCTAGCAACATAAAAAATGAAAACCCTCTCTTTATCAAAAGAATATTATTATCAAAAATAAATTGTACCATGTGCTTACAACTTTTTTTAATAACAGATAAAAATGTATCTTCTTACTGTTTACAAGTAGGAATCATTTTTAAATCAACCAAAAAGAAAGTTTTTATTTGAAATTGGACTTTTTGCAATACTGCAAATGGCCATTGTACAGTGGAACAAAGAGTTTAGGCCAGGTGGTAAAGGAATTGATGTGAAAAAGGAGTCAAAAAATAATTTCCTATCTACTGTGTTTGTGGGAATGTCCTGCAATGGCACTTACTGTATGGCTCACATTTTAAGCTGTTTTTCCCTTTTCAAACAGGCAATTAGGTGATAAGTACCACATTTAAAATTATGTAGTCCTTTGCCCATTAGTTAACTTCATTGTAAAATATTTTTAGGAAGTAGAGACGTGTAACATGCAATTATTTTTTCTCAGCAATGCTTAAATAGCGTATTCGGTAGGAGTCATGCAACATATTATGTAAATAAACCAGTACATTCATGGGATCATTTGTTACCATAGAAAGTGACAAAGACAGATATGTTGAGTAGCAAAGATGTACATTGGGAGACAACTTAGTGAGGAAAAGCATCATGTGATAATACATACATCCCAATATAATCTGTTAGTTGAAAATATGTGATCCAATTTTTATTTCTGAGCTTTTGCATTATAATTAAACCTTGAAAAATCTGTTATTTTGCAGTGAACATGTATACAAATATGAGTATAAATTTATTATGAATGAAGTATCGTGGAGAACAGCAGGAATATGGATGTTCCACAGATAAAAATATTTTTTTCCATTTTTTAAGCATTTTCTTGAGGATTGGTATCTACTGACTTACTTTGCCCCTTCAAGAGTACAGTGAATCTTTTTATATTTACTTGCTGATTATTATGTATATATTTAAATAGATAGATTATAAATAACTTTACTATGTAAACAATTATAGATTAGTCATGTTATTTTATTTTATTTATTTTTTAAAGATTTATTTATTTATACAAGAACGGGGTACAGGCTAGAGATGCGGGGGGTGAGAGGATTTGCCAGAGATAGAGCAGGGAACAGAACAGGCTGACGACAGAAATACACTGCTGAGGGAAGCAGGGGGTGAGACAGGAGAGTTCTGCTTCACCATGTGGGATTCTTGCTGGCCTGCTGGGATGGAACCCATGCTGCAGAGGCTGCAGACAGCTTCACAATGCGGTGCTCAACTGCCTGTGCCAACAGGAAGTCCCAGTCATGTTATTTTTAGTAGCATATTTATGAAAATATAAATAGTAAGCATATATGATGATTACTATCATTATTGTTACAAATAATTATCAATGATGATTATTGTTATAGCAAATGTTTTGCTTTATTTCCTAAAAGGTTTTTTTTTTCTTAAAGCATTGAATGAGTGGCAGCCTCAGCTCTCTTACACGCTGGGAAACTGGTTGTTGTTCAAGTTGATTATGCTGAATCCCCAGCTTTTAGTGTTAGCTCATAGGTAGACTTGGTTTACACTACTTGAAAGGTTGCAACTTGAGTAATGACTTTCCCAGGGACAGTAATGGAGATTAAATCATATACATATTGAAGTCTCCAACTGTATTTATCCATTCATTCAACCCAGTTTTATTCATCATTACATAGCAGAAATATTCTACATATTTTATCCTTAAAAGCTACATGTCCAGTCTGAGCAAGATGAGAAATTTCAAACTGAAGTAATGCATTATCGCCTATTCTCAGTGGAAGTTTTTCCTGCCTCCTTGGAAACAAAAGCATTTCTAAAAGCAGGAAATTATAAAAGATTATCTTTACTTGCCTATTTGAAAATGTATAATAAGATTGAATACTAATAGTCATAATTGGCATACTGACTTTCACAGCATTTACCACTAAAAATAGTGCATTCCTATTCTATTCATAGGAATCATATGTTTCCTTTGGCCTAAAGTTTCTTGAAAATTTGAAGTAAGAATCATTTTTTATATTGTTATTTTTTTTTACACTGATGTCTTATTTGGGTCTCCTGTATTCCTCCTATAGGTGAAACCATCCGATAATTTTCTTTTTCTTTCTGATTTATTTCACTGAGCATAATTCTTTTTTTTTTTTTGATTGATTGATTTATTTATGCAAGCACTGGGTACAATCAGAAGCACGGGAGGGTGAGAGAACTCACCAGAGCCAGAGCAGGGAACAGAACAGGCAGACTGATGAAATACACTGCTGAGGGGAGCAGTGGGCGCGGCAGGAGAGGTCTGTCGTGCCATGTGGGACCCTCGCCGGTGGCAGAGGATCAAACCGGTGCTGCAGAGGCTGTGGGCAGCTTCGCAGCCCAGCGCTCAACTACTGCACCATCAGGGGAGGCCCTGAGCATAATTCTTTCAAGCTCCATCTAAAAATGAGTTTATCATTTTTGATTGTTGACACAACAAAACAAAACCAGACAATTTTAAGCCAGAGACATCCTGCAGGGGAGGAGGAGGGAGAGGGATCAGAGGGAGGGAGGGAGGAGCACAAAGGACTGTGGTGATGGTACACAGGTGCATTGGTGGAGGAAATTCTATGGGGATTAGACCTTGGGGCGGGGGGAAGAAAATATTGTTTAAGAATGAACAATGATGTAAAAATTAATAATTTTAAAAATTTAAAATAACATTTTTAAAAATTATTTGCTTAGTTCTCTTGCCTCTTAATGCTTTAAATATAATTCAGGAAATTTTAAAGGAAAATATGAGGAAGTAAAAAATAATATTTGTTGTACATAGAATAAAGCATGCATTAAAAGAAAAATAATAAAAACAATTACAGTTTATTTAACTGCCAATCATATGAGTGGAACTGCAGCACACCTGTTGTTTATACTATACTTAATGTACCACACTGTGGATTATGTGATACCCCACTATTTGTTGTACCAATGAAACTTTTTAAAATACTGTTAATTATGGTTATGAGACATTATGAATTATACATTGCATTCCAGTGTCAGGGATGTTATATGTGAGAAGCTGGGAGCATCTTAGAATCAATGAAGGACGGTTCTCCCTCCAAACCTAAATATACCTGCAAAGTCGGTGTACTTGAATCATTTTATTTAATTGAGTTATTGGCTCCACAAAGTGGTGCTAGTGGTAATAAGAGTAATATTATCTTATAAGTTTGAGTTGCTCTTTGTGCTGGGGACTATTCTGAACACTTTGCATAGAGTCTCATGTAATATCATCACAGTGTTCTGTGAGACAAGGACTTTTTTATCCCCCTTTCACTGATGAGAAATTGAAGCATAGAAAGTCTAAAACAGCTAATAAATGACAGAGTAAAGTAGGATTCAAGTCCAGTGGAACTGTGTCCAAACTTTTCTATTCAAACAGGCTGCTCTTTCATTAATGTGGTGAGTGATAAGAGTTAATAATGTCCTTTTCCCCAAGAAAATGATGTTGTGGAGACATAGGAATAACTAGCTCATTCATGTTTATAGCTCCATGAGTAGTGGTGTATTTGAGATCTTGCACTGTGATTTCCTAAAGGCGCCTTTAACTCTCGTAGGACTCCCCTCCATTTGGCCGCAGCCCATGGTCACAGTGCAGTGGTCACTCTGCTAGTAGAGAGAAAATGCGACCTTAACCTGCGTGATGCTGAGCACAGGACAGCTCTGGTGAAGGTATGTGGTAGCCAACTCAACCAGCATGGGATGGATTTGACTTAGTTTACTTGACTGGAAATGAATTTACCACATTAACCTCATTTAAATTAGCTAATTGCCAAAACCTACAAAATGTTTAATCTTAATTCCTAGAATTTACTATTTCTTTGTGTGATACTGACAGGCAGTACAAAGCCAGGAAGAAGAATGTGTTCGTATTCTTCTAGACCATGGTGCCGATCCAGATATTTTGGACATAAGAGGCAACTCTGCGCTCCATTATGCAGCTGGTAATGAAAATGAGTCCATAATAACAAAGCTGCTTTTACACAAAGCAAATATTGAGGCAAGAAACCAGGTATAGACCAAGTAACTTTATTTACAAAATATAGGAACTGCATTTTTAAGCCATAAAACCTTTTATTGTCTATATCTCTCTGATACGTATGCACACATACATTCATCCTGAAGACTATACACACTATACACATGATACACGATACGTGGGCCTATCACCCTGATACAACTCTAAAGCCAAGTTAGGGAGATCTAGAGAATGATGGTGCCCACAGAAAGGCCAAAAGTCTGTCACTGTATTACGTATGCACGCCAGTTAGAAAAACTTTTCATTAGTGCCTGGCAGTGGGTGTAGACTCAGCGCCCACAAAAAACTAAAGACATGATTGGCGCTGCGTACTCTGCATGGGTTCAGGAAATGGGTACTACTAGGATGGGTACGAGGGGGACTTGAGACCCCACAGCCGGCATGGTTACCTGAGGAGAGAAACAGCAGGCTTTCGGGGCCCAGGCACCCTAGGTTCCGAAATCAGGGCAAGGGGTCAGGTCATGTCTTGACATCCAACAGGGGCATCCACGTGTGGTGCTCACAGTGCTGCCAGCTCTGAACCACCACGGGCTTCCCATAGCAAAGAGTCCTGCTCAGTCTTGCATAGCTCGTCAGCGGGGCATACCTGTAAGGGGGAGCAGGTGAAAGGGAAGTCAGTCGATCTGCTTTCCCATCTGGACATACATTATCTTCTGTAACCACAGCCCTGATGTAAGTGGGTCACATGTACATATTGGAGGTTCACATTTACATTTTGGAGGGTCGAGCACTCCCTGAATGAAAATAGTTTTAAATAATTATCTAAGATTCCACTTTAAATAGTGATGCTTCTAAAAGATGCAGTAGAGATGCTTAGCATTTGTGTAGACATGTTTGGCAAATATTTGTGCAAAAGCACTGAATTGGTTAAAGGTTATTTTTAAAAATTTTATTCTCAACCAAGTAATTTTTTCATAATAATATATAACACAGGAAAACAAATTTGCCTGGGAAATAGTCTTTATTTTAAAACTCAAAACAAAAGTAATCTGAAAGAAGTCTGCTGCTGATGATGAATTTTTGCTTCATAAAATATTTTTATATAAAATGATTTCTGTCTCTCTGGCCAAGGCTAAAGAGCAAAAAAGGGAAAAGGAAGAGAGCAATCATAAACATGTGGGCTAACTTGGAAATTTGGCTATTGATGGTAATTGCCAATAGAGAGAAGAGCTGTTTTTCCCCCTTTAGTTTATGTTTACTCAGGTGCCCTTCAGGGTTTAGGAATGATAATTCTTTTTTGGTAAAGGAAAATTATGTGGTTTTTTGGCCAAATTCTTAAAATATGGGGGACATTGTATTTTTATTTCTGGCTCCCATTCTTCCAAAAAAAGAAAATGATTTTCAGTGGCAATTAAAATGAAAACCAGAATAAAAGTGAATTTTTAAAAATGAACTTTATCTTATAAAGGTAATATAAAAAGTTCCATCTTCTAATAGGGGTAACCCAAGGACCATTTAGTAATAAGCAATCAGAATTCATTTGAAGCCTATGTTTTTTAATTCAAAGCCCATGTCCTTAGGAATCCAAGTGAAGTAAGAGTGCCGGATTGTGACATCTGGGTGCCAGGTACCACTGATGAAGGAGAACCAAGTAAATGTGCCTCACTGGAAGAAAACCATCACCTTTAATAGAAAATTCTCAAAATGATCCCTGCATCCCTTAATTCCTCGAATGTTAATATTTGCCACAAGAAAGTATTGCTAAAAAGGGATTCAGCAAATTAAACTGATTTCTTTAGAACTGGACATGTAATGTTTTGTAATTTTCTCAAGCAGTAGATGATTATGGAATGTATCTAGTGGGGCATAGTCCTTAACTTCTGCCAAAAGAGATTATTAATTCAATAAATATGCTTCAAGCATTTATTACTGTTTCAGAATTTGGAGATACAGGGCTTAAAAAAACAAGTAGCCTATGGCTTCAAGAAATTCTTGCTTTAGATGGTGAGGAATAAAATAATTAAAGTATACCATGGTAAATTCTGAGATGGAAGCAAGATTCTTGGGACCAAGAAATTTTTGACAAGAGTATTGGACAATAACTTTGCATCTGTTGAGGTTAGAGAGAGAAGTATTTTAAAGAGAAAGAACAGCACATGTGAAGTGACTGGTGAGAAAGAAGGGGTGACTTTTAAGTTGATTTTTCTTATATGTTTAAGTTCAGGGGATCTCTTTTAAGTTTTTAAAATTCAGTTTAAAATATGTGATTTTGTAAACCATTAATTGTTTTTGTTGTTTTACAGAATGGATGCACACCACTCTTATATGCTGCAAGGGAAAAAAAACAAAAAATAATAGAGTTTTTGTTAAACAAGGGAGCGGATATAAATGCTGTTGATAACTTTGGAAGGTATGTATTTTAAACTTTATGTGGTTCTAGAGTGGTAACAATCACCGAAACCAGAAAGATTAAATTAATAAGAAGCACATGAGTTTTAATTATTAATATCAACATGTCCTGTTAGGAAGAGAGCCAATTCTTTTTTTTCCCAAATATTTTAATTGTGTGTGTGTGTGTGTGTGTGTGTGCGTGCGCACATGCACTTATTAAGGCAACATTAGTGTACAGCACTGTATAGAATTCAGAAGTAAAGGATCCCACCTATTCAGATGTATGTTACTATGCCACAACCACCACTAACACACCCACACTCTTCCCACATAGCCATTGTGCACCCTCCCACACTGGAATTCTACACACTTCTCTCCATCCCCCACTGGCACATCAGTTCCACAGTCAGACTCCTAGGACTTGCCCTTGGAGAACCAGTTATTCTTACTGTGCAATGTGAAGAACAACACAGCAAGATTCATAGTTCTTATATTAGCTGATGACACAATCTGATTCTTTGGGTCATATGCCCTTATGTTACCTCACATGGTTTCCTATTGGTTTATTAGTCTTGTAAAGCGTGGACTCTAACTTTTTGTTTACTATATGACACCAACCTGAAATTGCACATCCTTCTAGTCATATGACTTTAGCTTTTCCACTTCAATATTTTTCCTTAAAAGATGCGTATTAGACATAAAGAGAGGTTGATTTTATTCTTTGGATAATACTTGTTATAAATTTCTTTCTTTGAAGATTACTGATTATATTAGCTTGCATCCCTATGTGAATATTAATTACTATTACTTGATACTACAGGATCATCAGTTTTTTTTCCTTTGTCACTTCTAGTTTATTTTCATGATTTTACTTTCAATTGATATGGGTGGAAGTAAGAAAGACAACTTTCATTGAATAATTTTTTTCTTTAGAAAAACTCATAAGTAGGTGACAGAGAAGAGATGTGTTTTAGATTCCACAGGCCTGGGTTTAATTCCTAGCTTTGCCACTTGCTAGGTGTGTGACTTTAGGAACATTGCTTATCATCAACCAATGTTATTAAAAGGAAGATAATAGCACAGTTGACCCCTGAACAGCACAGATTTCAACTTCATGGGTTGTGGATTTTGAAAAATGAATATGTTGGAAAATTGTTTTGAATTTTATAACAATTTGAAAAACTCACAAACTGCAGCCTTGAAATATTGAAAATGTTCTAAAAAAGTTAGATATGTCATGAATGCATAAATTATATGTAGAAAATAGTCTATTTTATCATTTACTACCATAAATTTTATACAAATCTATTATGAAAATAAAAATTTGTCAAAACTTATACACTGTATACAGTCTGTGTGTACAGACTGTGCATGTGCACCATTCTTAATCAAAGAAAATGTGAACCAATGTAAAGATGAATAACATACATTAGAACATACAATTGACTAGTGTATACTACTGTCTGACTGTAATAATTTAATATCTACCTCCTGTTTCTATTGCAATGAGCAGAAGGGTTGGGAGTAAACTTACACTATCAATCAATATGCTACAATACTGTAAATGCATCTTTTACATTTCTTCATAACATTTTCTCTTCTCTAGCTCTCCTTATTGTAAGAATATATAGAAATACAAAGGATGCGTTAAT
This sequence comes from Talpa europaea, assembly GCF_964194135.1. Lineage (NCBI taxonomy): Eukaryota > Metazoa > Chordata > Mammalia > Eulipotyphla > Talpidae > Talpa > Talpa europaea. The sequence goes on along the minus strand of NC_140082.1, from coordinate 60,781,920 downwards.
CAACTGTCTATGTTATCAGTAAGACTTCTGGTCAATAGCAGTCTACAACTAGTTAAGGTTTGGGGGAGTCAAAAGCATGGATTTTCAATTGTGCTGCTATGTCAGCACCTCAACCCCTACAATGTGCATAGGTCAACTGTATATCTTTTGAGGGTCAATTTGTGTAAGATTGTTGATATAGCACTTAATTTCATGCTTAGACTGCAGCTATGAGTATTGTTACTATTACTATCATTATCATTGTTTTAAGCTTGCAGATAACTTTTACTTAGCTGACCTTTAACTGCTAACATAACAGACTAAGGAAGAAATGGAAAATTCTTCATTTAGAGCTTCATCTATTTCAGATAAGTGATCTTGGCAGTTTCTTGTCCATCGAAGGACCTTAAATTAGTAACTTCTACTATGATGGGTCCCAATGGGACAAGAAGCCTTCTTTTAGCCTTCAGCTTAAGTTACAAACATGAATACTTGCACATGTAAATGGTCAATTCTAGAAAGACAGGCAAGGGATGAATTTGGTAGAGTAGATCCAAGAAGCTCTCTAAGTAACTTAAGTTCCCAAGGATGAAGTTATCTCTGCTGTTTGCTGTTTTAGCTCAGCCCTCGCGCATGCTGCATGTTATGATTCAGCAGATACTGTTCATGTTCTCCTCCGGCATGGCATTGATTGCTCTTCTGATGTATTTGGAAGGACTGCTGACCAGTTTGCCCATCATCGTGGTTTTATTAAGTAAGTGTTTACATTAAAATGTTAGCTATGTTACCTGAGGATTAAAATAATTTAACTGCTGCTTCTTCTGTAACAGGTGGGATTTCATAGTTTGGGTAGGCAGTTGTGGAATGGCATTGCGGTAGTCCACAGCATCGGCCAGAAACCAAGCCATGACTAGACTAGTTGGGAGTAGCAGTGGGCACTTTTCAATCTTCATCCTTAGGGATTCTAATGTGATCCATTTCATTCCAGCATAACTCTACAAAATCATGTCACATGTCTGATTTTTCTGACTACTTATTTGCATTTAGAAAAGTTCATTTTAGCAGAAAATCCTGTACTTTCCCCTTAGAAGCTATCGCCTATCTTTCCCCCTTGAATTTTCTAAAAACCTAAGCAATGAGTTCTTGAAATCCATGAAAGACAGTTCTTTTTCACAAGTAGTATGGAGGGCAAATGGTGACAGACATTCTAATCATTATTTTGTCTCCATTGATTCTATTGCTGCAGTGTTGCTCCTGAAACTGCTCTTGTAGTCTGGTCACTATTGACCATTGCTCCCAGGATGCCTCTGCTGATCCAGATTCCTCCATCTCCATGGTGATTTCCACTAGGACTTCAATGTCACTACTTTCTTTAGTTCATATACATATAGTCATATGCTCAGCCACTATGTTCTTGCAGCAGCACCTCCAAGCTTTAGCCACACACACCCTTATTCCGTACTCAAAAACTGTAGAACCCATATCTTAGCCTACACCTTGACCATGAATTACCCTTTGAGGATCTTGTCTGTCTTTTTTGTTAGCAGATGTTATTTGGACCCAATCTCAGCTATCAGAGAAGTTGAAGAGTCATGCAGAAAGTGATAAGATTATCCTTTCTCTTTTGGTACCAGATCTGTACCCCAAAGCTGCTTTACATCCTGTGGGACACATTTTTTAGGTTGTGGAAAGTGCCATATTGTCCTTCCAAGAGTAGTGGGTGCTAACTGGTCTGAGGTTCATTAAGGTTGATCCCTCAAATAATCTGTTTTTCATAATAGTGAAAACCCCCCAAGTGATTTGTGTCTATGAGAAGTTTCAATTTTTTTTCAGGTTCTACTTTACAAGGAGGTAATTCAATAGAATGGTTAGTTGTTTGTTAGGAAAGCTAAACCCCATCTGTGACTCTTCAGTTTCCATGTATTATAAAAACAGGTTGTCTTCCAGGTCAATTGGATATGAACCTGGGGATTACACATCATTCTAAGGACGATCTACTAATTATGAGTTTTAAGAAGTAGAGAAGGAATAGAACTAGTCAAAACCAGGTTTGACTTTTTAGTTTTCTGTTCTTCATGTGATTGGTTACAATTACAGGGGACAATTATATTATCTAATGAAGTAATATATTTATAAATATAGTTACAAAATCTGTAGTAGCTGAGATGAATTCTAAGCCCCAAGGGAAGAGCCATTACTAGCCAAAATATAACATTTTTGGTTGTTAGATCCTATAAAAAAGCACAAATTTAATTAAGTTTGGTATCCCAAGTTCTACCAGTAAAATTCAGAAAGAAATTATTCCATTGCTTCAGTATTTCTCTGTGCATTAGTTTTTTTTTTTGTTTGTTGTTTTTGGGGTGTGGTGGGTATATTAAATTTCCTAATAACTCTGTGAATGGGACAGCCAGATAACTGTTTTACAGGGGAAAAGGGAGCCAAAGGGAAGTGGTTTGTCCAGGATCAAATGGCTATTTGAAACTTGACATACAGATGCTTTCCATATTTTTAGCTAACTCTAATTACTGCACTCTACAGCCCCTTTTCATCTTTAAGTTACCTGTTTGATTAAAAACAAATTGTAGCACTTAACACATTTGAAGTATATGGGATCATTAAAGTTTTGATATTATCTGTTACTACCTGAAATATTGTGAGAATAAAAATGTTGTTCACATAAGTATTAAAATTAGCAATTTTATTAATTACCTTTCTTTACATACAGGAATCAGAAAATTATACTTGCCTATAAAAGTATAAAGGACAAAGAGAACAAAAAGAATGAAAAGAACAGAAAAGAAGAAAAGAAGAAAAACGATAAAAAGAAGGAAGAGAATGATCTAGGTAAGACTTCAGATAGTGAATTACTCTTGGTGGTGCTACCACAGAGGAAAAAATAAGAATACAGGAATTTTGATAATGAAAGAGCAATGAAAGAGGTGTACAAATTGCATATATATTTAAAATTTCTTAATAGTTTTCTTCTCAGAATTAAAGAAATTACTTGTAGTCATTTGAAATCTGAGACAGTATTGCCTTTCTAAAAAAAGTTCTAAAAATTTAAGTTTTTATATATTTCCTCTAATCACATTAAAACAAATAGGACTTCTACAAGAAAGTGATTATAAAGAAAAAAAGCAAAAAACAAAACAAAACAAAACAAAAACCAAAAACCAAAACAAATAGGACTTGTTTTAAAATGTTTTTTTAAAAGATTTATTTATTTATTTATTTATACAAGCACTGGGTACACTCAGAAGGGTGAGAGAATTCACCAGAGCCAGAGTGGGGAGCAGAACAGGCAGAACGACAAAGTACACTGCTGAGGGGAGCAGCTGGCGCAGCAGGAGAGGTCTGCGCACCATGTGGGATGCTCCCCGACGGCCGGGGATAGAATCGGCGCTGCAGAGGCTGGGTGCTGCTTTGCAGCCCAGCGCTCAACCACTGCCCCACCGGGGAGGCCTATTATTTTTATTTATACAAGAACTGGAGTACAGGCCAGAGGTGCAGGGTTTGAGAGGATTCACCAGAGAGAATGGGGAGAGGAACAGGCAGATCTACTGAAATACACTGCTGAGGGGAGCAGCAGGAGAGGTAGGAGAGGTCTGCTGCGCCATGTGGGTATCTCGCTGGCCAGCCAGGGTGGGTATCTCCCTGGCCAGCCGGGAATGGAACCCGCTCTGCAGAGGCTGCCGACAGCTTCACAGTGCTGCACTCAACCCACTGCGCCACTAGGGAGGCCTCATGCTTGTGATTTATTATAGTGAAAGGATGCAAGGAAAAATCAGCAAAGTGAAAAGATGTCTTGGGCAAAGTCTGAAGGAAAACAGGTGCAAGCCTGTAAGCGTCTTTTCCCTGTCAACAGCACATTTTCCCTGTGGCATTCTCAGAATGTGCCTAGTTCCTCCATCTCAAAATATAACAGCACATGTAAAGTGGTGTCTGCCAGCCCCGTGTCTCAGAAGACCTAGTGCTCCAGGGTTTTGCTGCAGCCTAGACATCCTCTCCCTAGCATGTACTGAAATTCCACATGCCCAGAAAGAAAGCAAGTGTTCAGCAGAAACCACATTGTTTGTACACATAATTTAGCAGTTGGGGAATAGAGGGAACCTTCCCCAAATCTACTTTCCCAGACACTCACCAAGTGTCAGCCATTTCAAGCAGGAATTTCTAAGGAGAGATGTCTCAGGCTCACTGTGTGAAATCTTTCTACATAGTAGTTAACGCTAACCTTAATGTATGGCTTTATCTTAAAAATTGTATTTTAATAGGTAATATGATGTTATAACATGGTATTTGTTTCAGTTGCACTACCCACATTACATTACAGTGCTGCTTACATTTTTGATTTTTGATGGGTACTTAAAGGTATTTATACATAAATTACTGTGGTTAGTGTAAGTAATTACAATGTGTTCTTTATATGTTCTTACTCTTTCAGGATAACTCTGAGACAAAATAAGCATAGTGAGTTCTGATTTAAAATTAAAATGAAAATTGCTTATTAGGTAGATGATCTAATTTGATTCTTATTATGCTAAACCCCATTGCAATTATAAAATAGCATAGTCAAAGATGTTTATCAGATTTTGCCACTTAAGTTTAAAATTAAAAGAGGTTATTTTATATATAATCATGTACATCAGCTAGGGAGATAATATCCATATTTGCTTACTTTATTTTCATTTTTAAAGTGACTGTGCCTTGATAAATTATTATGTGGTAATAGCAGGTCAGAGGAAACCCTTTGAAAAAGTAAGTCTTTAGAGAAGTTTTAGGTTTACAGCAAAATTGAGCAGAAAGTACAGAGTGCCTGTATATCCTGGCTCCCACACATGAACAGCCAAATGTGCTGTTGACATCTTGCACCACAATTGTACCTTTATTAAAATGTGTGAGTTTACACTGACTCATCATTGTCACCCAGAAGTCATAATTTACACTAGGGTTCACTCTTGGTGTTGCGTATTTTATGGTTTTTGAAAAAGGTATATTGACATGGATCTACAATTGTAGCATTGTACAGAATACAGAATAGTTGCATTGCTCTAAACATCCTCTGTGTTCTATCTGCTCATCTCTCCCTTCTTTCTAAACCCCAGAAACCACTGATCTTTTTACTGTCTCCATAGTTATGCCTTTGTCAAAATTTCATATAGATGGTATCATACAGCTTATATCTTGAATGCTTAAAATGTTCTCATTCAAGATGTTCTTTGTTCTTTATGGTTTTTACCACTGTTCATAAGCATAGCATGTGACAGTAATGCCTTACAAACTAAAAATCCTGATTTCTATAAATGTTGAATGCATAATGGGGAGGGTTGAGAAAAATGACATCATTCACTACTATGCAGCATTAACTGAACCATCCTACTCTATGAAGTATATCCAGAGAGACTATTTATAGAAGGAGATAGTCTCCACAGGCTGTACTTTATCAAACTAGAGTCACAGTCTTTCATACTTAGCTTGCGGTAAGTATGAACACAGTAAAAGTGTTTCCTGTTTTTCCTGCTGCATTGTATATTGTCTCTGGACCAAGTTTCCTTGGTTTTTTAAATTGATGACATATCATTATTTTACATCCTTGTTTGTTTTCTCAAAGGATTTGAGGCTTTCTTCTCAAAGATGTCACTATAGTTTTCCTGCCACCAAAGCACCCATAGTCCTCCATCACAGTCCATGTTTCATCGTAAACCAAGCGGTGTTGACTAAAAACCTGGAGAAGTTGTGTTATGTCACAGCAAAATTATTTTACTCTCCTCTAAGTATTTCTAATGGTGGCTATCCAGAAGAATCGTGTTATGTAGTTTTGACAATGTCAGTTTATGATGCTGATTCTGCTGATGATACCATTTTGTGTCAGTTTTATAGGTTTGACTAGAATTATGGTCACTGTAAATAACAGTTCACTGTTGGTACTAAAGGTCAGTAAATATATTTTGATAAGTGATATCAAATATCTTGCTTTTGATAAATATAAAGAAGGGGGGAGCCCAAGAGTTCTTTCTAGCATTGTCTCCAAGTTGGTCCCTAAGGAATATTTGTTAGCTGTCTTCTACATTTAATGTTCTGTTATTTACTGTTGATTAAAATGTGTTTTTTTCTTTAATAGCAAAAATGAATGCTCACAAGGATACTGAAAAGAGGTAGGATTTTACAGATTTTAAAAGTGTCTTAACTGATGGAATGCAGAGAAAAGCAGTCAACATTTGTTGCGTGTTTTATTCCAGGCTAGACACTGTGTTATGTGCTTCACATTTGTTATCTCATATAGTTATTTGAATAGCTTTGCAAAGTAACTGCTGTTACAGCCCACTTTTTACCAATTAGGCAACAGCTTCAGGAAGCATCGCATGTGACAATAATGCCTTACAAATTAGATAGTTTGTAAGGCAAACTTAGTTCATCCACAATTCCATAGTTAAGAAGGTATTTGCTCCATGACTTGACCATTAGCCTGCCTGGCTTCCCTGTCCACTCTCTTGTCCCTAGGTGCTTGTGCAGCTCTGGCATGAATATATAGACCCAACTCAAACAACTCAGAAAGTTCAATTTAGTTATGTGCTAATTTTTATTTTAGGTTTCCCTAGGAAACTGGCTTAGTCCAGGCATTTGTCCCAATACATTTAACAATGGCAGTGGTAACTAAAACTTTGCATTTGCCATCAAAAGTTTTAGGGCAGATCTCAGTTACCTATGGTCATAGACTGCAGGTTTTACATCAGCAAGACTCAATCATGCAGGTCTTCTTAGGTGTAGAGATATTTTATGGTCCTTGAGATAAATTGTTCTTCTTTAGTTGAAGATTATCTGTGGTTTATAGAACATCTTATGTTAACCTCAGCATCTATTTAGAGGATATTTCTCATTGATTTCTATACTTTATGACTTCACAGTCTGGTATAATCACTAGGCTAGTAGCCTTGGCTAGTAATCTGTATTTTTTTTCATTTTTGGTGTACCTTTTTTATTCTTCTTCCATGACTTTTTTTTTTTTTTTTTTTTAGTTAAACAATGTGAGATTTTAATAAGAGCAACAGGAAAAGTAGGAAAGAACACTTCTGATTGCCATTGTTCTGCAAACACTACTTCTCTAGAAGTGATTTTCCCCCTCACAGTTACCAAGTAGGAGTCTGATTATTATTTTTTTTTTTATAAATTTTATTGTTATATTCCCCATACAATTGCAGCCCCCCCATTCTGACCCAAATCGCTCCCCTCCCGCCCCCACCCCCCAAAAAGTGTCTCTGGTTCATAGTTTTTTGTTGATTTTGATTTTCACTTTCTTATAGTTATTCATTTTCCTGGTCCCTTATTTAAGTTTTCTAGATTCCTGCTATGAGTGAGACCATCCGGTATTTTTCTTTTTCTTTTTGGCTTATTTCGCTGAGCATGATCCCTTCCAGCGCCATCCATGTTGCTGCAAATTGCATGTGTTTATCTTTTTTGAATGCTGAGTAATATTCCATGGTATATATGTACCACATCTTCTTGATCCAGTCATCTGTTTTTGGGCATTTGGGTTGTTTCCAAAGCTTAGCTATTGTAAACAGTGCTGCTATAAACATAGGTGTGCAGGTGTTCTTTGGAATTGATGTTTCTGTGTCCTTTGGGTAAATACCTAGGAGTGGAATTGCTGGATCATATGGAAGCTCTATGTTTAGTAGGTCCAGAAATCTCCACACAGCTCTCCACAGTGGTTGGACCAGTTTGCACTCCCACCAACAGTGCAGAAGAGTTCCTTTTTCTCCACACCCTCGCCAGCATTTGTTGTTGCTAGTTTTTTTAATATGTGCCATTCTCACTGGTGTAAGATGGTATCTCATGGTAGTTTTGATTTGCATTTCCCTGATGGCAAGTGATATGTTGAACATTTTTTCATATGCCTGTTGGCCATTTGCATTTCCTCTTCAGAGAAGTTTCTTTTTAGCTCTTCTGCCCATTTTTTGACTGGATTATTTTCTTTGTTGTTGAGTCTCATCAGCTCTTTGCAGATTTTTGTGATCAGTCCTTTATCATTAGTGTTGGGTGCAAAAAATGTTCTCCCAGTTGGTGGGGTTTCTCTTTGTTTTTGTTATTGTCTCTTTTGCTGTGCAGAAGCTCTTTAATTTGATGTAGTCCCAGCTGTTTATCTTTGCCTTCACTATCACTGCTTTGGGTGATGTGTCTGTAAAGATGTCTTTGATGTGTAGATCACATAGTGTTTCGCCTATATTTCCTTCTATATATTTTATGGTTTCAGGTCTTATGTCTAGTTCTTTAATCCATTTTGAGTTGATTTTTGTGTATGGTGTGAGGTAGTGGTCAAGCTTCATTCTTTGGCATGTAGCGACCCAGTTTTCCCAGCACAATTTATTGAACAAACTTTCTTTGCTCCAATGCATAGTCTTTGCTCCTTTGTCAAAGATTAGTTGACCATAAATCTGTGGGTTTATTTCTGGATTTTCTATTCGATTCCATTGGTCTGTATGTCTGTTCTTGTTCCAATACCATGCAGTTTTGATGATTATGGCTTTGTAGTATAGTTTGAAGTCTGGGAGTGTAGTGCCTCCATTCCCTTCTTTTTTTTTCAGGAGAGCTTTGGCTATTCGGGGTTTTTTGTGATTCCATATGAATTTCATCAATAATTGTTCTATTTCTTTGAAGAATGACATTGAAATTTTGATTGGAATAGCATTGAATCTGTATATTGCTTTTGGAAGGATGGCCATTTTAATAATGTTTATTCTTCCAATCCACGAGCCGGGATGTCTCTCCATTTCTTTGTGTCTTCTTCTATTTCTTTTAACAGTGTTTTATAGTTTTCTTTGTATAGGTCCTTTACCTCTTTTGTTAGATTTATTCCCAAATATTTGATTTTTTTTGTTTCAATAACAAAAGGGATGGTTTTTTTGATTTCTTCTTCTTCAGATTTATTGTTTGTGTATAGGAATGCTACTGACTTTTGCATGTTGATTTTGTATCCTGCCACTTTACTGAACTGATTGATGAGTTGAATTAGCTTTTCTGTGGAGTTTTTGGGGTTCTCTATGTATAATATCATATCATCTGCAAATAGTGATAGTTTGACTTCTTCTTTTCCTATTTGGATTCCTTGGATGTCTTTCTCTTGTCTTATTGCCCTGGCTAGGACTTCCAGTATTATATTGAAAAGCAGTGGTGAGAGTGGACATCCTTGTCTTGTTCCAGATCTTAATGGAATTGCTTTCAGCTTTTCACCATTGAGAATGATACTGGCTGTTGGCTTGTCATAGATGGCCTTTATGATGTTGAGGTATGTTCCTTGTATCCCAAGAATTTCAAGGGCTTTTATCATGAATGGGTGTTGCACTTTGTCGAAAGCTTTCTCAGCATCTATTGATATTATCATATGGTTTTTATATTTCTTTTTGTTGATGTGTTGGATAACGTTGATTGATTTTCGGATGTTAAACCATCCTTGTGCCCCTGGAATGAATCCTACTTGGTCGTGGTGAATTATCTTATGGATACATTGTTGGATTCTGATGGCTAAAATTTTATTGAGGATTTTTGCATCAGTGTTCATTAGGGAGATTGGCCTGTAGTTTTCCTTTTTTGTGTTGTCCTTGTTCGGTTTTGGTATTAGTGTAATGTTGGCTTCATAGAACGTGTTTGGTATTGTCCCTTCCTTCTCAATTTTTTGGAAGAGTTTGTGAAGGATAGGCACTAATTCGTCTCTGAATGTTTGGTAGAATTCATTTGTAAATCCATCAGGTCCTGGGCTTTTGTTTTTGGGGAGGTTTTTGATTACCATTTCAATTTCGCTAATTGTAATTGGTCTGTTTAGGTGTTCTATTTCTTCTTTATCTAGCTTTGGGTGATTGTAGAGTTGTAGGAATTTGTCCATCTCCTCTAGATTATTAAACTTGTTTCCATATAACTGTTCATAGTAGTTACTGATTATTCTTTTGATTTCTGCTGTGTCCGTTGTGATTTCTCCTCTTTCATTGATGATCCTGTTTATTTGTGCTTTCTCCCTTTTTTCCTTTGTGAGCCTGGCTAGGGGTTTGTCTATTTTATTGATTTTTTCAAAGAACCAGCTCTTGGTTTCATTGATCTTTTGGATTGTTTTTTTAGTTTCAATTTCATTTATTTCTGCTTTGGTTTTTATTATTTCTTTTCTTCTACTGGTTTTGGGGTTTTTTTGTTGTTCTTTTTCTAGATCTTTGAGCTTCGAGATTTAGGTTGTTTCTTTGAGTTCTTTCTTGTTTCTTGATGTGAGCTTCTATTGCTATATATTTTCCTCTTATTACTGCTTTTGCTGCATCCCATACATTTAGGATATTGGTGTCCTCCTTGTCGTTCAATTCAAAAAATTTTTTAATTTCTTCTTTGATCTCCTCATTAGTCCAGTGGTCTTCCAGTAGTGTGGTTTTTAATCTCCATGAGGTAGGAAAGTTCCTTGCCTTCTTTTTATGGTTTATTTCTAGTTTGATGCCTTCATGGTCAGAAAAGATGGTTGATATGATTTCAATCTTGGTGTATCTGTTGATGTTTGTCTTGTGCCCCAGTATGTGATCGATCCTGGAGAATGATCCGTGTGCGCTTGAGAAAAATGTGTACTCCGTTTTTTTGGGGTTTAGTGTTCTATAGATGTCTGTTAAGCCCAATTGCTCTAGGTCCTTATTTAGAGCTTTAGTTTCTTTACTTATTTTTTGTCTTGTTGATCTATCCATTGTTGATAGTGGTGTGTTGAAGTCTCCCACTACGTATGTGTTTTCTCTGATGTCTGTTTTCAGAGAGGACAACAGTTGTCTGATATATTTTGGTGCTCCTTCGTTTGGTGAGTATATGTTAATGAGTGTTATTTCTTCTTGAAGTATTGTCCCCTTGATCATAATGTAGTGACCATTGGGGTCTCTTTTTATCTTTTTGAGTTTGAAATCTGTTTTATCTGATATAAGTATAGCTGTTCCAGCTTTCTTTTTTGGTCCATTTGCTTGTAGGATTGTTTTCCATCCTTTAATTTTGAGCCTATTTTTATCTTTTGTAGCTAAATGTGTTTCCTGGAGACAGCAAAAGGTTGGGTTTTGTTTCTTAATCCAGGCTGCAACTCTGTGTCTTTTTATTGAAGAGTTTAGTCCATTTACATTTAGAGTTAATATTGATATGTTAACATGTGTATTTGCCATTGTGTTTGTCTTTCCTTTGATTTTATTTATTTATTCTTTTAATAACTTTTTTTTTTTTGGCCTTCTTTCATTGTTATTCGTCCCTCTGAGGTTCTGGCTTTAGGACTCCTTGTAGTATTTTTTGGAGTGGGGGTTTAGTTGCAATGAAATTCCGGAGTTTCTGTTTGTCTGGGAAGGTCCATATTCTTTCTTCAAAGAGGAAGGAGAGCTTTGCGGGATAGAGTATTCTTGGTTGGCATCTGTTTTCTTGGAGTCTGTTGACTATGTCCCTCCACTCTCTCCTTGCCCGTAGTGTTTCTTCGGAGAAGTCTGATGTCAGCCTGATTGGCTTTCCTTTGAATGTTATCTGTTTCTTCCCTCTTGCCAGCTTCATTATTTTTTCCTTGTCCTGGATTCTTGGGAGCTTTACTATTATGTGTCTTGCTGTATTTTTTCTTTCGTCGTGGAAGTTTGGTGTTCTTCTTGCTTCTTGTATATCAATTTTCAGCTCCTTCACATTTGGGAAGTTCTCTTCAATTATCTCTTTGAATATTTTCTCTGTTCCTACTTCTCTCTCCTCTCCTTCTGGTATTCCTATAACTCTTATATTTCCTTTCCTCATGGAGTCAGATAGTTCCCGAAGTCTTTCTTCATTCTTTTTCCTTCGTACTTCTCTTTCCTTTTCTGTTTTGGTTCTTTTTGTTTCTGTGTCTTCAAGAGCACTTATTCGTTCTTCCATTTCATCAATTCTGCTTTCATTGCTTTTCCCAGAATTCTTTAGTTCTTCCACTAATTCTTTGATCTCCTGCATTTCTTTTACTTCCCTCTTTAGGGACTCAATTTCATTCTTCTGATCGTTGATTATTTTTCCCTTATCATTGTTTTCCTTTATGACTTCTGTCAGTTTTTTAATCACGGCAATTTTAAATTCTCTTTCTGGAAGGCTCAGAAGTTCTTCCAAGTTACTGTCATTGCAATCTGGGGGCTGGTTTTCTTTTTGTGGTGTGCTTTTTCTCTGGAGAGTTGCTAGGTTGCGTGTGGTTCTTCTCCTCCCTACTGTCTGTTTTCTAATTTGCCGTATGCGTTGGGACACTGTGTTGTTGGGACTGGCCGGCATCTTGGGTGGGCTTCTCTTCTCCCCTCTGGTTCCTCCAGGAGTCATCTGTCAGTTTCAAGCAGTCTTTATTGGAGAAAGGTCCCTGTCCTAAAATGTCGATGTGGGGATACACTCCCCTGTGCGCCTGGTCTGCCCCAGCGGTGGGTTCCTGCTCCCCCTCTGGGCTTGGACTGCAGGCCAGAGGGGGTCTGGCGTGGGCGAACTTCCCCTGCTCACCTCTGGCTCCTGAGGAAGCCTTCTGCAGGTAGTCTTTACTGAAGAAATGTCCCTGTTCTAAAATGGTGATGTGGGACACACGCCCTGCGTGTCCGGTGTCAGGCACACTCTTCTGCGTGCCTGGTCTGCCCTGGCTGTGTGTGCTCGCTCTCCCTGTGGGCTCAGACTACTTGTTCGGAAGGGGCCTGGTGTGGGCTAACTCCCCATCTGGCCACTAGCTCCTTCAGGAGCCTGTGCTGGCTACAAGTCGCTAGGTGGCGCCAAAGATCTCTCCTAGAGCCCTTGGGTAGCTGATTTTCCACCCCGTGGGACAGGGAGCAAAGCGGGGATGGTAGGGTACACCTCAACGGCTTTGGGGTGCTGTGTCTGCCTTGTGCCCCACCGTCGTGGGGAACCCACGCCCCTAATTTCTTGCCCCGGGTCTCAGTTCCAAAGCCCTCAGTTCCAGGACGCGGGCTGTAGCCCAGTTCAGTGGCACGGGAATGGCGCCTTTTGCACCGCTCCCGTGCCTGGGCGCCTGGTTCCTGCTTACTCAGGGGGGGACCTTCACCTCAGTGAGGACCTCCGCGCATCTCCCCGCAAGCCTAGGTCGTCTCCCAAGCCTAGGTCGCAGGCGCGGGGACCTGGGCAGCCGCGATCCTGGTCTGCACTTGCTTTTCAAGCGCGCCGAGCGCGCCGCTATCCGCGCAAGCTTACCGGCAGCCCGGGCTGTGTGCGCGTCTCCCGGGGTCTTTGTTCTTCTCTAACTTCCATGACTTTCTATAAGTTCTGTAGGCTTTTCTTGATTTTTTTTTTTACTTTCTTCTCTGCTGTTCTTGATGATTATTTTGTTCTATTTTTTTCTACTTCTACCAGGAGTTAGTCTCCATTTTTCTATAACAAAATAAAAAGCATGTAGAATTTCAGAATTTTAAAGAATCTTAGAGATTCAGTCACTCAAAACACCCTGTAGTACTTCAGCCTATGTTTGTCTTCTAAGCCAAATAGCTGTTCAAATGAATAATTTGAAATTCAAAGAGATTAAACTGATTTCTTTGGGTATGGCATATGGCAAAAATGAGATTTAAATTCAGATTTTTCCTTTTGAAAAGAGATTGTCTCCAGGTGAGTTTTTAAGAATAGAGGGGTGGAGTGAGAATGGCACATATTAAAAAAAACTAGCAACAACAAATGTTGGCGAGGTTGTGGAGAAAAAGGAACTCTCCTGCACTGTTGGTGGGAGTGCAAACTGGTACAAACACTATGGAGAGCTGTGTGGAGATTTCTGGACCTACTAAACATAGAGCTTCCATATGACCCAGCAATTCCACTCCTAGGTATTTACCCAAAGGACACAGAAACATCAATTCCAAAGAGCACCTGCACACCTATGTTTATAGCAGCACTGTTTACAATAGCCAAGCTTTGGAAACAGCCCAAATGCCCAAAAATAGATGACTGGATCAAGAAGATGTGGTACATATACACCATGGAATATTACTCAGCATTCAAAAAAGATAAACACATGCAATTTGCAGCAACATGGATGGCACTGGAAGGGATCATGCTCAGCGAAATAAGCCAAAAAGAAAAAGAAAAATACCGGATGGTCTCACTCATAGCAGGAATCTAGAAAACTTAAATAAGGGACCAGGAAAATGAATAACTATAAGAAAGTGAAAATCAAAATCAACAAAAAACTATGAACCAGAGACACTTTTTTGGGGGTGAGGGGCGGGAGGGGAGGGATTTGGGTCAGAATGGGGGGGTTGCAATTGTATGGGGAATATAAAAATAAAATTTATTATAAGAACATAAAAAAAAATAATGCTATGGAAATATTGTCAATAGACCATACCCTTTGAATGCCTGAATCTACCTATCCTCATCCAATTGATTAAATCCTACTCATCTTAAAAAAAAAAAAAAAGAATAGAGGGGTGGGAATTGGGTCTAGTGAACGCAATGGAAGAAGATAAGAATGAATTAGCAGAGGCAGCCAAACTTCAAGAACACCACCACCGAGTTGATAGGAATAAGGGTTTTAGAAAAGTGTTACAAAATATTGGGGTTTATGCAAGTTATATAAAGAGAAACTACAGGAACAAGCAAGTTGGGAATATTAAGTAGAGGCATATTAAATAGAAAGTTTAGCGGAGACTTAAATAGTTTGCTGCTTTTTTGTTTGTTGAATTGAGGGAACTAGCATACTTCATTTATATCAAAACACATAAAACCAATATGAGCCACTGGGAAGTGTCTCTTTATAGAAAATAAGATTGTGATATCCTCCTCCACCCCAAGTTAGAGAAGCTGCCTTAGATCTTCCACACCGACTACGGTAGTTGAGATTACTAACCTACATAGATCTTTCACCTATGGCAGGTGTTTCTTAGTCTCGGCCTCTCTTTCCAATTCACCAATGTCCCTGTCCATGTGCTGGCAGGGTTCACGGAGCTAGGATGACTGTCAGGTCAGTCACAGGGCCTCATCTGGCTGCTTGGTCACAGGCCTATGTTGGTAGTGAGAGCATAAGCTCTGTTGAGCTTATTTTCCAGCAGCAGGGAAATGACCTGCTCTTGGTCATTTGAGCTCAGCCTTGTTTCTGGAATCTGTGCCTTCATAGGTTGAAGATTTAGAGATTGGAGACTGCCATTGAGCCTGGTCGATGTGGGGGAATGGGAGTAGTAAGGGAGTAGTAGTAATGGGAGTAGTAAGGGAGATATTTAGTAAAGGGAGTAGTAAGGGAGATATTTAAATTGTATGCAAGGGAAATAATGGGAGAACTCAGGACATTGTCTTTGCTGCAGTAGTCTCTCTCCTTGGGTATCTGAGTACTTATGAACAGTTTATGGGGACCTGAAAGGCAGGACCTAAATAGGAAAAATAATCAGAATTTATAATTTTTAATGTTTCAATTCCTCTGGAATTAGTTAATTATTCTTTGACTTCAGTACATTTAGTTTTCAAACATTTTAGGGAACTCCCTATATAATTTTAGAGTAAAGGGAAGGAATGAATCCGAATAAGTGGTTTGCATGCTGAAGGAACAAGACTGCTATTTTTGACTGACATAGATTGGTCTTTGAACCAAGGACAGGTTATGAAGAAGAAACAGTATATCTTTCTTCTTTTAGGTCATCAGATTTATTGTAGTTCAGATAATAAAAGTTATGCCATCTATTAATTGGATTTTCAATTTAAGCTTCAGTAATTTTTGTGAGAACTACGTTTTTTCCTCAGAAGCTGTAATGTTTTGTTATGGGCACTAAGAATGGAATTTTATTGGATATTTCACAGGTTGGGGGAAATAGAGGCAGAAATAGAAACAAAAGTTGTTTTTTTTTTTAAAAAAAACTGACCCCAAATTTGAATTATATAAAGAAAATTAATATAGGTAGGTAGCAAAGTTTCACTTGATTCTTCAATGTTGAAATGAAATTTGTATTGTATATTTTATCTCTAAAGGCGTCCCATGAAACTAAACTTTGAGGATTCATGTGCTACATTATCCGAAAGCATAGATTTTGAAACTAAGGTAATGTGTGCTCTTGTGAAATTTTCTGCTCTGAATTTAGTTTCCATTTTTTATCTCTGTGTGGCGTTCATTCATGAATTATTGCCCCAATGGTTTACTCTTTCTTTCTTGAAAGAAGCTGAATTTATTAATTCATTTTTTAATGTTTACTGGGGTAAATTTGATTTATAACACTGTATATATTTTAGAGATATAGTTTCACACCTCAAAAAATATAAGTTATTATACCACACCCACCACTAAAGCCTCTATAATCCTGCACCGTATTCACTGGGCCTCATCTGCACTTCACTTCCTTTCTGCCCCTCTGGTAGCCTTAGTTCTACAGCCACAGTTTAAGGGTTCATTTTGGTTTGTTCTCTTACTTTGTTTCTTTATTAAATTCTACAGATAAGTGAAATCATCTAGTGTTATCTTATAATCATGAAGGAGATCGAAAAAGAATCAAAATGAGAGAAATTGTTATAAAAACCTGACAGATATAGTGAGGTTGAGTTAGAGCAGGAATTTTATACCATAAAATAGGATGAAAATACTTTTTTTAAAATGTAAATTAAGAAAGTCAGGTAATAAAAAACAATGCTCATGCTTTCCTGAATTTCTTAAAAGTGATTTTTATGAGGAACTGAAAGAAAATTATTTTTTTTATGCAAGTAACGGTTTCCAACATTGTATATGATTCAGGAGTACGGGTTCACGCCTCTCCAGATGTATGTTTCCACACCACACCATCTAAAATCCCAGCCGTCTAAAATTACAAAAGACACAACACCAAGGCATCCTCAGTCCTCCACCAGTCAGTGGTTCCCTTCCCCTTTGGTAGCCTCCTTTCTGAAGTCCAGTCTCCAGGGTTTGTTTTGGTTCAGTTTTATCTTTTCCTTTGTTTTTTCTGTAGTCCACATACCCGGGAATCAAATTGCTGGTATTTGTTTTGTCTGTCACTTATGTTGCTTAGCATAATTAATCCAGTTCTACACGCACTTTCACTGAAAGAAAATCAACCCATTCTTTTAAGTTTAGGTAAGTGGTATCTGATCTTTAATGTAGCACTGCTGTATTTGTTGGTAATGCAAAGTGAATTGTCTATCAGGTCTCAACAGATTTATCTTGGGTTATGAACTTTTGGCTCTTCTGTTTCTTCTGGTTTCTAGCTTATCTTACAGTTTGTTATACTTAATTGAGGGAACTATCTTCTCTTTGGGGTTGGTATAGTCTTGGTGTAAATGTTTTGATCTTTTAGAAAATAAAGAGAAGAAATATGTAAACATTTTGTTTTCTTATTAATTAGAATTAAATTTTCTAATTCTAGAAATGAAGTTCTTAATCTCCCATTAAGTGAAAAAATACATTTTAAGCTGTGCCAATCTTCAAAGAGAATCTCTAGAAATCACATGTTTTCTGGAAGGATTCTGATTCTTCTTCTGATGATATCTGCATGATATTGACTGTAGGTTGTCATATATGGCTTTTATTATGTGATGATATCTTCCATTTATCACAGGTTTTTCAAGGGTTTTCCTCAAAAATGGATGATGAATCTTATCAAATGCTTTCTCAGCATCGATTGACATGATCATGTGTTTTTTTCCTTTTCTTCTTTTTGTTGATGTGGTGTATTACATTGATTTTCAACGTTGAACTATCCTTGTGTTCCTGGTATAAATCTCACTTGGTCGTGGTGTATAATCATTTTAATGCATTGTTGGATTTGGAATGCTAAGATTTTATTGAGGATTTTTGCATGTATGTTCATTAGGGAGATTGATCTGTAGTTTTCTTTCTTTGTGTTTTCTTTGGTTTTGGTGTTAATGTAATGTTGGTCTCATAAAATGTGTTTGGAAGAATTCTTTCTTAATTTTTTGAAAGAGGATGAGCATGGTAGGTACCAGTTCATCTTTGAAGGTTTGGTAGAACTCACTTGTGAAGTCATCTGGTCCTGCGCTTTTGTTGTTTAGGAGAGTTTTGATTACTGTTTCAGTTTCCTTGCTTGTGATTGGTTTGTCCAGGTTTTCTATTTTTCCTATTCAGTCTTGGATGATTGTATAATTCTATTCTTGGATGATTGTCCATTTTGTCTGGATTATTGAATTTGTTTGCATATAAATGTTTAGAGTAATCTCTTATTATGCTCTGAATTTCTGCAGTGTCTGTTGTAACTTCTCTTTCATTTTGGAGGATTCTTCCTCTTTGTCTTAGTGAGCCTTGCTAAAGGTTTGCTTCTTTTATTTTTTCGAAGAACCAGCTTTTTGTTTCATCAGTCTTTTGGGTTTCTTGATTTCCATTTCATTTTATTTCTGCTTTCTGTTTTATCACTTCCTTCCTTCTACTGGCTTTTGGATATTTTGTTCTTTCTTGAGATGAAGAACAAGGTTGTTTGTTTGGGCTCTTTCTAGTTTATTAGGCCTATATTGCAGTATACTTCCCTTTTAGAACTGTTTTTGCTCTGTCCCATACATTCCGGAATGTTGTGTCCTCATTATCATTTGCCTCTAGTTGTTTTTTAATTTCTCTTTTTTAACCATATATATATATATTTAAGATTTATTTATTTATACAAGCACTGGGAACAGCCAGAAGTGCGGGAGGGTGAGAGAATTCACCAGAGCCAGAGCGGAGAACAGAACAGGCAGACTGAGAAGTACACTGCTGAGGGGAGCAGCGGGCCACAGGAGAGGTCTGTGCACCATGTGGGACCCTCACCCGGTGGCCGAGGATCGAACCGGCGCTGCAGGGGCTGCGGGCAACTTCGCAACCCAGTGTGCAACCACTGCGCCACCAGGGAGACCCATGTGTTTTAATTTCTTCCTTGATTTCTTCATTAACTCAGTGGTTGTTAAGTAGTGTATTGCTCAGTCTCCAAGTATTAATGTGATCCCTTCTTTTCTTTTTGTGGTTGATTTGTAGTTCGATACCTTTATGGTCAGATAAGATAGTTGATATGGCTTCTGTCTGCATGAATTTGTTGATGTTTGTCTTGTGACCCAGTCAGTAGTAGATTCTGGAGAATAACCCATGGGCACTTGAGGAAAATGTGTACTCAGCTTATTTGGGGGGGGGGGGGTGTAGTGCCCTGCAAATGTCTATTGGAGCCACCTGGTCTAGTTCTTTGTTTAGGGCAAGTATGGCCTTATTTATTTTCTCTCACACTAATTTGCCCATTAGCATGGGGATATTGAAGTCTCCAAAGACATACATGTTGTGTCATGCTGAATAAATGACAGGAGTCTTGGAGTAGTTGGTGAAAGACAGGGTACTGCTGCTCAACTGGCAGAGAGCAGAGACCTGTTTTTTGTTTTTTTTTTTTTTTATTGGCTCAGTAATCCTATTGATGGAGGAAAGGAGATACAGTCCAACAACCTAACTCATACAAGGAGGTGAGGGCAGAAGGGATTAGCACAATCCATTTACCCAGTTACAGAAATCAAGACCCTTAAGCATCAACACCCAGATTGGGGGGCACAACACCCAGAAACTATCAGACTGCTATAGTGGGGCACAGACCAACCACCCACAAAGATTAGCCCCTCCCTGAAGATTATAAAACCTAACACTTCCCCCACAATGGGGCAGCACTCTGTCTGCCCACCTGTGACTATGCAGGTGCTTCTTTTCACCAACCCTGTCCCTCTGCAGGGCAACAGCCTTCCTGCCTTCCCGTGACCTGTACCATGCCATGACTTTTCCTCATTGACCTCCCTCAGTGGAGGCAGCTCTCCTCAATGCCACCAGCCTGCAACCATGCAGGCCTCTCCCAGCAAACCTGTCCCTTTTGGGGCAGCTCTTCTGCCTGCTTGTGTCTATGCAAGTGTCTTCTTTTTTTTAAGATTTATTTATTTTTATACCAGAACTGGGGTACAGGCCTGTAGGGTAAGGAAAAATGTCAGGCTTTTCTGCCCTCCCGCCATCAGAATAGATGATGGATCCTTGTGGTCCTGAATGCATGCCTGATGGCGGGCACCTGGAGTAGGGTGTGGGCATAGGTAGATGGGTTCACCTGGGCTAAGACTGGGCTTTTAAGGGTGGCGTCACGGCGATGCCAGCAGCAGCAGCAGAAGCCGAAAGAGAAGCCAAGAGAAGGCTGGAGAGCCCAGAGTGAAGACCTGCTGGGGGCTGGGAGGCCTGCCAGCCTACCAGCCCCCCAGCACCCCTGCCTGCCGTGTACCTTGTAATCCCAATAAAAACCTGCAAAACCACTGAGAACTCTGACTCCTCCTTCACCCAGTCTGCTGGATCAGAAAACCTGCACTGTGTCCTGTCCAGCCCTTTACAAGGCCAGATGTGCGGGAGGGTAGAGGATTCACCAGACAGAACAGGGAACAGAACAGGCAGACTGACGAAATACATTGCTGAGGGGAGCAGCGGGCGAGATAGGAGAGGTCTGCTTTGCCATATGGGATGCTCACTGGCTGGCCGGGATCAAACCTGCACTGCAGAGGCTACAGACAGCCTCACAGTGCGGTGCTCAACTGCCTGCACCACCAGGGAGGCCCTATGCAAGTGTCTTTTAAGGGAGAACTCAGAGGAAAGTCCACAGGAATGGAGGAAGCAGACCCCATCATGGATGAGTGCCTCAAAGAGCCTGAACCTGTCATGGACAGATTACAGTGGGGGCAGCCATGGGCATACCCCCAGAGTGGGGGCAGCCACAGGTGTGCCCCAGGGGAGTAATCCTATTTTTGTGGACGTCCCCGCATTGAGGAGGAACTCCCCTAGACCTGAGCATCCCCAGGCCTCGACATCCTATCTGTCCGTGGCTTTCCCTCTTCTCTGGGTGGAAGGAAGGCTGCCTCTGAATTCCTATTTAAGAAGGATAGCTTGCATTTGGCCCACATATGGCTGATCTTACTACCATTTAACAAGAAATCCCTGTGGCATTTAAGATGAGTTACAATGCAGGACCAAGAGACCTAGCTCTGACACTAAGATCTGAGATAGCTGACTGGATTTGTCTTAGTCCCTCACAAATCTTGAAGGTAAGGCAGCTATAACAAGAACCTTTAGAGTTGAACCTCAAGTTAAAGGCTTGGGCCCACTTATTAACCAAGGAGAGGAAATCTTGTCCCCATAGCAAGGGAAGGAGACTATCAAATTACCAGTGACATAGGAAGACACTTGAAAGACAGGGATTCAGAGGGGAAGCTCTGAGACGGGGAGCACTACCTGAGCAAGAAAAAGGCTGGATGGGTTACTGGCTACTTACGGTCATTGACTTGCAATTGATTACAATGAAAAGGAAGCTGTGAGATTGTGGTTCTGTTACAGGGCAGGGAGCGGGGGCACCCCAGAGCCCGCAAACCTGCCTGCTCTAAATAGGTTCTGCCATCCGTCGCATTAACACAAAACATATGAGACTTTAATGAAAAGGAACTTGTAAGGGCAGGAATGGACACAGGGCAGGTTTTCTGATCCAGCAGCAGACCGAGTAAAGAGAGAGTTCTGAGCCCTCAGTGGCTTTTGCAGGCTTTTATTGGGATTTATCAGGTACACAGCAGGCAGGGATGCTGGGGGGCCGGGAGGCTGGCAGGCCTCCCAGCCCCCAGCAAGTCTTTCCTCTTTCTGGGCTCTCTGGTGATCTCTGCTGCTCTCATGGTTCTTCATGCTTCTCTGCTTCTACTTGTCTTCTGCTGGCGTCCCCATGACGGGTGGGGAATGTGGCTTGTGGGGGAGCCCACAGCCAGAGAGAGGACCCAAGAGAGGCCACATGGGGAGCTTGTATCCACAGATCCCCAACCCATGTGCTTGTGCAATGGGTTGGCCTGAGTGCAGGGGTCTGCGTGTCGCATTGGTGGCTATGAAAGCCGAGTGTTGGAGCGACAGCAGACAGAAACCCTGAGGCTTGGGCGATTACCCCCAAAGAGTAGAGAATCCCCAGTCCAGGAGTGAGTGCATCCTGGGGGTGGGGGGGATGCAGTGTGTGGCTTGTGGCCAAGACCATAGCCGGAGAAGGCCAGGAAGCCTGACAGCTCCTGGTGTGTGACGGCAGATGCCATGAGTGGTTCCCCTCCCTCGTATGAGCAGTGCCTTCAGCAGCAGAAGTGGTGGATTATCTGCTGGTGCCAATAATTGTCTTTTGCCACTAGGTTGGTGCCCTGCCTGGACTAATTTGTGTTGTGTTGTATTTTGCTATATTGTGATGTATTTCATTTGCTTTTGTGGGCCATGGCTGGAGTGTTGATATTCGCCAAGAGAAACATGTATATGATTTGTATAGACTGTCTGGCAGAAAACCCTGAGGGGGTGGATTGTAGGGTAAGGTAAAAGTATCAGGCTTTTCTGCCCTCCAGAACTCTCTCCTCCTTTACTCAGTCCCCCAAGGGCAGGTCCCTCAACTCCTCACCCTCACTCAACCATGAGCAGGGCATCACCCACAGGTGATTTTTAGAGACTCACTGGGCTTCCTCAGCTTACTTAGTGCTTAATAGCTGCTCAGGGCTTCTCAATCTCAGTACCAGCTTTCGTTTTCTCAGTTGGCTTTTTCTCTGCCTGGCTGCAGAGAACTTGCGAGGGCTTCCTCCCTCTGCCAAGTGTGGGCTTTTATACCAAGGCCCACTGGCCATGTCTTGATTTTAAATGATACCATCCACCCCCAGGGTCCCCAAAACATATCACACTTGCCAAGGTCCTCCGCCTTCTGGTGGGATTGTTAGTCCATTAGTCCAAGTTCACTGGCTTTTCCCTTTGTCTACACTGGCGAGCTCCGAATTGTGGTCCTTTCTTCCCCGACGATTCTTGCTGCCTCTGGGGTCGTTTGGCTGGTCCTCTCGGGCATCTCCTCCTCCAGGCATGGTCTCATCCAGCTCCCGGACCTTGTCCATATCCTGTGCCACCATGACACATCCAGCATTGTCACAGGCAAACACAGTCTGCTACTCCTCAGTCCCTCCCGGTCTTCGGAGGGCTCCATACCTGTCTGCATGGATCATCTTGCTGACTTACGCCAAATGTAGGGGCAGGAAGGACACAGGGCAGGTTTTCTGATCCAGCAGACTGAGTAAAGGAGGAGAGAGTTCTGGAGCCCTCAGTGGCTTTTTCAGGCTTTTATTGGGATTTACCAGGTAAATCACAGCAGGCAGAGATGCTGGGGGGCTGGGAAGCTCGCCGGCCTCGCAGCCCCCAGCAAGTCTTTTCTCTTTCTGGGTTCTCCGGTGATCTCTGCTGCTCTCGTGGTTCTTCATGCTTCTCTGCTTCTACTCGTCTTCTGCTGGCGTCCCCGTGACACCCAGTCTTAGCCCAGGTGAATCCCATCTACCTATGCCCACACTATTCCAGGTGCCGCCATCAGGCATGTATTCAGGACCGCAGGGTTCCGTCATCTATCCTAATGGCAGGAGGGCAGAAAAGCCTGATACATTTACCTTACCCTCCAGAACTTTAATACAATTCGTAAGCAATACAGGAAAGGCAAAGAATAGTTTCTAAATCAAGCACCCAAAGTTACCCGTCCCCTCGTGGGTAAAAGTCCACCCAAGCAGGATTGGCCCAGAACAAGGCCCCAAAGCCTGCCACAAGTCTAAAGCATCTTCCAGTGGGGACCCACAGAAAAGGATCAGAAACAACCAGACAAGTCTGGGGGGAAAAGAGCAAAATCAAAATCAAGACAAAAACTGCCATTGTCACCTCCCCACGGGTCTCTCAAATGTTTCAACCAATCCACAACCAAAAGGCAAGTTTCTTCACATGTCTCTCAGCTCCTTGTGCCTCCTTCAGGCCTCCTTCTGGCTCTCCATCCTGATTCCTTCCTTCCTCAGAGTCTGCTGCTTCTCTTCCTGCTCAGCTCCACCCTCCTTTTGGGTGGGGCAGGAAACCTGGAACCTCCCCCTTTCCTGGGGACCACCCTGTTACAGTTCGAGTTAGGGAAGAGCAGTAGAAAACTGGTCATGAAAAGCAGGTCCAGGTTTCATTTTTACAATCCTAAGAGGTGGAGAGCCGTGGGGTGGGACATGTGGAATGCTTATTACGAGTTTCTGTGTTGCTGCACCTTTTGTCGTACGGTTGGCGGGCTAGAGCTAAGCGGGATGCACACCAATTTATCCTTTCACGGGAGTCTTCTAGAAAGTGGCAGCCGGCCCTAGTGGCCTTTTACATGGCCGACCCATGCCCACTAATTTTTTTTTTGTGGTGAAAGCAAGACCTGGTTTGAAGACAGAACTCAGGAGCCAGCTCTGTTCCCCAGGTAGAGAGGGAATGGTGGCTCAACTGAGACTGATTAGCAATGGAGTGAGGCAAAGAGAGAGGCATGAGGCATTCACTCGGTTGGGCCTAGGGCAACTAGAAGGTCGGACCTCCACGTTTTGGGACCCGCCAAAGAGTAGCCTTGTCCTGAGCCCCTCAGTCTGTGTAGGACAGCCAGACAGTGACCAACCACCAACTCCTCTCAAAAAGGTTATAATAGCATGTAGAGGAAACTGGAGAAATCCTACTGATGCCATGAAAAACCAAACGTTGGGCACTGTAGGGTAAGGAAAAGTGTCAGGCTTTTCTGCCCTCCCGCCACCAGGAAAGATGATGGATCCTTGTGGTCCTGAATGCATGCCTGATGGCGGGCACCTGGAATAGGGTGTGGGCATAGGTAGATGGTATTCACCTGGTCTGAGAGTGGGCTTTTAAGGGCGGTGTCACGGGGACGCCAGTAGAAGCCAAGAAGCCGAGAAGCAGCAGAAGCTGAGAGAGAAGCAGAGAACACAGGAGAGCCCAGATAGAGTGCAGACTTGCTGGGGGCCGGGAGGCTTGCCAGCCTCCCGGCCCCCCAGCACCCCTGCCTGTCATGTACCTGGTAACCCCAATAAAAGACCTGCAAAAAACCACTGAGGACTCTGAATCCTCCTTTACCTGGTCTGCTGGATCCTAGAAAACCTGCACTGTGTCCATTCCTGACCCTTTAGGCACCAAAATTATGTGGTTTTTTGGAGTGCAGGGTCCTTGGGTTCACTCTGGGGAAGGTTTCACCAGAGATCCCATTTCAGCAACACACGGTGAGTTTCTTCATGAGACAGAGATGGTGGTTATATATTTTTTTTTAAAGATTTATTTTATTTATGCAAGAACCAAGGTACAGGCCAGAGGTGTGGGGGGTGAGAGGATTCACCAGAGACAGTGGGAAAAAGAACAGGCAGAATAACTGAAACACAATGCTGAGGGGAGCAGTGGGTGAGACAGGAGAGGTGTGCTGCACCATGTGGGTTGCTCCGCAGCCGGCAGGGATTGGAACCAGCACTGCAGAGGCTGCAGACAGCTTCACAGCACTGTGCTCAACCGCCTGCGCTGCCAGGGAGGCCCCGGTAGTTATATTTAAATAGCAGGTTTATTAGAAAAGGGATAGGACAGTAAAAGACACTTGCATAGACACAAGCGGGCAGAAAGAGCTGCTCCAAAAGGGACAGGTTTGCTAAGAGAGGCCTGCATGGTTGCAGACTGGTGGCATTGAGGAGAGCCGCCTCCACTGAGGGAGGTCAGTGAGGAGAAGTCCCAGCATTGTATAGGTCATGGACAGGCAGGAAGGCTGCTGCTCTGCAGAGGGACAGGGTTGGTGAAAAGAAGCACCTGCATAGTCACAGGTGGGCAGACAGTGCTGCCCTGTTGTGGGGGCAGTGTTAGGTTTTATCATCCTTAGGGAGGGGCTAATCTTTGTGGGTGGATGGTTTGTGCCCCTATGGCAGTCTGATAGTTTCTGGGTGTTGATGCCTAAGGGTCTTAATGGATTGTGCTAATCCCTTCTACCCTTACCTCCTTGTATGAGTTAGGTTCTTAACCTTCATAAGGGCAGGAAGGGGCACTGAGCAGGTTTTCTAATCCAGCAGACCGGGTGAAGGAGGAGAGGAGAGTCCTGGAGCCATCGGTGGCTTTGCAGGCTTTTATTGGGATTTACCGGGTACATGGCAGGTCTTCACTCTGGCCTTTCCGGCCTTCTCTCATGTTCTCTCTGCTCTTCTCATGGCTCTGCTTCTCTCTCAGCTTCTCTGCTTCTGCTGGCATCCCCATGACGCCGCCCTTAAAAGCCCAGTTTTAGCCCAGGTGAATCCCATCTACCTATGCCCACACCCTATTCTAGGTACCCGCCATCAGGCGTGCATTCAGGACCTCAGGGTTCTGTCATTTATCCTAATGGCGGGAGGGCAGAAAAACCGGCTACTTTTACCTTACCCTACAAACTTTTAACTCCTTTCCTCCATCACTATGCCATTGATCATGCAATGTAAGAGAAAAAGATTATAAGACACATACAATTTCAATAATGTGTGGGGGAGGGGCTCCCTGGTGATGAGGGGGTTGAGGCACAGTACCCTGCGGCTGTCTGCAGCCACTGCAGCTTGGGTTCCATTCCCAGCCAGGGAGGTGACCCACCTGGTGCATCAGACCTCTCCTGACTGGCCTGCTGCTCCCCTTAGCAGTGTGTTTCAGTTGGTATGCCTGTTCTGTACCCCACTCTCTCTGGTGAATCCTCTCACCCCCCACACCTCTGGCCTGTACCCCAGTTCATAAATAGATAAATCTTTAAAAAAAAAGATTGCATGGGGGGCCTCCCCGGTGGTGCAGTGGTTGAGCGCTGGGTTGCGAAGCTGCCCACAAAAAATTATAAAAAAAAATTGCATGGGGCTGGTGGGAGGGGAAGGGAGGAGTGTTTACCAAGATAATAGCATACATAATCTATACATAATCTTCCTAAACTACTTCTCAGATCCCTTTGGAATGTGTTGATGTTATCTCAAAACATTTCCTAGACCATCCCTGGACACAGACCAACACATCCTATCAATGGCTTGTAAAGGCAGGACTGGACACAGTGCAGGTTTTCTATGATCCAGCAGACCGGGTAAAGGAGGAGTCAGAGTCCTCAGTAGTTTTGCAGGTTTTTTATTGGGGTTCACCAGGCGTATGGCAGGCAGCCTCCCAGTCCCCAGCAAGTCTTCACTCTATCTGGACTCTCTGGCGTTCGTTCTGCTGCTTCTCGGCTTCTCTTTCGGCTTCTGCTGCTGCTGGTGCTGCTGGCGTCCCCCCGTGACGCCGCCCTTAAAAAGCACAGTCTTAGCTCAGCTGAATCCCATCTACCTATGCCCACACCCTATTCCAGGTGCCCGCCATCAGGCATGCATTCAGGACTGCAGGGTTCCATCATCTATCCTAATGGCAGGAGGGCAGAAAAGCCTGATACTTTTTACCTTACCCTACAGCTACCTAGGCATCCCCAGGCTACCTCACTATGGGGGCCATTGTCCTTAGGGCCATCATGCAGGAATGTAGTGTACAACTAGATAGGTTTAAATACAGATTAATCAGAACATTCCAGGTCAAGGTACAAACTGGTCAGAATATTCCAACTTAATGACTGTGCCGTCATTGAGGAAGAAAGATCCAGGCACAGCACCCACACATATGAATTTTCTCCAATGTCTTTTCAGATTTGATAGTAGTTGTCTGATGTATTTTGGTGCTCCTTTGTTTGTTGAGTACATGTTGATGTAAAGGTAAGATATAACAAGAACGTTTAGAGTTGAACCTCGAGTTATGTCTCCCTGTTGTATTGTTCCCTTTATCATGATACAGAGTCATTCCCCATCTCTTTTTGCTTTTTTAAGCTGGAAGTCTATTTTGTTTGATATGTTAGTATAGGCTTTTCCTGCCTGCCTTTGGGTGTCATTTACTTACAGGATTGTTTTCCATTCGTTTACTTTCAGTCTATCTTTATTCTTGGTACTTAAATGTTTTTCCTGGAGGCAGCAGAAGATTGGATTCAGTTTCCTAACCCAACTATGTACTCTGTGTCTTTTTATTGGTGAATTCAGTCCATGAATGTTTAGAGTCATTATTTGTATGTGAAAGCCCATCACTGCCATTTTGTTCTGAGCATGTGGTTCTTTTAATTCCTTACTAAATTGTGTTCTTCCCTCTCTCTGCTTTAGTTCCTAAAGCTTCTTTGAATGTTTCTTGGAGGAGAGGTTTAGTGGATGCAAACTTCCTTATCTCTTGTATAAAAAGGAAAGCCTTGTAGGATAGAGTACTCTTAGCTAGCATTTTTTTTCCTTAAAATATTTTGAATGTCACTTCAATATCTTCCTGCCCATATTGTTTCTTCAGAGAGATATGATGTTTATTTTATCAGTGTTCCTTTATAGGTTATGTGTTTCTTCCACCTCATCAGCTTCATTATTTTTTCTGTGTCTTAGACTTTTAGGTTTTTAATATTTTGTGACTTGCAGTAGTTTTCCTTTTATCTAGGTAGTGTTACAGGGCAACCCGAATACGAAATGGGTTGCTTGACTCTGGATCCTCAACCACGCACTTTTAAGGGACTTATAATAATATTCAACTGCAGGCACAAAACAAAAAGGTTAATAAAGGGTTTATTTACAAAAGAAGGGGAAATGAAGAAATGAATAACCCGGGGAGAAAGAGGGAGATAATTCATGAATGCATCCTGCCAGTTCCCCTGACCTGGAATCCCAATGGCACGCTGAGATCTGGCAAAAGCCAAGAGTCAAGCCAAGAGCTGAGAGGCCAAGAGGACCCCGAAGGCCCACATGTCCAAGCCTGGCTGCTTAGCTCATCCTCAGGTCCCAGCAACTCTCCCTGGGATGATGATGGGATTTGTAGTTCCCGGTGTCTTGATGCCTTTGGTCTGGAGTGGGGGTGGAGTCCACAAAACCTGTGTGGAGTTTGTTCAGGACATACTTTCCCCCTAACAGTAACTTGGTGATCCTTTTGCTTCCTGTATTTCTATGTTCATTTCCTTTTTCAAGGTTGGGAATTTCTCAGGTGCTATTTCCCTATAAGATTCTCAGTGCCCTTCTCTTTCTTTCCCATGTTTGATTCCTAGGATTCATGGTATCAGATAATTCTCAAAGTATTTCTTCGTTCCCTCCCCTTTTCTATCTTGCTTCTTACCTCTTTTGATTCTTGAGATCACTGATTTGCTCTTCCACTTGATTTATTCTCATTTCATGGCTTTCTCCTGAATTTTTTGTTTCCTCCTGTAATTCTGTTAATTTCCTGTTTAAAGTCACACTTGCAATCATTGTTGCTGATTGGGTTTCTCATAGGGTTCATTTCCCTTTCTGAGTTTTGTTTATTCCCATTCCTTTGTTTTCTTAATCATGGTATACTTGAATTCTGCATCTGATTGGTCATAAAGCTCTTCTATGTGTTTGTAGTTTGTTTCTGGAGTTTTGTTTCTTTAGTGGTGTATTATTTCTCTGATGGCTTGCCTGGCATTTTGTATTTTTATTCCTGTCCATTTTTGGTTGTGGATTTTCTCTGCTGTAGTTTTGGTTTTTGTTGTGTGTCTTTCCCACTGCTTTGGGTATTCATTAGATGTTGGGCATGACTACTGGAGTATTGCTGGATCTGGAGTGATCCTGGAGCCTTCCCCAAAGCCCTTTGGCTGTTTTCTGGTTGCTGGGAGGGTGGGTGGGGCCACTGGCTGTAGAGGGTCAGTCACTGGGAACCCATTGCACCCAGGGATGGTATCATTTTAAAATATAAGCATTTGAATGTTATTCAAAACATAAAGAACATTCTTTGACTTTACTTTCCCACTTCTGTGTTTGCCATACAATTATTCCCTTAAAGTTTTTTAAAGTGCACTTGATAAAATAATTACGTGCTCAGTGTACTACCACCACTAGTACATCATACAAGTCTGCTAATTGGCAAAATTCACTTAATGAAACTGATTTGGTATAGTGCCAAAAACTAAGGCTTAGAGGTCATTAAAAATCATGTTGTGTTATGAAGTTAAGTTTATCTGAAAACTAAAGAATTATTTCAGGTCTCCCTAAGGCCAGTCATTATTCTGTGATATACATGAGTATATAAAAAATACTAATGAGTGTAGCTCTTGCAGAATGCTACAAACACCATATTTGAAGTCAGAAGACATGTTAGTAAGTAGTGTCACTTACTATTGTGGAATCTTTTTTTTTTTCAGGTTTATAAAGTCTTCTATTATTTTCTTTTTTTTTTAAATAATAAATTTTATTTTTATATTCCCCATACAATTGCAACCCCCCAATTCTGACCCCAATCCCTCCCCTCCCACCCCTCACCCCCCAAAAAGTGTCTCTGGTTCATAGTATTTTGTTGATTTTGATTTTCACTTTCTTATAGTTATTCATTTTCCTGGTCCCTTATTTAAGTTTTCTAGATTCCTGCTATGAGTGAGACCATCCGGTATTTTTCTTTTTCTTTTTGGCTTATTTCGCTGAGCATGATCCCTTCCAGCGCCATCCATGTTGCTGCAAATTGCATGTGTTTATCTTTTTTGAATGCTGAGTAATATTCCATGGTATATATGTACCACATCTTCTTGATCCAGTCCTCTATTTTTGGGCATTTGCGCTGTTTCCAAAGCTTAGCTATTGTAAATAGTGCTGCTATAAACATAGGGGTGCAGGTGTTCTTTGGAATTGATGTTTCTGTGTCCTTTGGGTAAATACCTAGGAGTGGAATTGCTGGATCATATGGAAGCTCTATGTTTAGTAGGTCCAGAAATCTCCACCCAGCTCTCCATAGTGGTTGGACCAGTTTGCACTCCCACCAGCAGTGCAGAAGAGTTCCTTTTTCTCCACACCCTCGCCAACATTTGTTGTTGCTAGTTTTTTTAATATGTGCCATTCTCACTGGTGTAAGATGGTATCTCATGGTAGTTTTGATTTGCATTTCCCTGATTACAAGTGATGTTGAACATTTTTTCATATGCCTGTTGGCCATTTGCATTTCCACTTCTAGCTGTGGAATCTTGATCAAAATTATTGAACTTCTTTGTATGTCAGTGACCTTGTTATAAAAATGATATTCATATTTGCCTCTCAGGTATTTGTAATGAACAGATATAGTAGCAAATATAAAAATAATTGGTAAACTATAAGGGGTGTTATAGAAATATAAAACAATGTCATCACAGTGATAGTGCTTTCTAAATATTGAAGAACTTTTTGAAACTGTGAAGGACAATCAAATGGTAGTGGTATCAGGAAAAGAATGGGAGTGTTGAAATTGGCATTTGGATTTCTATGGGGGCTGTGTTAAGTGGGCTATTATTAGTGATATCCTCTGTGTAGTGATAAGTAGTATATAGTGGTTTGGTGCTTGAGACCTTCTCAATAATATTTTAAATGTTTTGACTATTAAAGTTTCTATCCTTGAATACCAATGATGTGTATGGCACTTAGATTATGAATGTACAAGTTAAGGGGCAGAAGTGGCAGGAGAAGTAAAATTAGTAGCCAATTCATTGTAAGTCATTCTAAGTACTTCATATAAAGAAAAATGAATATTTTAGGTTAGAATAGATGAGGGAATTCATAGTTAGAGTGGGAATGGGAGTAGCACTAGTATTTTGATGGTCAAAAATGATCTCTCTGAGTGTGGCAAAAGCTGGTAGGGGAAGGATGAGAAGGAGCCAGTCACGTGAAGGTCTAGAAGAAGGACGTTCTGATGAGAGAAAACAGTAAGTCATATCTGTTCATTTTATTTAAACATGTCAGAATTTCTAACAAGGAAGCAGGAAGTGGGGTAAGCATCATCATAATCACTTCTTTTCTGTGTTGAAGATATGCGTGAAGGCTTAGTACATTTTAGAGAATTAATAAATGTTCTTCTCTCATGAAAGCTTAAATACTTTTTTTTGAGTTAACATAACTATCTCAAGTTTTTGGTTAAAGACCTAAAGAAAAGATTTTGGTATTACTTTGCTATTTTATTCAATTGTTTTCTCTTTCAGTAAAATTTTTATTTACTAATTCAATAATAGTAAAATTCACCATTGAGTTTCTTTGCTTAATAAATTGTTTGAGTCCACCTTTTGTGATAAATCATCAATATTTCCATGGAAATAATATGGTATTGTGAATAGTAAAAGAATAGTCTTCCAACTGAATAGGCCAACATCCACCACCTCAGACTCCCTTGCTGCATATGATGACAAATTCACATAGCACTGAGAAGAGTCTGTGTTATCTGAACAATGATAGGCAGGTTTAAAGTTAAGATGTCTCTGTGAGATTAGGTTGGCAGTCAGTCCGGGGACCAGCAACCATGATAGTGCTGGCTCCTAGAAGGCTGCATAGATCCTGTCATTGAAGATTCCAGGACTGAAATGAGCAACAATGAGAGTGGTTCCAGTGGCAGCAATAAATCTCAGCACAACTTGCTGGCTAGTGTTCCTGGAAGATATGACACTGATATCAGCCAGTTTCAATGACAATACAGCTCAAGCCACCTATGGAAGCTTCTTGCAGGTTATCTTCAAGTTTGTGATGTAAGTACCATCACATTTCCTCTTGTAGATGTACTGTTCCATTTGGAAGTCAAGGTTAGTGGTGCGTAAGTGGGCTCCTGCTGCAAGGAATGTGAGGATTTCCTCCTCCTTCATTTTCAGGCCTGCAAGGGCTCCAGACCTTGTGAAAGTTTTGAAGGAAAAACATTTGCGGGGGGGGGGGGGAATATTTGTATTTATTAAAATCATAAGAAACTGAGTAAAATTACAAAAGTAGTGAAAACAAAAACATTCATAAAATAAATAAAGTAATAGCAATGATCCCTAATATCAAACTTTGATTAAAGGTTAAAGAAGGAAAGAAGCACAAAAGTAGTGACATGAAATTAGAAGTCATATCTGATTCTACTAGTGTCAGCAGTGGATTAAATCAACAAGCAAAGAGTGGAAAAACTGATAATCAGCACTGTTCTATTGTAATGACCAAAGATCCTTATAGGTAATAATATTTTACTGTAAGTACTTATTATTTTTTATAAGTCATTCAAATTTGAGTGAGTATCATCATTAACAACTTCAGTTTTTTACTAGAGATATCTAACTTTGCCTGGTAGTCATAAAATGCAAATTAACATTGAGACAATGTGTTTAAAATCATAATGATAAGCACTTTATTAAAACAATAATAACAAGGGTTGACAAATGTGAGGGGTAAGTCATTCCTATACACTTTGATAGAGGAAACTGGTAAATTCATTTTGAAGGGTAACTAAGTGGCACCTTTCAAAATTTCAAGCATATTACCTATCTTGAAGTAAGTGCTATAGGTACTTTAAAAAATAGGGAAATTTAAAGCAGCAAAATTAGAAGGCAAGGAAATACAACACAAGACACTGAGATATCAAGGGACTGTGTTTTCATAAGGAGAGACATATCCAAAGTTCAACCAAAAATACAAAGAAAACTTTATCTTCTTATCAAATACAGACTTAAAAATTGTCATGTTAAAGAAGTGGATGAAAACATGGAAAGGCAAGTCAAAGTGTACACAGGAACTTAGAAAAGCTAATCAAAGAGATAGAACAAATGTGATGAGAAATAAAAATAATGATTTAAATAAGAAAATAGGTGGCGGGGAAAGGAAGGACTAGAGTCAAAATAAGGGGGGGGGGGTGCAATTGTATGGGGAATATAACCAAAATGAAAATGCATACATTGTGCAAAGATGAAAAAAGATGTAAGAATTATATAAAATAAAATATTTAAATAAAAATAAAATATGTACCATATTTCAACCCAAAAAAATAAATCTTAAAAAAATAAATAAATAAGAAAATAACAGAATTGTAGTGTATAAAAAGACCAATAGAGGAGCTAAAAGTTTCTGGAGACAGCTATGGAAATAGATTAGACCAAGTGAGGAATGAATCAGTGGTCTCAAAGGACTCAGGTGAAAGAAGAAAGAAATACAAACAAAAGGAAATGAAGAACCATTTCAATAACTACTTGATTCCATTAGAAAAGGCACATAAGGATATTGGGTACTCCAGAGGAGGAGGGAGAAAGAGCAGAGAACTTATTTCAAAGAAATAATAGAAGAAAGACTTCGCAAACCTGAGAGAGGATTAAATTATACAAGTCCACAATGCTAAAAGAATACTTGGTTATTTAAATATAATGAGACCTACACCAAGTCACTATCAGGTGTGAAACTATCAAGACTGCAAGACAAAGAAAGAATTTTGAAAGTGGATGGGGAATAAAGACATATAACCTATAAAAAGTTACTCCTCCCACAGGCTTACAGCAGACTTTTCTGAGGAAATCCTAAAGCCAAGTGAGAATGGAATGACATACTAAAAATACTTCAAGAATAAAACTGCCAACTCCGAATACTGTACTTTCAAGACTGTCCTTCACATCTGAAAGAGAAATGAAGGTCTTTGTATAGCAATAGAAGCTACAGGAGGTTGCTGACACTAGACCTCCCTCATAAGAAATGTTGAAAGGAGCTTTGATATTTAAATTGAAGAGAAGAAAATCCCCAAAAATCTAAATAAGGAAATAGATAGAGCCAGAAAGCTAAGATAAAATGACAGTGACATGTGCTTACATAGCAAATACCTTAAGTGTAAGCCTGCACTCACCAACCAAAAGGTACAGAGCATCCAGTTAGATAAGAAAACAAAACCCAACTTTTTGCTATCTCCAGAGCATAAGTGAGCTCCACAGATAAGCATGTGGTTGGAAAACAATCCTATAGGCAAGTGGGCCCTAGATAAAGGCAGTGCTAGCCATGCTTATATCTGATAAAATAGACTTCAATTTAAAACAGGTAATGAGAGACAGAGGTTGACATTATATAATGATTTAGTGATCAATACATCAGGAAGATATAGCCTTATCAGTATATATGCACCCAATGAAGGTGCATCAAAATATATATGATGACAATTATCAAATCTGAAAACAGACATTGGCAACCACAGGACAGTAGAGGGGACAGCAATACCTCACTTTCATCAATGTTTAGACCAAATGAGCTTGGAAACAATAGCCATAAATGAGGAATCAGACCACAGAGGCTTAATAAGCATTTATAGGGTACTGTCCCCACAAAGCTAAGGACACATTCTTGCTACGGAACATGGAATATTCTTCAGGATACACCACATGTTGGGTCACAAAAGAAGTGTTAATTCATGAAGATTGCAATCATATCAATGTCTTCTCTGACCAGAATTGTATCAAATGAGAAATCAACCACAACAAAAATGGGAAAAACCACTAATAAATGGAGACTGAATAAATTACTATCGAATGATTATTTGGTTAATGAGGAAATCAAAGAAGAACTTAAAGAATACCTGAAGATAAATGAAAATGAACACATGAGTATAACAGAACCTACAAAACACTGACAGTGAAGTACATAGCAATACAGGCCCACAAGAAATATTTAAAATATATAATCTCTAACCTTATAATTAAAGGAACTTGAACATGCAAAATTAAAACCCAGGAGCAGGGTTTCCCTGGTGGTGCAAGGGTTAAGACGCAACCTGTGGGGCAATCTGCAGCCACTGCAGCATGAGTTCAATTCCGGCCAGCCAAGGAAGCTACCCACATGGCACAGCAGACCTCTCCTGACTCACCCACTGCTCTGCTCAGCATGTACTTTGGTCAGTCTGCCTGTTCTGTTCCCCATTCTGTCTCTGGTGAATCCTCTCACCCGCCATGCCTCTGGCCTGTATCCCAGCTCTTGTATGAATAAATAAATAAAAATTCAAAAAAAAAAAAAAAACAGGAGAAATAAGGAAACTATTAAAATTGGAGCAGAAATAGACTAATAGAAACAAAAAAGGCAGTCCAAAATATCAGTGAAGCCAGAAGCTAGTTCTTTGAAAAACACACAAAATAGACAAACTTATAACTAGGTTTACAAAACAAAAAAAGAAAGATTCTTACTAAATAACAACCAAAAACAGAAGAGAAGTTGCAGTACATATCCCAGAAATACAGAAGATTGTAAGATCATATGAACATATAACAAGAAATTGGATAACACAGAAGAAATGGGAAAAAATTAGAAAAATACAACCTTCTGAGACTGAATGAGGAAGAAATAGAAAACCTGGACAAACCAATTACAATAGAAACATTAAAATAGTTCTTAAAAGTGAAGGACTAAAGTCAAAATAAGGCGGGAAGTGCAATTGTATGGGGAATATAACCAAAATGAAAATGCATACATTGTGCAAAGATGAAAAAAGATGTAAGAATTATATAAAATAAAATATTTAAATAAAAAAAAAAGGAAAAAAAAAAGTTTTCCAAACACCAAAAGCCCAGGACCAGATGGCTGCAAAAGTGAGTTCTACCAAATATCAAAGATGTCTACTATTTATCCTTCTCAAATGCTTCCTAAATGTTGAGGAAGAGGGAATTCTTCTATGAGGCCAACATTACTCTGATACCAAAACCAGACCAAAGCCTTCCAAAAAGAGAAAATTAAGACCAATCTCCCCGATGAATATAGGTGTAGAATACCTCAAGCAAGTGTCTTGACTATTTGATAGTCTTTGCTCTTTTAGATAGCAGCAGCTCTTGCAGGTGCTCTATCATAAGGTTGGGTGTCACCTGCGATTCCTGTCTTTCTCTTTCTGTTGCACCTTAGAACTAATGTTTCAGTATATCATCTAATGTCTAACACCAAAACATATCCACAAACCAATGACATCTTTCAAGCTGAATCCAGATCATCTGATCTCTTGAGTAATGTAAGAGACTGTTAATATGTCTCTTTTCTCCCTTCCTTGTCACTCATCCCATCATTTTAAAATCAGTGGGCCTATTAAAGCATAAATCAGATTATGTTGTTCCTCTCTTCTCAAAACACTCTAGTTGACTCCCAGTTCACTCAGAGTACATGCCAATGTTCGTTGAATCTCTATCAGGCCTTACCTACTGTTCTTCGCAGATCAGTTTCAATATTTCTATTGTAGTTTCTGTCTGCTTGTCTCCCTCAGTCACTTGTATTTGTGTATCATCTCCCTTCCATTCTTTTCCAGCCCCCTTGAATAAAGTTTGACTCTTCCTTCATCCTGGCATACCTCGGTACTTGCTGTTCATTCTAACTGGAATGCTCTTTCTTCTGAAAAAGCATCTGCATATTGCAAAAAGCCAAAACAATTGGAAAAGGCATATAATCTTCATGCCCGCTCCCTTCATTCCTGCAGTTGGTTCCTCAAAAGCCACTTTCTCAGTTAGATCTGCCTTAGCCATTCTGAGTCATATTTTGACTGCTGCACCCTCTTACAAACCTCCAAATTTCCTTTTCTGCTTTAGTGTTCCCTAACAGGAAGTGTATTTTCCATCTGGTTCAATGTCTGTTACTTCATTCTCAGGGTAGGAGTTTGGTTATTTCTCTTCCATACATTCAGTGTTTTCAGAGGGGCTGAAAATGTACTGCAACCTCGGGCCCTACAAGGTTCTAGGTTGAAACTCTGATATGTGAGCCTGTACACATTGCACCCGAGGCTGGGACTCCTCCAAGATCTCTTGGTGTATGGGACTGGAGAACTCAGCTCTCAGAAAGGCATTTTTTTTTTTTTTGGTCCATGGGTGATGCCAAATTGTTTTTCTTCATAGGAAGACCTCAGTAGGTGACACATTTTTGGTCATGACCCTGATATCATTGCAACAAAAAGTTATTTTAAAGTAAATCCTTTGGGGCCTCCCCGGTGGCGCAGCGGTTGAGCGCTGGGTTGCGAAGCTGCCCACGGCCTCTGCGGCGCCGGTTCGATCCCCGGCTGCTCCCCGGCCACCGGAGGAGGGTCCCGCATGGCACGCAGACCTCTCCTGCCGCCCGCTGCTCCCCTCAGCAGTGTACTTCAGTCCTTCTGCCTGCTCTGCTCCCTGCTCTGGCTCTGGTGAATTCTTTCACCCTCCCGTGCTTCTGACTGTACCCAGTGCATGTATAAACAAAACAAACAAACAAACAAATAAATAAATAAAAAACATGCCTCTATTAAAAAAAAAAAAAAGTAAATCCTTTGTCCCTGATTTCTTCCATCATATCACATTGCCTCATACTATTTTTCCATAAGTTGCACAAATTACTTTAAAAGCAAAGCTGGAACCACACTATAAATCAAATTACTGGTTCCATGTTAAGAGTCATCACACAAATGAAGTCAACTCAGATCTTTAAATATAACATTCAAGATGTTCAGCTGTTTCTAGGCTGACCCATTTCAGTATTTTACTTTGCCATTCATGTTTAGAAAACACTTTGATAGACATGCCTTGTTGTGCTCTTTCAGTAATCTCTGTGGAATGGTTTCCTCCTCCAATACCTTGCCTGGGGACCTTCTGTGTTTTCCTTACCTCCTCATTAAAGCCTTCCTGTGCTCACTTAGAGGATGTCATACATTGTACTATAACGCTCAGATTGAATCTGAATTATATGCATGCCTTTGAGGCAAGGAGTGTGTTTCCTTGCTTATGGTTGCGATTTTATCACTGTCTTAAGAATCATCAATGAATGAAGATGGATAAGAGTTGGCATTTTACAAAAGTTTTTGTTCACCCTTGTAAGTAGAGATATTATAAAACTTTAGATGTTCAAAGTTTCCTTTTTAAAAGAATAGGTGTTCTGGCTTGCTTAACATGGGAGTAAAGACCAATGGGAATATTCCATGGCCTTCAGTGGCTTCTATGGATCCAGCCAGTGTGAGGGCTGGTGTTGTGCTTTCAGGGAGTGAGGAGAAGAAAAGATCTGCTGCATTTGCAGTGGATGTGGAGGGGAGGAGATTTTAAACAGATGCCACAAGGTAAAATCTATAAATTTTCCTTTCAGATCAAAGGAATATTAGCAGTCATTGCTTTTCTGCAAATCAAAAAGGATAATGTAGTGCACAGGACAAGGAAAGAAAAATCTCACTCTTTAGGACAAATAATTTTGAAAGGTGAATGATGTGGGCCATTCAGTTTTTGGCTTCTTCATAGAAGGGACATGGATTTACAAGCTTGTGTATGAATTAGGGCACAGTTTCATACTTCTTTATTTTTATAGTTTCATACTGCTTGAGATGTATGTTACTTCACAACACACACCACCAAAGCATCCAGATTGATCTATCCTTGAATATTGGGCCCCCGCCTATGTGTTCACATCCCTCCTGCATTCTACCCCTGCTAGCCTGAATTCTACAGTCCTATATTCTCATTTTATTTTTTTTTGTTTGCCAGTTTTTTTGTTAGTGATTTTGAGAGGAGCTGATTGAAACAAATAATTTGTTTCATAGATATCTATTCATAGATTGAAAACCTAAGTTGTATTCAATAAATTGCACCATTTTCAGGAGTCATTGCTGATATGATTTTATGAATATTTAGATTTTTTATTGACTTTTATTTTAACTGAGGGTCACCAGAAGGTGATTTTAAAAAGGAGAGAGTACTGACAAAATGCTAAATTTTCATGATGGGGTTTTGCAGACTACAGTCAAACTAGAAGAAAATGGATCTGCTTGGTCAAGCCACTTAGCTAATATGAACTTCAGGACTGTCTTTCTACCACTTTCCCTTGAATTCACTCTTGAACTTGCATTGGTAATTTTCCCAATCACCCTTCCTGCAATATTGGTCTCTAAATGTCACCACTGATTTTTCAGTTCAAGGAATTGACACATACCTTTTTAAACGCAGGAGCTATATCAACCTCAATGGAAATCTCTTTCCTCCAACATCATTTCTTCATTTGACACTCAAAAGTTCTTTTGAAAGGGAGAACACACTGGATGACCCCCTCACGTATCTTATTCTTATCCCATTCTGTTTTTCCTATTTCACTTCAACTCCATTTTACCTTTAGACAAATTGAATTATCTCATGGTCTTCTCTCCTATAACTTTTACTTCCTTGTATATGCTAATGATCCCCAAATTTATACTTACACTGCAGTTCTCTTATCTTAATACTGTACTGCATTCACAGTGTCTGTGGCTGCAGCCCCTCTCAGATATCTTGGTGTATGGTACTGGAACATAAAGATCCCCGAATGTCATTTTCTGTCCATGGGTGATGCCAGATTTTTATTCACGGTAGGGGAAACTGATGAGGTACAACTTAGTTGCTCACGAACATGATATCATTCCAAGTATGTGTATTTTAAAACTAAATCTGCTCTCACCCATGAGATATTTCTTGGCTTTCTTCTATTATATTATATAGACCTAATGCTATTTTTCAACAGGTGCACATTATTACATGGAAAGCCAAATTCAAAATAATACTGGACATCTAATTCATAGATCCATGTCTAAGCTTAATTTCTTTTCCACAGTGAACTCAGACTTTTCAGTGGAGCATTCAATGTGTTTCAAAATTTCTGTAGCATTCAGTGTGTTAAAAAAACACTCAACTCTCAGTATTTTGTTCTTTCTCTCTCAAATATAGGAAACACATTGATGTGATGTGCCCTATTCTTGTGTTTATGTTGTTATTTCCATATGGAGTGGTTTGTCTCTCAACTCCTTGCCTGGTGACCTGCTGTATTTTTGTAACCACTTTTAAAGTCTCCCAGGTGCTCACTTACAGCATGTCATAAATGTACTCTTAACTATCACATTGTATCATAATTGTACATGTGGCCTTGAAGCAAGGAGTATTTTTGCTGTGGTTATTATTTCATCATGGTTTTAAGATACATCAATGAATGAAAATGGTGCAAGTTTGGAATATTGCAAAAGTAGTTTTCTTCTTCTTTTTTTTTAAATATTTATTATTTATTTTTTTTAAATTTGATTTTTTTTTAAGATTGATTTATTTATTTATACAAGCACTGGGTACAGTCAGAAGCGTGGGAGGGTGAGAGAATTCACCAGAGCCAGAGTGGGGAGCAGAGCAGGCAGAAGGACCGAAGTGCACTGCTGAGGGGAGCAGCGGGCGGCAGGAGAGGTCTTTGCGTCATGCGGGACCCTTCTCCGGTGGCTGGGGAGCAGCTGGGGATCAAACCGGCGCCGTAGAGGCTGCTGGCAGCTTTGTAACCCAGCGCTCAACTGCTGCGCCACCGGGGAGGCCCTTATTTATTTATTTTTATACAAGCACTGGGTACAGGCAGAAGCATGGGAGGGTGAGAGAATTCACCAGAGCCAGAGCGGGGAACAGAACAGGCAGACTGATGAAATACACTGCTGAGGGGAGCAGCAGGCGGCAGGAGAGGTCTGGCGTGCCATGTGGGACCCTAGCCGGCAGCTGGGGATCGAACCGGTGCTGCAGAGGCTGTGGGCAGCTTCAGCTCGGCGCTCAACTGCTGTGCCACCAGGAGAGGCCCCTATTATTCTTTTTATTTTTAAAGATTTATTTATTTATACAAGAACTGGTGTACAGGTCAGAGGCGCGGGAAGCTGAAGGAATTCACCAGATACAAAGCGGGGAGCATAACAGGCAGATGGACCGAAGACACTGCTGAGGGGAGCAGAGGGTGAGGCAGGAGAAACCATGTGGGTTTCTCCCTGGCTGGCTGGGAATCGAACCCACACTGCAGAAGCTGTGGACTGCTTCACAACGCAGCAATCAACCCACTCTGCCACCAGGAGGCCCCCTGTTTAAATATCCTTGATCAGTAGATTTCATAAACAAAATGAGCTTTTGTGGTTTCTTCTTTTTAACTAGGGTGACTGAACTGTAGAAGAAAGTAGCAAAGGAAAGCCCAAGTGATGCAGCTCTTCAAAATCTTTCGGCCTATCTATTAGGAAACCTGTTGTTATAGTTCCAAGGAATGTCAATGACAGGAAACATCAACCAGATGAGAATGTCACAAAGTAAAAGCTCTGTTCTTCCTTTCAGGTTACAGGAATACTAGCTGGATTGATTTTCTGAAATCAAAGAGCCTGTTGTAGTGGACAGGCCAAACCAAAAGCCTCTCACTAGTATCAGACAAATACTGCTGAAAGGTGGGCAATGTGGCCCAGTGAGCATTTAGTCAATTCATAGAAGGAACCTTGTTTTCCAAGTCTGTGTAACATTTAGGGAGTAAGTTCACACTCATCAGATGCTACATTACCACATGACATCCACCACCAAAACAGCCCTGGTGCTTTGCTCTTGACCTTAGGCTCCCCCCTAATGTTCCTATCCCCCCATCCCTTGTGCTCCTCTTCTAGTGACTCACTTCTCTGTTCCTATATCCTGGTTTGTTTTGGTTTAGTTTATCCAGTTCCTTTTTTAGTGTCCCTGTGGAGGAGATGTAGTGCTATATAAATACATCAATTTTGATTAAGCATCCATTCATAAATTCAATAAATATGTTCATTCCAATCAATGCAAATGCTTGCATGATCATATGAATTTTTTGAATTGTTATGCCATTTTGTTGACAATTGGTGTCACTAGATGTGATTAGGAAAAAAGTACACTAATACAGAAATATTAACTAATCATGAGTGGGTATTACAAACTATATAGTCCAACGAGGATAATGTGAACCACCACGTGGGTCATGTGGCCAAAGAAACCTACAGATCTACCCCCAGTTTCTCTTGTTTTAACTCTTGAATTTACACCAGTAATTTTCCCATTCATGTCTCTTCCAAAAGCTTGCTTGCTTTTCTTTTTAAAGGATTCATTTTATTTTTTATGAATACAAGAACTGGAGGATAGGCCCAAGGTGTGGGGATTGAAGGATTCACCAGAGACAGAGTAGGGAGCAGAACAGGCAGATCTGCTGAAATACACTGCTGAGGGGAGCAGCGGGCAAGACAGGAGAGGTCTGCTCGCCATGTGGGTATCTCCAGGGCTGGCAGGGATCGAACCATCACTGTGAAGGCTGCGGATAGCTTCACAGGGCTGCGTTCAACCGCCTGCGCCACCAGGAATTTTTTTAATAGTTGTTTTATTATACTTTATGAGTGGATTTCTTAGAAACCATGAGGCTTACATGGTTTATTCCTTTAAAGTAGGGTTCCAGACAAACAGAACAAGCCAAGCCAAAGTGATTCAAGGCTTTCAACAAAATCTGTAGGTCTAGCTGGTACGAAGCCTGTTGTGATTCCAGAGAATGTAGATGGTGGGAGACATGAACCGGCTAAGACTGTCACAAGGCAAAAATCAACTCTTCCTTTAAGGTTCAAGGAAAATTAGTTGTGATTGATCTTCTGAAATTAAACAACATATTGCATTTGTCAGGCCAGCCAAGGCGAAAATTCTCACTATTATCAGACAAATACTGCTAATACTTGAGTGATGTGGACCAATGAGTTTTTGGTTACTGCGTAGAGTGAACATTGATTTCCAAACCCGTGTATATTTTGGGAGATATGTTCCCACCTCATCAGATGAATATTCCTGCCCACAGCAACCACCAATGTATCCATATTGCTTTACTGTAGGTGTGGGTCCCCTGTCTGTTTAGTTCTAACCCCCCAATGCTTTGTGATCCTTTTCTAGTGCACTCAGTTGTAGTCCTATATTCTTGGCTTGTTTTGTTTTGTTTTCTAGTATCTTTGTTCAGTGAGTGTGAGGAGGAGATGCATTGCATACATACTTTAATATCGTTCTGCATCCAGTCATAAACTCAAAAAATAGGTTAGGTTAAATTCAATGTGGAAACACAATCAGGAGACATTTGCTTTAATGATCATATGAATTTTTGAATTTTCCTTTACTTTTCTGATAAATGTGTGTCACATGTTGCTGATTAGAAAAGAAGTAGGCTATTACTGAAATACTAAATAATCATGATTGTGTATTGCAAACTAGTCAAATTGTAATCCACCATGGTATACCATGAGCTCATGGTATACCATGAGCTCTTAAGGCCTACAAAACTACCTATCCCCAGTTTCTCTTGTTTTCATTCTTGAATTTACAGCAGTAATGGTCCCACTCATTCCTGCTTCAAAAATTGCTTTCTAATGTTTGCCACAGATTTTTCACTTTGTGATATTGACACATACCTTTTTAAACTCATGGGCTCTGTCTGCCTCAATGGAAATCACTCTCCTTCAACATACTTTCTTCATTTGGCTCTATGCTGTGGAAATTTCAGGGGAGAACTCACTTGCCTGGTTTCCTACTCCCATTCCTTCCTTCCTTCCTTTCTTTGATTTATGCATTTATTTGTACAAGCAGTGGGTACAGGCAGAAGCGTGGGAGGGTGAGAGAATTCACCGGAGCAAGAGCCAGGAATAGAACAGGCAGACTGATGAAACACACTGCTGCAGGGAGCAGCAGGCATGCCATGAGAGGTCTGTCATGCCACGTGGGACCCTCGCCATCAGCTGGGGATCGAACTGGCGCTGCAGAGGCTGCAGGCAGCTTCGCAGCCCAGCACTCAACCTCTGCGCCA
Organism: Talpa europaea; assembly: GCF_964194135.1. Lineage (NCBI taxonomy): Eukaryota > Metazoa > Chordata > Mammalia > Eulipotyphla > Talpidae > Talpa > Talpa europaea. The sequence goes on along the minus strand of NC_140082.1, from coordinate 60,737,889 downwards.
CCAGGGGAGGCCCCCTGTATATTTTTTAATCAGGTGCACATTATTACATTATTAAAACAAAGGCAAAGAACAGTATACATTTAATAATTAGTCTCTTTTCTAAGCATTGGTAGCTTTCCACAGTAATTTACCTTTTCAGTGTGGCTTTCCATATGTTTCAAAATTCCTGGGTGCACTCAACTCTCAGTGATTGGTTCTTTTTTCTCAAGTTTAGGAAACACATTGATGCGATGTGCCCTATCCCAGTGTTTATGTAGTTATCTCCATGTCGTTTCTCCCCCAGCTCCTTGCCTGGTGACTTGCTGTATTTTTGTCCCCACTTTGAAAGCTTCCCAGTTGCTCACTTACAACATGTCATAAATTAAATGTACTGTTAACGATCACATTCTATCTAATTGTACTTGTCACTTTGAAGCAAGGAATGTTTTCCTTGCTTGTAGTTGTTATTTTATCATGGTTTTAAGAATATATCAAGGAATGATGGTGGATAATGTTGGAATTTTGTAACAATTGTTTATTTACAATTAATCATTACATTATTCAGAAACCATGAGATTTACATGGTTTCTTCTTTTAAATTAGAGTTCAAGATAAACAGAAAAATAAAAGCCAAAGTGATACATGTTCTTCATCAGAATCAGAATCAGAATCTGAGTCACAAGCGAGTATGAAGGTAGATGGCAAGAGACTTAAACCAGATGAGAATGTCACAAGGTAACAATCAAATATTCCTTTAAATTTCAAAGAAGTATCTGTAATTGCTTTTCTGATCATACAGTATATTGAAACTGGGAAGCCTAGGGGAAAATGATGTTACCATTATCAGGCAAATACAACTAAAATTTGAACGATGTGAACCAATGAGTTTTTGGTCATGTCATAGAGGGAAGATTTGTTTTCCACTCTGTGTATTATTTTGGGGATAACTTACTGCCTTATTAGATTAATGTTACTGTAAACACCCACCACCAATGCATGCATAGTGCTTTACTGCAGATCTTGGGCCCTCCTTGTTTTGTTCTGACCCCCAATGCCTTGTGCTCCCCTTCTAGTAGACTCAGTTGTGTAGTCTTATATTCCGGGTTTTTTTTTTTTTTAAGTCCCTTTGTTTAGTGACTCTATGGAGGAGTTTTTTGCAATAAATACGTTAATTTCTCTTTAGCATATATGGATTAATACAATAAATAGGTGAAATTTAATAAATGCAGTTGTATTAGGAGATGTCTGCTTGTTTGATCATTCAATTTTTTTTTAATTTCTCTATCCTTTTGTTGACCAAAAGAAGTAGAATATTACAGAAATAACAAATAACATTATTATGTATTTGTAACTATTCAAGCAAGTAGAATTGTGACACCCGCCCCCCGCCATGCCCCCATTGTATCTCATGAGCTCTTGAAGGCTCACAGAACTATCTATTCCCATTTTCTCCTGTTTTCACTCTTGAACATTCAACAGTAAGGGTCCCATTCATGCATGGTCCAAACTTGCTTTCTAAAGGTTACAAGGATTTTTCACTCTATGATAACAACACATACCTCTTTAGACCCATGGGCAATGTCTGCCTCGATGGCGATCATTCTCCCACCACATAATATTTTCATTTGACTTTAGGCTCTGTTAATTTCAGTGGGAGAGGTCACTTAACAGGTTTCTCCCTCCCATTTCTTTTTTTTTTTTTTTTTACTACAAAATTCTTAATTACCTTTCTCTTTCAATCCCTTTCCAGATCCAACACTCATAAAATTACCCAGAAATTAAACAAAAGGAAATTCAAAGAGCCAAGGCAAGCCATCCCAAGATTAGCAGGCTTCCTCCCACAGGGGCCAAATTCTGGATGCTCTGGTCTCCACTCAGACCGTAGTAGTAAAATCTGGTGCAAAATAAGGTGGTTCCAGAAGCTAGCAGTAATCCGCCCAGAGGGGTTTTCTGCAATGGGGCACCCCTAACAGGGCCAGGCTGTGTAAGAAGTGGTATTGGTTGGCCTTGAAAAAGAGCTCCTTCCCTAGGCATCAGGGAACGGGGTGCCATGCGCCCTGTAGGCGGCCAAACCTACAGCCCTGGCTCCGGACACGGTGGCTAGGTGGCGGAGAGTAGCCCCTGGCCCAGCCATGGCAGTAGATGGTCCCATTTCTTGTTTTTTGACCTCAGTCTGTTTTTCCTATTTCTTCTCAATGCCCATTACCTTTGGACAAATTGAGGTTTCCCAGGATCTTTTGCCCCAAGACTTTTACTTCCTTGAATATGATAGATGCCTAAAGTTACATTTACACTGCTTAATTCCTGACATGTATTCACTGCACCTGCACTGGGTCCTCTCTCTGGGTATATGGTACTGGATCACTGAGATCAGAAAGACAACTTTTGTTTTTGTCTATGGGTGATGCCATTTTGAGGTCGTGGCAGGGGAAACTAATGAGGTACATCTTACGTGCATATGACCCTGATGTCACTCCAAGATACATGTAGTGAATATTTTAAAAATAAATCTGTCTTAACCCACAGAAATTTCTCATATTTCTTCTAATATATGTTCCCGTATATTTTTTAATCGGGTGCACATTATTGCATTATGAAAACAAAGGCCAAAGAACCGTACACATTTAATAATTAGTCTCTTGTCTAAGCATCAGTAGCTTTCAACAGTAACTCACCTTTTCAGTGTGGGTTTCCATATGTTTGAAAATTTCTGGGTGCACTCAACTCTCAGTGATTGGTTCTTTTCCTCTCAAGTTTAAGGAAACACATTGATGCGATGTGCCCTATCCCAGTGTTTATGTAGTTATCTCCATGTCGTTTCTCCCCCAGCTCCTTGCCTGGTGACTTGCTGTATTTTTGTCCCCACTTTGAAAGCTTCCCAGTTGCTCATTTACAACATGTCATAAATTAAATGAACTGTGAACAATCACATTCTATCTAATTGCACTTGTCACTTTGAAGCAAGGAATGTTTTCCTTGCTTGTAGTTGTTATTTTATCATGGTTTTAAGAATATATCAAGGAATGATGGTGGATAATGTTGGAATTTTGTAACAATTGTTTATTTACAATTAATCATTACATTCTTCAGAAACCATGAGATTTACATGGTTTCTTCTTTTAAATTAGAGTTCAAGATAAACAGAAAAATAAAAGCCAAAGTGATACATGTTCTTCATCAGAATCAGAATCAGAATCTGAGTCACAATCCAGTATGAAGGTAGATGGCAAGAGACTTAAACTTAAACCAGATGAGAATGTCACAAGGTAACAATCAAATATTCCTTTAAATTTCAAGGAAAATTATCTGATGGCTTTTCTTTTCTTTTTCTTTTTTTAAAGATTTATTTATTGGGGCTCCCCTGGTGGCACAGGCGGTTGAGTGCAGTTCTGTGAAGCTGTCCGCAGCCTCTGCAGCGCTGGTTCTATCTTGGCAGGCGAGGGTCCCACATGGGGAAGCAGACCTCTCCTGTCTTGCCCACTTCTCCCCTCAGCAGTGTCTTCCATCTTTCTGCCTGTTCTGCTCCCCGCTCTGTCTCTGGTGAATTCTCTCACCCTCCTGTGCCTCTGACTGTACCCCAGTTCTTGTATAAATAAATAAATCTTTAAAAAAAAAATGGAAACTGCTAATAAAGATGCCCAGAGTTATATTTCTGCTCAGATCTTACCTTAATTCCTGACATGTATTCATTGCATCTGCAGCCGGGGCTCCTCTCTGGGTGTATGGTACTAGATCACTCAGGTGAGAAAGGCAATTTTTTTTTGTCCATTGGTGATTCCAAATTGTTATTCTTAGTACAGGAAACTGATGGGGTACAACTTATTTGGATGACCCCGAGTCATTCCAAGATATATGTACTGAATATTTAAAAAATAAATCTTTTTTTACCCACAAGGTGTTCTCCAATATATGTTCTAGTACTCTTTTTCAATCAGGTGCACATTTACATTAAAAAAAAAAAAGGCCAGATACAGTACACATTTAATTATTAGTCTCTCATCTAAGCATCAGTATTTTTCCATAGTAAACTCAAGGCTTTTGAGTTTTGCATTCAGTATGTTTCAGAATTTCTGGATGTACTCAACTCTCAGTGTTTTGTTCTGTCCTTTGCAAGTTTAGGAAACACATTGATGTGTTGTGCTCTATCCTATTGTTCACGTTATAATCTCTGTGTGGAGGGAGCTATTTCTCCCCTAACTCCTTCTCTGGTGACCTGCTGTGTATTTGTTAGTCCCTTTTTAAAACCTCCCAGATGCTCAGCTACAGCATATCATAAATATACTATCACGTGATATCAGAATTGGACTTGTGGCTTTGAGACAAAGAAGTGTTTTCCTGCTTATAGTTGTTACTTTTGTTTTAAGGATGGGTCCTGGTTTCCTGAAGAAGTTAGCAAAGAAGCAAAACAACAATTTATCACCTTCATCAAAATCTGTTGGCCAAATAAACAAGAAGAGTGGTCCTGCCCTTCCAGTGAATGTGGATAGCAGGAGTCATGACCCAGCTGATATTACCGGAAGGTAAAATCTATAAATTTTCCTTTCAGTTTAAAGGAATATTAGCAGTGATGACTGTGGGAAACAAGCAGCATAATACAATTGACAGTCCAAGGCAAGAGAAATTTCACCCTCATCAGACTAATACTGCCAAACTATGACCTATGAGAATCACTTTGTGTTTTGCCCCTTTGTTGAGGGAACATTCATTTACAACCTGTGTATGATTTAGGGGATAAGTTCACACCTCATCAGATGGATGTTACCACAGGACACCCTCCACCATCACACCCACGCTGCTTTACTCTAGACCTTAGGCCCCTCCTGTGTGTTCTTACCCCCTCTAACACTCCCACTCTCAGCCTCAATTTTCATTCCTATGTCCTAGATTTATTTTATTTTAATTTTGTCATTTCCTTTGTTTAGTGACTTTGCTCTACAAATTCAATTAATGGACACATACTCAGAATATTTTGCTCATAAGAGTTTATGAATTTCAATTGATCCACCTTTTTGTTGTCCATTGAATGTCACAAAGAGGTGGTTTGAGAAAAAGTAGAGCAGTACCAAAAATACCAAATAGTTGTGATTGGGTATTGCAAAATACAGTCAAAGAAAAAGAAAATGTTGTCCTCCATGGCTGTGATACTTGGTTAAGTCCTACAGAACTGTCCATCCTCTAATTTTTCTTGTGTTCACTCTTAAACAGTAATTTTTCCAACTTTCTCCAAATTTTACAGATTACCAGTGATTTTTCATGTTACAAAATCCACACATTTCTTATTAGACCAGTGAACACTTTTGCATAATGGAAATCTCTCCTTCAAAATGAGTTCTTCATTTGATTCTCAGGACTTGTATTTTCCAAGGGTAAACTCATGTATCAGGTTCCCCCCAAGCATTTCTTGTTCTTCCATCTTAGTCTGTGTTTCCTATTTCTCTTCAACTGCATCTCCCTTTTATATAAATTGAGGAGCTTTAACATTCAGTCCTTGATCTTCTGTCTCATGACTTACTTTCTTGTATGTGTTAGTGATCTCCAACTTTATATTTGAACTGCAGATATTTTGTCTTAATATCTACCAATACTCATTGCAGCTGTGGCTTGGGCTCCAATCAGACCAATCCTTTCATTCCTTCATAAGCCACTTTCTCCTAAGCCACTTTCTCAGCAATATCTGGGTTGGCCATTTTGAGTCATATTCTTATGCCTCACCTGCTTACAAACCTCCAAATTTCCTTTCTCTGCTATGGTATTTCTCTAGCAGGATATATGTTTGGCCATCTAGTTCATCGTCTGTTTACTTCATTTCTCAGGGGTAGGATTTTGGTCTGATCTCTGCTATTATTTCAGTGCCCAAACTGGGCTGGAATATTATCCCCTGAAGACTTACTGAGTGAATGTAGTTTAACCTGTGTGTTTTGTTGTACATTTTATACTTATTCTCACTTAGACTAAACAATCTTGTGTGGGTCCCTGCTGAAAGTCTACTTGTCAATTATATGCCCTTTGGGATTCCTTTGGCTCTCTGCAATATGCAGTATTTGCTCTATGAATGTTCTCCATTGTGGGGGTTAAGCCCGGTCATATGTTTCCTCACTTTTAAACCTTTTACTGGTATTATGGTATTTTATGTAAGGTCAAATGGATCTGAATAGAAAAAAATTATTTATATGTTATTACTTAAAGAAGCAACTAGTATATTATAGGAGTTAGGGCCTCCCTGGTGGCGCAGAGGTTGAGCGCTGGGTTGCGAAGCTGCCTGCAGCCTCTGCAGCGCCGGTTCAATCCCCGGCTGCTCCCCGGCCACCGGAGGAGGGTCCCACATGGCGCGCAGACTTCTCCTGCCACCCGCTGCTCTCCTCAGCAGTGCACTTTGGTCCTTCTGCCTGCTCTGCTGCCCGCTCTGGCTCTGGTGAATCCTCTCACCCTCCTGTACTTCTGACTGTACCCAGTGCATGTATAAATAAATAAAATAAAATAAAATAAAATAATCTTTAAAAAAAATTCTTGCCACAGAATTATGAACCCTCAGTGTATAAAATTAACTTACAATGTTTGTCTGTATTGTTCCCGAAGGTAGGAGAAATGTATGCTGTCCAACATGGTGTTTTTGAACACAACCACCTGTTCTTCTAATCTAGGGTTTGGGGAGAATGGAGATTAAGGTCTCAGTTCAATGAATGCTGCCCCATCTGACTGCTGAAAGCAGGGTTTTCCAGCTGTTCCTGGATGCAGCTGAGTGTGTGGAGCCAAGTCTTGGGCCCTGCAGGGTCCACTGCTGAGACTGTGGTCTGTGAGCCTGTACACACTGCACGCAAAGCTGCCACCCCTCTTAGATCTCTTGGTGTATGGGACTGGAGCACTCAGCTCTCAGAAAGGCATTATGTTTTGGGCCTCCACTGGTGGCGCAGTGGTTGAGTGCTGGCTGGGAAGCTGCCCGCAGCCTCGGCAGTGCCGGTTCTATCCCCGGCCGATGGCGAGGGTCCCACATGGTGCGACAGACCTCCCCTGCCACGTCCACTGCTCCCCTCGGCAGTGTATTTTGTCAGTCTGCCTGTTTTATTTATTTATTTATTTTTTTAATAGAGGCATGTTTTATTTATTTATTTATTTGTTCCTTTGTTTGGTTTTGTTTATAGATGCACTGGGTACAGTCAGAAGCGCGGGGGGGTGGTGAGAGAATTCACCAGAGCCAGAGCGGGGAGCAGAGCAGGCAGAAGGACCGAAGTACACTGCTGAGGGGAGCAGCGGGTGGCAGGAGAGGTCTGCGCGCCATGTGGAACCCTCCTCCGGTGGCCGGGGAGCAGCCGGGGATCGAACCAGCGCCGCAGAGGCCATGGGCAGCTTCGCAACCCAGCGCTCAACCACTGCGCTACTGGGGAGGCCCAGTCTGCCTGTTTTATTCCCTGCTCTGGTTCTGGTGAATTCTCTCACCCTCCTGCGCTTCTGACTGTACCCAGTGCCTGTATGAATAAATTAATAAATCTTTAAAAAAAATGAAAGGCATTATGTTTCGTCCATGGGTGACACCAAATTGTTGTTCTCGGTAGAGGGACTGATGAATTGTGACTTATTTGGTCATGAACTGAAGTCAAACCAACATATAGGCATTTTAACCCCAGCCTCAGCATATTTCCTGGATTTCCTCATTCATATTGTATGTGTCTAATACTGTTTTTCCATTTATATGTTATTATATTTAAAAAGAAATTGATAAGCATCATATATGGCTAATTAGTATTTCCACAACTGTGTGTGTCATAACTCTGAGTCAGTGAACTCTGGGTTTTAAATTTAGCATTTAGGAGTTTTCAAAATTACTGTGGTGACTTCTGTTCCAGTATTTTACATTTTGTAACCTGATTGTTCTTCCGTTTTTGTTTTTCCTGTTTCTCTTCAACCCTTCCCATTTTATTTATTTTTTTTTTTACAAAAGTTGTGTTTTAAATCATTATAAGTATATTTTAAAAACATTAGCTTCATTTGGTTTCTTTTTTGGAAGTAATATTCCTGGCTTGCATAAAAGTGGAGTAAGGAAGAGCAAAAATGAAACATGTAATTCAGCAGTATCTGTGCCTAAAGTAAGCAGGAAGACTGGTGCTTTGCATTCAGTGACTGGTGACAGCAGAAGACATGAATCAAGACAGAATAATGGCAGCAATGTCTATAATTTCTTCCTGTATAGGTAAAGGAATATTAGCAGTGATTACTCTTCTGGAACTCAGACTGTATGATGTAGCTTATAGGCTAACACAAGAAAAATCTTACACTTGTCAGACAAATACTGCTGAGAGGTAACAATGAGGACCAGTCAGTTTTGGGTGACTTCATCGAAGGAACATTGGTTGACAAGCCTGTGCATGTTTGAGGGGACAGGTTCCCACCTCATCAGGTGGATGTTACCACACGATCCCCACCGCCAAAGCACCCAGAGTGCTTTATCCTAGACCGCTGGATTCTCATCCCTGTTACTTTGTCACCTTCTCCTCTCCTTCCCCTCTTTTAGCCTCAATTCTGTAGTCAAATTTCTAGGGCTTGTTTTGTTAAAAAGCCAGTTCCTTGGTCAGGGTCTTTTGTTAGTGATGCAAGGAGTATGTTTCCTTGCTTATGGTTGTTACTTCATCATGGCTATCCGAGTTAATAAATGAAATAGGCTAGATAAGTTTTGGAACTTTTCATTTTTTTAAATGTTTACAGTAGATTTCCTCTAAAACATTAGTTTCTTATGGATTTTTAACTAGAGTTCCTGGCTTGACTAGAAAAAAAGGAAAGAAAAGCACCTATGAAATGAATATGCCAGCAGAACCTCTGACAGTAACACATGAGACGGCTGGTGTAGTATTTCCGGAGCAAGGTGACAGCAGGAGACATGAAAACAATCAGGATGTTGGAAGGTAAAATCTATAAATTCTTCCTGACAAAGGAATATTAGCAGTGTTTACGTTTTACTGAAAATAAAACAGCATAATCTGGCATACTTACTGAGGCAAGAGAAAATGAACTTTATCTGAAAGATACTCCTGAAATGCGGTAGATGAGGATGAGCGATTTTTTTTTTCTTTTTATTGTAGCATCTCATTTACAACCCTGTCTATATTTTAGGTGATAGGTTCATATCTCTTCAGATGTATGTTACCATACATACCACCACCATGATGATTTAAAAAGGTTTCTTTTCATATAAGGACTTGAACAATACTTCTCCGTTAGGTTTTAGTACCAGTAAAAGCTTGTTTTTATTGAAAATGACCACCACAAAAAACCTGAGAATATGTTTCCTATGAAATCATGTAAATAACATTGATTTTACTTTTTGTCTTTTGATTGTTAATTTGAAGTAATTTAATAATTTGTTACTATTACAGTACATTTTTGGTCTTTAATGTTATTACTCTTTTTACTTGGTGTTTAATCCCTTTTTAGGAACGTATGGGTTAGAAGATTTTATATAATAACAATAGGTTTTGATATTCTTTATAGTTGGCTATTTACTATTTGCCTGAAAATAAATCTTTTCTTTTTATAGGCCTGTAAAGAAAACATCTAATGAGAAGAAGGTATAGTAAAGAATAAATAAGGACAAAAATTATTCTGTGGTAAAAATACATTTTAAAAGATATAAGGAAAAACTTGAAAGTCTTAAATCATTATAAAAATGTTTACTTTAAAAATAATTTATAAATAATAATCATATATAAAGGTATCCTTTTCATGAAAGTCAGTTCCTTTAAGGAGTACCTGTGTTTTTGCTATTATAAAAAGGTGAATATTTATCACCTCTGTACACTTAGCATGTTTATTGATAGTTACTGAGCATTTTGAAATATTTTTATTTGTATGTCAAACAGGAAATCAATCCTACAGATGACTCTGATGACATAACTCAGACATCTGAAACAGCCTCAACGGGTTGTGACTCGTTTTACTCGGAACATGAGAATTGTACGTTGTTAATGGAACAACTTTGCATGAATTGTAAAGGTAGGAGCATTGTTTAATTATAAAGTCTTAACACATATAATGTAGTGTCACATGCACACTTTGTCTAGTACTTCACTATAGAGCACAGATCTGTTCTCATGTTATTCACCTCAGAAATATGTTTTATATTGAGATGAAATGAGAGCTATTGATTACTTCCAGCCAAAGAGCTGTGAGAATCCCCATGATACTTTTTGTTGACTCTGCTCTCTCCTAGGCCTTTCCTCAAAGTCAGATTCCCATTATTTCCCTCCTAGAATACTGAAATATCCTCAGATATGTTTCCCCTGACATTTTACCTCTGGAAACCTTCTTCTGTACTGCACACATAATTGCCATATATATTGTTTTAAATTCAGATCTCATAATGTTGCCCTTTCCTTAAAATCCAGCTAGTATCTCTCAATGCTCTAGGTTAAAGGCCACCATCCACTAGTTGCATTTTGTGTTATTCCATGTCCTTTTCTCATCTGTGTCTCAGTGACTGCGTAGTTTTTCCTACAATAAGACTTTTTGTTTTCAACAGCTTTTGTTAGGTAAACCACACCTATAGAAATTGTATAATTTGATAGTTTTGACATATGCATACAAAGATGAAACCATCCTCACAATCCAGATAGTTAACTCATCTATCACCCCTCAAAGTCTCCTCAAGTCCCTTTATATTCCCTTCTTAAGAAACTACCAAATTGTTTTCTAAAGGGCTTGTACCATTTTCCATTCCCACGCAAAGCTTATGAGAGTTCTAGTTCTTCCATATCTTCATCAACGCTCAGTGTTGTCAGGTTTTTTTTTTTAAAGATTTATTTATTTATGCAAGAACTGGGGTACAGTCATAGGCACGGGAGGGTGAGAGAATTCACCAGAGACAGAGCAGGGAGCAGAACAGGCAGACTGACCGAAGACACTGCTGAGGGGAGCAGCGGGTGAGGCAAGAGAGGTCTGCCTTGCCATGTGGGTTTCTCCCCAACTGGCCAGGAACTGAACCCGCACTGCAGAGGCTGTGGACAGCAGGGTGCTCAAGCACTGGGGAGGCCCTGTTGCCAGTTTTTTAATGTTACCATTCTGATAGGTGTTCAAATGTGTATTTTATTATGGTTTTAGTATGCATTTCCCAAATAACCGATACTATTGAGTATCTTTCTGTTTGCTTATTTGCTATCTGTATATCTTCTTTGAACTGTGTCTAAATCTTTTATCATTTAAAAATTATGTTGTTTTCTTATTAGTTGAGTTTTGAGAGTTCTGACATTTTGAAAATACAGTTTCTTGATCAGCTTTGTTTTTACAAGAATTTTATTCCAGTCTGTGAATTGCCTTTTAATTTTCTTAAATTGCCTTTTTTTATAATGTATAGTTTATTGAATAACTATTTGAATATAACATTTTTAATAAGTCAACAACAAACAGACTTTAAGTCCAAGACATAGCTATTTGTGATAGTAACAAATGATAAAAGGAAACTTCAAAAAGACTAGAGAAAGAACAACAAAGAAAAATAAGGAAGCAAGGAAGAAGGGAAAAAAGGGTAGTCAGAGAAAAGAGAAAGATAAATTAGAGAAATGAATCATTTATTGTATTTTTTTCTTTTTATATTTATTTATTTTTATTTTTGTTTTTTTAGTTTTGTATATTTTTTACATCATTTTTCATTTTTGTACAATGTATGCATTCTCATCTTGGTTATAGTCCCCAGACAATTCCCATCCCCGTTGTTTTGATCCTACTCCTTTCTCCCCCTCCCTGTATTGTGTGTCTGGTTTATAGATGGCTTGTTTTTTTTCTTTTTTTAATGATTATTTATTTATTTATTTATTTATTTATACATAAATAACCGGGGTATAGGCTAGATGCATGGGAGGGTGAGAGGATTCACCAGAGACAGAGCTAGGAACAGAATAGGCAGACTGATGAGATACACTGCTGAGGGGAGCAGCTGGCAAGACAGGAGAGCTCTGCCGCACCATGTGGGACCCTCATTGGATATGGGGATTGAATTGGCACTCCAGAGGCTGCAGACAGCTTCACAGTGCGACACTCAACTGCCTGCACCACCAGGGGAGGCCCTATAGTTGCTTGTTGATTTTGATTTTTACTTTATTATAATTAGTCTTTTTCCTGATCCCTTATTTAGGTTTTCTTAATTCCTGCTATGAGTGAGACCATCGGGTATTTTTCTTTTCTTTCTGGCTTATTTCACTGAGCATGATCCCTTCCATTTCCATCCATGTTGCTGCAAATTGCATGTATTTATCTTTTTTTTTTTTTTTTAATAAATTTTATTGTTATATTCCCCATACAATTGCAGCCCCCCATTCTGACCCCAATCCCTCCCCTCCCGCCCCCACCCCCCTAAAAGTGTCTCTGGTTCATAGTTTTTTGTTGATTTTGATTTTCACTTTCTTATAGTTATTCATTTTCCTGGTCCCTTATTTAAGTTTTCTAGATTCCTGCTATGAGTGAGACCATCCGGTATTTTTCTTTTTCTTTTTGGCTTATTTCGCTGAGCATGATCCCTTCCAGCGCCATCCATGTTGCAGCAAATTGCATGTGTTTATCTTTTTTGAATGCTGAGTAATATTCCATGGTATATATGTACCACATCTTCTTGATCCAGTCCTCTATTTTTGGGCATTTGCGCTGTTTCCAAAGCTTAGCTATTGTAAATAGTGCTGCTATAAACATAGGGGTGCAGGTGTTCTTTGGAATTGATGTTTCTGTGTCCTTTGGGTAAATACCTAGGAGTGGAATTGCTGGGTCATATGGAAGCTCTATGTTTAGTAGGTCCAGAAATCTCCACACAGCTTTCCACAGTGGTTGGACCAGTTTGCACTCCCACCAACAGTGCAGAAGAGTTCCTTTTTCTCCACACCCTCGCCAACATTTGTTGTTGCTAGTTTTTTTAATATGTGCCATTCTCACTGGTGTAAGATGGTATCTCATGGTAGTTTTGATTTGCATTTCCCTGATGACAAGTGATGTTGAACATTTTTTCATATGCCTGTTGGCCATTTGCATTTCCTCTTCAGAGAAGTTTCTTTTAAGCTCTTCTGCCCATTTTTTGACTGGATTATTTTCTTTGTTGTTGTTGAGTCTCATCAGCTCTTTGCAGATTTTTGTGATCAGTCCTTTATCATTAGTGTTGGGTGCAAAAATGTTCTCCCAGTTGGTGGGGTTTCTCTTTGTTTTTGTTATTGTCTCTTTTGCTGTGCAAAAGCTCTTTAATTTGATATAGTCCCAGCTGTTTATCTTTGCCTTCACTATCACTGCTTTGGGTGATGTGTCTGTAAAGATGTCTTTGATGTGCAAATCACGTAGTGTTTCGCTTATATTTCCTTCTATATATTTTATGGTTTCAGGTCTTATGTCTAGTTCTTTAATCCATTTTGAGTGGATTTTTGTGTATGGTGTGAGGTGGTGGTCAAGCTTCATTCTTTTGCATGTAGCGACCCAGTTTTCCCAGCACCATTTATTGAACAAACTTTCTTTGCTCCAATGCATAGTCTTTGCTCCTTTGTCAAAGATTAGTTGACCATAAATCTGTGGGTTTATTTCTGGATTTTCTATTCGATTCCATTGGTCTGTATGTCTGTTCTTGTTCCAATACCATGCAGTTTTGATGATTATGGCTTTGTAGTATAGTTTGAAGTCTGGGAGTCTGATGCCTCCATTCCCTTCTTTTTTTTTCAGGAGAGCTTTGGCTATTGGGGGTTTTTTGTGATTCCATATGAATTTCATCAATAATTGTTCTATTTCTTTGAAGAATGACATTGAAATTTTGATTGGAATAGCATTGAATCTGTATATTGCTTTTGGAAGGATGGCCATTTTAATAATGTTTATTCTTCCAATCCATGAGCAGGGGATGTCTCTCCATTTCTTTGTGTCTTCTTCTATTTCTTTTAACAGTGTTTTATAGTTTTCTTTGTATAGGTCCTTTACCTCTTTTGTTAGATTTATTCCCAAATATTTGATTTTTTTTGTTTCAATAACAAAAGGGATGGTCTTTTTGATTTCTTCTTCTTCAGATTTATTGTTTGTGTATAGGAAGGCTACTGACTTTTGCGTGTTGATTTTGTATCCTGCCACTTTACTGAACTGATTGATGAGTTGAATTAGCTTTTCTGTGGAGTTTTTGGGGTTCTCTATGTATAATATCATATCGTCTGCAAATAGTGATAGTTTGACTTCTTCTTTTCCTATTTGGATTCCTTGGATGTCTTTCTCTTGTCTTATTGCCCTGGCTAGGACTTCCAGTATTATATTGAAAAGCAATGGTGAGAGTGGACATCCTTGTCTTGTTCCAGATCTTAATGGAATTGCTTTCAGCTTTTCACCATTGAGAATGATACTGGCTGTTGGCTTGTCATAGATGGCCTTTATGATGTTGAGGTATGTTCCTTGTATCCCAAGAATTTCAAGGGCTTTTATCATGAATGGGTGTTGCACTTTGTCGAAAGCTTTCTCAGCATCTATTGATATTATCATATGGTTTTTATATTTCTTTTTGTTGATGTGTTGGATAACGTTGGTTGATTTTCGGATGTTAAACCATCCTTGTGCCCCTGGAATGAATCCAACTTGGTCGTGGTGAATTATCTTATGGATACATTGTTGGATTCTGATAGCTAAAATTTTATTGAGGATTTTTGCATCAGTGTTCATTAGGGAGATTGGCCTGTAGTTTTCCTTTTTTGTGTTGTCCTTGTTCGGTTTTGGTATTAGTGTAATGTTGGCTTCATAGAACGTGTTTGGTATTGTCCCTTCCTTCTCAATTTTTTGGAAGAGTTTGTGAAGGATAGGCACTAATTCGTCTCTGAATGTTTGGTAGAATTCATTTGTAAATCCATCAGGTCCTGGGCTTTTGTTTTTGGGGAGGTTTTTGATTACCATTTCAATTTCGCTAATTGTAATTGGTCTGTTTAGGTGTTCTATTACTTCTTTATCTAGCTTTGGGTGATTGTAGAGTTGTAGGAATTTGTCCATCTCCTCTAGATTGTTAAACTTGTTTCCATATAACTGTTCATAGTAGTTACTGATTATTCTTTTGATTTCTGCTGTGTCCGTTGTGATTTCTCCTCTTTCATTTATGATCCTGTTTATTTGTGCTTTCTCCCTTTTTTCCTTTGTGAGCCTGGCTAGGGGTTTGTCTATTTTATTGATTTTTTCAAAGAACCAGCTCTTGGTTTCATTGATCTTTTGGATTGTTTTTTTAGTTTCAATTTCATTTATTTCTGCTTTGGTTTTTATTATTTCTTTTCTTCTACTGGTTTTGGGGTTTTTTTGTTGTTCTTTTTCTAGATCTTTGAGCTTCGAGATTAGGTTGTTTCTTTGCGTTCTTTCTTGTTTCTTGATGTGAGCTTCTATTGCTATATATTTTCCTCTTATTACTGCTTTTGCTGCATCCCATACATTTAGAATATTGGTGTCCTCCTTGTCGTTCAATTCAAAAAATTTTTTAATTTCTTCTTTGATCTCCTCATTAGCCCAATGGTCTTCCAGTAGTGTGGTTTTTAATCTCCATGAGGTAGGAAAGTTCCTTGCCTTCTTTTTATGGTTTATTTCTAGTTTGATGCCTTCATGGTCAGAAAAGATGGTTGATATGATTTCAATCTTGGTGTATCTGTTGATGTTTGTCTTGTGCCCCAGTATGTGATCGATCCTGGAGAATGATCCGTGTGCGCTTGAGAAAAATGTGTACTCCGTTTTTTTGGGGTTTAGTGTTCTATAGATGTCTGTTAAGCCCAATTGCTCTAGGTCTTTATTTAGAGCTTTGGTTTCTTTACTTATTTTTTGTCTTGTTGATCTATCCATTGTTGATAGTGGTGTGTTGAAGTCTCCCACTACGTATGTGTTTTCTCTGATGTCTGTTTTCAGAGAGGACAACAGTTGTCTGATATATTTTGGTGCTCCTTCGTTTGGTGAGTATATGTTAATGAGTGTTATTTCTTCTTGAAGTATTGTCCCCTTGATCATAATGTAGTGACCATTGGGGTCTCTTTTTATCTTTTTGAGTTTGAAATCTGTTTTATCTGATATAAGTATAGCTGTTCCTGCTTTCTTTTTTGGTCCATTTGCTTGTAGGATTGTTTTCCATCCTTTAACTTTGAGCCTATTTTTATCTTTTGTAGCTAAATGTGTTTCCTGGAGACAGCAAAAGGTTGGGTTTTGTTTCTTAATCCAGGCTGCAACTCTGTGTCTTTTTTATTGAAGAGTTTAGTCCATTTACATTTAGAGTTAATATTGATATGTTAACATCTGTATTTGCCATTGTGTTTGTCTTTCCTTTGATTTTATTTATTTATTCTTTTAATAACTTTTTTTTTTTTTTTGGCCTTCTTTCATTGTTATTCGTCGCTCTGAGGTTCTGGCTTTAGGACTCCTTGTAGTATTTTTTGGAGTGGGGGTTTAGTTGCAATGAAATTCCGGAGTTTCTGTTTGTCTGGGAAGGTCCATATTCTTTCTTCAAAGAGGAAGGAGAGCTTTGCGGGATAGAGTATTCTTGGTTGGCATCTGTTTTCTTGGAGTCTGTTGACTATGTCCCTCCACTCTCTCCTTGCCCGTAGTGTTTCTTCGGAGAAGTCTGATGTCAGCCTGATTGGTTTTCCTTTGAATGTTATCTGTTTCTTCCCTCTTGCCAGCTTCATTATTTTTTCCTTGTCCTGGATTCTTGGGAGCTTTACTATTATGTGTCTTGCTGTATTTTTCCTTTCGTCGTGGAAGTTTGGTGTTCTTGCTTCTTGTATATCAATTTTCAGCTCCTTCTTCACATTTGGGAAGTTCTCTTCAATTATCTCTTTGAATATTTTCTCTGTTCCTACATCTCTCTCCTCTCCTTCTGGTATTCCTATAACTCTTATATTTCCTTTCCTCATGGAGTCAGATAGTTCCCGAAGTCTTTCTTCGTTCTTTTTCCTTCATACTTCTCTTTCCTTTTCTGTTTTGGTTCTTTTTATTTCTGTGTCTTCAAGATTACTTATTCGTTCTTCCATTTCATCTATTCTGCTTTCATTGCTTTTCCCAGAATTCTTTAGTTCTTCCATTAATTCTTTGATCTCCTGCATTTCTTTTACTTCCCTCTTTAGGGACTCAATTTCTTTCTTCTGACCATTGTTTTCCCTCTCTAGGGACTCAATTGCATTCTTCTGATCGTTGATTATTTTTCCCTTATCATTGTTTTCCTTTATGACTTCTGTCAGTTTTTTAATCACGGCAATTTTAAATTCTCTTTCTGGAAGGCTCAGAAATTCTTCCAAGTTATTGTCGTTGCAATCTGGGGGCTGGCTTTCTTTTTGTGGTGTGCTTTTTCTCTGGAGAGTTGCTAGGTTGCGTGTGGTTCTTCTCCTCCCTACTGTCTGTTTTCTAATTTGCCGTATGCGTTGGGACACTGTGTTGTTGGGACTTGCCGGCATCTTGGGTGGGCTTCTCTGTTCCCCTCTGGTTCTTCCAGGAGTCATCTGTCAGTTTCAAGCAGCCTTTACTGGAGAAAGGTCCCTGTTCTAAAATGCCGATGTGGGGACACACTCCCCTGTGCGCCTGGTCTGCCCCGGCGGTGGGTTCCTGCTCCCCTCTGGGCTTGGACTGCAGGCCAGAGGGGGTCTGGCGTGGGCGAACTTCCCCCGCTCACCTCTGGCTCCTGAGGAAGCCTTCTGCAGGTAGTCTTTACTGAAGAAATGTCCCTGTTCTAAAATGGTGATGTGGGACACACTCCCTGCGCTTCTGGTCTCAGGCACACTCTTCTGCGCGCCTGGTCTGCCCCGGCTGTGGGTGCTCGCTCTCCCTGTGGGCTCAGACTACTTGTTCAGAAGGGGCCTGGTGTGGGCTAACTCCCCAGCTGGCCACTAGCTCCTTCAGTAGCCTGTGCTGGGGTCAAGTCGCTAGGTGGCACCAGAGATCTCTCCTAGAGCCCTTGGGGAGCTGATTTTCCACCCCGTGGGACAGGGAGCAGAGCGGGGATGGTAGGGTACACCTCAACGGCTTTGGGGTGCTGTGTCTGCCTTGTGCCCCACCGTCGTGGGGAACCCACGCCCCTAATTTCGTGCCCCGGGTCTCAGTTCCAAAGCCCTCAGTTCCAGGACACGGGCTGTAGCCCAGATCAGTGGCGCGGGAATGGCGCCTTTTGAATCCCGCTCCCCTGCCTGGGCGCCTTGTTCCTGCTCACTCAGGGAGGGCCTCTGCCCGGGTCTCAGTTCCAAAGCCCTCAGTTCCAGGACACGGGCTGTAGCCCAGATTAGTGGCGTGGGAATGGCGCCTTTTGAATCCCGCTCCCCTGCCTGGGCGCCTTGTTCCTGCTCACTCAGGGAGGGCCTCCGCCCGGGTCTCAGTTCCAAAGCCCTCAGTTCCAGGACACGGGCTGTAGCCCAGATCAGTGGCGCGGGAATGGCGCCTTTTGAATCCCGCTCCCCTGCCTGGGCACCTTGTTCCTGCTCACTCAGGGAGGGCCTCCGCCGTCTCCCCACAAGCCTAGGTCGCAGGCGCAGGGGCCTGGGCAGCTGCAATCCGAGCGCCGCTTTCGCGCAAGCTTACCGGGCGGCCAGGGCTGTGTGCAGGTGCTGGTCTCCTCCTGGTGGGCGGGGCTCTCTTTAATGGCGCCTGGAGCTCACCTCCGCGGCGGATCCTGCAGGGTTCGCCTCAGCTCCCATTCACGGGGTGTGGTGGCTGAAATAGTTCCTTTCCACTCACAGTCCCGCTTGCTGCATCCGTTTTTCTTGTTGGGCGTTTTGGTTTGTTGTTTCCCTCGTCTCTGCCGGTCGGAGAGTGCCGCCTCTGTGGGCGGGGGAGGGGAGCAGGGTTCTGCGCTTCCCTCCCTTCTGGTCCTCTTTTATGGCAACTTTCTTCTTCGGGCAGTTTGCTGGAGTCGTCCGTTTATCTTCTGTGTCCCAGTTCTCACTGGGACCTGCCACTTTTCCTCCCTATTAACTTTTTTTAATGGGAGATCTTACTCGCAGCGTCTCCTCGCCGCCATGTTGCTCCGCCCCTCCTATTTATCTTTTTTGATTGCTTAATAATATTCCATTGTGTATATGTACCACAGATTCTTGATCCAGTCAATTATTTTGGGGCATTATGATTGTTTCCATAGCTTACCTATTGTAAATAGTACTGCTATAAACCTAGGGGTGCAGGCGCCCTTTTGAATTAATGTTTCTGTGTCCTTTGGGTAAATACCTTAGGAGTGGAATTGCTGGATCATATGGAAACTCCATCTTTAGCAGATTGAGGAATATCCACACAGCTCTCCATAGTGGTTGGAACAGTTTGCATTCCCACCAGCAGTGGAGGGTTCCTTTTTCTCCACATCCTCCCCAACATGTGTTGTTGCTAGTTTTTTTAATATGTGCCATTCTCACTGGTGTAAGATGGTATCTCATTGTAGTTTTGATTTGTGTTTCCCTGATTACAAGTGATGTTGAACAATTTTTCATATGCCTGTTGGCCATTTGCATTTCCTCTTTGGAGAAATTTGTTTTTAGCTCTTCTGCCACTGTTTTGACTGGGTTGCTTACTTTGTCTTTGTTGCGTCTCGGCAGCTCTTTGTAGATTTTTGTCATCAGTCCTTTATCATTTTGTGTGCAAAAATTTTCTCCCAGTTGGTGGGGTGTCTCTTTGTTTTGGTTACTGTCTCTTTTGCGGTACAGAAGCTCTTTAATTTGATGTAGCCATATCTGTTTATCTGTTCCTTCACTATCACTGCTTTGGGTGATGTGTCTTTCAAGTTATTACTGAGGTGTATGTCGTGTAGTGTTTTACCTATATTTCCTTCTATTTATTTTATAGTTTCAGGTCTTATGTCTAGTTCTTTGATCCATTTTGAGTTGGCTTTTGTGCATGGTGTGAGGCACCAATCAAGCTTCATTCTTTTGCATGTGGTGACCCAGTATTCCCAGCACTATTTATTGAACAAACTTTCCTTGCTCCATTGCATATTCTTTGCTCCCTTGTCAGAGATTAGTTGCCCATAAATCTGGGTTTATTTTTGAATTTTCTATTTCGTTCCATTGGTCCGTGTGTCTGTTCTTGTTCTAATACTATGCAGTTTTGATTATTATGGCTTTGTAGTATAGCTTGAAGTCTGGGAATGTGATACCTCCATTCCCTTCTTTTTTTTTTTTTTTCCAGGAGAGCTTTGGCTGTTCTGGATTTTTGGTGGCTCCATATGAATTTCATCAATATTTGTTGTATTTCTTTGAAGAATGTCATTGAAATTTTTATTGGAATAGCATTAAATCTGTAAATTGCTTTTGGTAGGATGGCCATTTTGATAATGTCTGCTTATTAAATTACTATCATTTTTATATATTGATTTTGAACCTGCTACTTTGCTATATTCATTTTTTGTTTCTATATTCATTTATTGTTTTTTGATAGAGTCTTTGGGATTTTTCTAAATATAATATATCATCTGTAAGTAGTGATAGTTTCACTTCTTTCCGACTTGTATTCCCTTTGTTTCTTGATTTTGTCTGATAGTTCTGACCAAAACCCCTAGTACTAAGTTAAAAAGAAGGGGTAACAATGGGCATCTTGCTTTGTTCCCAATCGTAAGGGGAAAGTTATCAGTTTTTCACCATTGAATATAATGTTGGTTGTTAGTTTGTGGTATATAGCCTTTATTATATTAAGGTAGATTCCTTCCATCCCCATTTTGGTTAGAGTCACTATCATAAATGGATACTTGATTCATGCATTCTATAGCTAGTGTTAAGTTCATAAACGTAGAGGATTATTATCCTTCCTATAGATTGACCCTTCTATTGTGAAATTGTCTGGTTTATTGCTGATTATAGTTTGTGCTCTGACAACTACTTTGTCTGGTATTAGCATAGCCACACCAGCTCAGCTTCCTTTTTTGTCAGGTATTAGTGTATATATCTTTTTCCATGCTTTTAACAAATGTGTGCCTTTATTTTCAACTTGCATTTCTTGTTGGTGGCATTTAGTTGGACTTGCTATTTGATTCAGTTTGATCATATGCCTTTACATTGAAGTTTTCATATGATTTTCTTTTAATGTAATTTCAATATATATATATATATATATATATATATATATACACACAGTTAGGTTTAATCTGTTATCATGCTGATTGATTTCTGTTTGCCTCACCAGCTCTTTGTTCCCCTTCTTTTGTTTCCTTCTAGAATATCAAGTGATTTGTATGACTTAGTTTATTTCCTTATATTAGATAATTAGCTATAACTCTTTTGTTTCACTCTTTTAGTGGTGGTTGTAGTGTTTATAGTGTAAGACTAACTTATCACTGTCCACATTCAAGTACTACTATACCATATCGTATGCAGTATGACAAAATTACAGCAGTTTACTTTTGTTTCTCCTGTCCTACACAGATACTACCTCGGCCTGTGTAACTACAGTTCTCATGAAGTTTAGAAAGTTTGTGGTCATTTTTTCAAAATACTTTTTTTTTTCATTCCCCTAACTCTTTGGAGAATTGTATCATGGCCATTTAAAATTTTTCTCACAGTTCACCAAGGTCATCCTTACTAGTCTTTTGTGTGTGTGTTTGATTACAATATATGTTTATTCCCAACCAGAATATTTGCCATCTCTGAGATTATATTTTTCATATAATCTCATATAATCTCATTATATTTTTCATACAATCTGCTACTTATTTGGGAAAAAAATAGCTTCCATGACTTTACTCTTCTTCTTTTTCTTTTTTTTAGTTAAGTTACTTATAAACAGTTTGATCCTTCATGGTCTTGCTCTTTTCATCTGTTGGGTGAATCCAGAGTAATGCCCTCAGGCTAATTATTTCCCAATACCAAGGCAAGACCTTTCTCACTGCTCTATTCATTGTCCTGTTAATTATGAATTTTTCCAAACTAGCTAAAGGAAGCACCACTATTCCTGGTGCAGTTTATTCTTTTCAGATATTTTTTCTCCTTGGTCTCAGGTGGCTTCTTCATATGAATTCACTGCTTATTACTCTGTTGAATACTCCAGAAGGCCCCTCTGCAGATCTTCAGAGCTCTTTCTTGATTCTTCCCTTTTCTCTTCAGTGATCTGACCTGTGATCTCTATCTTCTTGGTTTCACCAGACCCTCAATTTCATCACCTCACCTAAGAGTATCTGGTAGACGTCACCTTAATACCTTCTCCCTGAGTCATGATCAAGAAATTATCTTAAGCTAGTGATCTGCTAGGGCATTGTCTTTCATTACCTGAAGTTCTTTGTCTTGAAAATCATTATTTTTTTATTGTATTTTTTTTTCTGTTTGTTTTTGCTTGTTTCAGGTAGGAGGGTAAATTAGTACCTGTTACTTTCTCTTGGCTAGAAGCAGATTGTAATAAAACTTCAGCACATGTTGTCCCCTACCTAGAGTGGCTTTCTTTCTCCTTTGCTTTCTGCTTCTCCTTCATTCCTCAGGGCAACAGTCTGTTCCTCAGGGACCTCTTCTCTGGGCCTAATCTAGATCAAGTGCTGTCATGTGAGCATAGAATTTTGTTTTCTTGTAGTATCTGTAGGAATTTAGACTTTACGCTAAACTTTATCTGTCCCTTATGCTAAATAAGAGCCAGTGTTCCCATCTGTTCTGTCTGCAGAGTTTAACATATTTTTTTCCACTTTGTAGGTACTCAATATGTATGTATCTGTTTAAGGTATGGATGAGTGACTGAGAAAATGTACCGCCATTTATATGCAAAAAAAGAGTACTTATATATTTTGTTTTTCTCTTTGTGTTTTCTCCGATTCAGATTTTACTAACTTTTCAAAATGCCAGGATTTAATTTGTCCACATGAAAGATTATGTGAAATTAAAGATAATCACTGTGAACTACTTAAGAAAAAATATAGAAAAATGAAAGATGAGAATTGTGCACTAAAAATGGAGCTATTAGCAACAAATACATAAGCTCACAGCTTAAGCAGCAAAATTTGAAACAAGAATACTGCTGCTGCAATTTGAGGTATTGAGAATTTTGGTTTTAAAGACATATTTCAACTATTTCGTTTAATACTACAAATACATAAGAGAAGTTTTTTTTTTTAATTTTTTAAAAGGTTTTTTTTTTTTAGATTTATTTATTTATTTATACAAGAACTGGGGTACAGGCCAGATGCACAGGAGGGTGAGAGAATTCACCAGAGACAGAGCAGGGAACAGGACAGGCAAACTAACGAAATACACTGCTAAGGGGAGCAGCGGGTGAGACAGGACATATCTGCCGTGCCATGTGGGAACCTCACTGGTCGGGATCAAACCACTGCTGCAGAGGCTGCGAACAGCTTCATAGTGCAGCGCTCAACTGTCGGCACCACCAGGGGAGGCCCAAGAGAGAGTTTGTAATTGCCAACTTTTTGGATTGGCAGGATTTTTCAGAGTAGAAACCTTTATTTAGTGCTGTGGAATATGAAATTCTTGGAAATAGTATAGCAAGTTTTTGATAGTGAATACTTTTGCAAATAATTTACTGTGTAGTCTTCCAAATCATGCTTTTAATGACCATATAGAAGTATACCATATGGAATACTGTGTTATAACTATTGCTGCAAGGATTTCCTTTTGTATTAATCTGTATACTGAAGAAAAATAATCTTCAGTATAGTATTTGGCTGAAGTGCAGCAATGCTGAAATGTCTCTGATCTATATTTCTAAATTGTTCTCACAAGAGTTTATATGAATTTCCATTTCCAACAACACACATGAAATGGCCACTTTTCTGAAGACAGAAGATGTTTTAAAAATGTATAGTCCATGGGTGATGTGGTGGTGGGAGATTTATGGGGACTACATATGAGCAGGGAAATCAAATATTGTATAAAGATAAATAATCATGTTAAAAAATACAAAGTTTAATAAATAATAAAATTACTGCAAACAAAACAGTTATGCAGTTTCATTCTTAACCTATGCATGGAATAAAAAGAAAAGTGGAAAGTGATTACTGAATAATGTATTCAACAATTCTCTCCTACTATATCAAATTATTTCTAGGTCTGTGCTAAAAAGCACATATTACTTTTTATTATACTTAGTGAATATGGGTTGTCTTGTTCCAAAAGGAGTATAAAAATGATTTCTAAAATACCTAGTAACCAACAAGCTCAGTGGAAAGTGTTGCAAAAGTAGAAACATAAAAAGAGTAGGGGCACAGCTAACAGACTCCCTCACCTAGTCTTGGATTATGGTGATCTACAGATGGATGTTGTGTGAAAGAAATCTGCAGATGCTGTCTACACTGTGAATCATTTTTAGTAGTAACTGTAATATTTTGTGAAGTTGAACTTTTTTTCCTAGTGTATTTGTAAGTTTGTTTAAAAAAAAAAACTTCCCTTTTAAATTTGTAACTAAACTATGCAAAGACAGTACCAATAACTATGTGGAGCAAAAAGGTTAACTTTAACCTTAACTGTACAGTATCATTTCAAAATTTTTCTCTCTGCAATACTTCCTAGAGTCATATGTACCTTTCATATACTGACTTTTTATTGGAACACTTAGGGATCGGCTGCAAAGAGAAGAAGAGCACTATAGGAGTGGCGATCACGTGAAGCAGCAGCTGGAGTCCACACTGTCAGCAGTAGTTATGGAACTGAGAGCTCTAAGAAGTGATTTAATGAAGGCAAGTTCCTCCCTGGCAAACTTTTAATATTTCTAATGCTATAATCCAAACTAGTTACAGTATCATGTCAATTTGATGTCTATTGTTCAGGTTTCAAACATTCCAATCAGATGCTTAGGATTTACAATGGTCCAGTCAGGCGTGTAGAGGGGGGTGCCTTGAAGGAGATACCAGGCAGAGCAAAAGCCAGCTGGAGTCAGTGTGCAGCCATCCTCTGAAGAGTGAAGGATTCATTGAACCACCTCTGAAGAAGCATTCTGCTCCAAGCTTCAGAAGAAAGAAGGAGTCATATTGCTGTTTGAAGAGAAAGCTTTCATCAAACCATTTTCAAAGAAGAAAGATTCTGCTTCAGGACTCTGAAGAGAGATGCATCAAGCAGTCCACCCCCATGGGACTCACCAGACCTCTGTAGAATGTAAACCTTGTAGACTTTAGACTTCCACACATCAATAGACCTCCACAGAAACCACTGCTGCCTCTGCCTCAGGCTGGCTCCTGTTCTGCCTTGTATCCCCTTCAGGGGCCCCCACTGAATAAGCCTGAACAGGCCATTTTCAATCCTAAGCATCTGATTGGACCATTTAGCACTAATAGCTCATTTTCCATTTTTCAATCTGAATAATTAATGAAGTAGACTGGAACTTGATTGGTTCTCTTAACTCCCTCCGGATTGGTCCATTTTGCCCACACCTGATTGGTTCAGTTTTGACTCCTAGAGCCTGATATTAAAGGGGGAAACGTCCAATCTGATCTGCACTCAGGTCAGGGCTTGTTGGTTCCAGAGAGGTATGGCCAGAGCTAGCCTAACTGGGGTCTGGGGCGGGGACCATCCACAGGCAGTGGGCTGAGGCCAGCACAATTTACCCCAACACAGTCACCTTGCTTCGTAACCTCTGGAGGCTGCAAGGATCCAGTTACAAGACTGCAGATTGAAGCAAAGATCTGTGGTGGTCTCACAGTCTGCAGCGGTCTTGGAAGTGTTGAAGACTGTGGAGGTGTCAGTGGTCCCTGCAAAATTCTACAGAGAGCTGTGGAGTTCTCTGTGAAGATCTATGGAAATCTTGCTGTCCCGTTAAATTTGTCTGTGAAGGGTCTGATGAAAGGATCTGCTCAATGCATCAAGTCAGTTGTTGTGCGGGCTTTTATCTTCATCAGGGTTCCCACCTTTCAAATACCACCTTATTGGCTAATTTAGAATCCTCAATGGGCTCAAAAAATCCTGGAATGGAACCAGTCAGATTGGTCCATTGAGAGCTTAAACATGATTGGTCCACTTCAATCCCAGTGTCATATTCAAAAAGTGCAACTGTGACTGCTTTTCCAGACCTGACAAGCAAGCTCATTGATGGTGGGCCTGCAGAACCAGCTTTAGTGGGGCTGGAGTTTTGAAGAGCTGGCATGCTACAGTGGGGCTAGGTGTGGTCGTGCATATGGCTCTGCAGAAGAGCTTTTTGATGAGTCTGAGCTGTTGGAGAGCAGGCCACTGTGCCGAAGACCAGCTCCAGCAAAATGTCAGGTCAGGTGTCCCTGAAAGGATGAGACGGTGTTGGCGAAACTTGAGGGCTGAGGGGAAAGGGAGTGAGGCAGACACAGACACTCTCTCTGGCGCAATTATCTCTGCTGAGGGTCTCAGTGGATCTTTATACATTAAGGCAAGCGGTGGGATTACATCATTGTATGCCTAGACACAAAACAGAAACAATCAGTACATTCCTTTCCCATGGACCTTTGGTGCCCACGTGTTTTGAGAAAAGAGGTGACCTTTAAAGTTAATAGATAATTAAAACTTATACTCATTATTTCAGCCTAAACAACTACCTAAGACAGCCAATAGTCCTTGGCACCTCCCTATCCGCCAAGGCTACAGTATCAGGAGACTCCTCTATCTATATGGCCTGCAGCTAGAGACCAATTGCTTCCCAGTTATCAGTTATTAGAACTTTTTTCTACCTAGAAACTCCTAGCGTAATCAACTTTATGAATCATTAGGAGGCTTCTTTATGGAACTTCCATATAAGGAAAATTGTGTCCAGCTCTGGGTTGCTTATCAGGCATGCCCTTGCACAATAATAATTTCCCATTGTCAAGTGGGCCAAATTATTGAGTGTTTAATTTTTAAGTAGGTAATTCTCCATGCCATGTAGTTACAATATTTTTATATGTATAATTTATTGCCCAATGTATTTACTGAGAAGTTCTTTCTTCTTATGACCAAGAACAAAAAACAGAGGGATGTTTAATCTTCAGCCCCACGGTGTGAGGCACAAGGACTCTTCAGCCCCATGGTGTGAGGCTCTTCAAAAGTCTTCGGCCCCGTGATGACGCCCTTTTTCTTCAGCCCCACGTTGTGAGGCTCTTTGAGCTTCGGCCCCACTGTGTGAGGCCCTTTTCTTAGCTGCTTGCCAGTGTCCTATCTGGCTGGTGCAGCAAGGACTCCTATAGCACCACTGCTCAGAGCCTGCCATGATGGCCATGTGCACAGCCTGTAGGACTCTTTCCCCCAGCTCACTCTGGGCCTGGACAATACTCACTGCCAGAGCCCCAGGACTAGCTGGTGAGGGGTAGAGCAAGGAACCCACCACCGCCACTGCAGTTGGAGCCTGCCAGGCTGGGGGTTGAGAGAACATGGAGGAGGTCTGGAGTGGGGGAAGGGCTGCCCCCATGTGGCTGCATGCCAAGCCAGAGAGCCCCCAAATCACCATGCCTTAAGGCCTTTAGGTGCCATGGGGCTCTTGTTTTCAGTCCTTTTAATCCAGTTTGCTAAGATTTTTGTTGGGAATTTTTGCATCTATGTTCGTCAGAAGTATTGTCAGAGATAATACTTTGGATGTAACTTTCCTATTTTCGAGAAAAGTAACTTTATTTTTTTCCTCTTAAATAGCAACTATGTCCATATAAGGAGTTTTAGAAATGATATGCCATGATATATACTTAGTGACAATTTATCAATAATTATTTTATTACCACAAATTCTACAGTGGTTTTCTATTTCACATTTATTACTATTTTAAACATTTTGAAGAAGAAATAAAACTAACAGCACCAGGGAATAATCTCATGATTTTTAAAGAGAGCATATAAATTTCACCTTATTTACCTTTAGTGCTTTGAAACGGAAGACTTCTTTTGTATCAATATATTTACTCCAAGGAAGCAGATGTGGTTTGGTACACCAGTGCAAGTAGAGTCAGAAGACCAGGGGAAATCCTGTAGTTTGCTTGTATTTTTAACTTCTCCCTTCCCAAATTGACATCTAAATGAGTCCATTCATATGTGTAGCTTAGAAATTCAGGCATACTACCATGCCTGGGTTTACCAGTTAACAATAGATTGAATCCTTATAACTGACCTTAAAAATGCTGAAAAAGTACAATGTAATTGGAATCTCAGGGAAGAAGAAAACTTTTAGGAAATTGAATCAGTCTGAAGATATACACTAATCTTTTATGCCTTCTGCATTTGTTGTAATTCATAGCTAGTCTCTTTCCAATTCTGAGATTCTTAGTTTTCTCATGTTTCCTTTTTTTATCGTCATGGACTCAGTCTTCAGTTAAATTCCTGAACTTTGGGGCAGTTATACTTATGTAAATTTTGATGTCCAACTGATTTTGTTTTAGTTGTAATGCCTTTATTGCCATCTTTACATTTATAAGCACATCATTTGCTTTTAATTTCAGAGAAATTGTAATCTTGTTGACTGCTAACAAAATCTATATTTTACTTAGGCTTCTGAGAGTAATGAAAGAGAGAAAGATCCAGTACATAAAAGCCACACTTTGCAGGATGAAATCAGTATGCTAAAACTGGAAATAAATACAATGAAAAATCAAAACCAGGAAAAAGAAAAGACCATTGAAATTTTAGAAGAAATGAATGATTTTCTGCGAGAAACAATACAACTGAGTGAGGAAAGACTTACAAAAACGGTATCTCAACATTGTGAACAACTTCTTGTTCTAAAGTGTGAAAATAACTTGCTAAGCACTCAATTGGAAAATGAAAAACTAAAAACAGAAACACTGAAATCAGAAGTTGAATCCTGCCGTCGTAGACAGGATGCTGCTGTACAAGATCGTGGTCAAAGTCACAAGTCCGAGAGAGACCTAGAATGTCATTTCCAAGGGACAAGAGAGGAGAAGCTACATTTAGAGAAGAGATTATCTCAAATACAAAGGGAAAACATGTTGCTTCAACAGCAACTGAATGAGGCTTACAACAAAGCTGACAATAAAGAGGAGATATTAGTGAATATTCAAGGCCAGCTTCAGGACATTATAAGAAGGCTTCAAACTGAAAATGAGAAGCAAAAAGAAATGAATGTTGAGTTAATTGATGAATGTAATCGTTTAAAAATAAGAACATATAAGTATGAAGAGGAAAAAGCAGCAAGAGAAGTAAGTATTCCATTTAGAATGATATTTTTCAAACTTTCTGAAGGAAAACTCAAAAGAAGTAATTGGTTAAGGCTAAAGACTGAATCTAGTGAATGTGAGAAATATATAGACTCTATAATCATATTTGCTTTGTCAGCTTACAACCATCTATTGTGTTCAGTAAATAAAAATTAGACTTGAGAGGTGCTTTACACGATATCAAGGCATAGAGTCACCTATGAAATTTTATTTTATTGTATTTTATTATTTTTTTAAAGATTTATTTATTTTTATACAAGAGCTGGAGTACAGGTCAAGGCGTGGGAGGGTGAGAGGATTCATCAAAGACAAAACGGGGAGCAGAATAGGCAGATGACTGAAATATACTGCTGTGCCTCAATAATTTTAATAGACTTTTTTATATCAACATGTATTTTTAAAATTATTACTGAGTAGTATTGCATTGGAGAGATTTACTACAATTTGCGTATCTAATCACCCTTTTTGTCCTCAATTTTGTTTTTAATTTTTATGTTCCCTATACAATTGCAACCCCCTTATTTTGACCCCCAGCCCCTCCTTTCCCTGCCCCTCCCCCCATAGTGTGTCTCTGGTTCATAGTTGTTTGTTGATTTTGATTTTTTCTTTCTTATAGTTATTCTTTTTCCTGGTCCCTTATTTAGTTTTCTAGATTCCTGCTGTGAGTGAGACCATTCAGTATTTTTCTTTTTCTTTCTAGATTATTTCGCTGAACATGATCCCTTCCAGCTCCACCCATTTTGCTGCAATTTGCATGTGTTTATCTTTTTTGAATGCTGAGTAATATTCCATGGTGTATATGTACCACATCTTCTTGATCCAGTCATCTATTTTTGGGCATTTGGGTTGTTTCCAAAGCTTAGCTATTGTAAACAGTGCTGCTATAAACATAGGGATGCAGGTGCTCTTTGGAATTAATGTTTCTGTGTCCTTTGGGTAAATAACTGGAGTGGAATTGCTGGATCATATGGAAGCTCTATCTTTAGTAGGTCGAGGAATCTCCACATACCTTTCCATAGTGTTTGGACCAGTTTGCACTTCCACCAAGAGTACAGGAGAGTTCTTTTTTCTCCACATCCTCACCAACATTCGCTGTTGCTAGTTTTTTGAATATGTGCCATTCTGGTGTGAGATGGTATCTCATGGTAGTTTTGATTTGCATTTCCCTGATTACAAGTGATGGTGAACATTTTTTTCATATGCCTGTTGGCCATTTGTATTTCCTCTTTGGAGAAGTTTCTTTTTAGCTCTTCTGTCCATTTTTTGACTGGATTATTTTCTTTATTTTTGTTGAGTCTTATCAGCTCTGTAAACTTTTGAGATCAGTCCTTTATCATTAGTGTTGTGTATAAAATTTTTCTCCCAGTCCGTGGGGTTTCTCTTTGTTTTAGTTATTGTCCCTTTCACTGTGCAGAAGCTCTCTAATTTGATGTAGTCCCAGCTGTTTATCTTTGCCTTTACTATCACTGCTTTGGGCGATGTGTCTGTAAAGATGTCTTTGAGGTGCATGTCATGTAGTGGTTTGCCTATATTTCCTTCTGTATATTTTATGGTTTCAGGTCTTATGTCTAATTCTTAATCCATTTTGAGTTGGTTTTTGTGCATGGTGTGAGTTAGTAGGCAAGTTTCATTCATTTGCATGTAGTGACCCAGTGATCCCAGCACCATTTATTGAACAAACTTTCTTTGCTCCAGTGCATATTCCTGCTCCTTTGTCAAAGATTAGTTGACCATAAATCTGTGGGTTTATTTCTGGGTTTCTATTCAGTTCCATTGGTCTGTGTATCTGTTCTGGTTCCAATACCATGCAGTTTTGATTATTATTGTTTTGTAGTATAGTTTGAAGTCTGGGAGTGTGATGCCTCCGTCCCTTCTTTTTTTTTTTTTTCAGGAGGGTTTTGGATATTTGGTGTTTTCCATGGCTCCATATGAATTTCATCAATATTTTTCTATATCTTTGAAGAATGACATTGAAATTTTAATTGGAATAGCATTGAATCTGTAGATTGCTTTTGGTACAATTGGCCATTTTGGTAATGTTAATCCTTCCGATCCATGAGCAGGGGATGTCTTTCTATTTCTTTGTGTCTACTTCTATTTCTTTTAATAGCCTTTTATAGGTTTTTTTTTTTTTTTTTTTTTTTTTGTATAGGTCCTTTACCTCTTTTGTTAGGTTTATTCCCAAGTATTTGATTTTGTTGTTTCAGTAAAAAAAGGTATGGTTTTCTTGAATTCTTCTTCTTCAGATTTATTGTTTGTGTGTAGGAAGGCTACTGATTTGTGCATTGATTTTGTATCATGCCACTTTACTAAACTGATTGATTAGTTTAATTAGTTTTGGGTTTTTTTTTAAGATTTTTTTTTATTTATTTATACAAGCACTGGGTACAGTGAGAAGCGTGGGAGGGTGAGAGAATTCACCAGAGCCAGAGCAGGCAGCAGAGCAGGCAGAAGGACTGAAGTACACTGCTGAGGGGAGCAGTGGGCATGGCAGGAGAGGTCTGTGCGCCTTGTGGGACCCTACTCCAGGGCCAGGGAGCAGCCAGGGTTCGAACTGGCACTGTAGAGGCTGCGGGCAGCTTCAAAACCCAGCGCTCAACTTCTGCGCCACCGGGGAGGCCCTAATTTAATTAGTTTTTCTGTGGAGTTTTGGGGTTCTCTATGTATATTATCATATCGTCCACAAATAGTGATAGTTTAACTTCTTCCTTGCCTATTTGGATTCCTTGTATGTCTTTCTCTTGTCTTATTGCTCTGGCTGGGACTTCCAGTATTATGTTGAAAAGCAGTGGTGAGAGTGGACATCCTTGTCTTGTTACAGATCTTAATGGGAATGCTTTCAGCTTTTCAACATTGAGAATGATATTGGCTGTTGGCTTGTCATTGATGGCCTTTATGATGTTGAGGTATGTTCCTTGTATCCCGAGAATTTCAAGGGCCTTTATCATGAATGGGTGTTGTACTTTGTCAAATGCTTTCTCAGCATCTATGGATATTATCATGTGGTTTTTATATTTCTTTTGTTGATGTGTTGGATTATGTTGATTGATTTTTGGATGTTGAACTATGCTTGTGTCCCTGGAATAAATCCTACTTGGTGAATTATCTTATGGATGCATTGTTGGATTCTGTTGGCAAGGATTTTGATGAGGATTTTTGCATCAATGTTCATTAGGGAGATTGGCCTGTAATTTTCTTTTTTTGTGCTGTCTTTGTTGGGTTTTGTTATTAGTGTAATGTTGGCTTCGTAGAATGCATTTGGTAGTATTCCTTCTTTTTAAATTTTTTGAAAGGGTTTATGCAGGATAGGCACTAATTCACTGCTGAACATTTGGTAGAATTCATTTGTGAAGCCGTCTGAGCCTGGGCTTTTGTTTTTGGGGAGTGCTTTGATTACTGCTTCAATTTTTCTGCTTGTAATTGGTCTGTTTAGTTGTTCTATTTCTTCTTTGTCCAGCTTTGGATGATTATATCATTCTAGGAATTTGTCCATCTCTTCTAGGTTGTTGAATTTGTTTGCGTAAAAGTTTTCATTGTAATCTCTGATTATTCTTTTGATTTCTACTGAGTCTGTTGTGATTTCTCCTCTTTCATTTATAATCCTATTTATATGTGTTTTCTCCCGTTTTT
The DNA here is from genome assembly GCF_964194135.1 of Talpa europaea. Taxonomy (NCBI): domain Eukaryota; kingdom Metazoa; phylum Chordata; class Mammalia; order Eulipotyphla; family Talpidae; genus Talpa; species Talpa europaea. The sequence goes on along the minus strand of NC_140082.1, from coordinate 60,705,294 downwards.
TTCTTTGTGAGCCTTGCTAGAGGTTTGTCTATTTTGTTTATATTCTTTCAAAGAACCAACTTTTGCTTCATTGATCTTTTGGTTGTTTTTTTTAAATATCCATTTCATTTATTTCTGCTTTGAGTTTTATTATTTCCTTTCTTCTACTGGCTTTAGGGTTCTTTTGGTTGTTCTTTTTCTAGTTCTTTGAGATGTGAGCTTAGGTTGTTTCTTTGAGTTCTTTCTTGTTTGTTGATATGAGCCTGTATTGCTATATATTTTCCTCGTATTACTGCTTTTGCTGCATCCCATACATTCTGGTAAGTGGTGTCCTCCTTGTCATTCAACTCAAAAGTTTTTTTAATTTCTTCTTTGATCTCCTCATTGGTCCAGTGGTCTTCCAGTAGTGTGGATTTCAATCTCCATGAAGTGAGAGGGTTCCTTGTTTTCTTGTCATGATTTAGTTCTAGCTTGATGCCTATATGATTGGAGAAGATAGTTAGAATGATTTTGATCTTCATGTATCTGTTGATATTTGTTTGTGGACCAGTATGTGATCGATTCTGGAGAATGATCCATGCACACTTGAGAAAAATGTGTACTTGGATTTTTTTGGGTGCAGTGTCCTATAGATGTCTGTTAAGACTGTGTGTTCTATGTCTTTATTTAGGTCTGCAGTGTTTTTGTTTATTTTTTGTCTTGTTGATCTGTCAGTTGGTGAGAGTGGGGTGTTGAAGTCTCCCATTATATATGTATTTTCTTTAATATCTGTTTTCAGAGCTGATAATAATTGTCTAATATATTTTGGTGTCCCTTCATTTGGTGAGTATATGTTGATGAGTGTTATATATTCCTGATATATTGTCCCCTTGATCATAATGTAGTGTCCATCTATGTCTCTTTTTACTTTTTTTAATTTGAAGTCTATTTCATCTGATATAAGTATGGCTGTTCCTGCCTTCTTTTTTGGTCCATTTGCTTGTAGGATTGTTTTCCACCCTTTTACTTTCAGTCTGTGTTTATCTTTTGTGGTTAAATGTGTTTCCTGGAGACAGTAGAAGGTTGGATTTTGTTTTTTAATCCAGCCTGCTACTCTCTGTCTTTTTATTGATGAGTTTAATCCATTTACATTTAGAGTTAATATTGATATGTTGGCATCTGTGTTTGCCATTTTGTTTGCTTTTTTTGTGATTTTATTCCTTGCTTTATTCTGTTCTTTTTGTTCATTCATCTGTTGGTTTTGGCTTTAGGACTTCTTGTAGAATTTTTTGGAGTGGGGGTTTAGTTGTAATGAATTTCTGGAATTTCTGTTTGTCTGAGAAGGTTCATATTTTTTCTTCGTAGAGGAAGGAGAGTTTTTCAGGGTAAAGTATTCTGGTTGATGTTTGCTGTGTTGAAGTTTGCTGAATATGTTATTCCATTCTCTTCTTGTCCGTAATGTTTCTTCGAAGAAGTCAGAAGTTAACCTGATTGGTTTTCCCATAGAAGTTATCTTTTCTTCCTCCTTGCCAGTTTCATTATTTTTTCCTTGTCTTGGACACTTGCAAGCTTACTATTAGGTATCTTGCTGTGATTTTCTTTTCATTATGGTAACTGGGAGTTCTTCTCACTTCTTGTATGTCTATATTCATTTCCTTTTTCATGCTTGGGAAGTTTTCTTTAATTATCTCCTTGAATAATTTCTCAGTTCCTTTGTCTCTCTCCTCACCTTCTGGAATGCCTATAACTCTTACATTTCCTCTCTTCATGGAGTCTGATAATTGTCTAAGAGTCTCCATATACTGTTTCATTTGCACTTCTCTCTCCTTTTCTCTTTTTGCTCTTTTTATTTCTGTATCTTTGATAGTACTAATCTGTTCTTCCATTTCATCGATTCTTTTTCCATTGCTTTTCCCAGAGTTTTATGTCCTCTAGTAATCTTTTTATCTCCTGCATTTCTTTTCTTTCCTTTCTTAAGGTCTCAGTTTCATTCTTCAGTTCAGTGATTATTTGTCTCAAATCATTTTTTTTTCCTTTTCATTTTCTTTCTGCTTTTTAATCAGGATGATTATTAAGTCTCTATCTGATAGGCCATAAAGTTCTTCCATGTCATTGTTGAGTTCTGGTGACGGTATTTCTTTTTGTGGTGTGTCCTCCTGCGGGCTTGCTTGGTTATTTATGTTTTTTCTTCTCCCTGTTGTTTGCTTTCTAATTAGTTCTATGCGTTGGGACGCTGTGCCACTGGTGTTGATGGGCATCTCTTTGGAGTGCTCCTTTAAGGGTGTCGGAAACTGTTTACCAGACTGAGACCATCACTGGTAGGCCAAAACTCCACCCGGTGTTGATGCTGAGAGCCGGGCTCTGTCCCTTCATTCCCTCCCTCTATATTTACTCAGTTCCAACAGGGAATCAGCTAGTTAGTGATTTAGTTCTGGTAGCGAGGTGGCACCAAAGGCCCGTACTTGCTGACCCGTGCTTTTTCCGAGTGGTTCTCTGAGTAGCAGAGGGGGTGCGGAGGGGAGCATCACAACACGGGCTCTTATTCAAGCTGGGTGCTGTGTCTGCCCTCTGTTCACCCGGTGTTGTTCCACTGCTGTATGAATCCCGCACCCTGAATTCTGCACTCTATGTCTCAGTTCCTGGGCTATCAGATCCAAAACACTGGCTGTCACCCTGTGCAGTGCCCACTGCTATGGCACGTCCCACGCCCTGGATCCTGTGCCTAGCTCTTAGTTCCACGATGGGGTCTTGCTCCACGCCTTATATCCCTCCTTATCCCCGTTTGCATGGCCCTCATGCTCTCAGTGCCTGAGAGAGGGTTTCCAACTATAGGGTATTTGTGATTTTTTTCTGGTCGCTAGTTGGCCCCAGAGCTCTTTCCTAGTGACCTTAGGGAACTGTTTTTTTTACCCCGTGGGAGTGACGTGGAGTGCCTCAAAGGGATGGGAGTCTGCGTCTGCCTTGTGCCCCACCATTGTGAGGTTCCCACGCCCCAAATTTCATGCCCCGGGTCTCAGTTCCAAAGCCCTCAGGTCTAGGATGCGGGCTGTAGCCCAGTTCAGTGTCTGCAGAAATGGTGCCTTTTGCACCCTGCTCCCATATCCGTGTGCCTGATTACTTAGTGAGGGAGATTCACCTCAATGAGGGCTCCTGCGCATCTTCCCTCAAGCCTAGGTCGCAGGCTCGGGGACCTGGGCAGTTGCGTCCCGCATATGCTTTTCAAGTGCACCGCTTTTCCGCACAAGCTTACCAGCTGACCTTGGACTATTTGTAGGTCTCCTCAGAGTCTTTGTTTTCTCTAATCTCACCTATGAAATTTTAAAAGGCCAAACAATAAGTTGTCAATAGGTACAGACTGATATTAATAACTTAGTCATTCTGCTAAAATAAAAATATGAATCTTTGTAACCCCAGTTTTGTACTATGATGAGGCAGGTAGGTAAAATTGCTCATACCTAAAATGAATATTTTGGAATTAACAGTCAATTAAGTGTATTACCTTGACAGTCGAGGTTTTCCAGATTTTTCAGATGAACTGAGATGTAGAGGCTGCATCTCATAGAACTTTTCTTTCAGAAGACTTTACTATTTTTTTTTTTTTGGTTATTTTAGATAACAGTTGATATAGCTTTATTTTTACTCATGTCAGTTTGAATTGAATTTGAAAATATTTTAGTCTCAAATTATGTGTTCTAAAGACCTGCTCAGCACTTTAAAGGCATCTATTTTTCATGAAATTATAATTTGAGACAAATGTTGGCAAAATTCTGATTTAATCTTCTCACTGTGATTTATGCTTTGAACATTTTTATAAATAATTTTCTCATAATTCTCATTTTAAGGCTCAATTATTATCATGTGGACCTAGATTATCCAACACTAAGAGAATTGTATAACTCTGTGATATGTTACTTTGGCCCCAGACCCCCATTTTCAGACAAATGAGGGGTGGCAGTGTAGGAGGGAAAATTTGTAAGGGTTGAGGTCAGGAAGGTAGGTGGAGGCAGAGTCCTAAGGGTCTTGAAGGCCATTGGAATGTCTTCACTTTTATTCTGAGACAGAAGGATTTAAGCCGAGAATTGAAGTTAATGTAAAGATCTAATACAAAAGAGGGAAAACGTTCCCCAGTGTGGAATTTGCCACCACTAGTCTCGCCTCCATCTCCACTTCCCTTTGAGAGTTTCAGTGGGTTGTCAAGTTTTGCAAATTGATCAGGGAAGAATGGTTAGGGGTTTGAATCTGTTGTCTAAGCTACATAGCAGTTTAGGCAAGAGGATAACAACTTCTCTTACTTGAACTGAATTCAGTAAACAAGAAGTTGTATGATAAAGAAGGTCAATGGATGATATTTTTCAAAGTACACATGTTAGCATTGTATATTATTAACATAATAAAGTCATATTGATATAAAATCAGGAACAGAAATATCTTATTTAGGTAGCTGCGAGAAAATATCATGATTTAAAAGTAGTACCATGCTGTTAGACTATTCTTAATTTAAATTGTTCAATTACCATCTTTTAAAATTGATTCTATTATTATTCTTTGGATTATCAGATTACATGAGTACAACTATGGGCATGATTCAATTTCATTTCTATAATTCACAATAAATTCAGTTGATATTGGTATTTTTAAACTAACTTTTTCACATTTGAAATTTTTTTTTTTAAATTTTCAATTTTTTAAAATTTATTTTTGCTTAGAAGAACCGGAGCGTAGGCCAGAGGTACAGTTGGCGGGGGTGATGATTTAAGAGATTCACCAGAGACAGAATTGGGAGCAGAACAGGTAGATTTACTGAAATACACTGCTAAGGGGAACAGCAGGTGAGATAGGAAAGGTCTGTTGCACCATGTGTGGGTTAGCTTCCTGGCCAGGGATCAAACTCAGGTCACAGTGATAGAACTGATAACTTAACCCCTATGCCACCAGGGAGGCCCTTCATGTTTGAAATTGCTCTCTGAATCACTGACTCAGAAAGAAACTTGTATAATTACCCAGATTATAAGCATTTAAAATGTTATTTTAATTTTCTTTAGACACAAATAGAACCCCAAGAACTGTTTGGAGATACTCAGACTACTTCAATAAGTCAAATGGAAGTCAAAAATACAAATTTGGAAACTGAAAATTGCAGACTGAAAACTGAATTAGAGTCACAGAGAATAAAATTGGGAAAATACATGCAACTCTATCTAGAAGAATCAAACTCTAGAAAATCATTGCAAATTACCGTAAACACGTAAGTTGTAAAAACAGGAATTATGGGAAAGAAACTTAGTTCACTTATTTACCTCTGAAGCATAATTGTTATAGATCCAGGTTCATGTAATTACTAAGAGGTTATTATTTGGAAAATAATGTTAATAAGTGAACTTATCTTTAAAATGTTACTGCAGGACTGTTTGAATCTCCTCTTTTGTTGATTTTACATGACTTAATTTTTAGCCCTAAATAATTTCATCTAGTTAACCTGATCTAATAGACTTTAAGATAAGGATATTTGAAACTTTATAACTTAAATAGTGTTATTGTTATACAATTGCTTGTCATAATTCTCCCAGTAGAAAAATTAATGAGTTTATTTTTTTTGAAGATTACAATTTTAATTCAAGTGGTCTTCAAGTATCACTACACTTAGCACAGTTTGGTTACTGGTGAATTAATTTTCTTAATGTGATCTTTGACACTATTGCTAGAGGGCACCCTGAGACAAATTATCCTTCACAGTTTTAGATTTTCTGCTCTCCAGAAAGTCATACAAGTGAAATGAGGAAAGCTGCAGGAGGTGAAGGGTAGTATCATTCACAGACTGACTACAAATAAATATTGGGTTCTGCTTCTGCTTGAGGAGGTGTGTGGAAGCCCAAATGGGTAGATCTCAACACCAGTGCCTTTGTAACATTATTAGGGGCTTTGTTTTCCTTGGAGCTGTTTAGTTCTCTTTAGTCAGCCACCAGGCAGCTCTCCTGTTCTCCCCTAGAAGTTGTTGTTCTAAGTTAATCTTCAGTGCCAAAGGTTTAACTGTCAGAGGTACTGAGTGAAATGTGTACGGATAGTGAAAGGAAATGCTTGGCATTATCCCTGAAGCCGCCACCAACACTGCCCACCCTCCCTGCTTTGAATTACTTATTAGGAACCCTCCCGGAAACATGGGCTTCTTTACCACACTTTTAAACCCCTAATTGTAAATAGTAGGTATGCACCAACACGTTTTGAGTGTTAAAACATTGTTTTATGGGAAATTCATGTTATGGCAACATTTGTTTTTAAAGTGCAAATTATTTAGGCAAAAATAAAATATAAGGATTTGGATTTTTCAGTCTTCACGGGGCCATCAAGAAGCTAACAGAAGTCAATACTGAACCTCTTGTGAAGGAAACACATCACGAATATGTATTCAACACGCCTCCTCCAAGGCTAGACCTACTGCTATCTTCTGCTACACGTTCTATTAATAGTCTTAATAATCGTTTCATGCTTGATAGTTATCTTACAACAAGAGGAAATTCAACAACTTTTCCTACCTTCAACCCAAGGCCTTAAAAAGAAAGCACAGACACTTAACTATGACAAGGTTAGTTATATTACCTTTTGACAAATTTTATATTACCTTGGGTTTCAAATTTCTGATTCAATATTCATTTGTACTTAGACAAAATTCTTAGTTGTTCAACTGTCTTATTTATACACACTAAGTAAATTGCAGTTACTTGTGCTAATAGACATAAAATTTAAAATCACAAGTCCCTGGTGCTCTCATTTTCAAAATCACTGACATTATTGAATTAGATGTAACTAAATCAACACATTTAAAATTTCTTGAAAATCTGTGTTTAATTAGATCTTAGAAATAAAATATTAATGCTTGATAACTGGAAGTATACTTTGAGATACTTTGGCTTACTTTATGATTGATTTCAGTTGGACTGTGGTTCATAAGAATTTTAAAGTTTCTCTGTACATTACCTGTCTCATTTTTCCACCATGCAATAAGTTTATGACTGACATCTAAACAGATGTTATCATTTACAGTAACTCCTTTTTATGAATTAAGCATAAATTAATTATTAAAAATTAATTTCTGTTGTCACTAACTTACATAAGAATACATCCTTAAGCACAAATTTATCTTTCAACATTTTTAATCTCTTTTTATAAAATATGGACCACTTCCCAAATAGTCAAATCAAACAACTATTTGAATTTTTATTTTATTTTAAAGATTTATTTATTTATATAATAGCTGGGATATAGGCCAGAGGTGCAGGAGGCTGAGAGGATTCACCAGAGACAGTGGGGAGCAGAGCAGGCAGACTGACCGAAAGCACTGCTGAGGGGAGCACTTGGCAGGACAGGAGAGGTCTGCTGCTCCATGTGGAAATCTCCCTGGCTGGCCGGGAATCTAACCCACGCTGCAGAGGCTGGACAGCTTCACAGCCCTGTGTTCAACCCACTGCGCCACCGGGGAGGCCAATATTTGAATTTTTAAAAACGAGTTAACTTATGTTTCTATAACTTGCAATCACTGAATGACCACTACAAGAACAATGTAAAGGAATCTTTTAATACCAGCTAGCTTTATTGGCTATCATTTTTATTAAAATTTCTACTTCAATCAATGCACATTAACTTATGGTTTTGATGGTGTTTTCATGTTCTTCTTAATGAACATAAAAGCAGCAACAGCTCATTTTAAAAGAAGTCTCACATGATTTTTTGCATTTGGGTTTTTGTCATAATAAATCATGGAACAGTAGAGCTAAAAATTCTTACTCAGCTTTGCAGCTAAATGGGTGTGGAAACTTCAAAGTTGTGAAATTGGATTATTTGATAGAGAAAGAAAATGAAAGTCAAATATGGCTTTAAATTGTTAAATATTCATTTTCTCATGAAAATTTAAAAAAAATCAGATAATGTATCATTTTATAAGGTAGAGTATACATACAGAAGCAATGTTAGAGAAGATTTTTGAGGAAATTTCTTTGCCTGTTTTTGGGGAAAAAGTTGTTTGTTTTTAATATTTTTAGATAAGTGAAAAAGCAGTTTAAGTTTAATGTTGTGGTTCCAAGTCCGTGGTCCTCTTGTGGGGCACTGGTTTGCCCAATTATGCTAGTCTTAGTAAGAAGGATCAAAAATCACTACTCTATCAAGATACAGAAAGACATGTCTCCATAATGACTTCAAATGCCTCAAAAAAGTTGTCTAAGAGTTACTTTGGAAGAGTTCTTTGTATACATGAATATCAATCCCTTGTCAGTTGCATGCTGTGTGGATATTTTATCCATTCTGTGAGATGTCTTTATCCTCTGCTAATATGTTCTTTTGCTGTGTGAAAGGTTTTTATTTTGATGTCATCTCATCTGTTTATTTGATTTTGTTTCCCTTGCCTTAAGAGTATAGACTCCAAAGACATCTATGTCAGTGATGCCTTGAAACCAATCAACAATGCTCACCTCTATGTATTTTATTGTTCATCCTTTATGAACTTATCATTGTACTTGGAGTTAGAGAGTGGGTCTAAGGTCTTTCTTCCCCACATGTCTGTCTGATTTTCCTGCCCCACTTGTTAAAGAGATGTCCTTTTCTCCATTGCATGGTTGTGGCATTTTTGTCATAAATTGGGAATTGATATATGTGTAGCTGGATTGCCATGCCTCTGATTCCGTTCCAAAGCTTTGTGTCTGCTTTTATTCCTATACACTATTGTGTTAATTACTAAATCATAGTGTTTAAAATCAGGTAACGTGCCTCCATGTTTCCTCTTTCCTCCAGGATTGCTTTAGCTCTATTTATTTCTGGCTCTACCCTTCCTTCACTTCTTTCATCCTTGTGGAAATTGCAACCTGCACACAGAAACTTTTCTCAGAAAAGATGGGCTTCATCAGCTTCTTGTGTTTCTAGTAATAAGGTCCAAAACAAAACAAAAACCTATACTCATCGACTAGTCCTCGGTCCAGCAATAGCTGTCACTTGATAGGTGACATTTAAATCTACACTCATTTAGTTTGTCATGGGTTTATCTTTTGCCCCCAGGGGAAGTTCCAGTATCCTCAGCATGGAATAAAAGCAGCCAAATAAATGTGGATCCTGCCAACATACATATCCTTATCTCCCACTACTTCCTTTGCTGCCCCTTTACTTTAGCATCTGACCGACCGAGACTGTATAAAACCACAGTGCATTACCTTCTCTACAGCTCTTTGGCTCCACATCTCTTCTCTGTCTGGCATATCCTTTCCTTGCCCTTCAGGTATCAGTTCATATATCACCTCCACTGAAAAGCTGGAAAATAGTGACACAAAACCGTGAAGTTCCTTCTGTGTTCCAGTAGCACCCTGTTCATACCTGTCATGCTGCATACATGATCACTGAGGAGCGGACCGTGCCATCTCTGTATTGTCATTCCAGTGGTTGTCACAGTACCTTAGCACATGCTTGCTGAATAAATGAGAAATGAGAAAATCGGAAGCTCTGATCATGAGCCACAATAACCATTGATTCAATGTGCAATGGACAAATTACATTTGCCGTCTTTTATTTTGGAATGTAGTGGCACATAAATAACGTTTCATTTGAATACTGATGAAGGGCTCTGCTTTATTTTCTTTTTAACAAGTTATCTTAGTCATCGACAAAGTATTTATTTAAGAATCATTTATTTATGCATTCAAGATTATAATTCTGTGTAGTGTTTTTCCAAACATGATTTTTCAGTCATGTTCCTTCCAAGACTAGGTCACCCAAGTAAACCATTGGCTTCATCCCACAAACCTGTGTGCTTTCACATCTGGCCTCTTATTTATTTGTGCTTTTTTTTTTTTTTTGAATAAAGTAACCAGCCAGGTCGTCTTCTCAAAGTTCAGCTTACTGGGAGGGATTTTCTTTAAAAATGTGTTACAGGTGTTTCAGAGAGAAACTGCAGTGAGGTAGCCATATGCATTATGATCATACCTGCACATTGTGAAGAACTAGCAAGAAAAATGCATGTGATCAATCCATAGCTGCACACCAGGTAGCAGAGGATGTGTTCATTTGTCCAAGAATTGTAACCACATCTGCGACAGCAGCTGCAGTGGGAGTCACCACCTCGTTAACCATATGATAATCCATTGTCACTGTCCAAGAATATCTTCTGTGCAACACGGCATCAAGTATGTGGTTGGAATCACCAACTCGGCATTTTTCGAGTTCTTCATGGTGATACTAAAGCTTGCATTTCCTCTAAAAATGTGATATTGCTTATGTCTAGGTAGGCACCAGTCTAGAAACATCCAATTTGCCATAATAGTCTTCTCTCCATAGGTCAATCGGTATCAGCCAGTAACCTTTGTTGAGAATCTATCAGCTTTGAGTTATAACGTATCCTGATCATGATGTATGGAACTTGGAAGAAAAATGTAGGGTGGGTTTGGGGACCCTCTGGTACATTTATGCACTAAAACCACACAGTTAGCACCCAGTCTCCATAAATGTGTGCTCTGGTAGTCAACAGTTTCTTTGTGGTTTCCTGGAGTCAATGTTAACTCAGAATTAATGTCCTGTGTTCCCAAGGTTTCTGGTTATTTCCATTTCCACATTGCGCATTCACCTAATCAAGGATTAAAGGTCCTTTTGGGGATGACAGGAAGACAGATCATAGGATAATTTTTGGCAGTTATCAGGGGTTTTAATCAAGTTGACCTGGCTGTCTTCATTCAAAGAACCGTGGTATCATAAACTGACTCACTTCTTGGAATGGATTTAGGGGCCATGATAATTTATGTTTATGATTCAAGTGACACTTTGTTCACTTGACCTGTAACTTGTCAAGTAAGAACTCTGTAAAAAAACAAACAAACAAACAAATAGTGATGGGCTCCAGGTGGACTGAGGACTGAGCCGGAGTGACAGGGACTAGGCAGGCGGCATAAATGAGGGACTTGGCAACCAGCACTCCAATCTCCTGCGTCTTAGACATTGGCGGATGATTCAATCCTTTAAAGAACAACACTGCAGATGGGCTCCTACCACTCCCAGCTGGGAGTGGAATGTGGGACCATGTGCAGGTCAGTCCGCTCCAACACTTTCTTGTGGTTCCCTCCTTCGATTGAGGCCACCAATGGAAAGGAGTCCTCCTAATGGTGCAGGCACCATGCACCTGCCCTTTGGTCACATGTGGCTAATGAGAAATGGCACGGGTGCCAGCAGGTACAGGAGATGCAAGGGAAAGACAAACTCGTGTTTGAGGATGGCTTGCCACTGGTAGATTTTTACCTATCCTGCAGATCCTGTATTCTTTGTATCAACGACGCTGATTTGGTGGCAGGGAATGGCTACAGAAAGTGGCTTGTTCGGGCTAGAAATTCTAATACTCTTCAAGGGATTGTAGTAGTTGAAAAAACTCAAATGAGTGAACAGTACTTCCCAGCCATACAGAAGTTTACTGTGTTGGACCTAGGGATGGTCTTGCTTCCAGTGGCCAGCCAGAGGGAGGCATCCTGCCTCATTATGAAGTTAGTTCAAGAGCAAACGAAAGATCCCAGTAAAAACCCTTTTCTCATGAAGAAACAGGCTCAGATTTCTGAGCCCCACCTTCTTAGAACCGGGCAACAGATCTCAGGGATTGGAAAAACTAAAGCTCCCCTACTGCTTCAGAAGTTTCCAAGCCTCCAGCAACTCGGTAAAGCTTCCATCCAACAACTGGAGCCAGTGGTCAGACCAGCAGCAGCACAGCAAATTCACTCCTTCACTCAGTCCAGGTGACACTTGCCGCCTTCGTTCTGCAGTGTTCTTTTAGACCACAAGGGACAGGATCCTGTTTTCTTTTCATATTTCAAAGCCAAAACAAAAGAATTCCTCTCCAGCAACTAGTGGAAGAGTCCAGATTGGAGCCTGCCTGTTGTCCTGCCCTACTCTCTGGGTCCAGATATTTCAGCTAGTGCGTCCCTGGGGGCACTGCCCTCCTCCTGCTGGCCTGAAGAGGGCCGGTGGGGCTCTTCCAAAGAGTGCATTTAATTAGAGATGCTCAGACTCAGCAAGAATCCAGCTTGGGAAGATTTTTATGTGACCTTGATCTGCATGTATCATGAAAAAGGCTTATCAAGTTTCAGGTGATAGATAAGACTATCTGAAAGAAACAAATAATGAAGAACTGTGGACCATAAGCCCCTGTTCCTGGTGGCAGAGCTGCTGTTCTCCAGGTCTGTGCTTTGAAAACTACAGCCAGTGTAAATAAACAGTGGGACTGCCTTTTTTCTTCCTCCCTTCCTCCCTCCCTCCCTGGTGGCTGCACAGTTTGTTTATAACATGAGGCACATCTTCCGAACACACAAAGCCGGAGTCTGGAGTTCCTATTTAAAGATAAAAAGCCTCGGGTGTCCCTGGTGGCACAAGGGAGTTAAGCACCACACTATGAAGCGATCTGCAGCCCCTGCAGCATGAGTTCCATCCCCCGCCGGCCAGGGAGAAACCCACATGGTGAGGCAGACCTCTCCTGTCTCACCTGCTGCTCTCCTCAGCAGTGTGTTTCAGTCAGTCTGCCTGTTCTGCTCCCCATGCTGTCTCTGGTGAATCCTCTCACTGCCCCCGGCATCTCTGGCCTGTATCCCAGCCCTTGTATGTGTAAATAATCTTTATTAAAAAAATAAAAAAATAAAGATAAAAAGTGAGTGTGTGTGAGGGAGGAAAAGAATGTTTGTTAATGTATATCCCAGCAATGGGAAGATCTACATGGGGCAGCTGAATGCAGAGAGGAGAGCCAGGGACCAGGGATGCAGCCGCTTGTTCAGAAAAGTAAATACAATTAACGATGTGTTCAAAAAAAAGATCAAGTAAGAATTCTGTAGGCTTCGTATCAATCTCACTTCTGGAAACACCTGGACAATGCCAATGTGCCTGAGTCAGGTGGATCTGATTGCTCCTTGTACCCAGCCATCTATTATGTTCATGAATGAAGAAATGTGTTACATCATTACTTGTAAGTGCTGAGTAAGCGGTATGCCTAGCAAACCATTAGTTTTTTATAAATCAATCTAATCATTATCAAAAGTCTAAAAGCATTCCATGATTTTTGAACCGTTTGCTGAATTTTCATGTTCAAATGTGACATTGACATTCCATGTAGAATGGAAAAGTCCTTTCCCTCCATAGGACATAGTCCAACCAACTCAACTGTCCGTCGTCATCTATGCTGCTTTTACACACTTGTGGATGATGCGACTTTTCTAGAATGTACTATAGGAGAAAGGGTTATAACATTAAATGTGCTTGACTATTTATACATACATATGACTACACGCACACATGCTGTTAGGCACCTGCATGGACCAGGAGTCCTTCTGGAAATGAAAACTTTACAGGAGTCTAGCACAGCATGTCAGCATAGCAATCTCTGGTAATCAGGCTGTGAATGTGGGAATAGAGACAGTGACCACATGAGCTGGGGGTCTCAGGGCTTTGGGCCCTGGTGAATGTGTGCCCCATGACCAGCAGGGGGCACTGTGGGATGGCCCCTGGGCAATTCACTCAGAGGAGCCAGGGCCTGGGGGCTGAGTGCTTGGCTACCTGATGGAGATTGAACTGTTGTGTCCTCCCTGGTCCGGCACAGCCCTCTGAGCAGGGCCCTGTGTGTGGTGTCAACAGGTGCTTCCTCCCAGGGCTCTCCCAAGGGGTGAAGCAAACCCTCGTCTTTCTCAGTGTGGGGTGTGAGCTGAGCTGCAGCACTAAGGCTCAGGGAGGGCTGAGAAGTCCCTGGATGGAAGCCCATTTGCATGCACAGCCCCTCCTGTGGCAGAGGGTGGGGAAGAAAAGGAGGCCTGGGGAGCCCAGCCCCATGTGGGGCTCAGGGGCTGTGAGCACCATGGCCTGGACGCCTCTCCTCCTTGTGATCCTCTCTCACTGCACAGGTGGGGACAGGCCTCAAGGACCAGGTGTCACTGCAAGCTTTTTTCAGTCTGTCTCACACAGTAATTCATAAAATTGTATCTGGTCCTTGTCCCTTCACCCATGAGTGTCTGTACTTGCAGGTTCCCTCTCCCAGCCTGTGCTGACTCGGCAGCCCTCCCTCTCTGCATCTCCTGGAGCAACAGCCAGACTCACCTGCACCCTGAGCAATGACGTCAGTGTCCAGAGCAAAAAGATATTCTGGTTCCAGCAGAAGCCAGGGAGCCCTCCCTGCTATCTCCTGAACTACCACACAGACTCAGATAAGGGCCGGGGCCCCGGGGTCCCCAGCCGCTTCTCTGGAGCCAAGGACACCTCGGCCAACGCAGGGCTCCTGCTCGTCTCGGGGCCGCAGCCTGAGGACGAGGCCGACTACTGCTGCGTGGTCTCCCATGGCGGTGATTCTCACAGTGACACACACAGAAGGGGACATGGGACAGGAACCTCAGCCTGCTCACAGTCTTGTTATGTGGCCATTTTTAAATAATTGTGCATATGCACACTATACGTTGAAATACCTCTGAGTTCATAATGGATCTGCTACAATTAAACATTCAGTGTTTCTAAAACCTCAGGAAAAATAACTAACATTAAGAATAAACTAACGAATGACTCTGGAAGGCTGCCAAGTTATTAATGTGATTAATCGTGAAGCTGCCCTTTTTCTCTTACCCAGATAAGGAAGAGGAGACTTCCCCACTCTCATTCTCAGTGTCCAGAGACCCACCCCCCGCAGGTGCACAGTCCTCACAGCGGGGACTCTGCTCCCCAGAGACACTTCCCTCCCAGGAAGTGGGGGAAGGAAGGGCCCACAAGATTGTGTCCCAAGAAACAGGCACGAAGAGGTGAGATGCCGTGTGAGGATCAGGCCCAGCAGGAATTTCAGACAGAGCTGCCCTGCGCTCTCATGGGCACCTCAGCCTTCAGTTGTGGAGTAGGGACGGGGGTCAGGCATAGGGAGTTGATGACTCAGGACGTGAGGACAGCAAACCCCGTTGTGGGACATGAAAGGGTAAGAGCGATTCTCCACAATGTGAACCAGCCGAGTCTACACCAAGGAAAGGGGTGAAATAGAGACGCTCTTAGAGCTGACACCACACCGGACCCCTGGGGACTCCCGTGAGTGGTGTGCCCCTCTCCTGTCCAACAGCGCAGCGTGTGGGGTGGGCTGTGAGCATCAAGAGCAGGAGCTCCCCAATAATGGTCTGTGAGCCTCCTCTGGTGAAGCCTTTCATGAGTCCAGAATCCAGGTGACATTCTCCTGCCCAGGGAGCAGAAGAAACATTGGGGGTCCCCATGGCAATGTTACCTAAGCCTCAAAGGCATACTCCCTGCTGAGTGACCCAAGACAGATGTTACTGACCCCTAGATTCAAACTCATCCTCTGGCCCCTGGTGTCCACACCACCTCTGTTATGAAGGCCATGTCCTTGTTGCAGACCCAACGGCTCAGTTTGGGCCCTGCTGGCACGGTAGCTGTGAGCTCCGTCAGGTCCACCCCCTTCCCTTGCTCTGTCTTCACAAGGGAAGTGACAACGTTTCTTTTCTTACTGTTCTCCCAGTGCAGACGCATGCAGTTGCTACCAGATACAAAATCCCATTGATGGTTGGCAAAGAAAACAGACGTCCCACCTCTGGGACCTGGGAGACCCAGGTGTCCTCTCCCAGCACCTGCATGTCCCCACTCCGGGTCCAGGCCTTCTTCTCCCCCCATAACCCTGACCGTGTAAGGACGCTGGGCTTCTCTCTTGCCCTGCAGACTGCTCTCCTGAGCTGCTCCTGCTCTCTGGTCACCAGGAGACCCCTCCCCACTGGGACAGGTCTCTCAGACCTGACACTCACTATATCACTTCACCCCTTATTCCTAATTCCTTTCCCTCATTAGGGATGATATTGGATATATATCACTTCTCTAAACTTAGAGCTCACCGGATAGAATGATTACCACTGTTACCAACACGTGCTCTGGGGATCGTAAGCCTGGACCTTGGCTCCAGTTCGTGATGTTTTGGTTATGAACCAGGGACAATGTAGCAGCAAACCCAGTG
This sequence comes from Talpa europaea, assembly GCF_964194135.1. Taxonomy (NCBI): domain Eukaryota; kingdom Metazoa; phylum Chordata; class Mammalia; order Eulipotyphla; family Talpidae; genus Talpa; species Talpa europaea. Next base: position 60,689,363 of record NC_140082.1, on the reverse strand, counting down.
GCCAGGTCATCTTAAACTATTTGGTGACATAAATGTTACATTTTGCTACCTATTGGTCCTCAGTGACCTGAAACAACAATGTCTCAGATGCGCACACCTTGGAAGCGACCTACTCTTTTTTTCTTTTTTTTAAGATTTATTTATTTATACAAGCACTGGGTACAGTCAGAAGTGCGGGAGGGTGAGAGAATTCACCAGAGCCAGAGCGGGGAGCAGAGCAGGCTGACTGACGAAGTACACTGCTGAGGGTAGCAGTGGGCGGCAGGAGAGGTCTGCGCGCTCATGTGGGACCCTCACCCAGGGGCCTGGGATCGAACCCCAGTGCTACAGAGGCTGCAGGCAGCTTTTCAGCCCAGCGCTCAACCGCTGTGCAACTGGGGAGTCCCCTGAAGCGACCTACTCTTTCTACTGCCTCAACTAGTGACAGTCAATGACGTGAGAACATCAGCACCCACCAGGAGAGCTGGGAGTGTGAAAAGCATTAGAAGATGTGCTATATTCTGAGCCTAATCGGGGGTGCTGTGGACTGGTGCTGAGAGCTCAGGGGACCTGGATAGGTAGGCTCAGAAAATGCATCATTGACTCTTGCATACTTGGGACAGCAGTGCCCGCCCTGCACTGAGCCACATGGGCACTAGCACTGACTACTCCCTGCCTCCTACTTCATCTCCTCCCATCTTGGAGTCATTGCCCAAGCTTATTTTGCAGAAAAGGATGATGGACCATCACACTGCAGGGATAAATGTTCATGAACTGTGATGGGTGAGGCTGTCTGGACACAGCACAGCAGATACTTGGAGATGCAAGAGTCTCAATTCCAACAACAAGACCTCCACAAGCAGAGCTCTGGGGCTTCCCTGCCAGGACACAAGCCCCTCCCATCATAACCAAAGGCATTCATTCACTACAGGATTCGCTGTGGTGGGGTGTGAAAGGATGTGATGGGGGTGACATGTCCACTGCCTTTCATCCTGGCACCCTGCACAAGCAGTGGGCCATCTGTTCTTTCTGTCACCTTCTCCCCTTAATTCTAGGGTCCTGGGCCAGGCTGTGCTAGACCTGTTGTCTTGCACAAAGTCTGTGTGTGTGTGTGTGTGTGTGTGAGAGAGAGAGAGAGAGAGAGATGAGTGAGCACCATCTTCTCTAATACTCTTCTAAGCCAGAGGCATCATGACAGAGTTTTACTAAATATGCAAGGAGCTATTCTAAAGACATAAGAAAGAGGCCATCTTTTATGTCTTTAGACATAATAAAAACCAGGACATCCAGTCTCACAAGAACTGTGTCATATTTGAACTTTAAGGACAATATCATTCGTCATTATAAGTGTAAAAATGCCTCACTTTATTGTAGAGACCATGTTATAGCAAGAAGGATCTATCTTGGCCTAAGGAGGATTTGGGTTGAGGCTCAGGCATTTGAGAAGTCTCAAATGGAGAACATGGATTTTGAGGGAGAGCAATCAGTAGTGTAAGTGAGGCATATGTCAGACATAGGTCCGTTCAGGAAAGAACTTCAGTGCTCTCAGCAGTGGCGTTTTGACACGCTGTAGGAGAAAAGGATACATATTTTGGATGCCATGCTGTGTAACTCCTGGATTCTGGAGCCTGAGCAGGGGGACAGGCATCAGCCTGGACCTTCAGATGGAAAAAGCACAGCCCAAAGAAAGCACATCCCTGGGTCAGGCAGACTCACCCAGAGCCACCAGGGGGAGCAGTTCTCTGTTCCTTCCTGCCTTGGGATGGCCTCCTGGGCCCTGGTTCTGTCATTTGCAACTTTCCAATCCTCAAGTCACCCCTACCTCCTGATTGCCACCCAGACTCCCCCACCAGGAAAGAATTGGTTTGGACCCTGGGGCCCTGAGGATAACTGAGACAAAATGCAAAGGTGACACAGGGCTCCCACCAGAGTTCGGGGGCCTTTCTGGCAACTGTGATGATGCAGTTTACTCATGATGAGCATGGAATTAATGTTTTAGTATTACAACTGTCATTTTCTTTGTATGTTACTTGCCTGCTCTTTCTCATTTATTTCAGGGAGCATAACCAATGGAAAACCAACATAAAAATTGTTGTTGCAACTGTAAAAGAGAAGAAAAACAAATAGCAAAGAGAAATCACTAGATACATGATTGATGATGAATGGGTGGATGGATGGATGGATCTATCGCTCGCTCATAGGTTGATTGATAAACAGGGAGTAGAGAAATAGATAGATGAATTTGATGACGTTTCTAAACTTCAAGTTTAGGAAAGAATCTTCTAAATTTCCAGAGATCACTGAGAGAATTCTGTTCACTTGTAAAGAAATACATAAAGTCACACATTCTTGGAAATATTAGATGCAGAATTGAAAGGGACAGGTTCTCAGATTTCTGAAGAGGGAAAGATTTAGGTTGATTATATTAAAGCAAGTTATTATTTAAGACTGAAAGAAAGAGGAAAAGAGTAAAATTTCAGAAATTAACTGTAAATTTAAGATTATCTAAAGATTGGTACATCTCGATAATGAAAATGGAAATGGTGAAGCAATTTTAAAGTACAATAAATTTAGAAATAGAGCAATATTTAAATAATGTACAATGTTTTGCTTTCAAAACTGAATTTTTACTAAAAAATAATGATTCAACTAACATTATGGGCTAAAAGTAAAGCCAAAGACTTTGCTGAAAAAAAAAAAAAAAAAAGAAACCAAGCAAGATTTAGATGGGTTTGGAGATGGAAAAGAGTTAGAAGACTATGGGACACCTTTTCCTGCTTCTTTTAAGAATACCATTTTAATGTTTCTTTCAAGGCATGGGTAGTGAATATATATACATATGACTCATAATTATAGATCAGTTTTCCATTAGAAAACAGGCAAACATAATTTTTAGTACCATTGGACACACCTAAGAGTATACAGAACGTATTCTGGAAAAACAAAATATGAAAGTAAGATGCCAAACAAACACATATATATTGTATATGATAAACTTTTAAGAGAAAAAAGATGCATTTGAGGAGAGCGTACACATGAGTTGAATACATAGCACACAGCAAAAACTAAAGGATGTTGAAAGTCAAGATTAAGAAAATCGGGCATCCTCGGTGGCGCAGCGGTTGAGCGCTGGGTTGCGAAGCTGCCCGCGGCCTCTGCGGCGCCGGTTTGATCCCCGGCTGCTCCCCGGCCACCGGAGGAGGGTTCCACATGGCGCGCAGACCTCTCCTGCCGCCCGCTGCTCCCCTCAGCAGTGTACTTCGGTCCTTCTGCCTGCTCTGCTCCCCGCTCTGGCTCTGGTGAATTCTCTCACCCTCCCGCGCTTCTGACTGGACACAGCACAGCAGATACTTGGAGATGCAAGAGTCTCAATTCCAACAACAAGACCTCCACAAGCAGAGCTCTGGGGCTTCCCTGCCAGGACACAGGCCCCTCCATCATAACCAAAGGCATTCATTTCACTACAGGATTCGCTGTGGTGGGGTGTGAAAGGATGTGATGGGGGTGACATGTCCACTGCCTTTCATCCTGGCACCCTGCACAAGCAGTGGGCCATCTGTTCTTTCTGTCACCTTCTCCCCTTAATTCTAGGGTCCTGGGCCAGGCTCTGCATGTACCCAGTGCATGTATAAACAAACAAACAAACAAACAAACAAACAAACAAAATAAATAAATAAATAAATAAATAAACAAATAAATACATGCCTCTATTTAAAAAAATAAATAAATAAATAAAAAGATTAAGAAAATCTTTCATGTGATTTAGAGGAATGAGAACATGAAAAATCATGTATCACAATGCTTATGTCAGATACCTTCTAATTAAAATTAAAAATTTTAAAGTAGACCTGGGCTTTTCAAGTGATTATAGGGACAATCTACAATAAAGCTGTGGGTAGTGATAGAAAAATAATGGATATACAGATGCATGTAAAAATGTTTGAAACTCAAAGAACTATAACATGATATGCTGTTAGATATCCATTAACAAACTCCTTTATATACTCAAGAGAGCAATATCAAATCAGTAGAGAAAAAAATCTGAAAAAAATATATTAATTTTTATGTTCCTATTAACTTCTTTTGCCCTGGAAAGATAAAACACATTTTTGTCTGCTTTGGGATATTTGCAAAAACTCTCTCCAAAAAATGTCTGCTTCCAGTTTTATCAATGAACTTCATGAGATCTTTGTCTTCTTCTATTTGGAAATTTTAATGTCAATTTTTACAAGATTACTGTATTTCTTTCCTTGAGTTCCATTTTCTCTTACCTCATGATTTGTCTTAAGAGAAAGCTGGGGCCTCTCCTGGTGGCGCAGCAGTTGAGCGCTGGGCTGCAAAGCTGCCCGCAGCCTCTGCAGCGCCGGTTCCATTCCCAGCCCCCGTCGAGGGTCCCGCATGTCACACAGACCTCTCCTGCCATGCCCGCTGCTCCCCTCAGCAGCGTACTTTGGTCGTTCTGCCTGTTCTGCTCCCCGTTCTGGCTCTGGTGAATTCTCTCACCCTCCTGCGCTTCTGACTGTACCCAGTGCTTGTATAAATAAATTAATAAATCTTTAAAAAAAAAAAAAAAAAGAGAAACCCCAGTCCACCACATAAGAGATATCAGACCCTATTCATCATCTGTGCCACTAAAACTTCTTTAATTATAGCAGTACCTAGTAAATGTCCCTTTATGTTTCCATTATAATATCATGTTGCACATTGTTGGCTGTGTGACCAGACCATTTTATGTATGCGTGCGTGCTCATTTGTCTGCCATTCAAACACCATGTATTTACATTATGAAGTTTTATTTTTTCCTTTGTTTTCTAAGATGTGTGGTCTCACTATTTGTAATTACTGAATGTGGTGTCGAGGCCAAGTGCAGAGATCTGTGTGCTGTATTGCTGAAAGTGATGCTAGCTGCAGATTTATTTCAGGAAAAACATACTCCATTATTTCTACCTTTATTTCAATGAGGGACAATTTAGTTGTGAAACATCCAACAATCATCAGAGGGGGCAGCTTACAGAGAGTGTTTTTTCAGGCTTCCAGCAACAATCACTAAGCAACCATCCTTTCGTATGTTCATTTCTATTTTGTCTACATCTACTTTCCACAGACTAAGGAGTTATCCAGCTGCATCATCGCCTTAGTTGTCACTCATGTCTAGAAGAAGGGGATCTGGCTAGACTTAAAAGTAGCTCCAAAATTTGGGGGAGAAAAAGAATGCAATGTGACTCTACTGGAAGCTTGTGATAATATAAGGGATTTTTCCCAGGACCTGCACAATCACTGAACATAAGGAAACGTAGACGCCCATGCCCTTTGTAACATTCAACCTTGAGCCATGAGCCTGTGCTCATCTTTGGGGCTCAGATGGGTCTCCTGGGGACTGCATAAACTTGGGTTTTGTTTTCTGAACCGAGGCTGGCCTCTCTCTGCTCTTGCATTGGTGAGCTCAGTTGATTTCTGTTTTTTAGGGTAATTATTGATAAATGAGAATAGAGGATTTTCTACTGCCTCTTTGACTTTAGTTTTCTAGTCCTATTTCCCTGCTCAGCATTTTTTTTTTAATGAATTTTCTTCTCTTTGAATTATACAGGGGATCTCTTTTAAACATTTCTTTCAGGGAAGATCAAGTGTTAGCGAACCACTTCTTCAGCTTTTGTTTGTCTGGGAAGAACATTATTACTCTCTCGTCTCTGTTAGGAGAATCCTGCAGGTGATGATATTTGTGACTGGTATATTTTATCTCTATTCTGAATATGTTATTTCATCCTCTCCTTGCCCTCTGGAAGAGAACTTGGTCATCATATTGCCTCAGTTGGGATCATCTGACGCCCTTGTGATCTTTTAAAGGGCTGGTGAAAGCAACCGGGAGTTCAGTTTCAAAAACCCACATCACGGTTTGTTTCCTCTTTTTCTTTTTTCCTTTTTTTTAAAGGTGTATTTATTTCTACATACAATAACTGGGGCACAGGCCAGAGTTTTGGGGGGTGAGAGAATTCACCAGAGACAGAGTTGAGGACAGAACAGGCAGATAGAGCGAAACATACCACTAACGGGAGCAGCAGGCAAGTCAGGAGAGGTCTGCTGTGCCATGTGAGTCACCTCCCTGGCTGGGGATCGATCTTGTGCTGTAGTGGCTGTGGTGAGCTTTATAGGTTGCATCTTAACCCCTTGCATCACCAGGGAGTCCCCTCCTCTTTTGCTATTTCAGGAGATTTTTCTTCAATTAAATTTCAGTGGCATTTTTTAGATCCATCTGAAAAGTCACTTTCTACATTTGGAAGAAATGAATATCAATGTATTGAATAATAAACAATGGCGTAGGAGATCCACACCGATAACATTCTGTGCAAGTGGCTCCTCTTCACGTCCTAGAAAACTTTCCTATTGTCCACAAGACCCCTGAAACTTGCTCGGACATACAAATCCCCAGGTCCTGGGTCAATGATTTGATTCAGAAATAATGAAGCTTATATCTTGCCAAAATCTACCTTGATATCTTGTTGTGGGTGAGTTTTTCTGTACTTACTCATTAGACTTCTCCAATAACAACAGAGCTTAGACTAAGATGAAGCTGGAAGGGATGATGCTAAGCTAGGTAAGTCAGAAGAAAAAAGATAAATATTGGATGATTCCACTTATATATGGAAAATAGAGAAACTGAATAAAGGGTCAGAAAAAAGACAGAGTTTACAAGCTGACCATATAACTTGAGACAAACAGCAGGGAAGGAGCAAGAGGAGTCAAAACAGAGGCGGGAAGAGCACAAGGGACTGTGGTGATGGATCATGGGTGCTGTGGTGGTGGAAACTACACTTGAAGGGAGAAATTAAATACAGTCCAAATTTAATAGTGATGTAAGAAAATAAAACTATTTAAATAAAGACTTGTGGCCACTAATTTCCAAAACGGATCCTGTGATTTCATTGTTTATCAAAATTGTTGATCAAAATTCCTCTCATGGAAAATGAGTAGACCTATTCTTTTCAAAAGTTACATATCCTAATGAAATAGGCTGTACTGTAATACAGAGGGTGGATGACAACCTTTTTTTGTAATGGGTCACATAGAGTTTTAAGGGAAGCATGCCTGTAGACAACTTGGCAACTGCTTCCTCATGCTGTTGCGTGCCAAAGCAGCCAGGATTGAACATGGCCATGTGCACTCTGAAGGTTCAATTTCTTATAATCTTCATATGTCACAAAAAGATTCTTCTTGTGATTTCTTATTCCACCTTGTGGAAATGTAAATGACCATCCACACACAATTAGGAACCATATGGGATCTGGCTGACAAGCTCGTTTCCTGACCTCTGCTATAGGATATAAACTAGAAAACATATTTCAGAAAATACTCATCATCAAGTGTTCAATCTTTCTCCGTGCCTCTGGCGATAAGCACAAAAACACTGATGGAAATAAGTGGGAACCAGTCACTCTGATCTCTCAATCCCAGGCTGAAAATTCACAAATTTCCTTGGCTCATATTTAAAAATCAGGGACTCTTTCAAGTCCCTGACAACTTGGAAATGCTTTGCCTCCATTCTTTAACCTTCCTGTCAAGGCAATGGCTCCTGCATGGTTTCTTGGCCACTTTTGGAGAATCTGCTGGTATTCACTTATTCCATATCCCACACAGGGGATCAGTAACTAAGTCCCAGAGTAGAAAGTAAGTTTGACAGTCCTCTGCTTGGGAGTACTGAGCAGTACTGGAAGGTACTGCTCTTATTTAATGGAATGTCTGCTCTTATTTAAGTCTGCTGTAATGGAAGGTCTGCTCTTATTTAAGTCAGCTATGAAGGAGAAAGTAAAATTAAGTTTAAGTTTAATTTTTTAAACTAAAACAAGACCAAATTCTAAAAGTAAAAAATCCTAACGAACCCTATGTTCATTGCAACGCTATTTACAATAGGTAAAACCTGGAAACAACCCAAATGCCCCCAAACTGGTGTCTGCATCAAGAAGATGTGGCCTACATACACAATGGAATAACTATTGAGCAATGAAAAAGATAAAATCATGCCATTCGCAGAAATGTGGATGGAGCTAGGAGAAATTATTCTCAATGAAATAAGCCAGAAGGTCAAAGAAAAATATTGGATGATTTTGCTTATAGCAGGAATATAGGGGAACCAAATGAAACTTCAGTGTAAAAAAATAATAACAATAAAAAACACAAAAGGCAAAAACAGACAAATATAAATCAGAGATATTCTGTATGAAAGAGGTTGGAGAAGGATCAGAGAGAGGGAGCGAGGATCACAGGAGACTGAGCTGATGGTGCATGGGTTCGTTGGTGAAGAAAATTCTATGGGGACTACACCTGAGGTGGTGGGGGAAAGCAAATATTTTTTAAAAATGAACAATGATGTAAAAAATTCAAAAAAATTTAAAAATCCTAATGACTGAATTATCCTCCTCTACTCAAATCCTGATGATTCCATTATTTTCCCTTTTATTATGCTATCTCTTTCATCTGGCATAATTCTTCTTTTTACTGCAATGATGATCTTGCTATTTTATTTACCATTGCTCAGCATAATCTCTTGGCTTGCTGTGATGGCTTAGGCAGTTCATATAAACTGTCAGGTCTCTCTATTTCTCTTCCTGCTTCTAACCAATACAGTTGTGTCCCGTTGTTTGGTTAAATCAATACTGACAAAATCACGACCACACAAGTATCCTTTACTTTAAGTCAAATAATCCAAAGCTTTTCCATTTTCCCTTTAATCAGTTTCTCTTATTATGTTTATTTCTCTGTGGACCTATTGTTACTCTTCACACTATCCAATAGACTCACATGGCTTCTCAATGCAGTTTTATAAAGGAAAATTCCTGCCCATTAATATGTTCACTATATTCAATCCCCCTTCACAGTTTCTTGTTTTCTTTCTTAAATCAGAATCACTATGTATCCAAAGATGCCCCTATATCTGATTTTTCTTGTCATCTCATTATCCAAATACTCCTTAACATTGTCCTTTGTCAAATGTTCTGTATTCAGGATCCCATATTTGCCTTTTCCAATATCTAGATACTGAGATTTGCAGGCTTCCTCATCTGACGAAAGAGATCATTAGAGCAGAACTTTTGGAAATTTGCTGAAAAATTTCTTTATTCTCAAAATTGATACATTATTTGACCTATGTGTATGTAAATCAAGAATAAGTACACGATATTTCACCATTTGGGGGATATTTATTCATTTCTTCTAGCACCCTCTCCTATTCAAAATCTTTTTTTAATTGCCTTAATTTTTTTCTCGTTGTAAAATGTTGTGATTCTGAAACTCTACATGGATATGAGCTGCCCTTGCACACAGGTGTCTAATTCACAATTTATGAGCTAACTCATAAAAGTGTTTCTCTTTGGATGAAAAATCATTGTTGACCGTAGGTCATTTTATTTTATTCTATGGTGGAAATTTCCTAGAATTTACACAGGTCTCTTGACCCAAGCTAATGTAAAGCTCACCAGTGAACTTCCATGCCCGATCTTGGGCAGGTGAAAAGGAGCTGGGAAAATTATTTGCGAAGTGAATCATTCCATTGCGGTCATAACAAACTACTTTTAAGGGTGAATCGATGGCCCTCCTGCCAGTCAGGCAGTCGTGGGCAGAGCAGCTTCACCTGAGTGAATGTCAAGGTCATCTCATTGATGGTAGTGAGTGGGTTTGGGTTTCTGCCCTGAACCTAGGCTCCTGCTCACTTGTAAATCCAAAGAAGCACATTTTGCCTTTTGAATTTGTTTTTAAATTATCAATGTAGTCTTTTTACCCCACAGCTTTATATGCTTTGATTTAGAAAAATAAAAAGGGAAATTAAGACAAGCATTCACATTCCAGACCCTTCCAGCTTTCTAATACAAGAGTTCTGAAAGCTGTTCATACCTATGGAATGAAAAAGACCAAATGATGAATGGAGCCATGACTTTTCATAAAACAACATTTGAAATAGCTGAGAGAGCCTCCCTCTGCCTGGTTCATCGCCTTTACCAAAAAACAAACCACAAAAAAGACTAGGACAAAATAGGGCTTCCCTGGTGGGGAAGGGGTTAAGAGGCAGCTCTGAAGTTATCCACTACATGCCTTGGATCCACAGGGAGGGAGCTGACACACAGGGCGGAGCACACCACCCCTGACTGGCGGGCTGCTTCCCTCAGCAGTGTGTTCTAGTCCCCACTCTCTCTCTGATGAATCCTTTCACACCCCACACTGCTGGCTTGTACCCCAGTTCTTGTAAGCATAAAAAAAAATAAACCATTCCAAAAAAAAAAAAAAAAGAATGGACAGAATAGAATGAAAATTCTTGTGTTCCAGATCAACTTGCCCACATTGGCAGTCATCCCCTGTGCCCCTGTGTCCTGACAGATGGCATGCTGTCTTTTTCTGTCTCCTGCTAGAACTCAGATCATGATGATGGTGGCAGAGATTCCACTATGGTGGCAAATAATGAGGAGCAGGTTGTGGGGAGCAGGGAGCAGGAAGGGGAGGCCAACATGTGTGTCTGAAACCTTGAAGAAAACTGCTGGAGGGAGTGAAAGGGCAAGTGGAGGCCAAGAAGAACCCTGGACTCTTGCTCTCCCCGCGCCACATCAACATGTCAACTCCTACCGCCCTTCTGTAGGGACCAGGGAGTTGGGAATTCGGAGCTTTCCTTGTCAATGGAAAGAATCCTTCTCCTTTGGAAAGAGCTACCTAGGCCTGGAGAGGGACAAATCATCGGTGACAGGGTGACAGTCTCCGGGAGGATCCCAGGGAATGGGTCCATCCATCGCCACAGATCCAGCCCAGGAAGACACTCTGCGTGTGTGTGTGTGTGTGTGTGTGTGTGATCTACTTGAAACATGAGGTCATGATATGTTGGAGACCCCTAAGGCACAAAGTGCTGAGACAAGGAAACTAACAAGGTCATGGCTGTGGCTAAAAGACTCATAACCCCAGGTGGGAAGACTGGCCCGAGGACCATCAGGATGCTCTTTCTTGTGTCAGCAGAACTGCCTGGGAGACAATCTGGATTAGAAGAAAGAACCGAATAACCTGGTCACGCAGAACGTGGTGGTGCATGTGTGCCAGAATAATGCTGGATACTAAGAAATAAAAGAATAATCCATTGTCTTGTAGGAAGTAGGGGGCAGTCTATCCCAATAAATATGAGTTGCTCCAGGCACTCGGACGCTGGAGCATGGAATGGGAGGCCTGGCGTGCCCTGGGTCCCCCCCTTAAACTCTATTTTATGCCTGTCATTTCTTTATTCCTCACTTCTTTCAGATTCCTCTCTCAACCCTGTTCACAGAGCTGGACTCCAGCAACAGGTGCCCGAACTGGGACCTGAGGGAGGATAAGATCTGCCCACTTGAGTGGGGGAAACACATGGGGAATTGAAAAAAGAAACGCAGGCGACTGAACACCCAAAGGTAAGCCTTCCTGGGAGTAAAATACGCTTCGGAATTCACAGGGGAACCATTGAACAAAATAGAAGTAAAAAATCTGAGTCCGTGAAGCTTCTTAAAACTTTGCTGACAGGTTTGGGTGGAGAGGGCATGCGTCGTCCTTTCAGGAACTCTTTTGCTTTGCAGAAGCAACTTGTTCTTCTTCCCGTGGAGGGGACAGTAGAAGTGAAACCATGGAAGGAAATGGGTATATGTTTGAGAGTTGCTCACCATCAAGAGGAGGCTATTCTGCTATCAGTTTGGTCATTATGGAATCTGATCTCCTTTGCCGGGAGATGGGGAGTCCTCCTTGGAGTCTATTGAGGGTGAACACGTTTTCATGAGTGCAGAGAGCCAGGCCAGAACACAGCCAGCGCTTGTCCTCCTGCGCCACAGCGGCAGTATGGGTGCGGCCCAGACCCAAAAGCAAGAACTCTGTCTCCAGGAGATCTTGAGGCACTCATTGAAAAATGTTTCATGAAAAACAATTGGAGGGAGAATTTCTTCAAGCTTTTCCTGTTAATTGTTTGAGGAGGAGGCCAGGGTCCCCGAAACTAGGGTTTAGCCATTTGTTCTTTTTAAGAAAAATAAAAATGATATTTCTAAAAATGGTATTTAAAGTTCATTCGCAATTATTAAGATTCTAAGAAATGGATATAACATGACTATATGAGACTAAAAGACTTTTATTAAAACAGTATCACCCCACTGCGGCAGGCTGGAATTTTTCTCCAATGTAGAGATCACTGGCATGTCTCTACTGCCTTCCTGCTGTGGGGGACTGGACTCTCCTTTTGTCCATCTCGAGATACTATCCTAGTCTGTTCAAAAGATAAAAAAGTAGATTACATTTCCCTCTTTGTCCTTCAACATGCTTATTGGTTGAGTAATACCTTTTTTATTTGCTTATTGGGCCTGTAAAAGTCTCAGTTTTTTGGTTAAGATTAATGAATCTGGTAAAATACAGAGTGAAAATGCAACATTTTGGAGTTAAATCTGAACCCCAAAATTGATAAATGTCTAAAAACGGGTAAACTGTAAAAATGTACCTCTTCTCCTGTCCTCAGAAAAGTATTCTTTTTTGCCTTAAAAATATGCTTGTTCTCAGTGCGATAAAAGGGTAACAGCTTAAAGCCAAAGGATCCTTTCTTTAAAATATAAACTCCTTATGTAAAAAAAGTTAGTAAAAACTGCTTGACTTTAAAATTGTTGTGGTCTCGAGCTGTAGGTCCTTAGTAACCATTAAGATTAGACACTTATTCCAAGTAAAGAGTTTAGCTTCTATCTTATTGAAAACCTTCTTCATATAAAAATGTATTTAAAAACTTGGTAAATTAGAGTATCAAATTTAAAATAAAATCTAAGGTATTTCAAAAACTAGGTTAAGGTGTTTTATGAAGTCTCTTTTACAATTTAAAAGAAATTTTTTTTCTGGTCTTAAAATACTAATGTAAATTCTCTGTGCACAACTTCCTTAAAGCCAAAGAGTCACTCTTAAAATACAAATTTAGGACATGGTTAATCGAAAGGAGTTGCTAAAGGACTGAAATTAAATCAATAACAGGTTTCTTAGTGTCTTCACAAATATTGATAAAATGACTATCTCTTAAAATCGGTAGACATGGCCAAAATTTTAAATGTATATCAAGAGATCTCTGTGTCTGTTTGTGTTACCATGTTGGGTATCAATACTTTGTCTAGTGTGTTGACTTCAAAAGCAACTACTGGTATAAAAGGTACTTTTGTCTTTCCTACTGAGTCACATGTATATGGAAAATATGCATAGTATTAATATGTCCGCAGAAAACGGAGAATTACAAATATAAAGGTTGATGCACAATGTTTAAAAAAGTGATAGGTATCCACAGTCATGTGTGAAGTCTTCCAAAACCTTTATTGTCACCAATCACTGAGAAAAAATCTAATCTGTACCCAAAATTAGATAATTTTTGGAAATATTTGCTGAATTGTCCTCTTTTGAATATTCCATTTGTTTATTCTTGGGAATTTCTATGCTGTGCCACTTATCTGCCCTTCCTCTCAAGTTCTTCCAACTAGCTCTCTCTCCCTTATTCTGTGTTATCTGATCTGATGCTCATTTGGATCATTTTGTTATTTCTCAAATGCAGTCAAATATATTCTGAATGCACATGTTTGCACCTCCATGGACTAAGAAACTTGTTGGAAAAGAACCTACAGTAACCAGTGCCGTGTCCTGGAACCACAGCACCCCTGGATCAGACCTGGGTGTGCGACCAGAGACAGTGACCTGGTGGCTGAAGACATTTAATAGCTGGGCTCCCAGGGCTCTGGGCCATGGTGTATGTGAGCCCTGCGACCAGCAGGGGGCACTGCGGGGCTGCCTGTTTGAGCTACACAGCTGCTCAGTGATGATGATTCACTCAGAGCAGCCTGGGCCTAGTGTTGGTGCTTATGTTCCCTGATGTGCAATCAGCTGCTGTGTCCTCTTGGCCTGGCACAGTCCCTGAGCCACCCATGTGTGGCAGCAGGTGCTTCCTCCCAAGGCTCTCCCAAGGGGTGAAGGAAACATCCCCACTCCTCAAGTGTGGGTTGTGAGCTGGGCTGTGGCATCAGGGATCAGGGAGGGCTGGGAAGTCCCTGGATGGAAACTCATTTGCATGCACATCCCCTCCCTTGGCAGAAGGTCGGAAAGTAAAGGAGGCCTAGGGCAGCCCAGCCCTATGTGGGGCTCAGAGGCTGTGAGCACCATGGCCTGGATGCCTCTCCTCCTAATGATCCTCTCTCACTGCACAGGTAAGGATCCATAGGGCCTAACTTTTCCTCCTGACTCTAGACCCCAGCATCACCCTCTGTGCATCTTTCCCACTTCCAGGATCCTGGGCCCAGTCTGAGCTGACTCAGCTGTCTTCAGTGTCTGGGGCACTGGGCCAGAGCATCGTCATCACCTGTGCTGGAAGCAGCCTCAACATCGGGGGTTATAATGTGCAATGGTACCAACAGCTCCCAGGAACAACCCCCAAACTCCTGATACATGATAACAGCAATAGACCCTCAGGGGTCCCTGATCGATTCTCAGGCTCCAAATCTGACACCTCGGGCTCGCTGACCATCACTGGGCTACAGCCTGAGAACGAGGCTGAGTACCACTGCCAGTCACAAAGCAGCAGGTGGGGTGGCACACTGTGCTCCAGGACTGTGGGGAAGTGAGGCAGGAACCCCTCGGAGGGGATTTATTCTGTACACCCTCTAAGAGCACAGCTGCTCCCTGTTTGTTTGGTCAAAAATTGCAGTGTGAGGGCCTCCCCGGTGGCGCAGCGGTTGAGCGCTGGGTTGCGAAGCTGCCTGCAGCCTCTGCAGTGCCGGTTCGATCCCCGGCTGCTCTCCGGCCACTGGAGGAGGGTCCCACATGGTGCACAGACCTCTCCTGCAGCCCGCTGCCCCCTCAGCAGTGTACTTCGGTCTTTCTGCTTGCTCTGCTCCCCACTCTGGCTCTGGTGAATTCTCTCACCCTCCCGAGCTTCTGACTGTACCCAGTGCTTGGATAAATAAATAAATAAATCTTTAAAAAAAAAAAAATTGCAGTGTGAGACCCAGTGAATTTGGTAAAATCAAGTCCTCATCCTCACAAAAGCTGACCAGACAGCTTGTCTTTGGTGATAACAAATTGTCTGATTGTTCAAATTGAGCACAGATTAGGTTTTTTATTTTATATTTATTTTTTAAATTTATGCCTTTTTTACATCATTTTTCATTTTTGTACAATGTTTACCTTTTCATCTTGATTATATTCCCCATGCAATTCTCACCCCTCTTATTTTGACCCTAATCCCTCCTCCTCTTCTTCCCCGCCCCCCCCACCCCCGTGGTGTGTTTCTGGTTTAGAGTTGCTTACTGATTTTGATTTTATTATAATTAGTCTTTTTCCTGGTCTCTTATTTAGGTTTCCTAAATTCCCGCTATGAGTGAGACCATCCGGTCCTTCTGGCTTATTTCGCTGAGCATGATCCCTTCCAGCGCCATCCATGTTGCTGCAAATTGCATGTGTTTATCTTTTTTGAATGCTGAGAAATATTCCATGGTGTATATGTACCACATCTTCCTGATCCAGTCCTCTGTTTTTGGGCATTTGGGTTGTTTCCAAAGCTTAGCTATTGAAAACAGTGTTGCTGTAAACATAGGGGTGCAGGTGCCCTTTTGAATTAATGATTCTGTGTCCTGGGTAAATACCTGGGAGTGGAATTTCTGGATCATATGGAAGCTGCATCTTTAGCAGGTTGAGGAATCTCCACACAACTTTCCGTAGTTGTTGGGCGGGTTTTCAGCACAAACTCTTTTTATTTATTTATTTAATTTTTTTTTAAAGAGGCACGTATTTTATTTATTTATTTGTTTATTTGTTTATACATGCACTGGGTACAGTCAGAAGCACGGGAGGGTGAGAGAATTCACCGGTGCCTTAGCAGGGAGCAGAGCAGGCAGAGGGACCGAAGCACAATGCTGAGGGGTGCAGCGGGCGGCAGGAGAGGTCTGCGCCATGTGGGACCCTCCTCCGGTGGCCGGGGAGCAGCTGGGGATCGAACTGGCGCCGCAGAGGCCGCAGGGAGCTTCACAACCCAGCGCTCAACCGCTGCGCCACTGGGGAGGCCCATTGAGCACAAATCTTAATGGGGGATGGTTGACTTGGGGACAGTTCCTTGAGGGGTGAGCTGGTTGGCTGGAGCCCCCTTAACAGAATGGAAGGTTTAGACAACAGCAATTCATTTGACCCACTGCTGGAGTCTGGAACCCAAAATCAGGAGTCAGCAGGTTTGGATTCTCTGCAATCTCTCTTCTGGATTTCAATGGCTGTGTCTCATGGTGCCCCCACATGGGCTTTTCTGTGGGGCTCACCCCTGGTTCTCTTCCTCTTCTTATAAAGTCACCTGCTCTTCTTGATGAGGGCATCACCCTCATGACCATCTTTATCTGAATCACCTCCTTCCATGCCTTGTCGCAAATGCAGTGATACTAGGGTTCAGGGATCCACAGACCACACTGAGGGGACACAGTCATCGATATCAAATGCTACGGGCAGCACCAGGGACACAGAGTCCACCTGTGACATGGGGGAGCTGACTCCCAGGTGGGGTGCTTCCACACACGTACTGAACACCCAGCATGTGCCAGATATGGGTCTAGGGGCTCAACACACAGTGTGGACAAGAAGGGCCCTTGCCCAGGCTCAGGGGGCTGCCACTGTCTGAGGGGACATACAGGACAAACAAGCAAATTGGTGTGTCCAGGCTGACTTCCCAGAGGGGATCATTTGTGTCTGGTTTCCCAGACATCACACCCACACAACAACCCTCCACAGCGAGGGGTCCCTGATACTGAACCCATGCTTTCAGGATGCCTGAACCCCATCACTCTCCTCATCTCTGCTGATACTGTCCTGCGAGCCAGGAGGGGGCTCTCTGGTTTGGGTAACACAGGGCAAGTCTCCCTGGACCTGGGGGGTAATTGCATAGTTGGGAGAATCTGGGTCTCATAGGAGATAACAGTGATGGCTGTTTCACTGAATAGTGAGTCATCATTAGTTGATTAGTTAGCGCCTCATCATTAGTTCAGGTTGGGTCATGTGCCATGAACACCGGGGTGTGGGCAGGGACATGGGTCAGGCAGCAGCTCGGCTCCCTGTCCAGCTGATGTTCCTCCAGCTTTAGGCACTGTGGAGAGCGGATTATAGTGCGCCTCGACTATGCTGTGTCTTTGCCTAGATATTTCTTTGCTTTCACTAGTCTGTGCCTCTCAATGTGCAGAAACAGGGAAAGTTTGAGATAGGGAACCTCTCAGGGCAAAAGTCCTGGTGGGAGGATCTATACATGCCGAAAACAGCAAGTGCAGAGACAGCAACAGGTGTTATGGCTAGAGTAGCAGCAATACTCAGACTTTCCATGACTCTCTCTCTGGGAATCCAGTATCTGCTGAAAACAGCCGGCAGAATTCATGGCCTGATTAGCAGAACCTGCTAGACCACCTTGACAGGAAGGTAAATGAGAACAGAAACTAGAGTTCAGATGCTTTGATCATGGGGAAAAAATGGAGTCCCCCAGGCACAGCTCCTATTCTCTCCCCCTGAGCTTGTGCCAGACCTTGATGGATCCCAAATGCACATGTCCACCAGGACACCCCACGACATACTCAACCGCCTACCCTGAGCCTGCTCCTCCATAAGGGTGAGACTGCACTGTACAAGGCACCGGATGTCATGAGGGGCTGTCCCTCCAGGCCTGCTCTGCTCCGGGTGTGCGCCCCTCTAGGTCTCTCTCTTTCTCTCTACTTGGACTTTGAGTTGTCTTTCCCCCATCTTGCTCTGCTCCCAATGCTGCTGCCCTGCGAGGCTCTTGAGGCCTTGCCTCACGGTGGCGACTATATCACACTACGGCATTGCCAAAGCTTATGGGAAACTTAATTATAATAACAGAACCCAATTGTGCGCGTACTGAAAATATTTAGGAAGTTCAGGGACCCAGTGGAG
The DNA here is from genome assembly GCF_964194135.1 of Talpa europaea. Lineage (NCBI taxonomy): Eukaryota > Metazoa > Chordata > Mammalia > Eulipotyphla > Talpidae > Talpa > Talpa europaea. The sequence continues at coordinate 60,671,462 of NC_140082.1, read as the reverse complement.
AGCAGAATATGGCAAAATCCACCATGAACCAAACCTTGATAAAACCTTTGGAAAAATCCATGCAGGAACACATTTGTGTCAGGGTTAGGTATTGTGCAGAGCCCTCTTTGGGTAAGAGTGGCTCCCAGAAGTGGGCTGGGGTTAAGCCCCTTTGCAATTGTCCTTTGGAGCACTATTCCAAACTTCAATTTTGAAGATTGTGTCAGACACAGAGCAATTATGTAGCATCAAACAGAGTGTAACACATAACCCAGGAGGTTTCAGCTGTAACTCATCACTGTCTACACACTAGGATGTCTATGCCTCCCAATGAACCATGGCCTCCTTTCAGATCTCGTGATCAGGACTTACTCCAGACCTGGTAGAATGGAGATGTTTCAGATAAATAGTACGGTCCTTATGAAGTTTTGCTAGCTACTCACATTTCCTTAACACTTGCGGTCATTAAAACCTGGGAACATCACTCTAGGATGAAGAAACCCCCAGTCTTGTGAGCCCACTGAAGATCTAGATACTTAAGAAAAAGACAGAAATTGTATTTTAAAATTTCAGTTTCTATGGCACCCCAAGATTAACTTTGTGGTGAACACTGGACCCTGAGACAACGCACACAGTTATGAACTTTTCTTGGTAATTGCTGCAACCAAACTCTTTTTCTCCTTCCAAAGTCTAGGTAAGGTGTCCAGGATAGCATCTGAAACCACATTTCCTCTGCTCACAACTCTCCCCAATTTGGGAATTTGGTTTTGATTCCATGGGGGGACATTTTTTATTTTGGCTTTAATATTCAATTTTAAGTGAATCTTTTGTCTCTATGCTTTTGCAGGTAGATTTGGCGAACAGACTATTTCAATGAGAATAAAAATGCCTTTCCATCAGGCAGTGGTGAAAAGAATCTAACTTCAGAAAACTATGGTTTGTCCTCATAAGGACTCAGAGAGGAAGCTCTGTGTCTTTGCTGTCAAGAGCAAAAATGCAGTTACACAAGACATTTCATTTGGGTTAGATAAAAACCTAAGGGAGCTGTGTCCGTATGTACATGCCTGCATGTCTTTCCAGTCGAGTCTAATTGTTCTGGCCTCAAGAGGGTATCAAGATGGTGGAAGCTCTTCAATTTGATGTAGTCCCAGCTGTTTATCTTTGCCTTCACTATCACTGCTTTCGGTGATGATTCTTTAAAGATACTACTGAGGGACCTCCCCTGGTGGTGAAGTGGGTGAGCACTCGGCTGGAAGCAGCCCCAGCCTCTGCAGCACTGGTTAGATCCCCGGCTGCCGGCGAGAGGCCCACATGGCAGGCAGACCTCTCCTTCCGCCCATGCTCCCCTCAGCACTGTACTTCGTTGGTCTGCCTGCTCTGCTCTCCGCTCTGGCTCTGGTGAATTCGCTCACCCTCCCAGGCTTCTGACTGTACCCAGTGCTTGTATAAATAAATAAATAAATCTTTAAAAAATAAAATAAAATAAAGAGACTACTGGGGTGTGGTGTTTTGCCTGTATTTCCTTCTATATATTTTATGGCTTCAGGTCTTATGTCTAGTTCTTTAATCTATTTTGAGTTGGTTTTGTGCATGGTGTGAGGTAGTGGTCAAGCTTCATTCTTTTGCATGTAGCCACCCAGTTTTCCCAGCACCATTTAATTATGTTAACCCATGCAATGCAATATTATGTAGCAATTCAAAATGATTTATAGGCACATAGGTATTGCTACTGGATGATGTTGGAAATGTGAATGAGGAAAGCAAAGTGCAAAATATTCGTATATTTAGAAATGTTTGTGCATAGGAAGAAGAAAAAAGTCTTAACAATGTTTATATTTCTGCGGTAGGACTAAGGATGATTTAATTTTTCTTCTGTCAAAATTAAAAAAAAAAAAAAAAAGCTTGAAGACCCTATTCCCGGAGAGGCGCGCGGGCTTATGGGAAACGTCCCGTGAGCATTTTGGCGCCAGCTCCGGAGCCGCTCAGGCCTTCTGCGCATGTGCGCTGTGGTTCCTGGGCTCAGGGTTCAGGGGCCGCGGGGCCTGCGGAGAAGGTTCTGGAGCTTCTGTGGCTGGAGGCCCAGGCCAGGGTACCCGCGAGGAGCGCGCTGGGGCGGGCGGCCGGGAAGCCCCGCTGGGAGGGCGGGTGGAGGAGGACGCGGCTTTGCTCCTGGCCCCGGGACTCCTGCCCCGTCTCACCAGGGGGAGAGGCGGCGCGGCCGGCGCGGGGACCAGCGACGCCTCATTGCTGGTCTCCGAGGGGGAGGGTCGTGCAGGCTCCGGATGGGCCGGACGAAACTGACCCGACACAGCCCGGGTGAGCGCTTCTCTCTCCCCAGGACGTCGTTTGCCGCTGTGGGGTTCGTGGAATCCGGCTGCCATCTGTGGCCAGCGGCCATTTTCACGGGAAACAGCCTCGGGAGGCGCCAGGATCACCCCAAGTGCAGGCCGCGCGGGGCAGGAGCGAGGGCGGATGCCCTTCTCCCGCTCTGCCCGCGGGCAGGTGGGCCTGAGCCGCCGCGGCCCTTGGCGGCCTCCTGGCCTGAGCCTGCAACAGAAGTGGACAGGCATTAGGTTGGGGGGATCTTCTTTCTAAAGACCCTGCGGGCATGGCGCATAAACAGGCTGGACTGCACCCCACGAGCCCCTCCTGCCCTGCCTGTGCCCTCAGAAGCACGCTTTGCATTTACAGAAGGCCCAGCTTATTATGGTCAAGGTGACAGGACGATCCGAGAGCTTCAGATCTTGGTTAAAGATTTTAACTAAAAAGATTTTAAACATAGACGTTCAATCAATGTTTTGCGTGCTTGCAAAGAGAGCAGTTATAAGACGCACCTAGCGGCTCACTTTAGAGAAGTCTCAAGGAATTAGCTGAGGAAAACAGCTAGACAAATTGACAACCATTCAGGAAAGGCTTAACCTGTTTGAGGCTGTAGATCTGAAAGGAATGTGCCTGGTCATAAGCTTCTTACCTACAACTATCCTGTAGTCAGTTGGGTGGAAGACATTTGCATCACAATGGTTAAACAATATTGGACTTGAGAGGAAAATAGCAAATGTGGGATGGTGGCAACAGTTGGTAAATACTCCGGATTTATGTGCCTTGGAAGATGGGTTTTAAATGTGGTCCAGCTTTCTCGGAACAGAGCAGCTCTTGTGAGGTCAGAGGGGGAGCCCAGGGGCCGGAATCCCTCCTAGGACAGCCAGTTGCCTGAGCCTTAGTAGAGAGCCAGGGCCTTGCTGGAAGGAGCAGAGACTCACCTGCTCAGCCAGAAACACCTGGGACCTTCCTGCTAGAACCTCTGTCATATCCAGTGAGGGCGAAACTGTGAACCAACTCTCAGGAGCCCTGTGAACAATGGTTGGGAGTGGAGGCCAAGGCAAAAGGAAAAAAAAAAAGACTCTCTTAGAGACTTGTGAAGGCATCAGGTGGAAGGAAGCTCACACAGGGGAGATAAAGGAAAGCTCCTCCTTTTTCTCTTCATTCTCTGCTCCTTGGAGATTCTGAGCTGCTTGCACACCATGGCAGGATTAGAGTCATGCTAACGCTCCCCATATCCTGGTCTTTCAGAATAATCAGAGGAGGTACTGCGATATAGGTCTTTAATTCTGACCTATTTCTTTGACTAAAAAGACAGGATGTGATGTGGTGGGCAGGAAAGGGGTGTAATATGTTAGGTGCCTGCTTTCAGCCACATGTTTTATTGTGACAGAATCAACAGCAGACACTGAGTTTTTTCATAGCCTGGGCAGGTTTTTGAGATAAGTCAAAACCAAAACCAGATTTTTTTTTTAATCAAAAGATAATTTACAGAACCTATAACCAAAAGTTTGATCATTAAAACGCCCCATTCCTTTTTTTCAGGACCTTGTTGAGATTCTGTGTTTTATAACAGAGAACATAACCGTCCAAGAATATTTTTTTTCCTCAGCATCAGTTGTACTGAAAACATTTTGTTCCAGTCCTGGACTTTTCCTAATTTGCTTAGTTGCTCATTGGGTTGTATACTTTTTTTTTTTCCTAGGTTAAAGGAGAACATGTACTGTTAACAAATCAGTAGAAATGCTTTTTTTTTTTTTTTTTTAAGATTTATTTATTATTGGGCCTCCCCTGGTGGCACAGTCAGAAGCGCGGAGGGTTAGAGAATTCACCAGAGCCAGAGCGGGGAGCAGAACAGGTAGAAGGACCGAAGTACACTGCTGAGGGGAGCAGCGGGCATGGCAGGAGAGGTCTGTGGCACCATGTGGCACCCTCGCCGGCCAGCTGGGGATCGAACCGGAGCTGCAGAGGCTTCGGGCAGCTTCGCAGCCCAGCGCTCAACCCCTGCGCCACCGGGGAGGCCCAGAGATGCTTTTACATTTAAAAAGTAGTGTATCCAAGCACTATATAACAATCCAAAGTTGTGCATGGACATGTGGGTCCCCCTCACTTCTGCCCCTTTTGAAGGCCTCTTCCTTCAGAGGTGTGTTGCCAATGCCTATGTGGAGTGTTCTCTCATGCTCTTCACTTCTTTCTCAGCTGTACCCTCACAGACCCTTGGCCCTTCCAGGACCAGCAAAAAATGATCACATACCAGGTGAGTTGTTTATTTATTCACAGTTTTGCTTAGCATGGTTATGTGAGATTTATAAGATATCTGCAATTCATAGTAAGGAGTAGAAAGAAATAACAGTTAACATCAGGGTAAGTGTAAGTCAGAACTCAGCAAATTACAGTTCCTGGGCCAAATTTAGCCTGCTGCCTTTCCCCCTCCCCCCCCCATGGGCAACAAACTAAATAATTTTAGATGGTTGAGAACCAAAAGGAATGTTTTATGATGTGAAAATTATACAATAACAAAGTTTTATTGGGACACGCCATGCTCAATTTTTTATGACTGTGACTGCTCTTGCATTTCGAGGCAGATTTGAGTGGTGTGACAGACTGTTCAACTCAAAAGCCTAAATTTACTGTGTGGCCACTTACCATATATTCGGGCAGAATGCCATGTAGGTCAGTGCAGGTCTCCCAACTTACTGAGTTGTGAACATAAAAACATTTCTTGGTGGGCTCCATTAGGTGACTTTGTGAACCTTCCAATGATGATTATGCAGTTACCTAAAGAAGTGATAGAAGTAAAGTGACCAATTCTTGTTTAATCCAGGGGAAATGGAAAGAGATGTCAAAAGTATGGGATGACGTGATTCAAATGAAGTGTGCCGACATAAGGACTCATGGTTGTTTAAAGAAGGGGTGAGGCTGTGTAGGCCCCAGGTGATCTAGGGTGGTGAGTAGGGGGAGGTAGGCTCTGCCCTGGGAAATGGGCAGAATCTGAAGCTTTGCAGAGTCTGACAAAAGATTCCACTTGTAAAAATTGTGGTCAGGGCCTCCCCGGTGGCGCAGCCGTTGAGCACTGGGTGGCGAAACAGCCCTCAGCCTCTGCAACACCGGTTCGATCCCCGGCTGCTCCCTGGCCACCGGAGGAGCGTCTCACATGTCGCACAGGCCTCTCCTGCCGCCCGCTGCTCTCCTCAGCAGTGTACTTCGGTCCTTCTGCCTGCTCTGCTCCCCACTCTGGCTCTGTTGAATTCTCTCACCCTCCCGCACTTCAGACTGTACCCAGTGCTTGTATGTATAAATAAATAAACAAATCTTTAAAAAAAAATTGTGGTAAAATACATATTAACGTGAATGCACATTTTAACCATTTTAAAGTGTGGCATTCAGTGACACTGAAAACATTTCCAGTGTTGTGCAACTGTAACCATCGTTTATCTGAAGGTAATCTTATTGATGACCTCTATTTTTTTTTCATTTTTATTTATTTATTTATTTTTTAAATAATAAATTGTATTTTTATATTCCCCATACATTTGCAACCCCGCCCCATTCTGACCCCAATCCCTCCCCTCCCACCCCATTCCCCAAAAACTGTCTCTGGTTCATAGTTTTTTGTTGATTTGATTTTCACTTTCTTATAGTTATTCATTTTCCTGGTCCCTTATTTAAGTTCTCTAGATTCCTGCTATGAGTGAGACCATCCGGTATTTTTCTTTTTCTTTCTGGCTTATTTCACTGAGTATGATCCCTTCCAGCGCCAATCATGTTGCTGCAAATTGCATGTGTTTATCTTTTTGAATGCTGAGTAATATTCCATGGTATATATGTACCACATCTTCTTGATCCAGTCATCTATTTTTGGGCATTTGGGCTGTTTCCAAAGCTTAGCTATTGTAAATTGTGCTGCTATAAACATAGGGATGCAGGTGTTCTTTGGAATTGATGTTTCTGTGTCCTTTGGGTAAATACCTAGGAGTGGAATTGCTGGATCATATGGAAGCTCTATGTTTAGTAGGTCCAGAAATCTCCACACAGCTCTCCATAGTGGTTGGACCAGTTTGCACTCCCACCAACAGTGCAGAAGAGTTCCTTTTTCTCCACACCCTCGCCAGCATTTGTTGTTGCTAGTTTTTTTAATATGTGCCATTCTCACTGGATAATTTTCTTTGTTGTTGTTGAGTTTCATCACCTCTTTGTAGATTTTTGTGATCAGTCCTTTACCATTAGTGTTGTGTGCAAAAATGTTCTCCCAGTTGGTGGGGTTTCACTTTGTTTTGGTTATTGTCTCTTTTGCTGTGCAGAAACTCTTTAATTTGATGTAGTCCCAGCTGTTTATCTTTGCCTTCACTATCACTGCTTTGAGTGATGTGTCTGTAAAGATTTCTTTGATGTGCATGTCATGTAGTGTTTCGCCTATATTTTCTTCTATGTATTTTATGGTTTCAGGTCTTAAGTCTAGTTCTTTAATCCATTTTAAATTGGTTTGAGTTGGTTTTTGTGCACAGTGTGAGGTAGTGATCAAGCTTCATTCTTTTGCATGTAGCAACCCAGTTTCCCCAGCACCATTTATTGAACAAACTTTCTTTGCTCCAATGCATAGTATTTGCTCCTTTGTCAAATATTATTGACCATAAATCTGTGGGTTTATTTCTGGATTTTCTATTCAATTCCATTGGTCTGTATTTCTGTTCTTGTTCCAATACCATGCAGTTTTGATGATTATGGCTTTTTAGTATAGTTTGAAGTCTGGGAGTGTGATGCCTCCATTCCCTTCTTTTTTCTTCAGGAGAGCTTTGGCTATTCGGGGTTTTTTGTAATTCCATATGAATTTAATCAATAATTGTTCTAATTCTTTGAAGAATGACATTTAGATTTTGATTGGAATAGCACTGAATCTGTATATTGCTTTTGGTAGGATGGCAATTTTAATAATGTTTATTCTTCCAATCCATGAGCAGGGGATGTCTTTCCATTTCTTTGTGTCTTCTTCTATTTCTTTTAACAGTGTTTTATAGTTTTCTTTGTATAGGTCCTTTACCACTTTTGTTAGATTTATTCCCATGTATTTGATTTTTTTTGTTTCGATAATAAAAGGGATGCTTTTTTTTTAATTTCTTCTTCTTCAGATTTATTGTGTATAGGAAGGCTACTGACTTTTGCGTGTTGATTTTGTATCCTGTCACTTTACTGAACTGATTGATGAGTTGAATTTGTTTTTCTGTGGAGTTTTTGGGGTTCTCTATGTATATTATCATATCATCTGCAAATAGTGATAGTTTGACTTCTTCTTTTCCTATTTGGATTCCTTGGATGTCTTTCTCTTGTCTTATTGCTCTGGCTAGGACTTCCAGTATTATATTGAAAAGCAGTGGTGAGAGTGGACATCCTTGTCTTGTTCCAGATCTTAATGGAATTGCTTTCAGCTTTTCACCATTGAGAATGATACTGGCTGTTGGCTTGTCATAGATGGCCTTTATGATGTTGAGGTATGTTCCTTGTATCCCAAGAATTTCAAGGGCTTTTATCATGAATGGGTGTTGCACTTTTTCGAAAGCTTTCTCAGCATCTATTGATATTATCATATGGTTTTTATATTTCTTTTTGTTGATGTGTTGGATAACGTCGATTGATTTTCGGATGTTAAACCATCCTTGTGTCCCTGGAATGAATCCTACTTGGTCGTGGTGAATTATCTTATGGATACATTGTTGGATTCTGATAGCTAAAATTTTATTGAGGATTTTTGCATCAGTGTTCATTAGGGAGATTGGCCTGTAGTTTTCCTTTTTTGTGTTGTCCTTATTCGGTTTTGGTATTAGTGTAATGTTGGCTTCATAGAACATGTTTGGTATTGTCCCTTCCTTCTCAATTTTTTGGAAGAGTTTGTGAAGGATAGGCACAAATTTGTCTCTGAATGTTTGGTAGAATTCATTTGTAAATCCATCAGGTCCTGGGCTTTTGTTTTTGGGGAGCTTTTTGATTACCATTTCAATTTTGCTGCTTGTAATTGGTCTATTTAGGTGTTCTTCTTTATCTAGCTTTGGGTGATTGTAGAGTTGTAAGAATTTGTCCATCACCTCCAGATTGTTGAACTTGTTTCCATATAACTGTTCATAGTAGTTACTGATTATTCTTTTGATTTCTGCTGTGTCCGTTGTGATTTCTCCTCTTTCATTTATGATCCTGTTTATTTGTGCTTACTCCCTTTTTTCCTTTGTGAGCCTGGCTAGGGGTTTGTCTATTTTATTGATTTTTTCGAAGAACCAGCTCTTGGTTTCATTGATCTTTTGGATTGTTTTTTTAGTTTCGATTTCATTTATTTCTGCTTTGGTTTTTATTATTTCTTTTCTTCTACTGGTTTTGGGTTTTTTTCTGTTGTTCTTTTTCTAGATCTTTGAGCTTCAAGATTAGGTTGTTTCTTTGAGTTCTTTCTTGTTTCTTGATGTGAGCTTCTATTGCTATATATTTTCCTCTTATTACTGCTTTTGCTGCATCCCATACATTTAGGATATTGGTGTCCTCCTTGTCATTCAATTCAAAGAATTTTTTAATTTCTTCTTTGATCTCCTCATTAGTCCAGTGGTCTTCCAGTAGTGTGGTTTTTTAATCTCCATGAGGTAGGAGAGTTCCTTGCCTTCTTTTTATGGTTTATTTCTAGTTTGATGCCTTCATGGTCAGAAAAGTTGGTTGGTATGATTTCAGTCTTGGTGTATCTGTTGATGTTTGTCTTGTGCCCCAGTATGTGATCGATCCTGGAGAATGATCTATGTGCGCTTGAGAAAACTGTGTACTCCGTTTTTTTGGGGTTTAGTGTTCTATAGATGTCTGTTAAGCCCAAATGCTCTAGGTCCTTATTTAGAGCTTTAGTTTCTTTTCTTATTTTTTGTCTTGTTGATCTATCCATTGTTGATAGTAGTGTGTTGAAGTCTCCCACTACGTATGTGTTTTCTCTGATATCTGTTTTCAGAGATGACAACAGTTGTCTGATATATTTTGGTGCTCATTCGTTTGGTGAGTATATGTTAATGAGTGTTATTTCTTCTTGAAGTATTGTCCCCTTGATCATAATGTAGTGACCGTTGGGGTCTCTTTTTATTTTTTTTGAGTTTGAAATCTGTTTTATCTGATATAAGTATAGCTGTTCCTGCTTTCTTTTTTGGTCCATTTGCTTGTAGGATTGCTTCCATCCTTTAACTTTGAGTCTATTTTTATCTTTTGTAGCTAAATGTGTTTCCTGGAGACAGCAAAAGGTTGGGTTTTGTTTCTTAATCCAGGCTGCAACTCTGTGTCTTTTTATTGAAGAGTTTAGTCCATTTACATTTAGAGTTAATATTGATATGTTAGCATCTGTATTTGCCATTGTGTTTGTTTTTCCTTTTATTTTATTTATTTATTCTTTTAATAACTTTTTTTTTTGGCCTTCTTTTGTTGTTATTCGTCCCTCTGAGGTCCTGTCTTTAGGACTCCTTGTAGTATTTTTTGGAGTGGGGGTTTAGTCGTAACGATATTCCAGAGTTTCTGTTTGTCTGGGAAGGTCCTTAATCTTTCTTCATAGAGGAAGGAGAGCTTTGCGGGATAGAGTATTCTTGGTTGGCATCTGTTTTCTTGGAGTCTGTTGACTATGTCCCTCCACTGTCTCCTTGCCCGCAGTTTTTCTTCAGAGAAGTCTGATGTCAGCCTGATTGGTTTTCCTTTGAATGTTATCTGTTTCTTCCCTCTTGTCAGCTTCATTATTTTTTCCTTGTCCTGGATTCTTGGGAGCTTTACTATTATGTGTCTTGCTGTATTTTTCCTTTCGTCGTGGAAGTTTGGTGTTCTTCCTGCTTCTTGTATATCAATTTTCAGCTCCTTCTTCACATTTGGGAAGTTCTCTTCAATTATCTCTTTGAATATTTCTCTGTTCCTACATCTTTCTCCTCTCCTTTTGGTATTCCTATAACTCTTATATTTCCTTTCCTCATGGAGTCAGATAGTTCCCAAAGTCTTTCTTCGTTCTTTTTCCTTTGTACATCTCTTTCCTTTCTGTTTTGGTTCTTTTTATTTCTGTGTCTTCAAGAGTACTTATTCATTTTTCCATTTCATCTATTCTGCTTTCATTGCTTTTCCCAGAGTCCTTTAGTTCCTCTATTAATTCTTTGATCTCCTGCATTTCTTTTGCTTCCCTCTTTAGGGACTCAATTTCATTCTTCTGACCATTGTTTTCCCTCTTTAGGGACTCAATTTCCTTCTTCTGATCATTGTTTTCCTTTATGAGTTCTGTCATTTTTTTAATCACGGCAATTTTAAATTCTCTTTCTGGAAGGTTCAGAGTTCTTCCAAGTTACTGTTATTGCATTCTGGGGGGTGGTTTTCTTTTCGTGGTGTGCTTTTTTCCTGAGGAGTTGTTAGGTTCTGTGTGGTTCTTCTACTCCCTACTGTCTGTTTTCTAATTTGTCGTATGCATTGGGACACTGTGTTGCTGGGACTGTCCGGCATCTTGGGTGAGCTTCTCTGCTCCCCTCTGGCTCCTCCAGGAGCCATCTGTTGGATCAAGCAGTGTTCACTGAAGAAAGGTCCGTGTTCTAAAATGCCGATGTGGGGACACACTCCCCTGTGCACTTGCTCTGCTCCGGTGGTGGGTTCCCGCCCCCCCTCTGGGTTTGGACTGCAGGCCAGAAGGTGCCTGGCATGGGCGAGCTTCCCCTCTCACCTCTGGCTCCTGAGGGAGCCTTCTGCAGGCAGTCTTTACTGAAGAAATGTCCCTGTTCTAAAGTGGCGATGCGAGATGCACTCCCTGCGCATCCGGTCTCAGGCACGGTCTTCTGTGCACCCGGTCTGCCCCGGCCGTGGGTGCCCGCTCCCCCTGTGGGCTCAGACTGCTGGTCTGAATGGACCTGGGGTGGGCTAACTTCCCAGCTGGCCACGCCGCTTTCAAGCTGACTTTTCTGAAGAAAGGTGTTAGTGACTTTTTTTCTGGTCGCTAGGTGGCACCAGAGATCTCTCCTATTGTTCTTGGGGAGCTACCTTTTTCACCCTGTGGGACAGGGAACAGAGTGGGAATGGTAGGGAAAACCTCAACGGCTTTGGGGTGCTGTGTCTGCCTTGTGCCCCACTGATGTGGAGGACCCACGTCCCGAATTTTGTGCCCTGGGTCTCACTTCCAAAGCCCTCAGTTCCAGGACGCGGGCTGTAGCCCAGTTCAGTGGCTGAAGCAATGGCGCCTTTTGCACCCCGCTCCCGTGTCTGGGCGCCTGGTTCCTGATTACTCAGTGAGGGACTTTCACCTCATTGAGGGCCCCCGCGCATCTCCCCACAAGCCTAGGTCGCAGGCGCGGGGACCTGGGCAGCCGCGATCCCGATTCTCGTTTGCTTTTCCAGCGTGCTGCTTTTCCGCGCATGTTACTCGCAGCGTCTCCTAGCCGCCATGTTGCTCCACCCTCACGCTTATTGATGACCTCTTAAAGGTGATGATTTGCTTCTTTCTTTCTACTTTTAAAATTTGCTCTTTGTCTTTTTTTTTTTTAATAATTTTTTAAAGATTTATTTATTTATTTATACAAGCACTGGGTACAGTCAGAAGTGCGGGAGGGTGAGAGAATTCACCAGAGCCAGAGCGGGGAGCAGGACAGGCAGACGGATGAAATACCCTGCTGAGGAGAGCAGCAGGCAGCAGGAGAGGTCTGCGCACCATGTGGGACCCTCACCGGGCAGCTGGGGATCGAACCGGTGCTGCAGAGGCTATGGGCAGCTTAGCAACCCAGTGCTCAACTGCTGCGCCACCAGGGAGGCCCTGCTCTTTTTCTTTTGAAAGTTTGATTATAATGTATGTTGGTGTGGGTTTCTCTGTACATGTTATTTGACTGGAGTTTGTTGGACTGCTCATATTTCTGCTCACAGTTTCTGCATGCTCACATTCATGTATTTCATCAAAAATTTAAAGGATTCACTAGAATATTATTTCTTCGAATATCATTTGTTACTTGAATTTCTTCAAATATTCTCTATACCCCTTTCTCTCACCTCCTTCTTGGTTCTCCTCCTCTAATGGTTATTTTGTTTTGTTCATTTGTGTCTCACAGGTTCATTTGGTTCTGTTCACTTTTTTTAAAAAAGATTTATTTATACATAGAAGAACCGGGGTGCAGGCCAGGTGTGCGGGAGAGTGAGAGGATTCACCAGAGTTAAGAGTGGGGAACAGAACAGGCAGATTGACTGAAATACACTGCTTAGGGGAGCATTGGGGGAGGCAGGTGAGGTCTGCTGCACCATGTGGGTATCTCCCCAGCATGCCAGGATCGAACCCGCACTACAGAGGCTGTGGACAGCTTCACAGCGCTGTGCTCAACCGCCTGTGCCACCAGGGATGCCCTGTTTACTATTCTTCAGTCTTTTTTCTTTCTTCTCCTAAGCCTCAAAAGTTATTTATTGTTGATATAAAAATCTGCCTGGTTGTGTGTGTTGGTTTGGTTCTTCGTGACTTTGATGAATTAATTTATTAGATCTGTAGCCTTTTTATTTTGGTGACTCTTTAGAATGTTCTCTGTACATTGGATAACATATGCAAAAATATTTCTGCCTTTTGTTTTTGAGTTCCCGGTCTCTCGCATTAAGTTTCCAGTTTGTTGTAAAATTCTGTTTCTCCTTTCAAATGTATCAGTGTTTGTGGTATATGAGTTGGTTCTCTCTTCTTTAGCCCTTACATATTTATGATTGATCTAGTTCCTTCATGAATTGCCAGTGTATAATGTCTTTCTTTAGCTCATGGAATAGATTTTCACTCACAGTGTACTTTTTTCCTGACATTAGTATAATTGTCCAGTACTCTTTTGGTTACTATTTGCATAGATATGTTTTTTTCATTCTTTTACTTTTCACTTTCTATAACTTTGAGTCCAAAAATATTCTCTTATAGACAGCACATACTTGGATCATATTTTTGTTTGTTATTATCCATTCTGACAATCGCTGTATTTTGATTCCGGTGAGTTTAATCCATTTACATTTAAAGTAATTATTCATATTTAAGTTTTCTAGATTCCTGCTATGAGTGAGACCATCTGGTATTTTTCTTTTTCTTTCTGGCTTATTTCGCTGAGCATGATCCCTTCCAGCGCCATCCATTTGCTGCAAATTGCGTGTGTTTATCTTTTTTGAATGCTGAATAATGGGACCAGGAAAAAGAATAACTATAAGAAAGAAAATATCAAAATCTACAAACAACTATGAATCAGAGACACTCTATAGGGGGTGGGGGGCAGGGAAAGGAGGGCTTGGGGTCAAAATAAGGGGGTTGTAATATTATGGGGAATATAAAAATAAAATTTAAATAAAAAAATTATAACTTTTTAAAAAACTCAAAAAAATAAATTAAATACTAGTATTTAAACTAGTATTTAAATTAAAACTAGTATTTAAATTAAAAAAAGTCAGAAAAAGAAAAAAAAATTATTCATAAATGCTGACTTCTGCAATTGTGCTATTTCTTTTCTGTATACATTATACCAGTATTGTCCCTAAAATTTTTCATTTGTGCTTTCTTTTCTTTTCAGTTGATTTGTTTGTGCACTGATTTGATTCACTTTTCATTTCCTTTTGTGTACATATTTACATATTGGAGGCTGTCCAGGGAATTACTATTAACTATGAAATTTATAATAATCTAGTTTGAATTGAAAGAACACAATTTCAATTGTATAAAAAGAACTTTACTCCTGACTCAGCACTCAGGAGGAGATGCACACCCCAGTCTGGGACATGTAGGACCCAGATCTTCAATGCAGGCCCCTAGATGCACCCAGGAATTGCATTCTGTGAGCCTCTAGTGGGCTCTGAGACTTGGGACGCTGATTGTGAAGGACCCACTAGACGGGGGACTGCTGTCAGCTACAAGGCATTCATTCTCTATTTTTCATAGCATGATTATATAAGAATTGTGAACAAAGACATCTGTGTTTTATCATAAGTCAGAGAAAGCCAAAACAACCTTGCCTCGCATGCCATGTACTTGAGTTCATACACACCATGTGTGTGAGCCCTTGGGTTTATGGGACATGCCTGTCCTTGTGAGCCTCTGTTGCTAAGTTATGACTGAGGAGACTTCCAAGGATGAAGCACATTTGGGGCGTCCCTCCCAGGTGGTTATCTGCCCTGGTACACGTGAGTTTTCTCAGCGTTTGGGTGAGCCCTTTACCTTGCCATCCGCAAGTTGCCTCTCGATCATCCTTTTGCAACACATTCCATTCAGTGCTAAGCCACTTGCATTTTGGGAGCAGACTCATGACCCAGCCTGGGCTTTGCAGGGCATTGCTCTACATAAGGGATCTTAAGCAGCCATCTGATAAGCAGTGTTGATTCCACGTCCAGTCTCTTACTCCTCAGGAGCAGACATGCACATTAGGCCAGGCCTTGCAGAGACTAGCTCTTCAATGCAGGTCCCCAGCCATACCCAGCAACCCACTCAGAACTCAGACATCAGCACCTGAGAAGAAGATGCACACCCAGCCTGGTCCATGCAGGGGCCAGCGCACTTTAATGTGAGTCCCTAACTGCACCAGAATAGTGCAGTCCACTAAGAACTCGACTACCCTTGCCTCTGGAGCAGATGCATGCTCCAGTCTGAACTGTGTAATGCTTTACTCATAACAGGGATCTCCAGCAAGCCCGGGCCTCCCAACCACCAGAAACAGGCCCAGAGCCACCACGACTGGGTGAAGTAAGGTCACAGAAATTCAGCCTCACAACCCAGTGCCCTCCACCACCCTTTCCAGAGACACCAAAACAAGGCCCAGATATGCTTTTGGGGAAGGCCCTATAAGATCCCAGTAGTTGTAGTCACCATCAAGCAAATGCCTATAACAGTGGGAGAGAAGGACTCATACGCAATAAAATCACGAATTACAGCAGTGCCAAACCAAGCAAAAAATAGGGAGAAAGATGAATACAAATGACACAGCTCTTGTGGGAAGAGTACACCACAGAGAGAAAACAAAACCCTTGAGCCAAACCACAAAGACATAGAAAAGCTTTTTCACCTATCAAACATAGAATTCAAGATGGCCAGGGTTAAGAAAATTCAAGAATTGGGATAATGCAAAAAAAAAAAATTCAAAAAGATAAGAATGCTATATGAGGAGCACAATAAACAAGCAAGATTGAAACTTAGCCTTTAAAAGAAGATAATAGAGTTGCAGGAGGAAGCAAAAATTTTAGGAGAAAGCCATAGAGATAGAATAAATCAAATGGAAGCATGAATCAGTGATCTCAAAGATGATAAAGGGGTAAGAAGCAAGATAGAAAAAGAGAAACAAAGACACCAGACTGAATAAACACTTCGTGAATTATCTGGCACCATGAGAAAAGTAAATGTAGGAATCATAGGAATCACAGGAGAAAAGAGAGAGAAGGGAACTGAGGATCTGTTTGGGGAAATAGTGGAGAAGAAATTCCCAAACTTGAAGAAGGGACTGAACATAAAAATAGAAGAAGCACGAAGATCACCAAGCCACCTTGCTAAAAGGAAAACTATAGCAAGATGTAGAATGGTAAAACTCGCAAGAGTCCAAGACTAAGAAAAAATAACATGCTGATGATGTGGAAGAAACAGATAACCTATAAAGGAACACCAATTAGGCTAACATTGTATTTTTCTGAGAACCACTAAGGGCAAGGAGAATGGAATGATATATTCAAATAATTCCAGTTGAAAAAAAGCCAACCAAGAGTACTCTACTCTGCAAGATTCTCCTTTTTGTATGAGAGAAAGAGGTAAGGACCATCTCAAACAAAGAAAATCTTAGGGCGTTTGCATCCACTAAACACCCCCTCCCTCCAAAAAATATTAAAAGAAGCATTAGGATCTAAAATGAAGAGAGGAACAAACAAACAATTAAAGAAGAAATCAAAAGAACCACAAGCTCGGGACAAAATGGCAGTGATGGACTTTCACATATCAATAATCACTCTAAACGTTAATGGACTCAACAATATAAAGACACAGAGTACATAGTTGAATCAGGAATCAGAATTAAATTGCTGCTGTTTCCAGGAAACACATACATACCAAGGATAAGCATAGACTTAGAGTAAAGGAACAGAAAACAATCCTGACAACAAATGGCACCCAAAGGAAGGAAGGAAAAGCCATACTTATATTAGACACAATAGACTTCTAGCTTAAAAAAGTAAAAAGAGACAAGGATGTTCATTATATATTGATATAAGGAACCATACCAGAGGAGGACAAATACTCATCAATATGTACTCACTAAACAAAGGAGTGCTAAAATACATCAGACAACTATCAGATCTAAAAACAGGCATCAAAGAAAATACATATATGTTTGGAGATTGCAATACCCCACTCTCACCAAGGGGAAAATCAGTGTGACAGAAAGTAAATAAGGACACATTTGCCCTAAACAAAGAAATAGGCCAGCTGGATCTAATAGACATTTACAGGGTACCTCACACCTACCCCGCCTCCTGAAGTGCCCATGGAACCTTCTCTAGGATTGACCACATGCTGGATCACAAGTCAAATATCAACAAGTTGATGAAGATAGAAACCATACCAAGTATCTTGTCTGACCGTAAAGGTACTGAGCTACAAATCAACTACAAAAGGAAAACAAGGAAATGTTTACTACATGGAGACTGAACAGTAGACTACTGTATGATCACTGGGTTAATGAGGAAATCAGAATATACCTTGAGACAAATGATAATGAGGGCACAACCTTTCAGAACATACGGAACAGAGAAAAAGCAGTTCTAAGAAAGAAGTATATAGTGATACAGGCCCACATTAAGAAACTAGAAAAAATGCAAACAACCAACCTTGTTTCCTCATCACAAGGAAGCAAAAGCTTGAGAAATGACTTTGTCAATGGTGGCTCAGCCCTGTTTCTGGTGGCCAGGAGGGCAGAGGGTTGCTGAAGATCACTGATGTAGAAGGAGGCCCTATCAGGCCCTGCTATAGAAGGAGGCCCTATGAGCTCTATGGGGTTTGAGTCTGCTCCTTAGTTGCTGATGGTTGAGCATTGTTGGCATTCATTGGGCAGGTGTGGCTGGAGGCCTGCAGTGAAAAGGAGAGCTGGTGCCAATGGGATGAGCCCAAGAAGTTTGCCTTTTCCCCAGTACTTCCTGCCTGCTCTCTGCCACCTTGCAGTACCTATTTCTTGAGCTGCTGGTCCAGGCCATTCAAGCCACATTTCTGCAGCAGAAGAATCACTGCACTCCTGCTACATCACCGGCAACCAGAGCTCTGTGGATCTTCTTGAGACCTTTGTCTTTGATGTTGCCATAACTAAGCTGCCTTGAATCAATACGGTTACTGAAGCTTTCCTTTGAGAATGGAGGAGGAGCCCCAGAAAGACCAGTCAAGAGAACCTCTTCATGGCACAGCCCAGGACTTCAGAGAAGCCTCCCCTCTTCCTGGGTGGTTTGCTGCCTCTAACACCCAAAACTGGCAGTGCTAGAGGAATCAACTACTGATTCAAGAGCCAGAGATCTCGCCACAACCCACCAGCAGCCAAGCTCCAGGAGGGTTTGGAAACTTTCACTTGGGATAACCAGGGGTTGCGAAGCAATGCCAGTAAACAGCAATGTGTGAAAGTGTGTATGAGTTCTTTGCATATCTTGGATATCAGCTCAAGCTGCCCAGAGTGCATGTTTGAGACCATGGAGTTCATATCTCAGCCACAGCTTGCTTGTGGGCACTCCTGAATATTCTTGAAGCCATGTGGAGGTGGGTACTCGCATCTAACAGTTGGTAACAGCTTGATAGTGCTGAGACTTAGCCCCTGTGCCGCCAGGGAGGCACCCCTCCCCATCTAACAGTTGGGTAGCCACCTGTATGTCTTCTTTGAAGAAATGCTCACTTAGCTCTTCTTCCCATTTTTGTTTAGGGTTATTTGTTTTCTTATGGTTAAGTTGCATGTATTCTTTGTATATCTTGGCTATATCTGCCCTTTGTCAAACATGTTATGAGCAAATATTTTCTCCAATCTTTTATCTATATCATTTTATTGGATTATTAATCTTGTTTCATAGAAGCTTTAAAATCTTTTTTGTCTTCTGTAGCTTTGAAAATATCTTCTTTTTTGTATCACTCTCTTATTTATTTCTTGCAACCTTTATTTTTTTTACTGACTTTTTTTTACTTTTTCATCACTGTTTATTTTTAAATAATATTTGCTTCCCCCCACCCCTTCAGGTGTAGTCCCCGTAGGGTTTCCTTCACCCGTGTACCCTTGCACCATCACCACAGTCCCCTCCCTCCTCTGATCCCTCTACCTCCTCGTCCCCTGAAGTATGTCTCTGATTTATAATTGTCTGTTTTTGCTTTGTTGTGTTTTGTACTGTTGTTACTTTTTTATGCTGATGTCTTACTTGGTTCCTGATATAAGTGAAACCATCTGATATTTTTCTTTCTCCTTCTGGCTTATTTCGCTGAGCATTATTCCTTCTAGCTCCATCCTTGTTGCTGTAAATGGCATGAGTTTATCTTTTTTGGATTGCTGAGTAATATTCCATTGTGTATATATGCCACATCTTCTTGATCTAGTCATCTATTTTTGGGCATTTGTGTTGTTTCCAGGTTTTCCCTATTGTACATAGTGCTACAATAAACATAGGCGTACAGGTGTTCTTTTGAATCAATGTTTTTGTGTCCTTTGAGTAGATCCCTAGGAGTGGAATTGCTGGGTCATGTGGTAGCTCCATTTTTTGTAGACTGAGGAACCGCCAGACAGCTTTCCATAGTGGTTGGACCAGTTTGCACTCCCACCAGCAATGTAGGAGAGTTCCTTTTTCTCCACATCCTCATTTGTCATTGCTTGTTTTTTGATATGTGCCATTCTAACTGGTGTAACTGGTATATCTTAATGTGGTTTTGATTTGCATGTCCGTGATTATAAGGGGTGTTGAACAGTTTTTCACATGCTGTTGGCCATTTGCATTTCCTGTTTGGAGAATGTCTTTTAAGTTCTTCTGCCCATTTATTGACTGGATTGTTTATTTTTGTTGAGTCATGTGAGTTCTTTGTATATCTTTTTGATCAGTCGCTAATCACTTGAATAGAGTGCAAAGATTTTTTTTTTTCCCAGTCAGTGGGGTGTCTCTCTGTCGTGGTTAATGTCTCTTTGGCTGTACAGAAGCTTTTCAGTTTGATGTAATCCCAGGTGTTCATCTTTTCCTTGACTTTCTTTGCTTTGGGTGATGAGTCTTTAAAGATGTTATTGTGATGTATGTTATTTTTTTTGAGTTTGAATTTTTTTATTAATATTTTTTTATATAATTCTTACATCATTTTTCATTTTTGTATGATGTATGCATTTTTATTTTGGTTATATTCCCCATACAATTACACCCCCCCTTATTTTGACCCTAGTCCTTTCTCTCCCCTTCCCTGGCCCCCCCTCCCTTTGCATGGAAATGCAAATCAAAACCACACCCCCCCCCCCCCGTGGTGTGTCTCTGGTTTATAGTTGCTTGTTGATTTTGATTTTTACTTTGTATTGATTAGTTTTTTTCCTGGTCTCTTATTTAGGTTTTCTAAATCCCTGCTATGAGTGAGACCATCCGGTATTTTTCTTTTTCTTTCTGACTTATTTTGCTGAGCATGATCCCTTCTAGCTCCATCCATTTTGCTGCAAATTGCATGTGTTTATCTTTTTTGAATGCTGAGTAATATTCCATGGTGTATATGTACCACATCTTCTTGACCCAGTCATCTATTTATGGGCATTTGGGTTGTTTCCATAGCTATAGTGTTTTACCTATATTTTCTTTATATATATTATGGTTTCAGGTCTTATGTCCAGTTCTTTTATCCATTTTGAGTTGATTTTTGTACATGGTCAGAGGTAGTGGTCTAGTTTCATTTTTTAAAATATGGTGGTCCAGTTTTCCCAGCACCATTGATTGAAACTGTTCATGTTCCATTGCATATTTTTTGCTCCTTTGTCAAAGATCAGTTGTCCATATAAGTGTGGTTTTATTTCTGGGCTCTCTATTTCGTTCCCTTGGTCTGTGTGTCTGTTTTTGTTCCAATACTGAACTGTTATGGCTTTGTAGTATAGCTTGAAGTTTGGAAGTGTGATACCACCTTTCTCCTTTGTTTTCATCAGTAGGCTTTGGCTATCTGTGTTTTTTTTTTTTTTTTATGGTTCCATATGTATTTCATCAGTATTTGTTCTATTTCTTTTAAGAATGTCATTGAGATTTTTTAATGGAATAGTGTTGAATCTGTATATTTCTTATGTGGGATGGACATTTTAATAATGTTAATTGTTCCAATCCATGAGCTGGGAATGTCTTTCCATTTCTTTGTGTCTTCTTCTATTTCTTTTAACAGTGTTTCATAATTTTCTTTGTGTAGGTTCTGCACACCTTTTGTTAAGTTTATTCCCAAGTATTTGATTTTTTTTTTGTTTCAATCATAAAAGGGATGGTTTTCTTGATTTTTTCTTCTTCAGATTGATTGTGTATAGGAAGGCTACTGACTATTGTGTGTTGATTTTGTATCCTGCTACTTTACTAAACTGGTTATTATTTTGAGTCATTTTTCTGTGGAATTTTTAGGGTTCTCTATGTATATTATTATATTATGTGCAAATAGTGATAGTTTTATTTCTTCTTTCCCCATTTGGATTCCTCCTATGTCTTTCTCTTGTCTTGTGCCCTGGGTAGGACCTCCAGTATTATATTGAAGAGCAGTGGTGAGAGAGGACTTAAAGGAAAGACCTTTAGCTTTTCGCCATTGAGAATAATATTGGCAGTGGGTTTGTCATATATGGCTTTTATCATGTTAAGGTATGTTCCTTCTATCCCGAGAATTTCAAGGGCCTTCATCATAAATGGATGTTGGACTTTGTCGAATGCTTTCTCAGCATCTATTGATATGATCATAAGTTTTTTTTTTTTTTTTTTTTCTCTCTGGGGATGTGTTGGATTACACTGATCGATTTTGTATGTTGAACCATCCTTGTGCCCCTGGGATGAATCCCACTTGATCATGGTGTATTATCCCTTTGTTACATTGTTGGATTCTGTTAGGCAAGGGTTTTGTTGAAGATTTTTGTATAATTGTTAGGGGGATTGGCCTGTATTTTTCTTTTTTTGTGCTGTCTTTGTTGGTTTTGGTGTTAGTGTAATGTTGGCTTCGTAGAATGTATTTAGTAGTATTCCTTCTTTTTCAATTTTTTGAAAGAGTTTGTGTAGGATAGGTACTAATTCACTGCTGAACATTTGGTCGAATTCATTTGTGAAGCCAGTTGGACCTGGGCTTTTGCTTTTGGGGAGTGCTTTGATTACTGCCTCAATTTAGCTGCTTGTAATTGGTCTGTTTAGTTGTTCTATTTCTTCTTTGCCCAGCTTTGGATGATTGTATCATTCTAGGAATTTGTCCATGCCTTCTAGGTTGTTGAATTTGTTTGCATATAAGTGTTCATAGTAATCTCTGATTATTCTTTTGATTTCTGCTGAGTCTGTTGTGATTTCTCCTCTTTCATTTATAATCCTATTTATATGTATTTTCTCCCATTTTTTCTCTGTGAGCCTGGCTAGAGGTTTGTCTCTTTTGTTTATTTTTTTCAAAGAACCAACTTTTTGTTTCATTGATCTTTAGGTTGTCTTCTTTTTTGTTTCCAGTTCATTTATTCCTGCTTTGATTTTTATTCTTTCCTTTTTTCTACTCGCTTTAGAGTTTTTTGGTTGTTCTTTTTCTAGCTCTTTGAGATGTGAGATTAGGTTGTTTCTTTGAGTTCTTTCTTGTTTGTTGATGTGAGCCTGTATTGCTATATATTTTCCTCTTGTCACTGCTTTTGCTGTATCCCATACATTCTGAAAAGTGGTGTCCTCCTTGTCGCTCAACTCAAAGTATTTTTTTAATTTCTTCTTTGATCTCTTCATTAGTCCAGTGGTCTTCCAGTGGTATGGATTTCAGTCCCCATGAAGTGGGAAGTTGCCTTGTTTTCTTGTCATGATTTATTTCTAGCTTGATGCCTTTATGATCGGAGAAGATAGTTGGAATGATTTTGATCTTCATGTATCTGTTGATATTTGTCTTGTGGCCCAGTATGTGATTGATTCTGGAGAATGATCCATGTGCAAGTTAGAAAATGTTTACTCGGATTGTTTTGGGTACAGTGTCCTATAGATGTCTGTTAAGACCGTGAGTTCTATGTCTTTATTTAGGGCTCTAGTGTCTTTGTTTTTTTTTTTTTTTCTCATTGATCTGTCCATTGGTGAGAGTGGGGTGTTGAAGTCTCCCACTATATATGTATTTTCTTTAATGTCTGTTTTCAGAGCTGATAATTGTCAAATATATTTTGGTGTCCCTTCATTCAGTGAGTATATGTTTATGAGTGTTATATCTTCCTGATGTGTTGTCCCCTTGATCATAATGTAGATAGTGTCCATCTATGTCTCTTTTTACCTTTTTTAATTTGAAGTCTATTTCATCTGATATAAGTATGGCTGTTGCTGCCTTCTTTTTTGGTCCATTTGCTTGTAGGATTGTTTTCAAACCTTTTACTTTCAGTCTGTGTTTATCTTTTGTGGTTAAATATGATTCCTGGAGATAGCAGAAGGTTGAATTTTGTTTTTCAATCCAGCCTGCTACTCTGTGTCTTTTTATTGATGAGTTAAATCTATTTACATTTAGAGTTAATAATATTGATATGTTGGCATCTGTATTTGCCACTTTTTGGTCATTTTTGTGATTTTGTTCCTCGCTTTATTCTGTTCTTCTTGTTCATTCCTCTGTTGGTTTTTGCTTTAGGACTTCTTGTAGAATTTTTTGGAGTGGAAGTTTTGTTGTAATGAATTTCTGGAGCTTTTGTTTGTCTTTGAAGGCCCATATTTTTTCTTCATAGAGGAAGGAGTTTTACAGGGTAAAATATTCTTGCTTGGCATTTGTTGTGTTGAAGTTTGCTGAATAAGTTACTCCATTCTCTTCTTGCCCATAATGTTTCTTCGGAGAAATCTGAAGTTAACCTGATTGGTTTTGCCTTATAAGTTATCTGTTTCTTCCTCCTTGACAGTGTCATTATTTTTTCCTTGTCTTGGACTCTTGCAAGCTTTACTATTATGTGTCTTGCTGACGTTTCCTTTTCATTGTGGTAATTGGGGGTTCTTCTCGCTTATTTTATGTCTAGATCCGTCTCCCTTTTCATGCTTGAGAAGTTTTCTTCGATTAAGGCCTTGAATAATTTCTCAGTTCCTTTGTCTCTCTCTTCACCTTCTGAAATGCCTATAACTCTTACATTTCCTCTCTTCATGGAGCCCGATAATTGTCTAATATTATCCTCATACTTCTTCATTTTCACTTCTCTTTTTCTCTTTTGGCTTTTTTATTTCTGTATCTTCGATAGTACTGATCCGTCTTCCTTTCATCGATTCTGTTTTCATTGCTTTTCCCAGAGTTCTTTATCTCCTCTAGTAATCTTTTAGTATCCTGCATTTCTTTTCTTTCCTTTCTTAAGGTCTCAATTTCATTCTTCAGTTCAGTGATTATTTGTCTCAAATCATTTTTTTCCCTTTTCGTTTTCTTTCTGCTTTTTAATCAGGATGATTATTAATTCTCTATCTGATAGGCCGAGAAGTTATTCCATGTCATTGTTGAGCTCTGGTAACTGTATTTCTTCTTGTGGTGTGTCCTTCTCCTGAGAACTTCTTGGTTATTTTTATTTTTTCTTCTCCCTGTTGTTTGCTTTCTAATTAGTTCTATGCATTGGGATGTTGTGCCACTGGTGTTGGCGGGCATCTCTTTGGAGTGCTGCTTTAGGGGTGTCAGAAACTGTTTACCAGACTGAGACCAACACTGGTAGGCCAAAACTCCACCAGGGTGTTGATGCTGTGTTGCTGGGCACTGTCCCTTACAGTTCCCTCCCTCTGTATTTACTCAGTTCCAACAGGGAATCAGCCTGTTGGTGATTTAGTTCTGGGCACGAGGTGGCGCCAGAGACCTGTACTTGCTGACCTGTGCTCTTTCCCAGTGGTTCTCTCCACACAGGGTCTATTGCTTATGCTGGGTGCTGTGTCTTCCCCTTGTTGACTTGGTGCTGTGCCTGCAGCTGAATGGATCCTGCACCCTGAATTCTGCGTCTAGGTCTTAGATCCAGGGCTATCAGATCCAAAATGCTGGGTGTCACCTTGTACAGTGCCCACTCTATGGCTCGTCCCACACCCCCGATCCTGTGCCTGGCTCTCAGTTCCAGAATAGGGTCTTGCTCCACACCTTATTCCCCTCCCTACCCCCATTTGGTTGGCCCACCCTCTCTCAGAGCCTGAGGGTGTTTTTGGGATGCCTGGTTTCCAACTATCAGGATGTTGGTAATTTTGTTCTGGTCGTTAGAGATCTTTCCTAGTGACCTTCCAGGACTGTTTTTTCCTCCCCTGGGTCTGGGGAACAGAATGGGGGTAGCATGGAGCGCCTCAGTGGCGTGGGGGTGCTGTGTGCCCTGCACCTCACCGTCGTGGGGATCCCATGCCCCGAATTTCAACCCCGGGTCTCAGTTCCGAAGCCCTCGCATACAGGACGCGGGCTGTAGCCCAGTTCACTGTCTGCAGAAATGGTGCCTTTTGCACCCTGCTCCCATGTCTGGGCGCCTGGTTTCTGATTACTCAGTGGGGACATTCTCCTCAGTGAGGGCCCCCATGTATCTCCCCACAAACCTAGGTCGTGGGCGCAGCACCTGGGCCGCCGATCCACATATGCTTTTCGTGGCCACTGCTTTTCTGCACAAGGTTACTGGCTGGCCTTGTGCTATTTGCAGGTCTGTCAGAAGAGTCCTTGTTTTCCTCCAATGGCGCCAGAGCCGCTCTCTCACCTCTGTGGCGGTTCCCGCACGGTTCTCCACAGTTCCTGTTCACGGGGTGCAGTGCCTGCAATAGTTCCTTTCCACTCACAGTCCCTTATGATGTATAGTTTGTTCGTGTTGTTGTTTTTTTCTTTCTGTTGGTTGGAGTGTACCTGCGTTATGGGTGGGGGAGGGTAGCAGGGTTCTGAGCTTCCTCTCTTTTCCTCCTGTTTTATGGCAATTTTCCTCTTCGGGTAGTTTGCCAGACTCACCAGTTTATCTTCCGTGTCCTGGTTTTTGCAGGGACCTGCCCCCTTTCTTCCCTATTAGCATTTTTTTTTTAATGGGAGGACTTACCCATAGCATTTCCCCACCACCATGTTGATCCCTTTCACTATTTCCATTCTTAACTACAATTTGAAGAACAGAAGAGGCAAAGACCTTGCTGAAATATGAAGGGAAGATGAAAGTTAGAAATGAAAACCCCCCATGGGAAGCAAACATTTTGAAAACAGTGCCTGATGTGGGCAATGACTTCATCTTTTTATTAAACGGTTGATGTTTAACTCAAGTTTTCTTTGTCATGAAAAGCTCATTACATATTTCAGCTCACTTCTTCCATGTCTTTCCATCAAGAGACTCCTTTCTGGTCCAATAAGTATGAGTGCAAGGTAGTTTACTGAGATTTCTCTTCCCACCAGGATGAAAGATCTTGATTTTATCCATCCCCATTCGAGTCTTATATATTATTAGTGAGTTTGCATGACATTGGAGCCATGCAAAGAGTCCATTCATAATAATTCAGAAGGCATTGTCACAAATTCTTTCAAATATATGTGCCAGGCCATCAACCAATATTTTCTTTTTTTTTTTTTTGATCGGGTATACATTGCTGTGAAGACTGTAAACTGTTCTTGTCTGTGTTATTATTATAGTTTCTTCTTAACAGCAGTAACACTTGTTCATTTTAAAAGTTAGGGAATGTGAAAGTCATCCACATGTCATCCCCCTCAGAAACACATAGCTTGCCCTAAGATGAATAGGAAACTTAGGTGAGATTTATATATACTTGTTAATATCATTTAAACCTTTATTTTGGGGCTTCTCTGGTGTCACAGGGGTTAAAGTCTCAGCACTATCAAGCTATCACTAGCTACTGCAGCATGAGTTCTATCCCTGGCCAGGGAGACCACTTAAGTCAATAATATTCTACTCAGAGTATTCTATTAACTGTATTCTACTCAGAGTGTTGGAAGAAAATCATAGAGTAACAGGAGAGTTGATGATGCCAGGAATACAGTTGATGAATGAAAATCAGCTACATGGAATATTTTTAAATGTTTTAAATTTATTTATTTTCAATCAGGTTAATGTTTGGATACCCCACCACATATTATCAGCATAGCACACCCACTACCACATCACTTGGCGTCCACTACCATAGTCCATTGTGCTTCCTTCCCACTTTGTTCTTTCCCCAGCCTCTCCCCTTTCTGACTGCTTTAGTTCTGTACTCAGCTTTGAATAGTTTTTAAGGTTGTCTTTATCTGACTCTTAGCTACTCTGTATTTCACAAATTAGTTACACCATTCAGTATTTATCTTTCTCCTTCTGACATTTTTCACTTACCATTATCCTTTCCATCCCTGTTGATGCAAATGGCGTGAGTTCATCTTCTTTGATCACTGAGTACTATTCCTTTGTGTATATATATAGCACATTGTTTGATACACTCATCTGTTTGGGGCCATGTAGGTTTTCTCCATAATTTAGCTTATAGTAATTAGTGCCACAGTAAACAGTGGAATGCAAGTTTCCTTTTGAATGAATATATTTAAATATTGGAGGTAGATGCCTAGGAGTGGAATTACTGGGTTGAAAGGCAGATAATATTTTTAATGTTTTGAGATACCTACATGCTGCTTTCCATAGAGGTTGAACCAGTTTGTGTTCTCACCAGCGGTATAGGTGGGTTCCTTTTTCTCACATTCTAGGCAGTATTTGTGTTTTTAATATTTTTTCCTGGTCTTCGCTATGTGAGTCCTTCTCACCGATATGAACTGTTATCTCATCGTTGTTTTGATTTGTATTTCCCTGAAAATTAGTGATTGTAACATTAATTCATACATCTGTCTGCAGTCTGCTTGTCTTTGAAGAATTGTCTGTTTCGTTCTCCTGCCCATATTTTTGAAGAAGTTGTTTGTTTTGTTTTGTTTTCAGATTTATATGAGTTCTTTGTGGATCTTTGATAGCAGTCCCCTGTCAGATGAATGGTGTGCCAATATCCTCTCCCATTCCTGCCCTTTTAGGATGCCCAGCATAGGGCCAGTGTGTCATTTGGCATGTGATGTTGGATGCAGAGTCAGAAGACAGGTCACTGAAGTAGTGGAGCAGGAGGACAGGGACTAATGTTGCAGCTCTACAAAGGTCTCCACGGGAGAGCGTCTGGGTGAGTGTGACTGACTGGAAGCTGGCTGGGACCTGACTTACATACTCTTCAGGATGCCTGCCATTCAAACCTGATTAGTCTATTTTTGATTGGCAACCATGGGCGCTCCAATAAGATTGGGCAGTTTACCATCCCAGTTATGTGACCGATGTCAGTTGAATTTCCCCAGTGTGTGCAGCCTGACCTGTACTGAGGTTGGGCTTCATAAAGAACACAAGGCGCCAAGGGTGGGGAGGCACCCATCCCACATGTTGGGTGCTAGTTGAGCTCTCGTCAGTCGGTCCATTTTCAATCTGATGCTGGATCTTTTCCCTCTCAAACTGTCTGTTTCAAAACTGAAACTGTACAAGTGTGTCCATCTTGACCGATAATGAACTTGGGCTTCTAAAGTGAACAACATCCGCCTCTTTGGCACTGGTCCAAGGTGAAATGTGATTAGTAACCAAAGGAGCTCTGATCAAACAGATTCATTTTGAATCCTGTGTTGGTATCATGGGCTCTTTTGAGAAGACAGATGTCTATCCCAGCAGTTGAGAAGCACCCTCCCCCTCAATAGTATTTAGCAGGGCTTCAATCAGGTCCACTCTCATTGTTCTTGCTGCTATATGACTGCCCTTGGGTTCCCAGGGTGCTGACAGACCATGGAGGTTTCTCCCAGCATCTGTTTGTGCCTGCAGATTTGCTTTGAGCTTAGGTTGGCCCATGATCCACACCCACTCTTCTGTACACCCACTGCAATGCACCCTCCTTCCTGTCCATATAGCACTCGGGTCCTGCTCCCATATGTATGACTTCCGGGGCCCATAGCTTCCCATCCCAGCTACCCATAGCCTCCTCCCTACCATGAATAGCACTGGATGCCAACGGGGACCTATGCCTGCTGGGTCCTTTAAAGGTACATGCTGGAGCAGCAGTGGAGAAGACCACCCATGGTAATTTTATTGCATTATGAGCCCAGTGCCATGGTGTGTGTGTGTGTGTGTGTCTGTCTGCATGTGTGTGCTTGGGTATCTTGTGTTGTGTTAGAAGCATAGGCTTCCACGTTATACCTACACTCTATCACCATGACACTGGGCATGTGCCTCCTCCTGATGTGCACTGCTGTTTACTGGTGTTGCTTGGCAACGGTTGGTTCTTCCAACTGAAAGTTCTCCAGCTCTGCGGGAACTTGGCTGTGGTGACCTTCCTGGCCCCTCTAGTAGTGCTTGACTGGTTGGCGATTCTTTCCTAAGTGCCATTGTTGGGTGGTAGAGGCAGCGAAAGTGCAGGGGTAGGGGGGAGCGAGGTCTCTCCAACGTCCTGGGCTTTGCCATGTGGAAGATTTTTCGTTGGTCTCCCCAGGCCACCTGCACTTCACAGAAGATAACCACCGTTACTGGCCCTGTTGTCGACCCTAATATTAAGAGAAGCAGACTTGGGTATGGCAACATCAAAGAAAAAGGTCTCAAGAAGATCCACAGAGCTGCTCTCATTGGCAATGTCTGTGAAGTGGAGGCACTTATTCTGCGGCGTAAAAGGGCCTTGAATGAGATGGACTCGCAACACAGGTACCAGGCACTTGGAGGCCAGCAAGGAGAAGGAGGGAGGTCCTGGGAGAACGCAACCTTTCTGGGATTATCCTGGGGGAGCCTTGGCCTCTTGTCACTGAGAGTGAGCACTGAGCCCTCTTCGCTGGCAAGGGGTCACGGCCCCTGGTACTGGAGGGTCAAGCTCCCAGCTAGCTTGGTGTGCAGCAGACACAGACGGTGGCCGTTTCGGAGCTCATGCCAAATTAGCCCTGTGGAGGGCTTACTGATAAGCGTGAAATGATGTAACTCAGGTCAGTAATGAGAAAAGAATCAAAATGGAGTATGTAGAGCATTTTCCTGCGCATACACACTCTTGTGTCCTCACGTTATGTACTGCAGAAAAGTGCAGGAGATGATAGATTCCCTAGTAGATCAACTCCTAGGCTGACAGTTGTTCAGAAATACCCCAACGCCCATTTTATATCAGTTGCCACCTCCTCACACATGTTCTTTCTGAGGAACCTGAGAAGGAAACTTTGAAGGGGGAAGATGGCTCTGGTTTCTCAAAATGGCAACTGTTGCTAGATTCATCAGTTTTGCAAACCAAATCAAAGTATAAGATCTTGAAATGTTAAGCTACAGTGATGTCCTTTATTTTCTCTAACTCAGAGAAAAACACACCTTCATTTTGCAGATAGTAGTTTTTAAAACAACAAGAATGAGACTAAAATGTCATTTGAAATGACACAGAGTAGCTTTTGGACGTATCAGTCAGTGGCCCACGGATAGTGGTGGAAATAATTAGGGTCCCAGGTCGGATAAGGAACTGAAGTAAATAGGAATGAAATAACCTTTTCCATCCACACAGTTTGTGAGGATGAGCAGCGGTGGCACTTGTTGTTTAGAGTTTCACTTGCTCTTCCCTTTTCTAAGAGGCGATTTGCTGGTAAGTACCCCATCTTAAAAGCTGTGGTTCTCTTACACACCCATCATCTTCATTCTAAAACATCCTTGGCTATTTTTCCTCAGCACTTCTTAGAATATTAACCTGCTAGCAGGTGCTCATGGGATGGATTTTGTAAGACAATTTCCTTGGGCTCATGGGAAGGTGCAGCCTCTTTCTTGTGCCCGGCTCCCCTGCTTGCTCTGCTGATGCTCGGCCTGCCTTGTGATAGCTGATCCCTGGGCTGCTCCTGTGTGCCCTCACTGGGGCCCTGTCATGGATTTTTAATTAAATTATATACATTCGCATATATACAGGTACATATTTTACTTTGTTGCTCATTTTTATACGATTTTTGATTTCTCCTCTCAGATGTGATCCCCATAAATTTCCACCACCAAGTCACCCGTGAACTGTCACCGTAGTCTCTTGATCTCTCGTTCCCATTTGATCCCTCTCCCTCCCCTGCCGTAGGTCTCTGATTTATAGTTTGTCTGATACTTTTGTCTTTTTTCCCCTGACCCTTTCTTTAGTTTTCCTATATTCTTCCTCTAAATGAAACCACCTGATATTTTTCTTTTTCCTTCTGACTAATTTCACTGAGCACCGTCCCTTCTAGCTCCATCCATGTTGCTGCAAAATGGCATGAGTTTGTCTTCCAGTGTTATGTTGAAGAGCAGTGTTGAGAGTGGACATCCTTGTCTTGTTCCAGGTCTTAAAGGAGAGGCTTTCAGCTTTTCATCATTGAGAATGATGTTAGCTGTGGGATTTTGTTGGATAGGATCAGTTAATCTTTGAGCATTTTGTGGAACTCTTTTGTGAATCCATCTGGTCCTGGGCTCTTGTTTTTGGGGAGTGTTTTGATCACTGTT
Source organism: Talpa europaea (assembly GCF_964194135.1). Lineage (NCBI taxonomy): Eukaryota > Metazoa > Chordata > Mammalia > Eulipotyphla > Talpidae > Talpa > Talpa europaea. The sequence goes on along the minus strand of NC_140082.1, from coordinate 60,640,611 downwards.
TCAGTTTCATTGTTTGTAATTGGTTTGTTTAGGTTTCCTGTTTCTTCTTTCTCCAGCTTTGGCTGATGTATGATTCTAAGAATTTGTCCATATCTTCCAAGTTGTCAAACTTTTTTGTGTATAACTGTTCATAATAATCTCTGGTTATTGTCTGGCGCTCTACCATGTCTATTATTTTATCATTTATCTTCTTTTATTTGTGATCCTATTTATTTGGGTTTCCTCCCTTTTTTTCCTTTGTGAGCCTGGCTAAAGGTTTGCCTATTTTGTTTATTTTTTCAAAGGTCCGGTTTTGGGTTTCTTTGATATCTTGGACTGTCTTTTTCATTTGTATTTCTTTTATTTCTGCCTGAGTTTTTTGTTTTTTTTTTTTTTTTATTTCACTCTTCTACTGGTTTTGGGGATTTTTTGTTGTTGTTTTTCTAAATCTTTGAGATGGGAGAAAAGGTTGTTTCTTTCAGTTCTTTCTTGTTTCTTGATGTGAGCCTCTATTGCTATATACTTTCCCTTTTCGAGTGCTTTTGCGTCCTGTACATTCTGGATAGTGAGATCCTCATTGTCATTCAACTCAAAGTATTTTTTAATTTCTTCTTTGATCTCCTCTTTAATCCTATAGAATTTAATCCTTAATTCTAGTAGTGTGGCTTCAACCTCCACAAAGTGGGTGGCTTCCTTGCTTTTCTTTCATCATTTATTTCTAGTTTGATCCCTTTATGATCAGAGAAGATATTTGGAATTATTTTGATTTCCATGTATCTGTTGATGTTTGTGTTGTGGCCAAATTAGTGACTGATTCTCAAGAAAGATCCTTGTGCTCTTGGGAAAAATAAGCACTGGGATTTTTTAGGTGCAGTGTCCTATAGATGTCTGTTAAGCCAATGAGATCTAGGTCTTTATTAGGGCTCTAGTGTCTTTGTTTATTTTTTGTCTCATTTATTTGTCCATTGGTACGTGTGGATTGTTGGGTTCGCCTACTATAGACCTATTTTCTGTAATATCTGTTTTCAGAGCTAATATTGTCATATTTTAGTGCTCCTCCACTGGTGAGTATATGTTGATGAATGATGTACTGCCCCTATAATCATAATGTAGTGTCCACATTTGTCTCTCCTTAAAAAAAAAAAGAAAAGAAAAGATTTATTTATTTATGCAAACAAGAACTGGGGGATAGGCCAGAGGTGCAGTGGAAGCGGTGAGAGGATTTGCCACAGACAGAGCAGTAACAGATCACAGAAATACACTGCTGAGGGAAGCAGCGGGCGAGTCAGGAGAGGTCTGCTGTGCCATGTGAGTAGCACCCTGGTAGGCCAGGGATCAAACTCGTGCTGCAGTGGCTGAGAATAGCTTCATAGTTTGTGTCTTAACCCCTTGTGTCACCAGGGAGGCCCATCTTTGTGTTATTTTTTTTTTTTACCTTTTTTAGCCTGAAGTCTATTTTATCTAATAGTGGTATAGCTGTTCCTGCCTTCTTTCTTGATCCATTTGTTTGTAGGATTGTTTTCGAAACATTTATTTTCAGTCTGTGTTCATCTTTTGTAGTTAAATGTGTTTCCTGAAGATAGCAGAAGGTTGGATTTTGTGTTTTAATACAGCCAGCGACTCTGTGTCTTCTTATTGATGAGTTTAGTCCATTTACAATTAAAGTTAATACTGATATATTAGCATCTGGATTTGCCTGTTTTTTTTTTTTTTGGTATTTTTTTATGATTTTTTTGCTTGCCTTAGTCTCTTCTTATTCATTCCTCTGTTGGTTTTGACTTGAGGACTTTGTATGGTAAATGATTTTCAGGCTTTTCAGCCCTCCCTTCATTAGGATTGCGTGCCTGATGGTGGTCACCTGCATTTTGTTACATTGTTTTATTCAGTTGTATTATTTACTTTGGGTGATGGCTGCAGTATTTAGATATTGGCCAAGAGAAGCAGAGGCAGGAGAGAGAAGAGGAGAGAGAACAGGAGACAGAGTGTCAGAGAACCCAGTAAAGAGTGAAGATTCCCCTGGGGCTAAGAGGTCCTGGGGCACCTCCTCCTGCCATGTACTTGGTTGCTGCACTACATGTAAAAGCTCAATAAAAGCCGGAGAAAGCCACTGTGGGCTCCAGGGCTCCTCCTTTACTGGGCTGCTTGGGTCATAATGAACCAGCTCTGGGCCTTCCTGGCACTATGGACTTCTGATGGTGTTTTTTTGGAGTGGCGTTTTAGTCGTAATGAATTTCTGGAGTTTGTGTTTGTTTGAGAAGGTCCTTATTTTTTCTTCCTCGAGGAAGGAGAGTTTTGCAGGTTAAAGTATTCTTGGTTGGTATTTGTTGTCTTGGAATTTGTTGAGTATGTCCCTCCATTCTTTTCTTTCCTGCAGTGTTTCTTTGGAGAAGTCTGATGTCAGTCTGATTGGTTTTCCTTTATATGTTACCTGTTTCTTCCTCCTCATCAGCTGCATTATTTCTCCCTTGTATTCTTGGGAGCCCTACTACAATTAGGTCTTGCTGTAGTTTTCCTTTCATCATGGAAATTTGGTATTCTTCTCGCTTCTTGTATGTCCATTTTTTTTCTCATCTTCATGCTTGGGGAGTTCTCTTCAATTATCTCCTTAATAGTTTTAGTTCCTTGTTCTCTCACCTCTACTTCTGGGAGTCCTATTGTTACAGGGCAACCCTGCTCTAAAATGGGTTGCCTGACTCTAGGTCCTCCCCCGCATGCTTAAAAGGGACTCGCTCTGCAGGCACACACAAAAGGTTAACAAAGGTTTATTTACAAGGGAAAGGGAAATGAGGAAACGTACAACTCAGGGAGAAAAGAGGGAGATAAATTCTTAAATGCATCCTACCCATTCCGCCTACCTGGAATCCCAAATGACCCACCAAGACCCAACCTGCCTGGCCAAGAGCATGAGCCAAGTGCCCCCAGACCCCACTAACCTGGCTGGCTTTATTTATAAACTGAGAAAATGGCTACTTAACACTGCCCTTAGGTCCTTGCAACTTCCCATTGGGGATCATGGAAATTGTAGTTCCCAGTGTCTTGATGGATTGGGAGTGGCATGCACAAAGCCTCTATGGAGTTTGCTCAGGACATCCTGTCCCCCTAACACTATGACTCTTATATTTCCTTTCCTCAGGGAGTCATATAGTTCTCAAAGTGTTTCTTCATTCTTTTTTCTTCGTACTTTTTTCTGTTTTAGTTCATTTTTTTTTTTAAGATTTATTTATACAAGCACTGGATACAGTCAGAAGTGCGGGAGGGAGAGAAAATTCACCAGAGTCAGAGGGGAGAGCAGAGCAGGCAGACTGATGAAGTACACTGCTGAAGGGAGCAGAGGGGGGGCAGGAGAGGTCTCTGCGCCATGTGGGACCCTCACCCGGTGGCTTGAATCGGTACTGCAGAGGCTGCTGGCAGATTCGCGACCCTGCACTCAACCGCTATGCCACCAGGGCGGCCCTTCTGTATTAGTTCTTATTATTTCTGTATCTTCGAGAATACTGATTTATTCTTCCATTTCATCAATTGTGTTTTCATCACTTTTCCAAGAGTTCTTTAGCTCCTCCACTAATCTTTTAATCTCCTGCATTTCTTTTATTGCCTTCCTTAAGGTCTCAGTTTCATTCTTGAGTTCACTAATTGTCTCGTATCGTTGTCTGCCTTTTTGTCTTCTTTATGTTTTTTAATCATGATAATTTTAAATTCTCTATCTGGTGGGCAGAGAAGTTCTTCCATGTCTTTGTTGTTGAGTTCTGGTGGCTAATTTCCTTTTGTGCTGTGTCCTTCTCCTGAGGGCTTTCTTGGTTGTTTGTATTTTTCCTTCTCCCTGTTGTTTGTTTTCTAGTTTCTTCTATATGTTGGGACACTGTGATGCTGGTATTGCTGTGCCTCTGTTTGGGGTGCTCCTTCTGGGATGTCGGGAACTGGTATTCAGACCAAGTCCAGCACTATTGGGCCACATCTCCACAAGGGTAGTGATGCTGTGAATATATGGATGGGTGCTGTCCCCAATGATTCCTGTCCTCTGTATTTCCTCAGTTCCAGGGTGGGGGGTATTATGGTGTCCCTAGTTTCCAGCAGTAGTGTAGGAGCTGCACATTGCTGGTGCTGACAGGTCACCTGATGGCGGGTCCTGCCCCAGCCCAGTATGACTCAGTCCAGTTCCAAAATCGAGGGCTTGGGGCACACAGGAGCTCCACTCCACTCTGCAAATGCTGTCCTTCTCACCTCTGTTTGTGGGGACCACCCCCTCTCAGTTCCAGAGGGGAGTGTTGTGGTCCGTAGCTTCCAAGAGTGATGCAGGGCCTGCACTCTCCCAGTGCCTGCAGGTCAATCTGTTGGTAGATCCAGCAGGGGCGGGACCTGGTCAGGCTGAACCCGGTTGGGCTCAGCTCAGTTCCCAGTCACAGGCTTGGGACCTGCAGGAGCCCCTGCTCTGCTCTGTGCATGCTATCCTGTCGAACTTAGTTTGTTTCACCTTCTGATCTCAACTTCTTAGATGATTCAGTGTTTTCCCGTTGCTTCCAAACTTTTGTTCCTCCTCTCTTGGAACACAGCTTGCAGGTGTTGGGGGTCCCACTTTCTCACTGGTGCGATGTCTGAGGGTCTCTGAGCATGCAGGTGAGAGTGCTGAGAGCCAGGATTGGGGTCCCCAGGGTTCTGTGGTGTCGGTGGCCTCATTGGGGTCACAGTTTCTCACCTGTGTGGTATCTCCAGAGGTCTCCAATGCAGGTGAGGTCGCTGATTGCTTGGCACTGGGGTATGGCTGGGTTCCAGTGGTGGCGGTCCTGGGCGTAGTGGTGACCGTGGCTGCAATGGTGGCTGTGGCTGGTTGAGATGCGGGATGCCTGTGGAAAGTGGTATCCTTCTCAGGCTTTGGATCTCCCTGAAGATGTTCTGATGTCTGGCCGAAGAGTCTGGTTTTTCCAGAAGCTTGTAATGTCTCCCCTCTTTTTTTTCTACAGATGCTTTTAGGAAAGGGGTCATTCTGGGCACACTGCCATGTTGTGGGCAGGGCTCCTCCATGTTTGGTTTTTGATTAGAGCAATAGAATGCTCCCTGAAGATTCTTTAAGGGTACATGCTAGAGCTTAAGTGTGGACCTTCCCACCCGTAGTGCATACCTGGGAACTTTTTTTAAAAGATTTATTTATTTATTTATACAAGCACTGGGCACAGTCAGAGGCCCCGGAGGGTGAGAAAATTCACCAGCGCCAGAGCAGGGAGCAGAACAGGCAGACTGATGAAGAAGTACACTGCTGAGGGGAGCAGCGGGCGCAGCAGGCAAGGTCTGTCACGCCTTGTGGGGCCCTCGCCAGTGGCCAGGGATGGAACCGGCACTGCAGTGGCTGTGGGCAGCTTCCCAGCCCAGTGTCCAACTGCTGCAACACCAGGGGAGGCCCCATACCTGGGAACTTGATCCAGTTACCTTGGCATGTGTATGTGTGTGTGCGGGGGATGTGCATGTGCATGCATGCATCTGTGTTGTGGTTGTGTGTGTTCGTTGCCAGATCTTCTGCTATGTTTTTGATGTTGACAGTTACTTTCTTAATGAATAACTATAAGAAAGTGAAAATCAAAATCAACAAAAAACTATGAACCAGAGACACTTTTTGGGGGGTGGGGGGCGGGAGGGGAGGATTGGGGTCAGAATGGGGGGGTTTGCAATTGTATGGGGAATATAAAAATAAAATTTATTATTTAAAAAAAAAGAATGCCTTTCAAAGGAACAATTTTGAGATTCAACCTAGCAACATAAAAAATGAAAACCCTCTCTTTATCCAAAGAATATTATTATCAAAAATAAATTGGACTATGTGCTTACAACTTTTTTTAAATATCAGATAAAGATTTATCTTCTTCCTGTTTAAAAACAGGAATAGTTTTTAAATCTATTAGAAGGAATCTTCTTATTTGAAATTGGACGTTTTGCAATACTGCAAGAGACCAATGCACAGTGGAACAAACAGTTTGGGCCAGGTGGTAAAGGAATTGATGTAACAGAAGAGCCAAAAAATAATTTCTTATCTACTGTGTTTGTGGGGATGTCACACAATGGCACTTACTCTGTGGCTCACATTTCAAGCTGTTTTTCCCTTTTCAAATAGGCAATTAGGTGGTAAGTACCACATTTAAAATTATGTAGTTCTTTACCCATTAGTTAACTTCATTGTAAAATATTTTTAGGAAATAGAGAACTGTAACATGCATTTTTTTTTTTTCTCAGCACTGCTTAAATAGTGTATTCGGTAGGAGTCATGCAATGGATTATGTAAATAAACCAGTGCATTCATGGGATCATTTGTTATTATAGAAAGAAACAAAGACAGATATGTTGAGTTGCAAAGATGTGCATTGGGAGACAATTTAGTGAGGAAAAGCATTATTTGATAATACATACATCCCAGTATAATCTGTTAGTTGAAAATTTGTGTAAAATGTGATCCAATTTTTATTTCTGAGATTTTGCATTATAACTAAAACTTAAAAAATCTGTTATTTTGCAGTGAACATGTATACATATTCTAGTATAAATTTATTATGAATGAAGTATCATGGAGAACAGCAAGAATATGGATGTTCCACAGATAAAAACATTTTCTCTTTTCATTTTTTTAAGCATTTTCTTGAGGATTGGTATCTACTGACTTACTTTGCCTCTTCAAGAGTAAAGTGAATCTTTTTACATTTACTTGCTGATTATTATATATATGTTTAAATATCTAAATTACAAGTAACTTTATAAACAATTATACATTCATCATGTTATTTTAGTGGCATATTTATGAATATATAAGTAGTAAGCATATATGATGATGAGTACTATTATTATTGTTACAAATAATTGTCAATGATGATTATTGTTATAGCAAATGTTTTGCTCTATTTCCTAAAAGTTTTCTTTTTAAAAACATTGAATAACTGGTGGTTGTTCAAGTTGATTATACTGACTCCCAGCCTTTAGTGTTAGCCATAGGTAGACTTGGCTTGTACTACTTGAAAGGTTGCTGAGTAATGACTTTCCCAGGGACAGTAATGGAGATTAAATCATATACATATTGAAGTCTCCAACTGTATTTATCCATTCATTCAACCCAATTTTATTCATCATTACATAGCAGAAATATTCTACATATTTTATCCTTAAAAGCTACATGTCCAGTCTGAGCAAGATGAGAAATTTCAAACTGAAGTAATGCATTATCGCCTATTCTCAGTGGAAGTTTTTCCTGCCTCCTTGGAAACAAAAGCATTTCTAAAAGCAGGAAATTATAAAAGATTATCTTTACTTGCCCATTTGAAAATGTATAATAAGATTGAATACTAATATTCATAATTGGCATACTGACTTCCACAGCATTTACCACTAAAAACAGTGCATAAAATAAGCCATTTCTATTCATAGGAATCATAAGTTTCCTTTGGCCTAAAGTTTCTTGAAAATTTGAAGTAAGAATCATTTTATATATGTATATATATATTGTTTTTTTTACACTGATGTCTTATTTGGGTCCCCTCTATTCCTCCTATAGGTGAAACCATCCAATATTTTTCTTTTTCTTTCTGACTTGTTTCACTGAGCATAATTCTTTCTGGCTCCATCCAAAAATGAGTTTATCATTTTTGATTGTTGACACAACAAAACAAAACCAGAGAATTTTAAGCCAGAGGTATCCTACAGGGGAGGAGGAGGGAGAGGGATCAGAGGGTGGAGGGAGGAACACAAGGGCCTGTGGTGATGATGCACAGGTGCATTGGTGATGGAAATTCTATGGGGACTCCACCTGGGTGGGGGAAAGGAAATATTATTTAAAAATTAACTGATGTAAAAAATAAAAAAAAATTAAAAAGAATCATTTTTTAAAATTATTATTTGCCTAGTTCTCTTGCCTCTTCATGCTGTAAGTATAATTCATGAAATTTGAAAGGAAAAAATGAGGAAGCAAAAAATGTTTGTTTTACATAGAATAAAGCATGCATGAAAAGAAAAAAAATAAAAACAATTACAGTTTCTTTAACTGCCAATCATATGAGTGGAACTGCAACAGACCTGTTTTTTATACTATACTTCACTTAGTGTGCCACACTGTGGATTATGTGATACCCCACTATTTGATGTAGCTATGAGACTTTTTAAAATGCTGTTAATTATGGTTATGAGACATTATGAATTATACATTGCATTCCAGTGTCAGGGATGTCAAATGTGAGAAGCTGGGAGCATCTTGGAATCAGTGAAGGACGGTTCTCCCTCCAAACCTAAATATACCTGCAAAGTCGGTGTACTTGAATCATTTCATTTAATTGAGTTATTGCCTTCACAAAGTGGTGCTAGTGGTAATACGAATAATATTACTTAATAACATTGAGTTGCTCTTTGTGCTAGGGACTATTCTGAACACTTTGCATAGAGTCTCATGTAATATCATCACAGTGTTCTGTGAGACAAGGACTGTTTTATCCCCCTTTCACTGATGAGAAATTGAAGCACAGAAAGTCTAAAACAGCTAATAAGTGACAGAGTAAAGTAGGATTCAAGTCCAGTGGTACTGACTCCAAAGGTCAGCTTTTCTATTCAAACAGGCTGCTCTTTCATTAATGTGGTGAGTGATAAGAGTTAATAATGTCCTTTTCCCCAAGAAAATGATGTTGTGGAGACATAGGAATAACTAGCTCATTCATGTTTATAGCTCTAAGAGTAGTGGTGTATTTGAGATCTTGCACTATGATTTCCTAAAGGCGCCTTTAACTCTCATAGGACTGCCCTCCATTTGGCCGCAGCCTATGGTCACAGTGCAGTGGTCACTCTGCTTGCAGAGAGAAAATGTGACCTTAATCTGGGTGATGCCGAGCACAGGACAGCTCTGGTGAAGGTATGTGGTAGCCAACTCAACCAGCATGGGATGGATTTGACTCAGTTTACTTGACTGGAAATGAATTTACCGCATTAACCTCATTTAAGTTAGCTAATTGCCAAAACCTACAAAGTGTTTAACCTTAATTCCTAGATTTTTTTTTTTTTTTAGATTCTTTTATTTATTTGTACAAGCACTGGGTAGAGTCAGAAGCGCGGGAGGGTGAGAAAATTTACCAGAGCCAGAGCAGGGACCAGAACAGGTAGAAGGACCCAAGTACACTGCTGAGGGGAGCAGTGGGCTGCAGGAGAGGTCTGCGCGCCATGTGGGACCCTCCTCTGGTGGCCTGGGAGCGAGGTGGTGCTGCAGAGGCTGCGGGCAGCTTCATAGCCCAGCGCTCAACCGCTGCGCCACCAGGGGAGGCCCTTAATTCCTAGAATTTACTATTTCTTTGTGTGATACTGACAGGCAGTACAAAGCCAGGAAGAAGAATGTGTACATATTCTTCTAGAACATGGTGCTGATCCAGATATTTTGGACGCTGATGGCAACTCTGCGCTCCACTATGCTGTTCAAAATGAAAATGAGTCCATAATAACAAAGCTGCTTTTACACAAAGCAAATATTGAGGCACCAAACAAGGTATGGACCAAGTAACTTTTTTTACAAAATATAGGAACTGCATTTTTTAAGCCACAAAACATTTTATTATCTATATCTCTCTGATATGTATGCATGCATACATTATACACAAGGACCTATCACCACGATACAACTCTAAAACCAAGTCAGGGAGATCTAGAGAACGATGGTGCCCACGGAAAGGCCAAAAGTCTGTCACTGCATCACGTATGCACCCCCGTTGGAAAAACTTTTCCTTAGCGCCTGGCAGTGGGTGTAGGCTCAGCACCCACAAAAGACTAACGACATGATAGGTGCTGGGTACTCTGCATGGGTCCAAGAAATGGGTGCTACGAGGCTGGGTACAAGGGGGACTTGAGACCCCACAGCCAGCATGGCTACCCACAGAGAGAAGCAGCAGGCTGTCAGGGCCCAGGCACCCTAGGTTCTGAAATCAGGGCAAGCGGTCAGGTCATGTCTTGACATCCAACGAGGGCATCCATGTGTGGTGCTCACAATGCTGCCAGCTCTGAACCACTGTGGGCTCCCTGCAGCAGAAAGTCCTGCTCAGTCTTGCATAGCTCATCAGTGGGACATAGCTATATAGGGGAGCCGGTGAAAGGGAAGTCAGTCGATCTGCTTTTCCATCTGGACTTACATTACGTTCTGTAACCACAGCCCTGACATAGGTGGGTCACATGTACATATTGGAGGCTCGAGCACTCCCTGAATGAAAATAGTTTTAAATAATTGTCTGATTCCACTTTAAATAATAACGTGTCTAAAAGATGCAGTAGAGGGGCTTAGCATTTTTGTAGGGGTGTTTGGCAAATATTTGTGCACTGAATTGGTTAAAGATTATTTTTAAAATTTTATTCCCAACCAAATATTTTTTCCTAATAATAAAAAACACAGGACAACAAAATTGGCCTGGGAAATAGTCTTTATTTTAAAACTCAAAACAAAAGTAATATGAAAGAAGTCTGCTGCTGATGATGAATTTTTACTTCATAAAAAGTATTTTTTATAAAATGATTTCTCTCTCTGGCCAAGCCTGAGGAGGGAAAAGGGAAAAGGAAGAGAACAATCATAAACACGTGGGCTAACTTGGAAATTTGGCTATTGAGGGTAATTGCCAATAGAGGGAAGAGCTTTTTTTTTCCCCTTTAGTTTATAATTACTCAGGTGCTCTTCAGGGTTTAGGAATGATAATTCTTATTTGGTAAATGAAAATTGTGTGGGTTTTTTTTTGCCAAATTCTCAAAATATGGAGGACATTGTATTTTTGTGTGTGTGTGTGTGTGTGACCCTTGCCGGCGGCCAGGGAATGAACCAGCGCTGCAGAAGCTGCCTCGCAGCCCAGCGCTCAAATGCTGCGCCACCAGGGGAGGCCCAGGACATTGTATTTTTATTTCTGGTTTCCATTCTTCCAAAAAAAGAAAATAATTTTCAGTGGCAATGAAAATGAAAACCAGACTAAAAGGGAATTTTAAAAAATGAATTTTATCTTATAAAGGTAAGATAAAAAAGTTCCATCTTCTTATAGGGGCAACCCAAGGATCATTTAGTAATAAGCAATCAGAATTCATTTGAAGCCTATGTTTTTTTAATTCAAAGCCCATGTCCTTAGTAATCCAAGTGAAGTATAGTTCTGGATAGTGACATCTGATAGCAGAGAACTGATAGTGGAGAACCAAGTAAATGTGCCTCACTGAGTAATATTCCATTGTGCATATGTACCACTGCAGCAACATGGATGGAGCTAGAATGCATCATGCTCAGCGAAATAAGTCAGAAAGAAAAAGAAAAATATGTATGGTCTCACTCATAGCAGGAATTTAGAAAAACAAAATAAAGGACCAAGAAAAGACTAATTAATACAAAGTAAAAATCAAAATCAACAAGCAACTGTAAACCAGAGACCCACTACGGGGGATGGGGGGTGGGGAGAGGAAGGATTAGGGTCAAAATAATAGGGGATGCAATTGTATGGGGAATATAACCAAAATGAAAATGCATACATTGTGCAAAAATGAAAAATGATGTAAGAATTATATAAAATAAAATGTTAAAAAAAATGAGCAAAAAAAAAAATTTAAAAAAAGTGTCTCACTGGAAGAAAACCATCACCTTTAGTAGAAAATTCTCAAAATGATCCCTGCAACCCTTAATTCCTCAAATGATAATTTTGCCACAAGAAAGTATTGTTCGAAAGGGATTCAGCAAAATTATACAGATTTTCTTTAGAACTGGACATGTTATGTTGTGTAATTTTCTCAAGTAGTAAATGATCATGGAATGTTTCTAGTGGGGCATAGTCCTTAACTTCTGCCACAAGTAGGTTATTTGGACTATAATTTAAGAACAACTATTCCAGAGATGACCATTGAGATTATTAATTCAATAAAAAATGCTTCAAGCATTTATTACTGTTTCAGAATTTGGAGATACAGGGCTTAAAAAAAACGAGCATCCTATGGCCTCAAGAAATTCTTGGTTCAGATGGTGAGGAATAAAATAACTAAAGTAAACCATGGTAAATTCTGTAATGAAAGCAAGATTCTTGGGACCAAGAAATTCTTGACCGGAGTATTGGACAATAACTTTGCATCTGTTGAGGTTAGAGAAAGAAATATTTTAAAGAGAAAGAACAGCACATATGAAGTGACTGGTGAGAAGGAAGGGGTGACTTTTAAATTGATTTTTCTTATAACTTTAAGTTCAGGAGATCTCTTTTAAGTTTAAAAATTCAGTTTAAAATATGTGATTTTGTAAGCCATTAATTGTTTTTTGTTGTTTTACAGCATGGACATACACCGTTTTTATATGCTGTGATTCAAAACAAAAAAAAATTAATAGAGTTTTTGCTAAGCAAGGGAGCAAATATAAATGCTGTTGATAGTTTTGGAAGGTATGTATTTTAAACTTTATGTGGTTCTAGAGTGGTAACAATTACTGAAACCCGAAAGATTAAATTAATAAGAAGCACATGGGTTTTAATTATTAATATCAACATATCCTGTTAGAGAGAGAACCAATTCTTTTTTCCCAAATATTTTAATTGTGTGTGTGTGTGTGTGTGCACACGTGCGCATTTATTAAAGCAACATTAGTGTACAGCACTGTATAGAATTCAGAAGTAAAGGATCCCACGTATTCCGATGTATGTTACTATGCCACAACCACCACTATAACACCCACAGCCCTCCCACATATCCATTGTGCACCCTCCCACACTGGGAATCTACACACTTCTCTCCATCCCCCACTGGCACATCAGTTCCACAGTCAGACTCCTAGGACTTGCCCTTGGAAAACCAGTTATTCTTACTGTGTAATATGAAGAACGACATAGCAGGATTCACAGTTCTTATGTTAGCTGATGACACAATCTGATTCTTTTGGTCGTATGCCCTTATGTTACCTCACATGGTTTCCTGTTGGTTTATAAGTCTTGTGAAGTCTGGACTCTAACTTTTAGTTTACTATATGACACCAACCTGAAATTGCACATCCTTCTAGTAATACGACTTTAGCCTTTCCATTTCAATATTTTTCCTTAAAAGATGCATATTAGACATAAAGAAAGGTTGATTTTATTTTTTGGATAATACTTGTTATAAATTGCTTTCTTTGAAGATTACTGATTATATTAGCTTATATCCCTATGTGAATATTAATTACTATTACTAGATACTATAGGATCATCGGTTTTTTTCCTTTGCCACATCTAGTTTATTTTCCTGCTTTTACTTTCAATTGATATGGGTGGAAGTAAGAAAGAAATTTCTTTTTTATAAAGAAAACTCATAAGTAGGTGACAGAGAAGAGATGTGTTTCAGATTGCCACTTGCTAGGTGTGTGACCTTAGGAACATTGCTTATCATCAGCCAATATGCTCCTCATATGAAAAGGAAGATGATAGCACAGTTGACCCCTGAACAGCACAACTTGAAAAACTCACAAACTGTAGCCTTGAAATATTGAAAATGTTCAGAAAAAGTTATATATGTCATGAACGCATAAATTACATGTAAATAATAATCTATTTTATCCTTTACTACCATAAATTTTATACAAATCTATTATAAAAGATAAGTTTGTCAATACTTACACACTGTATACCGTCTGTGTGTACAGACTGTGCATGTGCGGCATTCTTAATCAAAGAAAATGTGAACCAATGTAAAGATGCAGTTTTAAATCATTAGAGCATAAAATTAATGAGTATATACTAATGACTGACTGTAATAATTTAACATCTACCTCCTGTTTGTATTGCAGTGAGCAGAAGGGTTGGGAGTAAACTTACGCTATCACTCAATATACTGCAATACTGTGAATGCATCTTATCAATTTCTTCATAACATTTTCTCTTCTCTAGCTTTCCTTATTGTAAGAATGTAAAGAAATACAAAAGATGTGTTAATCAACTGTCTATGGTATCAGTAAGACTTCTGGTCAAAGCAGTCTATAACTAATTAAGGTTTGGGGGAGTCAAAAGCATGGATTTTCAATTGTGCTGGGTGTCAGCACCCCAACCCCTACAAAGTGCAAAGGTCAACTGTATGTCTTTTGAGGATCATTTTGTGTAAGAGTGTTGATATAGCACTTAATTTCATGCTTAGCAATGCATTATCAGCATCATTAACTGCAGCTATGAGTATTGTTACCATTATTATCAATATCACTGTTTTAAGCTTGCAAATAACTTTTACTTACCTGACCTTTAACTGATAACATAACAGACTAAGGAAGAAATGGAAAATAATTTATTCAGAGCTTCACCTATTTCAGATAAGTGATCTTGGCATTGTTTCTTGTCCATCAAAGGACCTTAAATTAGCAGCTTCTACTATGATGGGTCCCAATGGGACAAGAAGCCGCCTTTTAGCCTTCAAGTTAAGTTTCAGATATGAATATTTGCACACATAAATGGTCAATTCTAGAAAGATAGGCAAGGGATGAATTTGGTAGAATAGATCCAAGTAGCTCTCTAAGTAACTTAAGTTCCCAAGGGTGAAGTTATCTCTGCTATTTTAGCTCAGCCCTCGCACATGCTGCTTGCCTTGATTCACCAGATGTCATTCATATTCTCCTCCGGCATGGCATTGATTGCTCTTCTGAAGATCTGGGTGGAAGGACTGCTGACCAGTATGCTTTTCTTCATGGTTTTATTAAGTAAGTGTTTACATTAAAATGTTAGCTATCACTAACCTGAGGATTAAAATAATTTAACTGCTGCTGCTTCTGTAACAGGTGGGATTTCATAGTTGGGGTAGGCAGTTGTGGAATGGCATTGCGGTAGTCCACAGCATCGGCCAGAAACCAAGCCATGACTAGACTAGTTGGGAGTAGCAGAGGGCACTTTTCGATCTTTATCCTTAGGGATTCTAATGTGATCCACTTCATTCCAGCATAACTCTACAAAATCATGTCACATGTCTGATTTTTCTGACTAGTTATTTACATTTTGAAAAGTTCATTTTAGCAAAAAATCCTATACTTTCCACTTAGATGCTATTGCATATCTTTCTCCCTTGAATATTCTAAGAACCTATGCAACGCGTTCTTTAAATCCATGGAAGACAGTTCTTTTTCACAAGTTGCATGGAGGGCAAATGGTGAAAGGCATTCTAATCATTTTTTTGTCTCCATTGATTCTGTTACTGCAGTGTTGCTCCTGAAACTGTTCTTGTAGTCTGGTCACTATTGACCACTGCACCCAGGATGCCTCTGCTGATCCAGATTCCTCCATCTCCATGGTGATTTCCACTAGGACTTCAATGTCATGACTTTCTTTAGTTCATATACATATAGTCATATGCTCAGCCACTATGTTCTTGCGGCCCCATCTCCAAGCTTTAGCCACACACACCCTTATTCCCCACTCAAAAACTGTAGAACCCATATCTTAGCCTACACCTTGT
Organism: Talpa europaea; assembly: GCF_964194135.1. Taxonomy (NCBI): domain Eukaryota; kingdom Metazoa; phylum Chordata; class Mammalia; order Eulipotyphla; family Talpidae; genus Talpa; species Talpa europaea. The sequence goes on along the minus strand of NC_140082.1, from coordinate 60,625,233 downwards.
CCATGAATTACCCTATGAGGATCTTGTCTGTCTTTTTTGTTAGCAGATATTATTTGGACACAATCTCAGCTATCAGAGAAGTTGAAGTGGTGGTGCAGGAAGTGCTAAGATTATCCTTTCTATTTTGGTTCCAGATCTGTACCCCAAAGCTGCTTTACATCATCCTGTGGGACACCTCTTATAGGTTGTGGAAAGTGCCATATTGTCCTTCCCAGAGTAGTGGGTGCTAACTGGTTCATTAAGGTTGATCCCTCAAATGATCTGTTTTTTATAATAGTGAAAACCTCCCAAGTGACTTGTATGTGTGTGAAGTTTCAAATATTTTTCAGAATCTCCTTCACAAGGAAGTAACTCAATGGAATGGTTAGTTGGTTGTTAGGAAAGCTAAACCCCATCTGTGACTCTTCGATTTCCATGTATTATAAAAGCAGGTTGTGTCTTCCAGGTCAGTTGGATATGAACCTGGGGATTACATATCATTCTAAGGACGATCTACTAATTATGAATTTGAAGAGGTAGAAAAGGAATAGAACTAGTCAAAACCAGGCTTGAATTTTTAGTTTTCTGTTCTTCATGTGATTGGTTATGGGGGACAATTATGTTATCTAATGAGGTGATATATTTATAAATATAGTTAATTCTACAGTAGCTGAGATACCTTTGAATTCTAAGCCTTAAGAGAAGAGCCATTACTAGCCAAAATATGACATTAGGTTGTTAGAGCCTATAAAAAAGCACACATTTAATGAAGTTTGGTATCCCAAGTTCTACCAGTAAAGTTCAAAAAGAAATTATTCCATTGCTTAAGTATTTATCTGAGCATTAGTTTTTTTTGTTTGTTTGTTGTTTTGGGGGTGTGGTGCGTATATTAAATTTCCTAATAACTCTGTGAATGGGACAGCCAGATATCTGTTTTACAGGGGAAAAGGGAGCCAAAGGGAAGGGGCTTGTCCAGGATCAGATGGCTGTTTGAAACTTGACATACAGATGCTTTCCATATTTTAATCTAACTCTAATGTACTGTACTCTGCAGCCCCTTTTCACCTTTAAGTTACTTGTTTGATTAAAAACAAATTGTAGCACTTACACATTTGAAGTGTGTGGATAATTAAAGTTTTGATATTCTCTGGTATTACCTGAAATATTCTAAGAATAAAAACGTTGTTCACATGTGGACTTGTAGTGAGTCCTGGACCTGCAACAACACGGTGAGGGAAATCAGACATGGGGGACTGTCATGTCCAGCATGCAGTGAATCTTTATTGTCTTAGTGCTCATTATATACTTTCTCAGAGTGCATTAGGCATAACATCAAAGTGTACCATAAAATGACAGCTGAAATGATTAACTATTTTACTTTGCTGCTGATATTTGCCTACTCCCGACTTTTAAGTGCCAGGTGGTCAGCTCCTATATGTAATCTGATTGCTCATTAGCTAGAGCAGAGGAGTTTTGCTCCTAATTGGTTTTTGGCTGTGGAGATACTGAGGCATGACTCTACACAGATCACTTTGCAGGCGCTCAACAGCAGGTCCAGTCACTCAGAGGTTTTCCTCCGTGACTCATGTGTTTTCACATGCCTTAGAGACTCAGGTCAAGACCCTTCTGCTCATTTTGCGGGGTCTCTCCCAACATTCACGTAAGTATTAAAATTAGCAATTTTATTAATATCCTTTCTTTACATATAGCAACCACAAAATAATATTTGACCATAAAAGTGAAAAGGACAAGCAGAAGAAAAAGAAAGAAAAGAACGAAAAGGAAGAAATAAAGGAAAATGATAAAACGAAGGAAGAGAATGATCTAGGTAAGACTTCAGATAGTGAATTACTCTTGGTGGTGCTACCACAGAGGAAAAAATAAGAATACAGAAATTTTGATAATGATAGAGCAATGAAAAAGATGTACAAATTGCCTGTATATTTAAAATTTCTTACTTGCATTGTTCTTCAGAATTAAAGAAATTACTTGTAGTCATTTGAAATCTGAGACAGTATTGCCTTTCTAAAAAAAGTTCTAAAAATTTAAGTTTGTATATATTTCCTCTAATCACATTAAAACAACTAGGACTTGTTAAAATTTTTTTTAAAGATTTATTTTTATTTATACAAGAACTGGTTTACAGGGCTGAGGTGCGGGAGGGTGAGTGGATTCACCAGAGACAGAGCGGGGAGCAGAACAGGCAGATGGACCAAAGACACTGCTGAGGGGAGCCGCGGGTGAGACAGGAGAGGCCTGACTGTTGTGCCATGTGGGAATCTCCCTGACTGGATGGGAATCCAACCTGTGCTGCAGAGGCTGTGGACAGCTCCACAGTGCTGCGCTTAACCCGCTGCACCACCAGGGAGGCCCCTAAACTATGTTTCTAGTTTTATAAGAAATTAAGGGAAGAATTAGAAACCAGTATTCTATAATCAGTATGTTATTATACATATGTGATAGTTTTATTTTTACATAATTATTCCAATTACCTGTTGGTGTCACAACTATTATAAAGAAGAATAAAATAAACCCTGCTTAGTTGAAGAAAATTGACTATGTGAGCCTTTCATTTTCTTTACAGGAACTTTTATGCTATAGAACATATTGTCACTCATCAGTATTCTATATTTTAAATTCTTTTTAACATAGAATTGTTACTTGTTTCATATTATTTTCTGATATCCTTGTTTCATCTGTATCTTTTATGCGTTTAGTTGAATGGACAGAAGTACACACATTTTCAGGACCAGGATCAAGCACAGATTCAAGTAAAGGTATTCTGTGAAATGTCATTTTGACAGTAATTATGTCTGACATATCAACCCTCAAGATAAGAATTTCATTTCATGTGGTTGTGTCAGGGGTTCCCTAACCACACCAGCTCGGGTTATTCACTGAACTGGCAGGACTCAGCATATAGTAGTTTTCATTCATGTGATTGATTTTTTAACATTTATTCATTTATACAAGAACTGGGGTAGAGGCCAGAGGTGCAGGAGGGTGAGAGAATTCACCAGAGACAGTGTGGAGAGCAGAACAGGCAGACGGACTGAAATACACTGCTGTGGGGAGCAGCGGGCAGGACCGGAGAGGTCTGCCGTGCCACGTGGGAATCTCCCTGGCTGGCCGGGAATCAAACTGGCACTGCAGAGGCTGCGGACAGCTTCACAGTGCTGCACTCAACCCGCTGTGCCCCTGGGGAGGGGAGGCCCCTCATGCTTGTGATTTATTATAGTGAAAGGATGCAAGGAAAGCACAGCAAAGTAAAAAGATGTCTGGGGCAAACTCTAAAGGAAGACAGGTGCAAGCTTTTAAGCATCTTTTCCCTGTGGCGTTCTCAGACTGTGCCTAGTTCCTCCATCTCAAAATATGACAGCACATGTAAAGTGGGTGTCTGACAGCCCCAGTGTCTCAGTAGACCCAGTGCTCCAGGGTTTTGCTGCAGCCTAGACATCCTCTCCCTAGCATGTACTGAAATTCCACTTCCCCAGAAAGAAAGCAAATGTTCAGCAGAAACCACATTGCTTGTACTCATAATTTAGCACTGTTGGGGAATAGAAGGAACCTTCCCCAAATCCACTTACCCAGACACCCACCAAGGGTCAGCCATTTCAAGAGGAATTTCTAAGGAGAGCAGTCTCAGGCTCACTGCCTGAAATCTTTCTAGTAGTTATGCTAACCTTAATGTTTGGCTTTATCTTAAAATTTTATTTTAATAGGTAATATAAAGATATAACACAGTATTAGTTTCAGTTGCATCATCCACCTTAAATTACAGTGCTGGTTACATTTTTGATTTTTAATGAATGCTTAACAGATATTTATACAGAAACTATGTGGTTATTATAGATAATTACAATGTATTCTTTATATCTTCTTACTCTTTCAGGATAATTCTGAGACAAAATAAGCATACCGAGTTCTAATTTAAAATTAAAATAAAAATTGCTTATTAGGCGGATGATCTAATTTGATTCTTATTATGCTGAATCCCATTGTAATTAGAAAACAACATAGTCAATAATATGTATCAGATTTTGCCACTTAAGTTTAAAATTAAAAGAGGTTATTATTATATATATATATATATATATATTCATGTACATCAGCTAGGGAGATAATATCCGTATTTGCTTACTTTATTTTCATTTTTGAAGTGACTGTGCCTTGATAAATTATTATGTGGTAGTAGTATGTCAGAGGATACCCTTTGAAAAAAAAAGTCTTTAGAAAAGTTTTAGGTTTACAGCAAACCTGAGCAGAAAGTACAGAGTGCCTGTGTATATCCTGGCTCCCACACATGTGCAGCCAAATGTGCTGTTGACATCTTGCACCACAGTTGTACCTTTATAAAAATGTGTGCGTCTACACTGACTCATCATTGTCACCCAGAAGTCATAATTAATTTTAACACTAGGGTTCACTCTCAGTGCTGTGTATTTTATGGATTTTGAAAAATGTATATTAACATGGATCCACAATTGTTGTATTGTACAGAATACAGAATAGTTGCATTGCTCTAAGTATCCTCTGTGCTCTGTCTACTCATCTCTCCCTTCTAACTCCTGGAAACCACTGATCTTTTTACTGTCTCCATAGTTACGCCTTTGTCAGAATTTCATATATATGGTTTCACATAGTTTCATATATATGATATCATACAGTTCATATATATATAGTATATCATATCATATAGCTTAAAATGTTCGCATTCAAGATGTTCCTTGTTCTTTATGGTTTTTGTTGCTATTCATAAGCATAGCATGTGACAGTAATGCCTTACAAACTAAAAATCCTAATTTCTATAAATGTTGGATGCATAATGGGGAGGGTTGAGAAAAATGACATCATTCACTACTATGCAGCATTAACTGAACCATCCTACTCTATGAAGTATATCCAGAGAGACTATTTATGGAAGGAGATAGTCTCCACAGGCTGTACTTTATCAAACTAGAGTCACAGTCTGAAAGTATTTCCTGTTTTTCCTGCTGCATTGTATAGTGTCTCTAGACCAAGTTTCCCCGGTTTTTTAAATGATGACATATCATTACTTTACATCCTTGTTTGTATTCTCACAATATAGGTTTTCTTCTCTCAGATGTGGTCACTACAGTTTCCCTGCCACCAAAGCACCCATAGTCCTCCATCACAGTCCATGTTTTACAGTAAACCAAGCGGTGTTGACTAAAAACCTGGAGAAGTTGTGTTATGTCACAGCAAAATTATTTTACTCTCCTCTAAGTATTTCTAATGGTGGCTATCCAGAACATTTGTGCTGTTTAGAAGATTGTCAGTTTATGATGCTGAGTCTGCTAATGATACCATTTTATGTCAGTTCTATAGGTTTGACTAGAATTATGGTCACTGTAAATAGCAATTCACTGTTGGTACTAAATGTCATTAAATATACTTTGATAAGTGATATTGAATGTCTTGCTTTTCATAAATATAAAGGAGGGGGGAGCCCAAGAGTTCTTTCTAGTATTGTCTCCAAGTTGGTCCCTAAGGAATATTTGTTAGCTGTCTTATACTCTTAATGGTCTATACATTTTCTACTGTTGATTAAAATGTGTTTTTTTCATTACTAGCAAAAGAGAACTTTCACAAGGACACTGTTAAGAGGTAGGATTTTACAGATTTTAAAAATGTCTCAACTGATGGAATGCAGAGAAAAGCAATCAATATTCGTTGAGTGTTTTATTTCAGGCTAGACACTGTGTTATGTGTTTCCCATTTGTTATCTCATATAGTTGTTTCAATACCTTTGCAAAGTAACTGCTGTTCCAGTTACTTTATGTATTTTATGGATCTTGAAAATGTATATTGACATGGATCCACAATTGTTGTATTGTACAGAATACAGAATAGTTGCATTGCTCTAAGTATCCTCTGTGCTCTGTCTACTCATCTCTCCCTTCTTCTTACCCCTGGAAACCACTGATCTTTTTACTGTCTCCATGGTTACGTCTTTGTCAGAATTTCATATATATGGTATCACACAGTTTCATATATATGATATCATACAGTTCATATATATAGTATATCATCATTTCTTGCCAATTTGGCATCTGTGCTTCAGGAAGCATCACATGTGACAATAATTAGTAAAGCAAACTTAGTTCATCCACGATTCCATAGTTAAGAAGGTATTTGCTCCATGACTTGACCATTAGCCTGCCTGGCTTCCCTGTTCATTCTCTTGTCCCTAGGTACTTGTGCAGCTCTGGCATGAATATATAGACACAACTCAAACCAACTCAGAAAGTTCAATTTAGTTATGTGTTAATTTTTATTTTCAGGTTTCCCTAAGAAGCTGGCTTAGTCCAAGCATTTGTCCCAATACATTTTTTTTTTAAGATATACTTTTTTTTTTTTAATTTTATAGAGGCATGTTTATTTATTTTATTTGTTTGTTTGATTTTTGTTTATACATGCACTGGGTACAGTCAGAAACGCGGGAGGGTGAGAGAATTCACCAGAGCCAGAGCGGGGAGCAGAGCAGGCAGAAGGACCGAAATACACTGCTGAGGGGAGCAGCGGGCAGCAGGAGAGGTCTGCGCGCCACGTGGGACCCTCCTCCGGTGGCCGGGGAGCAGCCAGGGATCGAACCGGCGTCGCCGAGGTTGCAGGCAGGTTCGCAACCCAGCGCTCAACCGCTGCGCCACCGGGGAGGCCCAGTCCCAATACATTTAACAATGGCAGTGGTAACTAAAACTTTGCATTTACCATCAAAAGTTTTAGGGTAGATCTCAGTTAGATGTGGTCATAGACTGCAGGTTTTACATCAGCAAGACTCAATCATGTAGGTCTTCTTTAGGTGTTCTTCTTTAGGTGAAGATGATCTGTGGTTTATAGAACAGCTTATGTTAACCTCAGTATGTATTTAAAGGATATTTCTCATGGATTTCTATACTTTGTGACTTCATAGTTTGGTGTAATCATTAGGCTAGTAGCCTTGGTTAGTACTCTGTAGTCTTTTCATTTTTGGTATACCTTTTTTATTCTTCTTCCATAACTTTTCTATAAGTTCTGTAAGCTTTTCTTGATTTTTTTTTTTTTTTTACTTTCTTCTCTGCTGTTCTTGATGGTTGTTTTGTTCTAATTTTTTCTACTTCTACCAGGGAGTTATTCTCCAATTTCCTATAGCAAAATAAAAAGCAAAAAAGCATGTAGAATTTCAGAATTTTAAAGAATCTTAGAGATTCAGTCAATCAAACACCCTGTAGTACTTCAGCCTGTGTTTATCTTCTGAGCCAAATAGCTGTTCAAATGAATAATTTGAAATTCAAAGAGATTAAACTGATTTCTTTGGGTATGGCATATGGCAAATATGAGATTTAAATTCAGATTTTTCCTTTTGAAAAGAGATTGTCTCTAGGTGAGTTTTTAATAATAGAGAGGTGGGAATTGGATCTAGTGAACACAACGGAAGAAGGTAAGAATGAATTAATAGAGGCGGCCAAACTTCAAGACCACCACCACCGAGTTGATAGGAATAAGGATTTTAGAAAAGAGTTACAAAATATTGGGGTTTATGCAAGTTATATAAAGAGAAACTACAGGAACAAGCATGTTGGGAATATTAAGTAGAGGCATATTAAATAGAAAGTTTAAAGGAGACAAATAGTTTGCTGTTTTTTTGTTTGTTGAATTGAGGGAACTAGCATACTTCATTTATATCAAAACACATAAAAACAACAATATGAGCCATTGGGAAGATTCTCTTTATCGAAAATAGGATTGTGATATCCTCCTCCACACCAAGTTACAGAAGCTGCCTTAGATCCCCCACACCTACCACGGTAGTTGAGATTACTAACCTACATAGATCTTTCACCTAAGGCAGGTATCTCCTAATCTCTGCCTTCCTTTCCAATTCACCGATGTCCCTGTCCATGTGCTGGCACGGTTGTACGGAGCTAGGATGACGGTCAGGTCAGTCACAGGGCCTCATCAGGCTGCTTGATCACAGGCCTGTGTTGGCAGTGAGTGCATAAGCTTTGTTTCACTTATTTTCCAGCAGCAGGGAAATGACCTACTCTTGGTCATTTGAGCCCAGCCTTGTTTCTGGAATCTGTGCCGTCAGAGGTTGAAGATTTAAAGGTTGGAGACTGCCACTGAGCCTGGTAGATGTGGGGGAATGGGAGCCCTGTAGTAAGGGAGATATTTAAATTGTATGCAAGGGAAATAGTGGCAGAACTCAGGACATTGTCTTTGCAGTAGTCTCTCTCCTTGGGTATCTAAGTACTTACGAACATTTTTAAAGGCTTGCCAGTTTATGGGGACCTGAAAAAGGCAGGAACTATATAGGAAAAATAATCAGAATTTATCATTTTTAATGTTTTAATTCCTCTGGGATTAGTAATTATTCTTTGACTTCAGTACATTTAGTTTTCAAACATTTTAGGGACCTCCCTATACAATTTTAGAGTGAAGGGAAGGAATGAATCTGAATAAGTGGTTTGCATGCTGAAGGAATAAGACTGCCATTTTTGACTGACATAGATTGGTCTTTGAACCACGGACAGGTTATGAAGAAGAAACAGTATACCTTTCTTCTTTCTTTAGGTTATCAGGTTTATTGTAGTTCAGATAATAAAAGTTATGCCATCTATTAATTGGACTTTCAATTTAACTGTCAGTACTTTTTGTAAGAACTACTTTTTTCTCAGAAGCTCTAATTTTTTTGTTATGGGCACAAAGAATTGAATTTTATTGGACATTTCACAGGCTGGGGGAAATAGAGGCAGAAGTAGATACAAAAGTTTTTTTTGAAAAAAATAAATGGATCCCAAATTTGAATTATATAAAGAAAATTAATTTAGCATGTAGGTAGCTGAAGTTTCACTTGATTTTTCAATGTAGAAATGAAATTTTTGTTGTATATTTTATCTCTAAAGGCGTCCCATGAAACTAAACTTTGATGATTCGTGTTCTACATTATCCGAAATCGTAGATTTTGAAACTAAGGTAATGTGAGCTTTGTGAAATGTTCTGCTCTGAATTTCGTTTCCATTTAGTATCTCAGTGTGGCATTCATTCATTCATGAATTATTGCCCCATTGGTTTCCTTTTTTCTTTCTGTCTTGAAAGAAGCTGACTTTATTAATACATGTTTTAATGTTTATTGGGGTAAATTTGATTTATAACACTGTATATATTCTATGGATATAGTTTCACACCTCAAAAAATGTACATTATTATACCACACCCACCACTAAAGCCCCTATAATCCTGCACCCTATTCACTGGGCCTCATCTGCACTTCACTTCCTCTCTGCCCCTCTGGTAGCCTCATTTCTATAGTCATATTTTAAGGGTTCATTTTGGTTTGTTCTCTTACTTTGCTTCTTTATTAAATTCTACAGATAAGTGAATTCATCTAGTGTTATCCCAGAGTCTTATAATCATGAAAGGGATCAAAAAAGAGTCAAAATGAGAGAGATTGTTATAAAAACCTGACAGAAATAGTGAGGTTGAGTGAGAGCAGGAATTTTATAAGAAGATAGGAGAGGAGTCCACAGGAATGGAGGGAGCAGACCCCATCATGGATGTGCTCCTGAAAGAGCCTGAACCTGTCACAGACAGAGTGCAGTGGGGGCAGCCACGGGCGTACCCCCAGAGTGGCAGCAGCCACAGGTGTGCCCCAGGGGAGTAATCCTATTTTTTGTGGACGTCCCCATATTGGGGAGGAACTCCCCTAGACCTGAGCATGCTCAGGCCTCGACATACTATCTGTCTTTGGCATTCCCTCTTCTCTGGGTGGAAGGCAGGCTGCCTCATAATTCCTATTTAAGAAGAACAGCTTGAATTTGGCCCACATATAGCTGATCTTACTACCATTTAACAAGAAACCCCTGTAGCATTTATGATGAGTTGCACTGCAAGACCAAGAGGCCTAGCTCTGACACTGTGAGATCTAAGATGGGGCCTCCCCTGGTGGCGCAGGCGGTTGAGCGCCAAGCTGTGAGGCTGCCCACAGCCTCTGCAGTGCTGGTTCGATCCTGGCCAGCCAGCGAGTGTCCTACATGGCAGGGCCAACCTCTCCTGCTGTGTCCACTGCTCCCCTCAGCGGTGTGTTTCATCAGTCTGCCTGTTCTGTTTCCCACTCTGTTTCTGGTGAGTCCTCTCACCCTCTGGCACATCTGGCCTGTACCCTGGTTCTTGGATGAATAAATAAATAAATCTTAAAAAAAAAAAAAGATCTGAGATAGCTGACTGGATTTGTGTTAGTCCCTCACAAATCTTGAAAGTAAGGCAGATATAACAAGAACCTTCAGAGTTGAACCTTGAGTTAAAGGCTTGGGTCCACTTATTAACCAAGGAGAGGAAATCTCCAATTAACCAAGGAATCCCCATAGCAAGGGGAGGAGACTATCAAATTACCAGTGACCTAGGAAGGTACTTAAAAGACAAGAATTCAGAGAGGGGGAACTCTCAGAGGGGGAGCACTACCTAAGCAAGAGCAAGGCTGGATGGATTACTGGCTACCTGTGGCTCATTGCAGTTGATTAGGATGAAAAGGAAGTTGTGACAGAATGTGGTTCGAGTTAGGGAAGAGCACTAGAAAATTGGTCATGAAAAGCAAGTCCAGGTCTCGTTTCACAATCCCAAGAGGTGGAGAGTTGCGAGGTGGGACATGTGGAATGCTTATTAGGAGTTCCTACATTGCTGCACCCTTCTTGCGGTTGGCGGGACAAGAGCTAACCTGGGGTGCACGCCAACTTATTCTTTTAGGGAGATTTCTAGAAAGTGGCAGCCAGCACTAGTGGCCGTTACATGGCCGACACGTGCCCACTATTTTTTTTGGGAGGGCAAGAGTGAGACCTCAGGAGCCAGCTCTGTTCCCCAGGTAGAGAGGGAACAGCGGCTCGACTGCGATTGATTAGCAACGGAGTGAGGCAAAGAGAGAGGCATGAGGTGTTCACTCGTCGGGCTTAGGGCAACTGGAAGGTCGTGCCTCCATGTTTTGGGACCCGCCAAAGAGTAGCCTTGGCCTGAGCCCCTCAGTCTTTGTAGGACAGCCAAACAGTCGCCAAACACCAACTCCTCTCAAAAAGAAGGTTGTAATAGCATAAAGATAGAGAAAACTGGAGAAATCTTACTGATGCCATGAAAAACCAAATGTTGGGTGCCAAAATGATGTGGTTTTTTGGAGTGTGGGATTCTTGGGTTCACTCTGGGAAAGGTTTCACCAGAGCTTCTGTTTCAGTGACATGCGGCGAGTTTCTTCACGAGACAGAGATGATGGTTATATTTAATTTTTTTAAGATTTATTTTATTTATACAAGAACCGGGGTATAGGCCAGATGTGCAGGAGTGTGAGAGAATTCAACAGAGACAGGGCAAGGAACAGAACAGGCAGATCTACTGAAATACACTGCTGCGGGGAGAAGCAGGTGAGACAGGAGAGATGTGCTGCGCGATGTGGGTTGCTCTGCGCCTGCGGGGATCGAACCGACACTGCAGAGGCTGCGGACAGCTTCACAGCACTGTGCTCAACTGCCTGCACTGCCAGGGAGTCCCCAGTAGTTATATTTAAAGAGCAGGTTTATTAGAAAAGGAACAGGACAGTAAAAGACACTTGCATAGACACAAGTGGGCAGAAAGAGCTGTTCCAAAAGGGACAGGTTTGCTAAGAGAGGCCTACATGGTTGCAGGTGGGTGGCATTGAGGAGAGCCGCCTCCACTGAGGGAGGTCAGTGAGGAGAAGTCCTGGCATGGTGTAGGTCATGGACAGGCAGGAAGGCTGCTGCCCTGCAGAGGGAGAAGGTTGGTGAGAAGAAGACCCTGCATAGTCACAGGTGGGCAGACAGAGTGCTGCCCTGTTGTGGGAGCTGCCTTAGGTTTTATAATCTTCAGGAAGGGGCTAATCTTTGTGGATGGATGGTTTGTGCCTCTATGGCAGTCTGCTAGTTTCTGGGTGTTGCACCTCCTGAATCTGGGCATTGATGACTAAGAGTCTTGGTTTCTGTAACTGGGTTAATGGATTACGCTAATCCCTTCTACCCTTACCTCCTTGTATGAGTTAGGTTCTTGGCCTTGTATCTCCTTTCCTCCATCACTCTGTCATTGATCATGCAATATAGGAGAAAAAAGATTACAGGAAGTATACAATTTCAAGAATGCCTGGGGGAGGGGCTCCCTGGTGGTGCAGAAGTTTCAGTCACAGTACTGTGGGGCTGTCTGCAGCCACTGTAGCACAGGTTCAATCTCTAGCGGGGGAGGTGACCTACATGGCGCAGCAGACCTCTCCTGACTGGCCTGCTGCTCCCCTCAGCAGTGTGTTTCAGTCGGTATGAAGTTTCTGTACCCCACTGTTTTTCTGCTGAAGCCCCTCACCCCCACACCTCTGGCCTGTACCCCAGTTCTTACATGCATAAGTGGATAAATCTTTTATTTTTTAAAGATTTATTTATTTATACAGGCACTAGGTACAGTTAGAAGTGCAGGAGGGTGAGAGAATTCACCAGAGCTAGGGTGGGGAGCAGAACAGGTAGACTGACGAAGTACGCTGCTGAGGGGAGCAGCGAGCATGGCAGGAGAGGTCTACACGCCATGTGGGACCCTTGCTGGTGGGTGGGGATCGAACCAGCGCTGCAGAGGCTGCGGGCAGCTTTTCAGCCCAGCGCTCAACCACTGCACCACCGGGGAGGCCCAATAGATAAATCTTTTTTAAAAAATGATTGCATGGGGGCTGGAGGGAGATAGAGTGGGAGGAGAAGGATGAGTCTGTTTACCAGAGATAATAGCATAAATAATCTATACATAATCTTCTTAAACTACTTCTCAGATCCCTTTGGAATGTTTTGATGTTATCTCAAAACATTTCCTAGATCATCCCTGGACACAGACCAACACATCCTATCAGTGGCTACCTAGGCATCCCCAGGCCTACCTCACAATGGGGCCCGTTGTCCTTGGGGCCATCATTCAGTAATGTAGTGTACAACTAGATAGTTTTAAATGTAGATTAATCAGAACATTCCAGGTCAAGGTACAAACTGGTCAGAATATTCCAACTTAATGACTGTGCCGTCATTGAGGAAGAAAGATCCAGGCACAGCACCCACACATATGAATTTTCTCCAATGTCTGTTTTCGGATTTGATAGTAGCTGTCTGATGTATTTTGGTGCTCCTTTGTTTGTTGAGTACATATTGAGTGTTATGTCTCCCTGCTGTATTGTTATCTTTATCATGGTATAGAGTCATTCCCCATCTCTTTTTACTTTTTTAAGCTGGATGTCTATTTTGTTTGATAGGTAAGTATGGCTTTTCCTGCCTTCCTTTGGGTGTCGTTTACTTACAGGATAGTTTTCCATTCCTTTACTTTCAGTCTACCTTTCTCCTTGGTACTTAAATGTGTTTCCAGGAGGCAGCAGAAGATTGGATTCAGTTTCCTAACCCAACTATGTACTCTGTGTCTTTTTATTGGTGAATTCAGTCCATAAATGTTTAGAGTAATTATTTGCATATGAAAGTCCATCACTGCTATTTTGTTCCAAGATGTGGTTCTTTTAATTCCTCACTAATTTGCGTTTGTCCCTCTCTCTGCTTTGGATCCTAAAGCTTCTTTTAATATTTCTTGGAGGAGAGGTTTAATGGATGCAAACTTCCGATCTCTCTCTTGTATAAAAAGGAAAGCCTTGTAGGATAGAGTATTATCTAGCATTTTTTTTTTCCTTTAGAGTATTTTGAATGTCACTTCATTATCTTCCTGCCCATATTGTTTCTTCAGGGAGATATGTTTGTTTTATCAGTGTTCTTTTATAGGTTATCTGTTTCTTCCACCCCATCAGCTTCATTATGTTTTCTGTGTCTTAGACTTTTGGGTTTTTACTATTCTGTGACTGGCAGTAGTTTTCCTTTTATCTAGGTAGTGTTACAGGGCAACCCAAATATGAAACGGGTTGCTTGACTGTGCGTCCTCACCCGTGAGCTTAAAAGGGAGTTATAATAATACTCAACTGCAGGCACAAAACAAAAAGGTTAATAAAGGGTTTATTTACAAAAGAAGGGGAAATGAAGAAATGATTATCTCAGGGACAAATAGGGAGATAATTCGTGAATGCATCCTACTAGTTCCACTGACCTGGAATCCCAATGGCAAAAAGCCAAGAGTCAAGCCAAGAGCTGAGAGGCCATGGGGTCCCCCAAGGCCCACATGTCTGGTTTTATACCAAGGCTGGCTGCTTAGCTCCACCCTCAGTTCCCAGCAACTCTCCTTTGGGGCATGATGGGATTTGTAGTTCCCAGTGTCTCAATGGCTTTGGTTAGGAGTGGGGTGTAGAATCCACAAAACCTGTGTGGAGCTTGTTCAGGATATACTTTTCCCCTAACAGTAGCTTGGTGTTCCCTTTGCTCCTGTATTTCTATGTTCATTTCCTTTTTCATGGTTGGGAATTTCTCAGGCGCTATTTCCCTAAATCAATCCTCAGTGCTGTTCTCTTTCTTCTCCATCTTTGATTCCTGTGATTCATGCTGTCAGATAATTCTCAAAGGATTTCTTCATTCCTTCCCCTTTTCTATCTTGCTTCTTACCTCTTTTTGATTCTTGAGATCACTGATTTGTTCTTCCACTTGGTTTATTCTAATTTCATGGCTTTCTCCTGAATTTTTTGTTTCCTCCTGTAATTCTGTTAATTTCCTGTTTAAAGTCACACTTTCAATCATTGTTGCTGATTGGGTTTCTCATAGTGTTCATTTCTCTTTCTGAGTTTTGTTTATTCCAATTTTGATGTTTTCTTAACCATGGTATACTTGAATTCTGCATCTGATTGGTCAAAAAGCTCTTCTATGTGTTTGTAGTTTGGTTTTGGAGTTTTGTTTCTCTAGTGGTGTGTTATTTCCGTGATGGCTTGCCTGGCATTTTGTATTTTTATTACTGCCCATTTTTGGTTGTGGATTTTCTCTGCTGTAGTTTTGGGATTTATTGTGTGTCTTTCCCACTGCTTTGGGTATTAATTAGATGTTGGGTATAGCTACTGGAGTATTGTTGGATCTGGAGTGATCCTGGAGCCTTCCCCAAAGCCCTTTGGCTTTGTTCTGGTTGCTCAGAGGGTGGGTGTGGCCACTGGTTGTAGAAGGTCCGTCACTGGGACCTCATTCCACCCAGGGATGGTATCATTTTAAAATATAAGCATTGGAATGTTATTCAAAATGTAAAGAACATTCTTTGACTTTAGTTTCCCACTTCTGTGTTTGCCATAAAATTATTTCCTTAGAGTTTTTAAAGTGCACTTAATAAAATAATTATGTGCTAAGTGTACTACCACCGCTATTACATCATATAAGTCTGCTAATTGGCAAAATGCATTTAATGAAACTAGTTTGGTATAGTGCCAAAATCTAAGGCTTAGAAGTCATAAAAAATCATGTTGTATTATGTAGTTATGTTTATATAAAAACTAAAGAATTATTTCAGGTCTCCCTAAGGCCAGTCATTATTATACTGTGATATACATTAGAGTAACAAAAAGACTAGTGAGTGTAGGTCTTGCTCAATGTTACAAACACCATATTTGAAATCAAAAGACATGTTAGTGTCTTGGCTTTGTCACTTACTAGCCACGGAATCTTGAACAAAATTATTGAACCTCTTTGTATGTCTGTGACCTTGTTTATAAAAATGATATTCATACTTTCTTCTCAGGTATATGTAATGAACAGATGTAGTAACAAATACAAAAATAAATGGTAAACTATAAAGAGTGTTATAGAAATACGACAACGCCATCAGGGTGAGATTTAGTGCTTTCTAAATATTGAAGACATTTTTGAAACTGTGAAGGACAATCAAATGGTAGTGGTATCAGAAAAGAATGGGAGTGTTAAAATTGGCATTTGGATTTCTTATTAGGGCTATGTTAAGTGGGCTATTATTAGTGATATCTTTTATATAGTGATAAGTAGTATATTGTGGTTTGGTGCTTGAGACCTTCTTCATAGTATTTTAAAGTTTTGACTATTAGTTTCTATCATTGAATACCAACGATGTGCATGGCACTTAGATACTGCATGTACAAGTTGAGGGCTAGAAGTTGCAGGAGCAGAAACATTAGCAGCCGATTCATTGTAAGTCTTTCTAAGTATTTCATATAAAGAAAAATGAGAATTTTAGGTTAGAATAGATTGGGGGAGTTCATAGTCAGAGTGGGAATGGGAGTAGCAGTAATATTTTGATGGTCAAAAGTGATCTCTCTGAGTGAGCCAAAAGCTGCCAAGGGAAGGATGAGAAGGAGTCAGTCATGTGAAGATGTAGAAGAAGGACATTCTGATGAGAGAAAACAGTAAGTCATATCTGTTCATTTTATTTAAACATGTCAGAATTTCTAACAAGGAAGCAGGAAGTGGGGTAAGCATCATCATAATGCCTTCTTTTCTGTGTTGAAGATATGTGTGAAGGCTTAGCACATTTTAGAGAATTAATAAATGTTCTTCTCTTATGAAAGCTTACATTTTTTTTTTGAGTTAACTAACTCAAGTTTTTTGTTAAAGACCTTAAAGGAGAGATTTTGGAACTATTTTGCTATTTTATTCAATTGTTTTCTCTTTCAGTAAAAATTTTAGTTACTAATTCATTAATGGTAAATTTCACCATTGAGTTTCTTTTCTTAATAAATTGTTGGATTCCACCTTTTGTGATAAATCATCAGTATTTCTATGGAAATAATATGGTATTGTGAATGGTAAAAGAATAGTCTTCCAACTAAATAGGCCAACATCCACACCTCAGACTCCCTTGCTGTGTATGATGACAAATTCACATAGCACTGAGGAGAGTCTGTGTTATCTGAACCAATGATAGACAGGTTTAAAGTTAAGATGCCTCTGTGAGATTAGGTTAGCAGTCAGTCCTGAGACCAGCAGCCATGATAGTGCTGACTCCTAGAAGGCTACGTAGATCCTGTCATTGAAGATTCCAGGACTGAAATGGGCAACATGAGTGGTTCCAGTGGCAGCAACAAATCTCAGAACAACTTGCTGGCTAGTGTTCCTGGAAGATATGACACTGATATAAGCCAGTTTCAATGACAATACAGCTCGAGCCACCTATGGAAGCATCTTGCAGGTTATCTTCAAATTTGTGATGTAAGTACCATCACATTTCCCCTTGTAGATGTACTGTTCCATTTGGGAGTCAAGGTTAGTGGTGCGTAAATGGGTTCCTGCTGCAAGGAATGTGAGGATTTCCTCCTCCTTCATTTTCAGGCCTGGAAGGGTTCCAGACCTTGTGAAAGTTTTGAAGGAAAAACATTTGGGAGGGGGGGGGATATTTGTACTTATTAAAATCATAAGAAACTGAGTAAAATTATAAAAATAGTGAAAAGAAAAAGTTCTTAAAATAAATAAAGTAATAACAGTGATCCATAATATCAAACTTTGATTAAAGGTTAAAGAAGGAAAGAAGCACAAAAATAGTCACATGAAATTAGAAGACGTGTCTGATTCTGCTAGTGTCAGCAGTGGATTAACTCAACAAGTAAAGAGTGGAAAAACTAGTAATCAGCACTGTTCTATTTCAATGACCAAAGATCCTTATAGGTAATAATATTTTACTGTAGGTACTAGTTATTTTTTATAAGTTATTCAAATTTGAGTGAGTATTATGATTAACAACTTCAGTTTTTTACTAGAGATATCTAAATTTGCCTAGTAGTCATAAAATGCAAATTAACAGTGAGATAACATGTTTAAAATCATAATGATAAGTACTTCATTAAAACAATAATAACAAGGGTTGACAAATGTGAGGGGTATTCTTAGACACTTTGATAGAGGAAGTTGGTAAGTTTATTCTGAAGGGGAACTCAATGGCATCTTTCAAAATTTCAAGCATATTTTCTATCTTGAAGTCAATGCTGTAGGTACTTTAACAAATAGGGAAATCTAAAGCAGCAAAATAAGAAGGCAAAGAAATGCAACACAAGACACATTGTGCTATCAAGGGACTGTGTTTTCGTAAGGAGAGAAATACCCAAAGTTCAACCACAAATACAAGGAAAACTTAATCTCTTATCAAATGCAGACTTAAAAATTGTCATGATAAAGAAGTGGAAGAAAACATGGAAAGGCAAGTCAAAGTAAACACAGGAACTTAGAAAAGCTAATGAAAGTGATAGAACAAATGTCATGAGAAATAAAAATATGATTTAAATAAGAAAATAAAAGAATTGTAGGGTTGTAAAAAGACCAATAGAGGAGATAAAAGTTTCTGGAGACAGCTATGGAAATAGATTACACCAAGTGGGGAATGAATCAGTCGTCTCAAAGGACCCAGGTGGAAGAAGAAAGAGAAAGACAAACAAAGGGAAATGATGAAACATTTCAATAACTACCTGATTCCATTAGAAAAGGCTCATAAGGATATCGGGTACTCAGAAGAGTGGGGGCAGAACAGAGAACTTGTTTCAGAGAAATAATAGGAGAAAGACTTCCCAAACCTGAGAGAGGAATAAATTATACAGGTCCACAAAGCTAAAAGAATACTTGGTTATTTAAATATAATGAGACCTACCCCAAGCCACATAGGTGTGGCTACCTCATCAGATGAATATTCCTGCCGACAGCAACCACCAGTGTATCCATATAGTTTTACTGTAGGTGTGGGTCCCCTGTCTGTTTAATTCTAACCCCCCCCAATGCTTTGTGATCTTTTTCTAGTGCACTCAGTTATAGTCCTATATTTTTGGCTTGTTTTGTTTTGTTTTCTAGTACCTTTGTTTAGTGAGTGTGAGGAGGAGATGCATTGCATACATACT
Source organism: Talpa europaea (assembly GCF_964194135.1). NCBI lineage: Eukaryota > Metazoa > Chordata > Mammalia > Eulipotyphla > Talpidae > Talpa > Talpa europaea. The sequence goes on along the minus strand of NC_140082.1, from coordinate 60,606,485 downwards.
TTAATATCTTTCTGCATCCATTCATAAACTCAAAAAATAGGTTAACTCCAACATGGAAACACAATCAGGAGATATTTGCTTTAATGATCATATGAATTTTTGAATTTTCTTTTATTTTTCTGATAAATGTGTGTCACATGGAGCTGATTAGAAAAGAAGTAGGCTATTACTGAAATACTAAATAATCATGATTGTGTATTGCAAACTAGTCAAACAAAGAATTATAACCCAACATGGTATGCCATGAGTTCTTACGGCCTACAAAACTACCTATCCCCAGTATCTCGTTTTCATTTTTGAATTTACAGCAGTAATGGTCCCACTCATTCCTGCTCAAAATTTGCTTGCTAGGGCCTCCCCGGTGGCGCAGTGGTTGAGCGCTGGGATACGAAGCTGCCCGCAGCCTCTGCAGCGCCGGTTCGATCCCTGGCTGCTCCCCGGCCACCGGAGGAAGGTCCCGCAAGGCGCGCAGATCTCCCCTGCTGCCCGCTGCTCCCCTTAGCAGTGTACTTTGGTCCTTCTGCCTGCTCTGCTCCCCACTCTGGCTCTGGTGAATTCTCTCACCGTCCTGCACTTCTGACTGTACCCAGTGCTTGTATAAATAAATAAATAAATAAATAAATAAATAAAATCTTTAAAAAAAATTAGCTTGCTAATGGTTACCACAGATTTTTCACTTTGTGATATTGACACATAGCTTTTTAGACCCATAGGCTATGTCTGCCTCGATGGAAATCACTCTCCAACATACTTTCTTCATTTGACACTATGCTGTGGAAATTTCAGGGGAGAACTCACTTGCCTGGTATCCTACTCCCATTTCTCATACTTTGACTTCAATAAGTTTTTCCTACATCTTTTCAACCCCATTGCCTTTGCACAAGTTGAAGTATCCCAGGTCTTCTGTCCATGACTTTTACTTCCATGAATATGCTAAAGATGTCCAAAGTTATAGTTACACTACAGGTATCTTAATTCCCGACCTATACTTCCTGCACTTGCAGCTGGGCTCCTCACATGATGTGTGGTTCTGGGTCACTCAGAACATAATGGCAATTATTTTTGTCCATGACAGATGACAAATTGTTGTTTTGGGTAGGGGAGACTTATTTGGACATGACACTGATATCATTACATGATATGTGTGTTGAATATTTTAAAAATAAATCTTTTTCACCCATGAGAATTTATCAGAGATCTTCTAATATATATACTCCTAGTACAAGTTCAATTAGGTGCTCATTTTTACATTAAAAAGTACAAAGGCCAAAGAACAGTACACATTAAATAATAAGTCTCTTGTCTAAGCAGCAGTAGTCTTCCACAGTGAACTCCGATTTTCTGTGGAACAATGAATGTTCTAAAATTTCTGGGTGCACTGAATTTTCAGTTATTGTTCTTTCCCTTTCAAACACAGGGGGAACACAGAGATGTGTGCTTAGGAAACACAGAGATGTGATGTGCCCTATCATACTGTTTACGATCGGTTGTCTATGTAAAGTGGTTTCTCCACCAATACCTTTGGTGACCTGCTGTATTTCTTTTACCACCTGTGTAAAGCCTCCCAGCATATCAAAAATGTACTCTTTACCATCACATTGTGTCAAAATTGTACATGTGGCTTTGGGGCAAGGAGTATTCTCCTTGCTTATGGTTATTACTTCATCATGGTTTTAAGAATATATCAGTGAATGCAGGTGGATAATGTTGGGATGTTGTAAAAGTTGTTTCATTACACTTTATCTTAGAAAACACGAGGTTTACATGGTTTCTTCTTTCAAAGTAGGGTTGCTGACAAAGGGAAGAAGACAACCCAATGTGATTCAGCATTTTTATCAGAATCTGCGGTTGTAGCCAGTACGAAGCCTGTTGTGATTCCAGTGAATGTAGTCAGCGGAAGACACGAACCAGATAAGAATGGCACAAGGTAAAAACAACTCTTCCTATAAGGTTCAAGGACAATTAGCTGTGATTGCTTTTGTCAGGCCAAGGCAAAAAAATGTCTCTATTATAGGCAAACACTGCTGAAAGTTGAATGATGTAGATCATTGTGATTTTGTCACTTCCTTGAGGCAGTGTAGCTTTCCAAGCCTGTGTGTGCTTTAGGGGATATGTTCATACCTCACCAGGTGAATGCTGTGCTTGACACCTACCCCTAATGCCCCATAATGCTTTGCTATAGATGTTAGGCCCCATCCCTATTTTATACTTCCCCAACCCCTTGTGCTTCAGTTGTATATTCTGCAATGTTTTTTCAGTTTTCTAGTTCCTTAGTTTAGTGACTGTGAAGGAGACATATTGCAATAAATACTTTAATATCTATCCATCATTGATTCATAAATTCAGTAAATAGATTCAAGTCCATAAAAGGAAATACAATCAATATATGATCATAGGGTTTTTGTTTTTGTTTTTTTTTAATTTAACTTCATTTTTTTTTTTTTGCAGCAGATCTCTCCTGTCTCTACCTTTGTTCCCCTTAGCAGTGTATTTCAGTAGAACCACCTGTTCTGCTGCTCACTCCCTCTGTTGAGTCCTCTCACCACTCTATACCTCTGGCCTATACCCCAGTTCTTGGATATATAAAAAAAAAAAATTAAAAATTTAAGTATTTTATGCCCTATTTTTGCTACCTAAAAAAACAATTATTTCTTATTTGTTTAATTTTAATTTTATTTTTATATTCCCCATACATTGCAACCCCCTTATTTTGACCCCAAACCCTCCTTTCCCTGCCCCCCAAACCCCATAGAGTGTCTCTGGTTTATAATTGTTTGCTGATTTTGGTTTTTACTGTCTTATATTTATTCTTTTTCCTGGTCTCTTATTTAAGTTTTCTAGATTCCTGCAATGAGTGAGACCATCTGGTATGTTTCTTTTTCTTTCTGGCTTATTTTGCTGAGCATGATCCCTTCCAGCTCCATCCATGCTGCAAATTGCATGTGTTTATCTTTTTTGAATGCTGAGTAATATTCCATGGTGTATATGTACCACATCTTCTTGATCCAGTCATCTATTTTTGGGCATGTGGGTTGTTTCCAAAGCTTAGCTGTTGTAAATAGTGCTGCTATAAACATAGGGGTGCAGGTGCTCTTTGGAATTGATGTTTCTGTGTCCTTTGGGTAAATACCTAGGGGTGGAATTGCTGGATCATATGGAAGCTCTATGTTTAGTAGGTCCAGAAATCTCCACACAGCTCTCCATAGTGGTTGGACCAGTTTGCCCTCCCACTAACAGTGCAGAAGAGTTCCTTTTTCTCCATATCCTCGCCAAATTTGTTGTTGCTAGTTATTTTTTTTTTAATATGTGCCATTCTCACTGGTGTAAGATGGTATCTCATGGTAGTTTTGATTTGCATTTCCCTGATGACAAGTGATGTTGAACATTTTTTCATATACCTGTTGGCCATTTGCATTTCCTCTTCAGAGAAGTTTCTTTTTAGCTCTTCTGCCCATTTTTGACTGGATTATTTTCTTTGTTGTTATTGAGTCTCATCAGCTCTTTGCAGATTTTTGTGATCAGTCCTTTATCATTAGTGTTGGGTGCAAAAATGTTCTCCCAGTTGGTGGGGTTTCTCTTTGTTTTTGTTATTGTCTCTTTTGCTGTGCAGAAGCTCTTTAATTTGATGTAGTCCCAGCTGTTTATCTTTGCCTTCACTATCACTGCTTTGGGTGATGTGTCTGTAAAGATGTCTTTGATGTGAATATCACGTAGTATTTTGCCTATATTTCCTTCTATGTATTTTATGGTTTCAGGTCTTATGTCTAGTTCTTTAATCCATTTTGAGTTGATTTTTGTGTATGGTGTGAGGTAGTGGTCAAGCTTCATTCTTTTGCATGTAGCGACCCAGTTTTCCCAGCACCATTTATTGAACAAACTTTCTTTGCTCCAATACATAGTCTTTTCTCCTTTGTCAAAGATTAGTTGACCATAAATTTGTGGGTTTTTTTCCTGGATTTGCTATTTGAGTTCATTGGTCTCTGTGTCTGTTCATGTTCCAATACTATGCAGTTTTGATGATTATGGTTTTGTAGTATAGTTTGAAGTCTGGGAGTGTGATGCCTCCATTCCCTTCTTTTTTTTCAGGAGAGCATTGGCTATTCGGGATTTTTGGTGATTCCATATGAATTTCATCAATAATTGTTCTATTTCTTTGAAGAATGACATTGAAATTTTGATTGGAATAGCATTGAATCTGTATATTGCTTTTGGTAGGATGGCCATTTTAATATTGTTTATTCTTCCAATCCATGAGCAGGGGATGTCTTTCCATTTCTTTGTGTCTTCTTCTATTTCTTTTAACAGTGTTTTATAGTTTTTTTGTATAGGTCCTTTACCTCTTTTTTTAGATTTATTCCCAAATATTTGTTTTGGTTTTTTTTTGATAACAAAAGGGATTTTTTTTTTTTTATTTCTTCTTCTTCAGATTTATTGTTTGTGTATAGGAAGGCCAGACTTTTGCATATTGATTTTGTATTCTGCCAGTTTACTGAACTGATTGATAAGTTGAATTAGTTTTTCTGTGGAGTTTTTGGGGTTCTCTATGTATATTATCATATCATCTGCAAATAGTGATAGTTTGACTTCTTCTTTTCCTATTTGGATTCTATGTATGTCTTTCTCTTGTCTTATTGCTCTAGCTAGGACTTCCAGTATTATATTGAAAAGCAGTGGTGAGAGTGGACATCTTTGTCTTGTTCCATATCTTAATGGAATTGCTTTCAGCTTTTCACCGTTGAGAATGATACTGGCTATTGGCTTGTCATATATGGCCTTTATAATGTTGAGGTATGTTCCTTGTATCCCAAGAATTTTCAAGGGCTTTTATCATGAATGGGTGTTGCACTTTATCAAAGGCTTTCTCAGCATCTATTGATATTATCATATGGTTTTTATATTTCTTTTTGTTGATGTGTTGGATAAGATTGATTGATTTTCGGATGTTGAACCATCCTTGTGTCCCTGGAATGAATCCTACTTGGTCGTGGTGAATTATCTTATGGATCATTGTTGAATTCTCATAGCTAAAATTTTATTGAGGATTTTTGCATCAGTGTTCATTAGGGAGATTGGCCTGTAGTTTTCCTTTTTTGTGTTGTCCTTTTTCGGTTTTGGTATTAGTGTAAAGTTGGCTTTATAGAACATGTTTGGTATTGTCCCTTCCTTCTCAATTTTTTGGAAGAGTTTGTGAAGGATAGGCACTAATTCGTCTCTGAATGTTTGGTAGAATTCATTTGTAAATCCATCAGGGCCAGGGTTTTGTTTTTGGGGAGATTTTTGATTACCATTTCAATTTTGCTGCTTGTAATTGGCCTGTTTAGGTGTTCTATTTCTTCTTTATCTAGCTTTGGGTGATTGTAGAGTTGTAAGAATTTGTCCATCACCTCTAGATTGTTGAACTTGTCTCCATATAACTGTTCATAGTAGTTACTGATTATTCTTTTGATTTCTGCTGTGTTCGTTGTGATTTCTCCTCTTTCATTTATGATCCTGTTTATTTGTGCTTACTCCATTTTTTCCTTTGTAAGACTGTCTAGGGTTTGTCTATTTTATTGATTTTTTTGAAGAACAAGCTCTTGGTTTCATTGATCTTTTTGATTTTTTTTTAGTTTCAATTTCATTTATTTCTGCTTTGGTTTTTATTATTTCTTTTCTTCTACTGGTTTTGGGTTTTTTTTGTTGTTGTTCTTTTTCTAGATCTTTGAGCTTCGAGATTAGGTTGTTTCTTTGAGTTCTTTCTTGTTTCTTGATGTGAGCCTCTATTGCTATGTATTTTCCTTTTATTACTGCTTTTGCTGCATCCCATACATTTAGGAAATTGGTGTCCTCCTTGTCATTCAATTCAAAGAATTTTTTAATTTCTTCTTTGATCTCCTCATTAATCCAGTGGTCTTCCAGTAGTCTGTTTTTTCAATCTCCAAGAGGTAGGAGAGTTCCTTGCCTTCTTTTTTTGTTTATTTCTAGTTTGATGCCTTCATGGTCAGGAAAGATGGTTGGTGTGATTTCAATCTTGGTGTATCTGTTGATGTTTGTCTTGTGTCCCAGTATGTGATCGATCCTGGAGAATGATCCGTGTGAACTTGAGAAAAATGTGTACTCCGTTTTTTTTGGGTTTAGTGTTCTATAGATGTCTGTTAAGCCCAAGTGCTTTAGGTCCTTATTTAGAGCTTTAGTGTCTTTCCTTATTTTTTGTCTCGTTGATCTATCCATTGTTGTTAGTGGTGTGTTGAAGTCTCCCACTACGTATGTGTTTTTCTCTGATGTCTGTTTTCAGAGATGACAATAGTTATCTGATATATTTTGGTGATCCTTCGTTTGGTGAATATATGTTAATGAATGTTATTTCTTCTTGAAGTATTGTCCCCTGGATCATAATGTAGTGACCATTGGGGTCTCTTTTTACCTTTTTGAGTTTGAAATCTGTTTTATCTGATATAATATAGCTGTTCCTGCTTTCTTTTTTGGTCCATTTGCTTGTAGGATTGTTTTCCATCCTTTAACTTTGATTCTATTTTTATCTTTTGTAGCTAAATGTGTTTCCTGGAGACAGCGGAAGTTTGGATTTTGTTTCTTAATCCAGCCTGCGACTCTGTGTCTTTTTATTGAAGAGTTTAGTCCATTTACATTTAGAGTTAATATTGATATGTTAGCATCTGTATTTGCCATTATGTTTGTCTTTCCTTTGATTTTATTTATTTATTCTTTTAATAATTTTTTTTTTTTGGCCTTCTTTCGTTGTTATTCGTCCCTCTGATGTTCTGGCTTTAGGACTCCTTGTAGTATTTTTTGGAGTGCGGGTTTAGGCGTAATGAAATTCCAAAGTTTCTGTTTCTCTGGACAGATCCTTATTCTTTCTTCATAGGGGAAGGAGAGCTTTGCAGAATAGAGTATTCTTTGTTGGCATCTGTTTTCTTGGAATCTGTTGACTATGTCCCTCCACTCTCTCTTTGCCTGTAGTGTTTCTTCGGAGAAGTCTGATGTCAGCCTGATTGGTTTTCCTTTGAGTGTTATCTGTTTCTTCCCTCTTGTCAGCTTTATTATTTTTTCCTTGTCCTGGATTCTTGGGTGCTTTACTATTATGTGTCTTGCTGTATTTTTCCTTTCATCGTGGAAGTTTGTTGTTCTTCTTGCTTCTTGTATATCAATTTTCAGCTCCTTCTTCATGTTTGGGAAGTTCTCTTCAAATATCTCCTTGAATATTTTCTCTGTTCCTACATCTCTTTCCTCTCCTTCTGGGATTCCTGTAACTCTTGTATTTCCTTTCCTCATTTAGTCAGATAGTTCCCAAAGTCTTTCTTTGGTCTTTTTTCTTCGTACTTCTCTATCCTTTTCTGTTTGGTTCTTTTTATTTCTGTGTCTTCAAGAGTGCTTATTTGTTCTTCCATTTTGTCTATTCTGCTTTCATTGCTTTTCTCAGAGTTCTTTAGTGCCTCCACTAATTCTTTGATCTCCTGCATTTCTTTTACATCTTGATCTCCTGAATTTCTTTTACATCTCCTGCATTCTTTGATCTCTTTCATTTCCCTCTTTAGGGACTCAATTTCATTCTTCTGATCGTTGATTATTTTCCCCTTATCATTGTTTTCCTTTATGACTTCTGTCAGTTTTTTAATCATGGCAATTTTAAATTTTTTTTCCAGAAGGCTCAGAAGTTCTTCCAAGTTACTGTCGTTGCAATATGGGTGGGTGATTTTGTTTTTGTGGTGTGCTTTTTTCCTGAGGAGTTGCTAGGTTGCATGTGGTTCTTCTGCTCCCTACTGTCTGTTTTCTAATTTGCCATATACATTGGGACACTGTGTTGCTGGGACTGGCCGGCATCTTGGGTGAAATTCTCTGTTCCCCTCTGGCTCCTCTTGGAGCCATCTGTCGGTTTCAAGAAGTCTTTACTGAAGAAATGTCCCTGTTTTAAAATGTCGATGCTGGACGCACTCCCTGTGTGCCTGGTCTGCCCTGGTGGTGGGTTCCCACTCCCCCTCTGGGATTGGACTGCAGGCCAGAAGGAGCCTGGCATGGGCAAACTTCACAGCTCACCTCTGGCTCCTGCGGGAGCTTTCTGCTGGTTTAAGGCAGTCTTGACTGAAGAAATGTCCCTGTTCTAAAATGGATATATGGGACGCACTCCCTGTGTGCACAGTCTGCCCCGGCCGTGGGTGCCCGCTCCCCCTCTGGGCTTGGATTGCTGGTCAGAAGGGGCCTGGCATGGGCGAACTTTCCAGCTCACCACTGGCTCCTCCGGGAGCCTTCTGCCAGTTTCAAGCAGTCTTTTCTCAAAAAAGGTCCCTGTTCTATGGGTTGTTTGTGATTTTTTTTTTCTGGTCGCTAGGTGGCGCCAGAGAGCTCTCCTAGTGTCCTTGGGGAGCTGTTTTTTTCACCCCTTGGGACGGGAAACAGAGTGGGATGGTGGGTAAGGCCTCAACGGCTTTGGGGTGTTGTGTCTACCTTGTGCCCCACCATCGTGGGGAACCCACGCCCCAATTTTCATGTCCCAGTTCTCAGTTCCAAAGCCCTCAGGTCCAGGACAGGGGCTGTAGCTCAGTTCAGTGTCCGCAGAAATGGCGCCTTTTGCACCCCACCCCTGTGCCCAGGCGCCTGGTTTCTGATTACTCAGTGAGGGACATTCACCTCAGTGAGGGCCCCCACGTGTCTCCCCGGAAGACTAGGTCGCAGGCGTGGTGACCTGGGCAGCCACAATCCACGTTTGCTTTTCAAGCGCGCTGCTCTTCCATGCAAGCTTACCAAGCTTACCGGCTGGCCTGGGGCTGTGTGTAGGTCTCCAGAGTCTTAGTTTTTCTCTAATGGTGCCTGGAGCATTTCACTCACCTCTGCGGCGAATGCTGCAGGGTTCTCCACAGCTCCAGTTCACGGGGTGTGGTGGCTGAAATAGTTCCTTTCCACTCACAGTCCTGCTTGATGCGTAGTTTGTTCTTGGTTGTTTTAGTTTTTTTGTTTTTTCCTCCTTCCTGTTGGTCGGAGAGTGCCGACTTTATGGTTGGGGGAGGGAAGCAGGGTTCTGAGCTTTCCTCCCTTCTAATCCTCTTTAATGGCAGCTTTCTTCTTCGGGTAGTTTGCTGGAGTCGTCCATTTATCTTCCGTGTGACAGTTCTCACTGGGGCCTGCCACTTTTCCTCCCTATTAACTTTTTTTAATGGGAGATCATACTTGCAGCGTTTCCTTGCCGCCATGTTGATCCGCCCCCCTGTGTTTATCTTTTTTGATTGCTGAGTAATATTCCATTTTGTATATGTTAGTACTCATTCTTGTTAGGGAACATGGAACATACTTCAGGATACACCACATGCTGGATCACAAAACGAATGTTTATTCATGAAGATTACAATCATAACAATGTCTTCTCTGATCACAATGGTATCAAATGAGAAATCAACCACAACAAAAATGGGAAAAACCACTAATAAATGGAGACTGAATAACCTACTATTGACTGATTATTGGGTTAATGAGGAAATCAAAGAAGAACTTTAAGAATACCTGAAAATAAATGAAAATGAACACGAGTATAACAGAACCTACAAAGTACTAAGAGTGAAGTACATAGCAATCAGGCCCACAAGAAATATTTAAAATATATAATCTCTAACCTTATAATTTAAGAAACTTGAACATGTAAAATCAAAGCCCAGGAGAAAGAAGGAAACTATAAAAATTGGAGCAGAAATAGACTAATAGAAATAAAAAAAGGCAGTCCAAAATATCAGTGAAGTCAGAAGCTAGTTCTTCGAAAAACACACAAAATAGACAAACTTATAACTAGTTTCACAAAGCAAAAAAAAGGAAGATTCTTAATAAATATAACCAAAACCAAAAGAGAAATTGTAGTACATATCTCAGAAATCCAGAAGATCGTGAGATCATATGAACATCTATTTATGAGATCATATGAACATCTATATAACAAAAAATTGGGTAACACAGAAGAAATGGAAAAAAAATTACAAAAATACAACCTTCCAAGACTGAATGAGGAAGAGATAGAAAACCTGAACAAACCAATTACAATGTAATCGTTAAAAGTTTTTTAAAATTTTCCAAACACAGGCTTCCCCGGTGGTGCAGGGGAAGTGCAGCGCTGTGAAGCTGTCCGCAGCCTCTGCAGTGCTGTTTCCATTCCCACTGGCCGCTATGCAACCCACATGGCGTGGGAGACCTCTCCTGTCCTGCCTGCTACTCCCCTCATCAGTGTATTTCAGTCAGCCTGTTCTGTTCCCCACTCTGTCTCTGGTGAATCCTCTCACCCTTCTGCACATCTGGCCTGTACCCCCGTTCTTGTATGAATAAATAAATCTTTAAAAAAACAAAATTAAAAATAAATAAATAACTAAAGTTTTCCAAACACCAAAAGCCCAGGACCAGATGGCTGCAAAAGTGACTTGTACCAAAATATCAAAGATGTCTACAAACTTACCCTTCTCAAATGTTTCCTAAAGGTTGAGGAAGAGGGAATGCCTCTATGAGGCCAACATTACTCTGATACCAAAACCATACCAAAGCCTTCCAAAAAGAGAAAATGAAGACCAATCTACCTGATGAAGAATACCTCAAACAAGTGTCTTGACTATTTGATAGTCTTTGCTCTTTTAGATAGCGGCAGCTCTTGCAGGTGCTCTATCATAAGGTTGGGTGTCACCTGCGATTCCTGTCTTTCTCTTTCTGTTGCACCTGAAAACTATTGTTTCAGTAAATCATCTAATGTCTAAAAGCCAAACATATCCACAAACCAATGACATTTTCCAAGCTGAATCCAGATCATCATCTCTCTTGTGTAATATAAGAGACCGTTAATATGTCCCTATCTCCCTTCCTTTTCACTCAACACATCATTTTATTTTTATTTTATTTTTTTAAAATATATCACTTGCTACAGTTTAAGTTCTTTTTTTTGTTTTTTAAAGATTTATATATTTATTTATACAAGCACTGGGTACATTCAGAAGCGCAGGAGGGTGAGAAAATTCTCCAGAGCCAGAGCGGGGAGCAAAACAGGCAGAAGGACCAAAGTACACTGCTGAGGGGAGCAGTGGGCATGGCAGGAGAGGTCTGTGCGCGATGTGGGACCCTCGCTGGAGGCCGGGATCAAACCAGCGCTGTAGAGGCTGCTGGCAGCCTTGTAGCCCAGCGCTCAATCACTGCGCCACCAGGGGAGGCCCAAAACATCATTTTAATATCAGTGGGCCTAGTAAGGCATAAGTCAGATTATGTTGTTCCTCTCTTCTCAAAACACTCTAGTTGACTCCCAGTTCACTCAGAGTACATGCCAGCGTTCTTCCAATCTCTATCTGGAACTAGCCACTGTTCATCTCAGATCAGTTTCTATACTTCCATTGTGATTTCTCTCTGTTTTTCTCTCTGTGTGTCACTTGTATTTCTATATCCTGCCCCTTCCATTCCTTTCCAGCCCCCCTGAACTTTGACTCTTCCTTCATCCTGGCATACCTCGGTACTTGCTGTTCATTCTAACTGGAATGCTCTTTCTTCTGAAAAAGCATCTGCATATTGCAAAAAGCCAAAACATTTGGAAAAGGTGTATAATCCTCACGCCTGCTCCCTTCATTCCTACAGTTGGTTCCTCAAGAGCCATTTTCTCAGTTAGAACTGCTTTGGCCATTCCGAGTCATATTTTGACTGCCACACTCTTACAAACCTCCAAATTTCCTTTTCTGCTTTAGTGTTGTCTAACAGGAAGTGTATTTTCCTTCTGGTTCAACGTCTGTAACTTCATTCTCAGGGTAGGAGTTTGGTTATTTCTCTTCCATACATTCAGTGCTTTTAAGAGGGGCTGAAAATTTACTGCTCCTTAAAAATACAGTGTATCAATGGAGTTGAAGCTGTTTGTATTGTGTTACATTTTATACTAATTCTCACTTGGACCAGACAGTTTTGTGTGGGTCCACGCTGATTCTCCTTTATCAATTGCATGCCTTTTAGGATTGTTGTGGCTGTTTGCAATATGCAGATTTACCTTGTTGAATGTTTGCCTATTTCAGGACTACAGTCTAATTGTATGCTTCCTCTTTAGGCCTCTTACTGGTACTTATGGTAGTTTTAAGTAAGGTAAAATAGTTTAGATGAGTAAGAAAGTTTTTTTTTTTAATTTAATTTGAGGATAAGGGTAGTATTGGTAAATTATCATAGGAGTTGAAAGAAATCTGGCCCCAGAATTATGAGCCCTCAACTTGTGCACATAAAAGATGCTGTCTGTTTTGTGCCATAATTAGGAAAAAGTAAGCTGATAGGACACAGTTTTCCAACACAACCACATGTTCCTTCAGTCTAGAGACTTGGGAAAAGTGGAGATTAAGGACTGCAGTTCCATGAGCACTGTGGCTAAAGATAGGATTTTCAACTGTTCCTGGATGCAGCTGAGTTATGTGGAGTTAGGTCCTGGACCTTGCAGGGTCACTGCAGAAATGTGGTCTGTGAGCCTGTACACACTGCACTCGAGACTGGGACTCCTCTGATATGTCTTGGTGTATGGGACTGGAGCACTCAGCTCTCAGAAAGGCATTTTTTTACTTTTTTTGTCCATGGGTGATACCAAGTTTTTTTTCTTGATATGCTGACCTTATTAGGTAAACGTTTTAGGTCATTACCCTGATGCCATTCCAACATAAACTTATTTTAAAGTACATGTCATGTCTCCCCCGCAACATATTTCTCTGATTTCTTCCATCATATTACAGTGCCTCATACTATTCCATAAGTTGCACATATTTTTTTCTTAGTAATTTTTATTGTGCTTGCATGTTAAAAAGATAATATTTTGGATATACATGGTCAACACTGCTGATGAGAACTTTTGAGGTCTACTTTCTGCAACTTTCAAATACGCAGTAGAGTATTATATGCTCACCATGCTGTATCCAAAGGCATTTCTTTTTTTATTTTTTTAAGATTTATTTTTATTTATTTATTTATTTATTCATTCATTTATTTATTTATTTTATACAAGCACTGGGTACAGTCAGAAGTGCGGGAGGGTGAGAGAATTCATCAGAGCCAGAGTGGGGTGCAGAGCAGGCAGAAGGACCGAAGTACACTGCTGAGGGGAGCAGCGGGCATGGCAGGAGAGGTCTGCGCGCCATGGGGGACCCTCCTCTGGTGGCCAGGGAGCAGCCGGGGATCGAACAGGTGCTGCAGAGGCTGCGGGCAGCTTCGCAACTCAGTGCTCAACCGCTGCGCCACCGGGGAGGCCCTTCAAAGGCATTTCTTTTTTGTTTTGTTTGTTTTTACATTTTCAGTAATTTCTTTAATATATCTTCTGGTTTATTCTTTCTTTGAATATATGTTTTACATCATTCTTCATTTTTGTACAGTGTATGCTTTCTTCTCTCAGGTGTAGTCCCTCTGAAGTTCCACCACCAACTCACCCATGTACCATCACCGTAGTCCCTTGTGCTCTTCCCACCATTTTGATCTTTCTCCATTCTCCTTCCCTACAGAATGTCTCTGATTTATAGTTGTCTCTTGGTTTTATTTTTTTTAAAGATTTATTTATTTATTTATTTATTCCTTTATTTATTTATTTATACAAGCACTGGGTACAGTCAGAGGCATGGGAGGGTGAGAGAATTCACCAGAGCCAGAACAGAGAGTTGAACAGGAAGAGTGACGAAGTACCTTGTTGAGGGGAGCAGCGGGCAGCAGTAGAGGTCTGCGCACCATGTAGGACCCTTGCCCCATGGCCGGGGATTGAACCAGTGCTACAGAGGCTGCGGGCAGCCTCGAAACCCAGCACTCAACCGCTGCGCCACCAGGGAGGCCCTTCGTCTTAATTTTTGATTTATTATAATTACTTTTTTTTCCTCATCTCTTATTTGGATCCTCTACCTTCCTCCTGTAAGTGAAACCATCTGATATTTTTTCTTTTTCTTTCTGGCTTATTTCACTGAGTATAATCCCTTCCAGCTCCATCCATGTGGCTGTGAATGGCATTATTCTATATTTTGGATTGCTGAAGTACATATACCATATCTTCTTGATCCAGTCATCTATTTTGGGCATAGGTGTTGTTGCCATAATTTACCTGTTGTAAAAAGTGCTGCAGCAATCATTGGGGTGCACGTGTCCTTTTGAATTAATGTTTTTGTGTCCTTTGGGTAGATTCCTAGGAGTGGAATTACTGGATTGTATGGAAGCTCCATTTTAGTAGTATGGGGAACCTCCACACGGATTTCCATAGTGTTTGTATAGTTTGCATTCCCATTAGCAGTGTAGTAGAGTTCCTCTTCCTCCACATCCTTGAAATTTGTTACTAGTTTTTTTTTTTTTAATGAGTTGCACCAATTATTTTTTCTTTATTTTTTTTTTAATAGAGGCATGTTTTATTTATTTATTTTCTTTGTTTGTTTGTTTCTTTATACATGCACTGGGTACAGTCAGAAGCGCAGGAGGGTGAGAGAATTCACCAGAGCCAGAGAGGGGAGCAGAGCAGGCAGAAGGACCGAAGTACACTGCTGAGGGGTGCAGCGGGCGGCAGGAGAGGTCTGCGCGTCATGTGGGATCCGCAATCGGTGGCCGGGGAGCAGCCGGGGATCGAACTGGCACTGCAGAGGCCGCGGGCAGCTTCGCAACCCAGCGCTCAACCGCTGCGCCACCGGGGAGGCCCCTGCACCAATTATTTTTAAAATCAAAGCTAAAAGTGTACTAGACATTGAATCACTGGTTCTCTATCTTAATTGTCATAACACGAAGGAAGTGAACTGAGACTTTTAAATATAGCAATAAGGATAAGGATGTTTCAAATTTTTGGGACCAGTCCATCTCTCAGTATTTTATTCATTGCCTTTCACATTTAGAAAACTCTTAGATACATGTGCCTTGTGTTGGGCTCATTCAGTAAATTCTTTGGAATGGTTTCCTCCCCCAATAACTTGCCTGCAGACCTTCTGTGCTTTCCTTACCTCCTCATTAAAGCCTGGCTGTGCTGGGCCTTACCTGGTGGCCCAGCAGTTGAGCGCTGGCCTGCGAATCTGCCCACAGCCTCTGCAGTGCCAGTTCGATCCCCGGCCACTGGCGAGGGTCCCACATGGTGCGACAGACCTCCCCTGCCATGCCTGCTGCTCCCCTCAGCAGTGTATTTCGTCAGTCTGCCTGTTCTGTTCCCTGCTCTGGATCTGGTGAATTCCCCCACCCTACTTCACTTCTGACTGTACCCAGTGCTTGTATAAATTAATGAATAAATCTTAAAAAACAAAAGCCTGCCTGTGCTCACTTAAAGGATGTCATATATTGCACTGTTACCCTCAGACTGAATCCGAATTATACGCATGCCTTTGAGGCAAGGAGTGTGTTTCCTTGCTTATGGTTGTGACTTTATCACCATGTTAAGAATAATCAATGAATGAAGATAGTTAAGAGTTGGCATTTTACAAAAGTCCTCGTTCACCATTATAAGTAGAGATATTATAAAATATTAGATGTTCAAAGTTTCCTTTTTTAAAAAAACGGGTGTTCTGGCTTGCTTAACATGGGAGTAAGGGAAATGGAAGTATTTCATGGCCTTCAGTAGAATCTATGGATGTAGCCAGTGTGAAGGTTGGTGTTGTGTTCTCAGGGAATAAGAAGAAATCGAGATCAGCTGCATTTTCAGTGGACGTGGAGGACAGGAGATTTGAAAAAGATGTCACAAGGTGAAATCTAAAAATTTTCCTTTCAGATCAAAGGAATATGACCAGTCATTGCTTTTAAGCAAATCAAACAGGGTAATGTAGTGAACGGGAGAAGCAAAGAAAAATCTCATTTTTTAGGACAAATAATTTTGGTTTTTTGTTTTGTTTTTTTTTTTTTCAGAATTTATCAATAATGTTCTTTTTTTTTTAAATAATAAATTTTATTTTTATATTCCCCATACAATTGCAGCCCCCCCATTCTGACCCAATCCCTCCCCTCCCGCCCCCGCCCCACTAAAAGTGTCTCTGGTTCATAGTTTTTTGTTGATTTTGATTTTCGCTTTCTTATACTTATTCATTTTCCTGGTCCCTTATTTAAGTTTTCTAGATTCCTGCTATGAGTGAGACCATCCGGTATTTTTCTTTTTTTTGGGGTTATTTCGCTGAGCATGATCCCTTCCAGCGCCATCCATGTTGCTGCAAATTGCATGTGTTTATCTTTTTTGAATGCTGAGTAATATTCCATGGTATATATGTACCACATCTTCTTGATCCAGTCATCTATTTTTGGGCATTTGGGTTGTTTCCAAAGCTTAGCTATTGTAAACAGTGCTGCTATAAACATAGGGGTGCAAGTGTTCTTTGGAATTGATGTTTCTGTGTCCTTTGGGTAAATACCTAGGAGTGGAATTGCTGGATCATATGGAATTTGATGTTTAGACCTATGTTTAGTAGGTCCAGAAATCTCCACACAGCTCTCCACAGTGGTTGGACCAGTTTGCACTCCCACCAACAGTGCAGAAGAGTTCCTTTTTCTCCACAACCTCGCCAACATTTACTGTTGCTAGTTTTTTTAATATGTGCCATTCTCACTGGTGTAAGATGGTATCTCATGGTAGTTTTGATTTGCATTTCCCTGATGACAAGTGATGTTGAACATTTTTTCATATGCCTGTTGGCCATTTGCATTTCCTCTTCAGAGAAGTGTCTTTTTAGCTCTTCTGCCCATTTTTTGACTGGATTTTCTTTGTTGTTGTTGAGTCTCATCAGCTCTTTGCAGATTTTTGTGATCAGTCCTTTATCATTAGTGTTGGGTGCAAAAATGTTCTCCCAGTTGGTGGGGTTTCTCTTTGTTTTTGTTATTGTCTCTTTTGCTGTGCAGAAGCTCTTTAATTTGATGTAGTCCCAGCTGTTTATCTTTGCCTTCACTATCACTGCTTTGGATGATGTGTCTGTAAAGATGTCTTTGATGTGCAAATCACGTAGTGTTTCGCCCTACATTTCCTTCTATATATTTTATGGTTTCAGGTCTTACGTCTAGTTCTTTAATCCATTTTGAGTTGATTTTTGTGTATGGTATGAGGTAGTGGTCAAGCTTCATTCTTTTGAATGTAGCGACCCAGTTTTCCCAGCACCATTTATTGAACAAACTTTCTTTGCTCCAATGCATAGTCTTTGCTCCTTTGTCAAAGATTAGTTGACCATAAATCTGTGGGTTTATTTCTGGATTTTCTATTTGATTCCATTGGTCTGTATGTCTGTTCTTGTTCCAATAACCATGCAGTTTTGATGATTATGGCTTTGTAGTATACTTTGAAGTCTGGGAGTGTGATGCCTCCATTCCCTTCTTTTTTTTTCAGGAGAGCTTTGGCTATTCGGGGTTTTTTGTGATTCCATATGAATTTCATCAATAATTGTTCTATTTCTTTGAAGAATGACATTGAAATTTTGATTGGAATAGCATTGAATCTGTATATTGATTTCGGAAGGATGGCCATTTTAATATTGTTTATTCTTCCAATCCATGAGCAGGGGATTCCATTTCTTTGTGTCTTCTTCTATTTCTTTTAACAGTGTTTTATAGTTTTATTTGTATAGGTCCTTTACCTCTTTTGTTAGATTTATTCCCAAATATTTGATTTTTTTTGTTTCAATAAAAAAAGGGATGGTTTTTTTGATTTCTTCTTCAGATTTATTGTTTGTGTATAGGAAGGCTACTGACTTTTGCGTGTTGATTTTGTATCCTGCCACTTTACTGAACTGATTGATGAGTTGAATTAGTTTTCCTGTGGAGTTTTTGGGGTTCTCTATGTATATTATCATATCATCTGCAAATAGTGATAGTTTGACTTCTTCTTTTCCTATTTGGATTCCTTGGATGTCTTTCTCTTGTCTTATTGCTCTAGCTAGGACTTCCAGTATTATATTGAAAAGCAGTGGTGAGAGTGGACATCCTTGTCTTGTTCCAGATCTTAATGGAATTGCTTTCATCTTTTCACCATTGAGAATGATACTGGCTGTTGGCTTGTCATAGATGGCCTTTATGATGTTGAGGTATGTTCCTTGTATCCCAAGAATTTCAAGGGCTTTTATCATGAATGGTTGTTGCACTTTTTCAAAAGCTTTCTCAGCATCTATTGATATTATCATATGATTTTTATATTTATTTTTGTTGATGTGTTGGATAACGTTGATTGATTTTTGGATGTTAAACCATCCTTGTGTCCCTGGAATGAATCCTACTTGGTCGTGGTGAATTATCTTATGGATACATTGTTGGATTCTGATAGCTAAAATTTTATTGAGGATTTTTGCATCAGTGTTCATTAGGGAGATTGGCCTGTAGTTTTTCCTTTTTTGTGTTGTCCTTGTTTGGTTTTGGTATTAGTGTAATGTTGGCTTCATAGAACATGTTTGGTATTGTCCCTTCCTTCTCAATTTTTTGGAAGAGTTTGTGAAGGATAGGCACCAATTCGTCTCTGTATGTTTGGTAGAATTCATTTGTAAATCCATCAGGTCCTGGGCTTTTGTTTTTGGGGAGGTTTTTGATTACCATTTCAATTTCGCTGCTTGTAATTGGACTGTTTAGGTGTTCTATTTCTTCTTTATCTAGCTTTGGGTGATTGTAGAGTTGTAGGAATTTGTCCATCTCCTCTAGATTGTTAAACGTGTTTTTATATAACTGTTCATAGTAGTTACTGATTATTCTTTTGATTTCTGCTGTGTCCGTTGTGATTTCTCCTCTTTCATTTATGATCCTGTTTATTTGTGCTTACTCCCTTTTTTCCTTTGTGAGCCTGGCTAGGGGTTTGTCTATTTTATTGATTTTTTCAAAGAACCAGCTCTTGGTTTCATTGATCTTTTGGATTGTTTTTTTAGTTTCAATTTCGTTTATTTCTGTTTGGTTTTTATTATTTCTTTTCTTCTACTGGTTTTGGGGTTTTTTTGTTGTTCTTTTTCTAGATCTTTGAGCTTCGAGATTAGGTTGTTTCTTTGAGTTCTTTCTTGTTTCTTGATGTGAGCTTCTATTGCTATATATTTTCCTCTTATTACTGCTTTTGCTGCATCCCATACATTTAGGATATTGGCGTCCTCCTTGTCATTCAATTCAAAGAATTTTTTAATTTCTTCTTTGATCTCCTCATTAGTCCAGTGGTCTTCCAGTAGTGTGGTTTTTAATCTCCATGAGGTAGGAAAGTTCCTTGCCTTCTTTTTATGGTTTATTTCTAGTTTGATGCCTTCATGGTCAGAAAAGATGGTTGATATGATTTCAATCTTGGTGTATCTGTTGATGTTTGTCTTGTGACCCAGTATGTGATCGATCCTGGAGAATGATCCGTGTGCACTTGAGAAAACTGTGTACTCCGTTTTTTTGGGTTTAGTGTTCTATAGATGTCTGTTAAGCCCAATTGCTCTAGGTCCTTATTTAGAGCTTTAGTGTCTTTCCTTATTTTTTGTCTTGTTGATATATCCATTGTTGATAGTGGTGTGTTGAAGTCTCCCACTACGTATGTGTTTTCTCTGATGTCTGTTTTCAGAGAGCACAACAGTTGTCTGATATATTTTGGTGCTCCTTCGTTTGGTGAGTATATGTTAGTGAGTGTTATTTCTTCTTGAATATTGTCCCCTTGATCATAATGTAGTGACCATTGGGGTCTCTTTTTATCTTTTTGAGTTTGAAATCTGTTTTATCTGATATAAGTATAGCTGTTCCTGCTTTCTTTTTTGGTCCATTTACTTGTAGGATTGTTTTCCATCCTTTAACTTTGAGCCTATTTTTATCTTTTGTAGCTAAATGTGTTTCCTGGAGACAGCAAAAGGTTGGGTTTTGTTTCTTAATCCAGGCTGCAACTCTTTGTCTTTTTATTGAAGAGTTTAGTCCATTTACATTTAGAGTTTATATTGATATGTTAGCATCTGTATTTGCCATTGTGTTTGTCTTTCCTTTGATTTTATTTATTTATTCTTTAATATTTTTTTTTTTTGCCCTTCTTTCATTGTTATTCGTCCCTCTGAGGTTCTGGCTTTAGGACTCCTTGTAGTATATTTTGGAGTGGGGGTTTAGTTGTAATGAAATTCCGGAGTTTCTGTTTGTCTGGGAAGGTCCATATTCTTTCTTCAAAGAGGAAGGAGAGCTTTGCGGGATAGAGTATTCTTGGTTGGCATCTGTTTTCTTGGAGTCTGTTGACTATGTCCCTCCACTCTCTCCTTGCCCGTAGTGTTTCTTCGGAGAAGTCTGATTGGCTTTCCTTTGAATGTTATCTGTTTCTTCCCTCTTGCCAGCTTCATTATTTTTTCCTTGTCCTGGATTCTTGGGAGCTTTACTATATGTGTCTTGCTGTATTTTTCCTTTTGTCGTGGAAGTTTGTTGTTCTTCTTGCTTCTTGTATATCAATTTTCAGCTCCTTCTTCACATTTGGGAAGTTCTCTTTAATTATCTCTTTGAATATTTTCTCTGTTCCTACATCTCTCTCCTCTCTTTCTGGTATTCCTGTAACTCTTATATTTCCTTTCCTCATGGAGTCGGATAGTTCCCGAAGTCTTTCTTCATTCTTTTTCCTTCGTACTTCTCTTTCCTTTTCTGTTTTGGTTCTTTTTATTTCTGTGTCTTCAAGAGTACTTATTCGTTCTTCCATTTCATCTATTCTGCTTTCATTGCTTTTCCCAGAATTCTTTAGTTCTTCCATTAATTCTTTGATCTCCTGCATTTCTTTTACTTCCCTCTTTAGGGACTCAATTTCATTCTTTTGACTATTGTTTCCCCTCTTTAGGGACTCAATTTTATTCTTCTGATCTTTGATTATTTTTCCCTTATCATTGTTTTCCTTTATGACTTCTGACAGTTTTTTAATCACGGCAATTTTAAATTCTCTTTCTGGAAGGCTCAGAAGTTCTTCCAAGTTACTGTCGTTGCAATCTGGGGGCTGGTTTTCTTTTTGTGGTGTGCTTTTTCCCTGAGGAGTTGCTAGGTTGCGTGTGGTTCTTCTACTCCCTACTGTCTGTTTTCTAATTTGCCGTATGCGTTGGGACACTGTGTTGTTGGGACTGGCCGGCATCTTGGGTGAGCTTCTCTGCTCCCCTCTGGTTCCTCAGGAGCCATATGTCAGTTTCAAGCAGACTTTGCTGGAGAAAGGTCCCTGTTCTAAAATGCCGATGTGGGGACACACTCCCCTGTGCGCCTGGTCTGCCCCGGCGGTGGGTTCCTCCTCCCCCTCTGGGCTTGGACTTCAGGCCAGAGGGGCTCTGGTGTGGGCGAACTTCCCCCGCTCACCTCTGGCTCCTGAGGAAGCCTTCTGCAGGTAATCTTTACTGAAGAAATGTCCCTGTTCTAAAATGGTGATGTGGGACACACTCCCTGCGCATCCGGTCTCAGGCACACTCTTCTGCGCGCCTGGTCTACCCCCGCTGTGGGTGCTCACTCCCCCTGTGGGCTCAGACTACTGGTCGGAAGGGGCCCGGCGTGGGCTAACTCCCCAGCTGGCCACTGGCTCCTCTAGGAGCCTCTGCTGGTTTCAAGTCGCTAGGTGGCGCCAGAGATCTCTCCTAGAGCCCTTGGGGAGCTGATTTTCCACCCCATGGGACAGGGAACAGAGCGGGAATGGTAGGGCAAACCTCAACGGCTTTGGGGTGCTGTGTCTGCCTTGTGCCCCACCGTCGTGGGGAACCCATGCCCCTAATTTCGTGCCCCGGGTCTCAGTTCCAAAGCCCTCAGTTCCAGGACACGGGCTGTAGCCCAGTTCAGTGGCGTGGGAATGGCGCCTTTTGAATCCCGCTCCCGTGCCTGGGCGCCTGGTTCCTGCTCACTCAGTGAGGGCCTCCGCAAGTCTCCCCGCAAGCCTAGGTCGCAGGCGCGGGGACCTGGGCAGCTGCGATCCGGATCCGCGTTTGCTTTTCAACCGCACTGCTTTTCCGCGTGATCCCGATCCCGATCCGCGCTTGCTTTTCCAGAGCGCTGCTTTTCCACGCAATCCCGATCCCGATCCGCGTCGGCTTTTGCAGCGCGCCGCTTTTCCGGGCAAGCTTACTGGGCGGTCCAGGGCTGTGTGCTGGTGCTGGTCTCCTCCTGGGGGGCGGGGTCTCTCTAATGGCTCCTGGAGCTCACCTCTGTGGCGAATCCTGCAGGATTCTCCACAGCTCCAGTTCACGGTCTGTGGTGGCTGCAATAGTTCCTTTCCACTCCCAGTCCCGCTTGCTGCGTAGTTTGCTCTTGTTGGTCGTTTTAGTTTGTTTGTTTTTTTTCCCTCCTCTCTGCTGGTTGGAGAGTGTGGACTTTGTGGGCGGGGGAGGGGAGCAGGGTTCTGCGCTTTCCTCCCTTCTGGTCCTCTTTTATGGCAACTTTCTTCTTTGGGCAGTTTGCTGGAGTCACCCGTTTATCTTCCGTGTCCCAGTTCTCACTGGGACCTGCCGCTTTTCCTCCCTATTAACTTTTCTTAATGGGAGATCTTACTCTCAGAGTCTCCTCGCTGCCATGTTGCTCCGCCCCCTCGGACAAATAATTTTGAACGGTGAATGATGTGGGCCATTCAGTTTTTGGCTTCTTCATAGAAGGGACATGGATTTATAAGCTTGTGTATGAATTAGGGCACAGTTTCATACTTCTTTTTTTTTTTTATGGTTTCATAATGCTTGAGATGTGTGTTACTTCACAACACACACCACCAAAGCATGCAGAGTACTATATCCTTGAATTATCCTTGAATATTGGGCCCCCCTGCCTATGTGTTCACATCCCTCCTACATTCTCTCACTGGTAGCCTGAATTCTTCAGTCCTATATTCTCATTATTTTTATGTTTGCCAGTTTTTTGTTAGGGATTTGGAGAGGAGATGATTTGTTTCATAGATGTTTATTCATAGATTGAATACCTAAGTTGTATTTAATAAATTGGACCATTTTCAAGAGTCTTTGCGATGTGATTTTATGAATTCTTTTAAATTTTTATTGTCTTTTTTTGTTTTAACTGAGGGTCACAGGAAGGTGATTTAAAAAAAAAGAGAGTACTGAAAAATGTAAATAATCATGACAGGGTTTTGCAGACTACAGTCAAACAGGAAGAAAATGGATCTACCTGGTCATGCCACTTAGCTAATATGAACTACAGGACTGTCTATCTACCACTTTCTCTGGAATTCACTCTTGAACTTGCATTGGTAATTTTCCCAATCACCCATCCTGCAATATTGGTCTCGAAAGGTCACCACTGATTTTTCAGTTTAAAGAATTGACACATACCTTTTTAAACCCAGGAGCTTTATCAGCCTCAATGGAAATCTCTTTCTTCCAACATCATTTCTTCATTTGACACTCAAAAGTTATTTTCAGAGGGAGAACTCTCTGGGTGTCCCCCTCACATATCTTGTTCTTCCATCTCAGTCTGTTTTTCCTATTTCATTTCAACTCCATTTTACCTCTAGACAAATAAAATTATCTCATGGTCTTCTCTCCTATGACCTTTACTTCCTTATATATGCTGATGACCCCCAAATTTATACTTACACTGCAGTTCTCTTATCTTAATCCTGGAATGTATTCACAGTGCCTGTGCCTGTGGCCCCTCTCAGATATCTTGGTGTATGGTACTGGAACACAAAGATCCCAGAATGTCATTTTCTGTCCATGGGTGATGCCAGATTTTTATTCATGGTAGGGGAAACTGATGAGGTACAACTTAGTTGTTCATGAACATGATATCATTCCAAGTATGTGTTTTTTAAAACTAAATCTGCTCCATGAAATATTTTTTGGCTTTCTTCCATTATATTATATAGGCCTAATGCTATTTTTCAACAGGTGCACATTATTACACAGAAAGCCAAATTCAAAATAATACTGGACATCTAATTAATAGATCCATGTCTAAATTTAATTTCTTTCCCACAGTGAACACAGACTTTTCAGTGGAGCATTTAATATGTTCCAAATTTTCTGTAGCATTCAATGTGTTCAAAAAACACTCAACTCTCAATGTTTTGTTCTTTCCCACTCAAGTATAGGAAACAAATTGATGTCGTGTGCCATATCCTTGTATTTGTTTCATCCATGTGGAGTGGTTTTTCTCTCTCAACTCCTTGCCTGATGACCCGCTGTATTTTTGTACCCACTTTTCAAGTCCCCTTGGTGCTCACTTACAGCATGTCATAAATATACTCTTAACGATCTCATTGTATCAAATATACTCTTAACTATCACATACTCCTTGCTTGTGGTTATTATTTCATCATGGTTTTAAGATATATCAATAAATGAAAATGGATCAAGTTTGGAATATTGCAAAATTGGTTTTATAATCTTTTTTAAAAGATTTATTTATTTATGCATAGAAGAACTGGGGTACAGGCCAGAGGTGGGGGTGGGAGGTGAGAGGATTCACCAGAGACAGAGTGGCAAGCATAACAGGCAGACTGAGTGAAATACACTGCTGAGGGGAGCAGCGGGTGAGACAGAAGAGGTCTGCTGAGCCACGTGGGTTGCTCCCTGGCCGGGGATCGAACTCGTGCTGCAGTGGGTGTGGATCATTTTACAGGCTGCGTCCTAACCCCTGCGCCACCAGGGAGGCCCAGTGTTTTATTATTCTTTATCAGTAGATTTCATAAACAAAATGAACTTACATAATTTCTTTTTTTAAGTAGGGTACCTGAGCTACAGAAGAAAGTAGTAAAGGAAAGCCAAAGTGATGCAAGGTCTTCAAAATCTTTGGACCTATCTATTAGGAAACCTGTTGCTGTAGTTCCAAGGAATGTCAATGACGGGAAACATCAACCAGATGAGAATGTCACAAAGTAAAATCTCTATTCCTCCTTTCTGGTTAAAGGAATACTAGCTGTGACTGATTTTCTGAAATGAAAGAGCCTGTTGTAGTGGACAGGCCAAAACCTATCACTAGTGTCAGACAAATACTACTGAAAGGTGGACAGCGTGCCCTGTGAGCATTTGGTCAATTCATAGAAGGAACCTTGTTTTCCAAGTCTGTGTAACATTTAGGGAGTAAGTTCATACTCATCAGGTGCTATATTACCACATGACATCCACCACCCAAACAGCCCTAGTGCTTTGCTCTTGACCTTAGGCTCCCCCCTAATCTTCCCATCCCCCCATCCCTTGTGCTCCTCTTCTAGTGACTCCCTCCTCTTGTCCTGTATCTTGGTTTGTTTTGGCTTAATTTATCCAGTTCCTTTTTTAGTGTCTTTGTGGAGGAGATGTATTGCTATGAACACATTAATTTTGATTAAGCATCCATTCATAAATTCAATAGATATATTCATTCCAATCAATGCAAATGCATTCAGGAGACTTTAATTTTCCTATACATGTACTTTCCTAAAGCTTGCTTGCTTTTTTTTTAAGTATTCATTTTATTTTTTTATGAATACAAGAATTGGGGTATAGGCCAGAGGTGTAGGGATTGAGAGGATTCACCAGAGACAGAATGGGGAGCAGAACAGGCAGATCTGCTGAAATACACTGCTGAGGGGTGCAGCAGGTAAGACAGGGGTGGCCAGCTGCACCATGTGGATAGCTGCCTGGGCAGGGATCAATCTCAGGCTACAGTGGCTGGCGATAGCTGGATAGTGTTGAGACTTAACCCCTGAGCCACCAGGGAGGTCCCTCCAATATTGCTTTCTAAAGCTTACCACTGATTTTCCACTTTAAGATATTGACAGATCCCATTTTAGATGGATGGGCTTTATTTGCCTCAATGAAACTCTCTCTTCTCCAACATAATTTCTTCATCTTGACTCTGGGCTTTGGTATTTTGAAGGGGAGAACATACTTATCAGATGCCCCCCCCCATATCTTGTTCTTCCATCTCAGTCTGTTTTACCTATTTGTTTTCAACCCCATTTCCTACAGACAAATGGAAGTCTCCCAGGATCTTCTGTCTCAAATGTTACTTCATGAATATGCTCATGATCTGATAAATTATATTATAGATCAGATCCCTTACCTTAATTTCTGGAATGTATTCCAGCATCTGCAGCCAAGGCTCCTCTCAGATCCCTGGGTGTATGTACTGGACCGTTCACCTCACAAATCCAATTATTTTTTTGTCCATGGGTGATGCCAAATTCTTGTTCTTGGTGGGGAAACTGATGAGGTACATGTCCAAACATTTAAGCATGACCCTTAGGAAACACAGAGATGTGATGTGCTTATCTTACTGTTTACATTGTGATCTCTGTGGCGAGATTTCTCCTCCAACTGCTTCCCTGGTGACCTGCTTTATTTGTTGTTTTCTTTTTTGCCTATGCTGTCAAATCTCC
This sequence comes from Talpa europaea, assembly GCF_964194135.1. NCBI lineage: Eukaryota > Metazoa > Chordata > Mammalia > Eulipotyphla > Talpidae > Talpa > Talpa europaea. The sequence goes on along the minus strand of NC_140082.1, from coordinate 60,580,318 downwards.
CAGTTGCTACCTACAGGGTACTCTAACTATCACATTGTGTATCACAATTGTACATGTGACTTTGAAGCAAGGAGTATTTTCCTTGCTTATGGGTGTTACTTCCTCATGGTTTTAAGAATATATCAATGAATAAAGATGGAATTTTTTAAAAGTTGTTTTATTATATTTAATGAGTAGATTTCTTAGAAACCATGAAGTTTACATGGTTTCTTCCTTTAAAGTAGGTTTTCAGACAAACAGAACAAGCCAAGCCAAAGTGATTCAAGGCCTTCAACAAAATCTGCGGGTCTAGCCAGTATGAAGCCTGTTGTGATTCCAGTGAATATAGATGGTGGGAGATGGGAAACACATAAGAATATCACAAGGTAAAAATCAACTCTTCCTTCAAGGTTCAGGGAAAATTAGCTGTGAATGCTCTTCTGAAATTAAACAGCATATTGCACTTGTCAAGCCAAGGCGAAAGTCCTCACCATTATCAGACAAATACAGCTAATACTTGAGTGATATGGTCCAATGAGTTTTGGTTACTGCATAGAGGGAACATTGTTTTTGAAGCCTGCATATGTTTTGGGAGACATGTTCCCACCTTATCAGATGAATATTACTGCCAACAGCAACCACCAATATATCCATACTGCTTTACTGTAGACCTTGGTCCCCTCCTAGTTTTGTTCTAACCCCCAATGCTTTGTGATCATTTTCTAGTGCACTCAGTTGTAGTCCTATATTCTTGGCTTGTTTTGTCTTGTTTTCTAGTACCTTTGTTTTGTGACTGTGAGGAGGAGATGCATTGCATACATACTTTAATATCTTTCTGCATCCATTCATAAACTCAATAGGTTAAATTCTATATGGAAACACAATCAGGAGTCTTTAATGATCATATGAATTTGTTTCAATGATCATATGACTTTTTTAATTAATTTGCTTTAATGATCCTATGAAGTTTTGAATTTCCCTTTACTTTTCTGATAATGTGTGTCACATGGAGCTGATTAGAAAAGAAGTAGGCTATTACCAATATTACTGAAATACTACATAATCATGATTGTGTATTACAAACTAGTCAAACAAAGAATTGTGACCTACCATAGTATGCCATGAGCTCTTAAGGCCTACAAAACTACCTATCCCAAAATTCTCTCGTTTTCACTCTTGAACTTTGACCAGTAATGGTCCCACTCATTCCTGCTTCAAAAATTACTTTCGAGTGGTTGCCACAGATTTTTCACTTTGTGATATTGACACATGGCTTTTTAGACTCATGAGCTCTGTCTGCCTCAATGGAAATCACTCTCCTTCAACATAATTTCTTCATTTGGCTCTATGCTGTGGTAATTTCAGGGGAGAACTCACTTACCTGGCATCCTACATCCATTTCTTGTGCTTTGACTTCAATCTGTTTTTCCTACCTCTTCTCAACCCCATTGCCTTTGCACAAATGGAAGTATCCCAGGTCTTCTGTCCATGACTTTTACTTCCATGAATATGCTAAAGATGTCCAAAGTTATAGTTACATTACAGATATCTTAATTCCCGATCTGTACTTAATGCACTTGGAGCTGGGGCTCCTCTCATGATGTGTGGTTTTGGGTCACTGAGGACATAAAGGCAATTATTTTTGTCTATGACAGATGACAAATTGTTGTTTTGGGTAGGGGAAACTTAATTTGGACATGACACTGATGTCATTCCATGATTTGTGCATGGAATATTTCAAAAATAAATCTTTTTTCACCCATTAGAATTTATCAGAGATCTTCTAATATATGTTCCTAGTACTATTTCAATTAGGTACACATTTTTACATTAAAAAAACACAAAGGCCAAAGAGCAGTACACATTTAATTAGTCTCTTGTCTAAGCATCCATCAGTTTTCACAGTGAACTCAGACTTTTCAGTGTAGCGTTCAAAATGTTTCAAAATTTCTGGGTACACTGAATTCTCAGTTATTGTTCTTTCCCTTTCAAGTTTAGGAAACACAGAGATGTGATGTGTGCCCTGTCCTATTGTTTACGTTCTATTGTCTATGTAGAGTGGTTTCTCCACCCATACCTTTGGTGGCCTGCTGTATTTCTATTACCCGCTGTGTGAAGCCTCACAGGTGCTCACTTACAGCATGTCCTAAATGTGCTCTTAACTATCACATTGTGTCATAATTGTACATGTGGCTTTGAAGCGAGGAGTATTCTCCTTGCTTATGGTTATTACTTCATCATGGTTTTCAGAATGTATCAGTGAGTGAAGTGGATAATGTTGGAATTTTGTGAAAGTTGTTTCATTACACTTTATCTTAGAAAACATGAGGTTTACATGGTTTCTTCTTTTAAAGTAGGGTTGCTGACAATGGGAAGAAGACAACCCAATGTGATTCAGCATTTTTATCAGAATCTGCGGTTGTAGCCAGTATGAAGCCTGTTGTGATTCCAGTGAATGTAGTCGGCGGGAGACATGAACCAGATAAGAATGGCACAAGGTAAAAACAACTCTTCCTTTAAGGTTCAAGGAAAATTAGCTGTGATTGTTTTTGTCAGGCCAAGGCAAAAAAATGTCACCATTATAGGCAAACACTGCTGAAAGTCGAATGATGTAGATCATTGTGTTTTTGTCACTTCATCAAGGCAGTGTTGTTTTCCAAGCCTCTGTGTGCTTTAGGGGATATGTACACACCTCATCAGGTGACTGTTGTGCCTGACACCCACAACTAATGCCCCATAATATTCTCCTCCCAACCCCTTGTGCTTCAGTCGTATGTTCTGTTTTTTTTTTTTCAGTTTTCTAGTTCCTTAGCTTAGTGACTGTGCAGGAGACATAGTGCAGGAAATACTTTAATATCTATCCATCATCAATTCATAAATTCAGTAAATAGATTCAAGTCAATAAAAGGAAATGCAATCAAGATATAATTTCTGTAATGATCTTTTTTTTTCAATTTTCCTTCATATTGTTGACCATTGTGTGTCACATCAGGTGGTTAGAAAAGAAGCTGACTATTAAAGAAATACCAAATAATCATTACTGTGTATTTGCAATTATTAAAATAAGAAGAATTGTGTATTCCATGAGCTCTTTCAGGCTTACAGAACTATCTATACCCAGTTTCTCTTGTTTTCACTCTTGAACTTTCACCAGTAATGGGCCCATTCATGCCTGCTCCAAACTTGCTTTCTAAAGATTACAAAGATTTTTCACTCTATGATAACAAAACATGCCTTTTTAGACCCATGGGCAATGTCTGCCTCGATGGAAACCATTGTCCCACCATATAATATTTTCATTTGACTCTAGGCTCTGGTAATTTCAGGGGGAGACCTCACTTACCAGGTGTCCCCCTTCCATTTCTTATTTTTTTACCTCAGTCTGTTTTTCCTGTTTCTTTTCAATCCCATTTCCTTTAGACAAATTGAAGTATCCCATGATCCTCTGACCTGTGACTTTTATTTTCTTGAAAATGCTAAAGGTGTCCAAAGTTTTATTTCTGCTCAGATCTTATCTTAATGCCTGGCATGTGCTCACTGCACCTGCAGCTGGGCTCCTCTCTGGGTATCTGGTAGTAGATCACTCAGGTCAGAAAGGCAATTTTTTTTTGTCCATGGATAAATCCAAATTGTTTTTCTTAGTACAGGAAACTGATGAGGTACAACTTATTTGGATGACCCTGAGTCATTCCCGAGATATGTGTACTGAATATTTGAAAGTAAATCTATTTCACTGACAAGAATTTCTCAGAATTCTTCCAGTATATGTTCCCATATATTTTTCAATCAGGTGCACATTATTACATTATTAAAACAAAAGCCAAAGAACAGTACACATTTAATTATTAGTCTCCTGTCTAAGCATCAATAGTTTTCCACAGTGAACTCATCATTTCAGTGTAGCATTCAATATGTTTCAAAATTTCTGGGTGCACTCAACTCTCAAAATGTTATTCTTATCCTGTCAAATTTGGGAAACACATTGATGTGATGTGTCCTATCTAGTGCTTACGTTGTTATCTCCATGTCATATGATTTCTCCCCCAGCTCCTTGCCTGGTGTCTTGTTGTATTTTTATACCCACTATTACAGCCTCCCTGGTACTCACTTACAACATGTCATAAATGTCCTCTTAATGATCACATTGTATCAAACTGTTCTTGTGAGATTGAAGCAAGGAGTGTTTTCCTTGCTTATAGTTGTTACTTCATCATGGTTTTAAGAATATATCAAGGAGTGAAGGTGGATAATGTTGGAATTTTTAACAATTTTTTATTTATACTTTATCAATACATTATTTACAAAACATGAGGTTTACATGGTTTACTCTTTTAAATTAGTGTTCCAGGCACACAGAAGAATAAAAGCCAAAGTGATACATGGTCTTCATCAGAATCAGAATCTGAGCCACAAGCCAGTGTGAAGCCTGCTGTTGTATTTCCAGTGAAGGTAGACAGCAGGAGACTTAAACCAGATGAGACTGTCACCAGGTAAAAATGAGCTATTCCTTTACGATTCAAGGAAATTTTTCTGTGATTGCTTTTCAGCATATTGAAGCTGTGAGGCCCAGGGGGGAAAGATGTTACCATTATCAGACAAATACTAAAATTTGAATGATGTGGACCAATCAGTTTTTTGTCACTTCCTAGAGAGAAGCATGTTTTCCAGTCTGTGTATTGTTTGGGGGATAAGTTACTACCTCATCAGATGAATGTTATGCTGACACCTACCACCAATGCATCCATACTGCTTTACTGCAGACCTTGGGCCCCTCCCTGTTTTGTTCTAATCCCCCAATTTCTCGTGCTTCCCTTCTAGTAGACTCATTTCTGTAGTCCTGTATCGGAGTTGTTTTTGTTTGTTTGTTTAGTTTTAAGCCCCTTCATGCACATTTACATTGAAAAACCAACCTGGGGGCTTCCCCTGGTGGCACAGCAGTTGAGCGCTGGTCGGCCAAGCTGCCTGCAGCCTCTGCAGAGCTGGTTCGATCCCAGCCACCAGCGAGTGTCTCATATGGTACCACAGATTCTACTGCCATGCCCACTGTTCCCCTCAGCAGTGTATTTCCTCAATCTACCGGTTCTGTTCCCTGCGTGGCTCTGGTGAATTCTCTTACCCTCCGGGCTTCAGACTATACCCAGTGCTTGTAAAAATAAATAAATAAATTAAAAAAAAAACCCAACCGGAGCCAGGAACTGTCCACATTTTATTATAATTCTCTTGTCTAAGCATCAGTATTTCTCTATAGTGAACTCAAGGCTTTTGAGTGTTGCATTCAGTATGTTTCAAAATATCTGGGTGCACTCAAATCTCCGTGTATTGTTCTCTTTGTTTAACGTTCAGGAAACTCATTGATGTGGTGTGCCCTAGCCTAGTGTTTCTGTTATTATCTCCATGTGGAGTGATTTCTTCCCCAACTCCCTGCCTGGTGACCTGCTTTGTTTTTGTTTCAACCTCTGTAATGGCTCCCAGGTGCTCACTTACAACATGTCATAAAGGTACTCTGAACTATCACATTGTATCAAATAGTACTAGTGGCTTTGAAGCAGGGAGTATTTTCCTTTCTTTATGGTTATTATTTTCATCATGGTTTTAACAATATATACATGAGTGTAGATGGGTAAGTGTTGGAATTTTGTAATAGTTGTTTTTAGTAGATTTATTAGTAGATTTCTTAGTAGATTTCTTAGAATCCTTTGAGGTTTACATGGTTGCACTTTTAAAGTAGGGTGCCTGGCAAACAGAAGAAAAGCCAAAGCGATTAGTTGCCTTCATCAGTATCTGAGGGTCTAGCTTGTGTGAAGCCTGTTGTTGTATTCGAGTGAATGTGAATGGCAGGAGACGTGAACCAGAGGAGAAAGTCACTTCCAGCATGTCATAAATGTCCTCTTAATGATCACATTGTATCAAATTGTACTTGTGTGTTTGAAGCAAGGGGTGTTTTCCTTGCTTATGGTTGTTTCTTCATTATGGTTTTAAGAATATATCAGGGAGTGAAGGTGGGTAATGTTGGAATTTTTAACAATTTTTTGTTTATACTTTATCAGTACATTATTTAGAAACCATGAGGTTTATATGGCTTCTTCTTTTAAAATAGGGTTCCAGACACACAGAAGAATAAAAGCCAAAGTGATACATGGTCTTCATCAGAATCAGAATCTGAGCCAGAAGCCAGTGTGAAGCCTGCTGTTGTATTTCCAGTGAAGATAGACAGCAGGAGACTTAAACCAGATGAGACTGTCGCCAGGTAAAAATGAGCTATTCCTTTGAGGTTCGCGGAAATTTATCCGTGATTGCTTTCTGATCAAACAGCATATTGAAGCTGTGAGGCCCAGGGGGAAAAGATGTTACCATTATCAGACAAATACTAAAATTTGAATGATGTGGACCAATGAGTTTTTTGTCACTTCCTAGAGAGAAGCATGTTTTCCAGTCTGTGATTTATTTGGAGGATAAGTTACTACCTCATCAGATGAATGTTGTGCTGACACCCACCACCAATGCATCCATAGTGCTTAACTGCAGACCTTGTGCTTAACTGCAGACCTTGGTACTTAACTGCAGAACATAGTGCTTAACTGCAGACCTTGGTCCCCTCCTTGTTTTGTTCTAATCCCTCAATGTCTCGTTTTCCCCTTCTAGTAGACTCATTTCTGTGGTCCAGATGTTTTTGTTTGCTTGTTTGTTTGTTTATTTTTAAGCCCCTCTGTGGACTTACATTAAAATAAAAACGACAGGGGCTAGGAACTATTCACATTTTACTATAATTCTCTTGTCTAAGCATTAGTATTTTTCTACAGTGAACTCAAGGCTTTTGAGAGTTGCATTCAGTATGTTTCAAAATCTGGGTGCACTCAAATCTCCGTGTATTGTTCTCTCTCTTTAATATTCAGGAAACTTCATTGATTTGGTCTCCATGTGGAGTGATTTTTTTCCCCAAATCCTTGCCTGGTGACCTGCTGTGTTTTTGTTTCCACCTCTGTAATGCCTCCCAGCTGCTCACTTACAACATGTCCTAAATGTACTCTAAAAAACTATCACATTGTATCAAATAGTACTAGCGGCTCTGAAGCAGGGAGTATTTTCCTTTCTTATGCTTATTAATTCATTATGATTTTAAGAATGTATACATGAGTGAAGATGGATAAGTGTTGGAATTTTGTAATAGTTGTTTTGTTATGCTTTATTAGTAGATTTCTTTGAAACCATGAGGTACACGGTTGCACTTTAAAGTAGGGTGCCTGACAAACAGAAGAAAGGCCAATGTGATTCTTTGCCGTGATTGGTATCTGAGGGTCTAGCTGGTGTGAAGCCTGTTGTTGTATTTCCAGTGAATGTTGATGGCAGGAGACATGAACCAGATGAGAGTGTCACCAGGTTAAAATTAACTCTTCCTTGAAGGTTCAAGGAAAATTAGCTGCGATTGCGTTTTTTAAATCAAACAGCACATTGCAGTTGTCAGGCAAAAATTATCTCGCCATTATAGATAAATACTGCTGACAGTTTAATGATGGGGACAAATGAGTTTTGGTCTCTCATAGGGAGAACATTGTTTTCCCATCGTGGGTATGTTTTGGGCGATATGTTCCCATCTCATCAGATGTATGGTATTGCCCGACACCCATCACCCATGCCAGTATTGCCTTACTGTATATCTTAGGCCCTGTCCTGGTTTTGTTCTCTGCACAATCCCTTTTGCTCATCTTCTAGTAGACTCCTAACTGTAGTTTTATATCCTGTGTTTGATTTGTTTACTTTTCTAGTTCCTTTGTTTAGTGACTGTGAGGAGGAGATGCATTGCAATCAATACTTTAATATCTAATCAATATCTATTCATAAATTAAATACATAGATTAAATTCAATAAAGGACACAATCAGGGGAGGTTTGCATTATTGATCATATGAATTTTTGAATTTCCCTTCACTTTGCTGATCATTGTATGTCACATGCAGGTAATTAGAAAAGAAGTCAACTGTTACAGAAATACTAAGTAATCATGGTTGTGCATTGCAAACTAGTCAAACAAGAAGAATTGTGACCCACCATGGTATGCCATGAGCTCTTTAAGGGCCACGGAACTATCTGTCCCGAGTTTCCCTTGTATTCACTCTTGAATTTACACCAGTAATGGTCCCACTCATTTCTTATTCCCTGACCTCAGACTCTTTTTCCCACTTCTTTTCAAAGCCCATTTCCTTTGGACAAATTTAAATACCTCAAAATATTCTGTCTCATGTTTTTTACTTCCTTCTATATGCTTATAATCCCCAGTTTTATTTTGGTACTGCAGACATCTTACCTTAATTCCTATCATGTCCTCACTCAGCCCATGGCTAGGGCTTCTCTCATATTTGGCAGTGAACTAAGACTACTTGTGTAGCTTTCAAGATATATCAGAATTTCTGGGTCACTCATCTCTCAGTGTTTTGATCTTACACTTTCAAGTTTTTGGGAACACATAGTTGTGATGTGCCTTATCTTTGTATGCATGTTGTAACCTCCATGTGGAATGGTTTTCTTCCCTCTGTGTCTTCTTACCTCCTCTGCAAAGCCTCCGTTGTGCTCACTTTCAGCATGCCATATATGTGCTCTTAGCTATCAGATAGTATCATGATTGCATATCTGACTTTGCAGCATGGGGTTTGTTTCCTTGCTTTTCATTTTTACTTCTTCATAAATATTTCAAAAATTAATCAATGACTAAGTTGTGGTATTTATAAAAGATGTTTTATTAGTCTTTATCAGAAGATTTCTTAATAAACATTAGCTTTTACATGGTTTGTTTTTTAAAGGACAGATCCTAGCTTGCAGAAGAATGTAGCAAAGGAAAGCCAAACTGATCCATGGTCTTCACCAGATTATGTGGGTCAAGTCAGCGAGCAGGCTGGTGCTGAACTTCCAGTGAATGTAGATGCCAGGAGATATGACTCAGATGAGAATGCCAGAAGGTAAAATCCATAATTCTCCCTCTAATTTTAAAGGAATATTAGCAGTGATTGTTTGTTTGGAAATTAAGCAGCATGGTATAGTGTGCTAGGCAAAGTACGAGAAGGCTCAGCCTTTTCAGACAAATACTGCTAAAAGTGGAAAGAGGAGGTCCAGTGACATTTTCTTATTTCACTGAGGGAACATTGTTTTTCAAGCCTCTGTATGTGTGGTGGGATAGGTTCACACATCGCAAGATGTACTTTACCACAAGACACCCACCATCACAGCACTCATAGTGCTTTAGTGTAGATCTGGGCTCCCTCCCTGTTCTGTTTTCTCTGTCTCCTGTCACCGTATAGTAGCATCAGTTCTGCAGCCATATTTCCAGGGGCTGTTTTGGTTTAATTTTGCTTGTTTCTTTGTTTAGTTATATTGTGGAGGAGCTGTTTTACATTAAATACTTTGTTTTGTATGAAAGATTCAATGAATAGATTCATTTCCATGAATGGAAACATTTCAGAAACCTTGCTTTCTTAATTTTATAAATATTTTGAATTGGTCTGCCATATTTACCAATTGTTATCACATTGAGGTAATTAAGAAAAAAAATAGTAATAAAAAGTCCTGAATAATCACTATTGGGTGTTGGAATCTACAGTAAAACAAGAAGAGAACAGGATCCTCCACTGTCATACTACTTAGCTAAGTCCTAGAGCACCATCCATCCTCCTCCTTATTTTCACTTTGAATTTGCTTCAGTAAATTTCTTACCCACCCCTCCTCCAAAGTTGCTTTTTAAAAATTACTGCCAATTTTTCACATCACTGTATCCACACATACTGTTTTAGACTGATAGGCTAAATTTGCCTTAATGGAAATCTCTTTACTGCAACATTGCTTTCATTTGATTACAAGTCTGGCATTTTCAGAGGGAGAACTCACTTACCTGTGTCCCTGATGTATTTCCTTTTCTTCTACCTTAGTCTGTGTTTCCTAGCTCTTCAACTCCACCCTCCTTTTGAGTAAAATAAAAATCCCAGGATTCAGTCCTTGATCCTCTGTCACATGACTTTTATTTCCTTGTATTTATTAATGATTCCAAAATGATATTTCCACTTCAGATCGTTTTTTCTTGATTACTGAAATCAAATCCCTTGCTGGATATCATTCTTTTTGATGGATGGTTGTTGTTATGCAAGTTTCCCTTTTCTCCAATTGAAATACTGATATTGTTTCTCACACTAGTTCTTCTGTTCATGTCTTCACTCTGGTAGAGTATTAGTTCCTTAGTGGCATCTCTTTTTCTGTCAGTGTGTTGGGTGTCACTTTGGTTGTTATCTTTCTCTTTCTTTTGCTCCTGACATCGAATCTGATGGTCAATCTTGTCAGGTTTCCCTGCCAAATATATCCTGAAGCCAATATCCTGTTACATGTTGAATCCCAAATCATCTGCTCTCTTTACTAGTGTCCGAAACTTTTATTTGGTTTCTTAGTATCTGTCTTTTTTACTCTTTAAAATCAGTGGCCTATTTTGACATAGCAAAGATTATGCTGTTCCTCTGTTTTGACTCCCTCTTCAGTCAGAGTACATGCCAATGTTCTTCAAATACAAAGCAACCCCTACACTTTCTTTCCTCTTAGATCAGTTTCTGTCTCCCTGAAGTCTCTGTCTCTCACTGTCACTTGAATTTCCATATTCTAGGGGGTCTCCGTGGTGGCATAAGGGGTTGAGCAAAATACTGTAAAGCTATCCACAGCCTCTGCAGCATGAGTTTGATCCCTGGCCGGCCAGGGAGGTGACCCATGTGGCACAGCAGACCTCTCCTGTCCTACCCTCTGGTCCCCTTAGCAGTGTATTTCAGTCAGTCTACCTGGACTGTTCCCCACTCTATCTCTGCTGAATCCTCTCACCACTCCCCGACACCTCTGGCCTGCACCCCAGTTAATGTATGCATAAATAAATAAATCTTTAAAAAAAAGGATTTCCATATTCTCTCCCTTCCATTCTGCTCCAACCACCTTGACCTTTTCAACATTCTGTCACCCTGAAGACATACCCCTGAACTTGCTGTTGATTCTAACTGGTATGATTTATCTTCTGATATCCTTATGATTGGTCCTTTCATTCCTTCACAAGCTACTTTCTCAGCAATATCTGAGGGGTTGGCCATTTTGAGTCTTATTCTTATGCCTTCCCTGCTTACAAACCTCCAAATTTCCTTATCTCTGCTATAGTATACTCTAGCAGGATATATGTTTTGACATCGAGTTCATTGTCTGTTTACTTCATTTTCAAGGGTAGGATTTTGGTCTGATCTCTGCTATTATTTCAGTGCCCAAACTGGGCTGGAATATTATCCCCTGAAGGCTCACTGAGTGAATGGAGTTTAACCTGTGTGTTTTGTTTTACATTTTATACTAATTCTTACTTAGACTCAACAATTTTGTGTGGGTCCCTGGTGAAAGTCTACTTGTCAATTATATGCTCTTTAGGATTCCTTTGGCTCTCTGCAATATGCGGTATTTGCTCTATGAATGTTCTGCATTGTAGGGTTTAAGCTCAGTCATATGTTTCCTCACTTTTAAACCTTTTACTGGTCCACTGCTGAGACTGGTCCATGAGCCTGTACACACTGCAACGAAGCTGCCATCCCTCTGAGATCTCTTGTGTATGGGACTGGAGCACTCAACTCTCAGAAAGGCATTATGTTTTGTCCATGGGTGACACCAAATTTTTCTTGGTAGGGAGCCTGATGAATTGTGACTTATTTGATCATGAACCTGAAGTCAAACCAACATATAGGCATTTTCACCCCAGCTCCAGCATATTTCCTGGATTTCCTCATTCATATTGTATTTGTCTAATAGTATTTCCATTTACATGTTGTTATATTTAAAAAGAAATTGATAAGCATCGTATATGGCTAATTAGTATTTCCACATCTGTGTGTCATAACTTTGAGTCAGTGAACTCTAGGTTTTAAATTTAGCATTTAGGAGTTTTCAAAATTGCTGTGCTGACTTCTGTTCCAGTATTTTACATTTTGTAACCTGATTGTTCTTCCGTTTTTGTTTTTCCTGTTTCTCTTCAACCCTTCCCATTTTATTTTTATTTTACAAAAGTTGTGTTTTAAATCATCATAAGTGTTTTTTTTTAAAAAAACATTAGCTTTATTTTGTTTCTTTTTTAAAAGTAATGTTCCTGGCTTGCATAAAAATGGAATAAAGAAGAGCAAAAATGAAACATGTAATTCAGCAGTATCTGTGCCTAAAGTAAGCAGGAAGTCTGGTGCTTTGCATTCAGTGACTGGTGACAGCAGAAGACATGAATCAAGACAGAATAATGGAAGCAATGTCTATAATTTCTTCCTGTATAGGTAAAGGAATATTAGCAGTGATTACTCTTCCGGAACTCAAACGGTATGATGTAGCTTATAGGCTAACACAAGAAAAAACTTACACTTGTCAGACAAATACTGCTGAGAGGTAACAATGAGGACCAGTCAGCTTTAGGTGACTTCACTGAAGGAACATTGGTTGACAAGCCTGTGTATGTTTTAGGGGACAGGTTTCCACCTCATCAGGTGGATGTTTCCACATGACCCCCACCGCCAAAGCACCCAGAGTGCTTTATCCTAGACCGCTGGGTTCACATCCCTGTTACTTTGTCACCTCCTCCCCTCCTTCCCCTCTTTTAGCCTCAATTCTGTAGTCAAATTTCTAGGGCTTGTTTTGTTGGTTAGCCAGTTCCTTGGTCAGGGACTTTTGTTAGTGAAGCAAGGACTATGTTTCCTTGCTTATGGTTGTTACTTCACCATGGCTTTCCGAGTCAATAAATGAAGTAGGTTAGATAAGTTTTGGAATTTTTCCTTTTTTTTTTAATGTTTACAATAAATTTCCTCTAAAAAGTTTCTTATGGCTTTTTAAATAGAGTTCCTGGCTTGACTAGAAAAAAGAGAAAGAAAAGCACCTATGAAATGAATATGCCAACAGAACCTCTGACAGTAACACATGAGACAGCTGGTGTAGTATTTCCAGAGCAAGGTGACAGCAGGAGACATGAAAACAATCAGGATGTTGGAAGGTAAAATCTATAAATTCTTCCAGTCTTGATAAAGGAATATTAGCAGTGATTACTTTTACTGAAAATAAAACAGCATAATCTGGCATACTTAGTGAGGCAAGAGAAAATGAACTTTATCTGAAAGATACTCCTGAAATGCAATAGATGAGGATAAGCGATTTTTTTTTCCTTTTTATTGTAGCATCTCATTTACAACCCTGTCTATATTTTAGGTGATAGGTTCATATCTCTTCACATGTATGTTACCATACATAACACCACCATGATGATTTAAAAAGGTCTCCTTTCATATAAGGACTTGAGCAATACTTCTCAGTTAGGTTTTAGTACCAGTGAAAGCTTGTTTTTTATTGAAAATGACCACCACAAAAAACCCGAGAATATTTTCCTATGAAATCATGTAAATAGCATTGATTTTCCTTTTTGTCTTTTGATTGTTAATTTGAAGTAATTTAATAATTTGTTGATATTACAGTGCATCTTTGGTCTTTAATGTCACTCTATTTACTTGGTGTTTAATCCCTTTTTAGGAACATATGGGTTAGAAGATTTTGTATAAAAACAATAGGTTTTGATATTCTTTGTATTTGGCTATTTACTATATGCCTGAAAATAAATCTTTTCTTTTTATAGGCCTGTAAAGAAAACATCTAATGAGAAGAAGGTATAGTAAAGAATAAATAGGGACAAAAATTATTTTGTAGTAAAAATACGTTTTAAAAGATATAAGGAAAAAATAGAAAGTCTTACTTCATTATAAAAATGTTTACTTTAAAAATAATTTATAAATTATAATAACCTCTGAAGGTATCCTTTTCATAAAAGTCAGTTTAAGGAGTACCTGTGTTTTTGCTATTACAAAAAGGTGAATATTTATCACCTCTGTACACTTAGCATATTTTCCGATAGTCACCGGACATTTTGAAATATTTTTATTTGTATGTCAAACAGGAAATCAATCCTACAGATGACTCTGATGACATAACTCAGACATCCAAAATAGCCTCAACGGGTTGTGACTCGCTTTACTCTGAACATGAGAACGGTATGTTGTTAATGGAACAACTTTGCATGAATTGTAAAGGGAGGAGCATTGTTTAATTATAAATTCTTAATACATGCACTGTAGTGTCACATGCACACTTTGTCTAGTACTGCACTATAGAGCACAGATCTGTTCTCATGTTATTCATCTCAGAAATATGTTTATATTGAGATGAAATGAAAGGTATCGTTTACTTCCAGCCAAAGATCTATGAGAATCCCCATGGTAGTTTTTGTTGACTCTGCTCTCTCCTAGGCCTTTCCTTGAAGTCAGATTACCATTATTTCCCTCCTGGAACACTGAAATATCCTGAGATCTGTTTTCCCTGACATTCTACCTCTGGAAACCTTATTCTGTGCTGCAACCATAATTATCATATATATTTTTTAAAATGCAGATTTCATAATGTTACCCCTTCTTTAAAATCGAGCTAGTGTATCTCAATGCTCTAAGGTTAAAGGCCATCATCCAGTAGTTGCATTTTGTGTTATTCCATGTCCTTTTCTCATCTGTGTCTCAGTGGCTGTCTGAGTCATCTTTCCTACAATAAGACTTTTTGTTTTCAACAGCTTTTGTTAGGTAAACCATACCTATAGAAAGTGTGTAATTTGATAGTTTTCACATGTGTATACAAAGATGAAACCATCCTCACAATCAAGATAGTTAACTCATCTATCACCCCTCAAAGTCTCCTCAAGCCCCTTTATACTCCCTTCTTAAGAAACTACCAAGTTGTTTTCTAAAGGGTTTGTAGCATTTTCCATTCCCACCCAAAGCTTATGAGAGTTCTAGTTCTTCCATATCTTCATCAACACTCAGTGTTTTGGCAGGTTTTTTTTAAAGATTTATTTATACAAGAACTGGGGTACAGTCAGAGGCAGAGGAGGGTGAGAGAATTAACCAGAGATAGCGGGGAGCAGAACAGGCAGATTGAAGACATTGCTGAGGGGAGTGGCAAGCGAGGCAAGAGAGGTCTGCCTCGCCATGTGGGCTGCTCCCTGGCCGGCCGGGAATCGAACCCGTGCGGCAGAGGCTGTGGACAGCTTCACAGCGTGGTGCTCAACCTGCTACACTACCAGCGAGGCCCTCTTGTCAGTTTTTTAATGTTACCATTCTGATAGGTGTCCAAATATTTATTTTATTGTGGTTTTAGTATGCTTTTCCCAAATAACTAATACTATCGAGCATCTTTCTGTGTGCTTATTTGCCATCTGTATATCTTCTTTGAACTGTGTCTAAATCTTTTATCATTTAAAAATTATGTTGTTTGTTTTCTTATTAGTTGAGTTTTGAGAGTTCCTTACATTTTCAAATTATAGTTTCTAGATCAACTCTGGTTTTACAAATATTTTCTTCCAGTCTGTGACTTGCCTTTTCATTTTCTTAACATTGTCTTTTGTTTTAATAATCTAAACTATATTTAACAATATAACATTTTTAGTAAGTCAACAACAAATAAACAGACTTTAAGTCCAAGACATAGCTGTTTTGTGATAGTAACAAATGGAAGAAGGAAACTTCAAAAAACTAGAGAAAGAACAGCAAAGAGAAAAAGGAAGCAAGGAAGGGGAAAGAAGGGCAGTCAGAGAAAAAGAGAAAGATAAATTAGAGAAATGAATCATTTATTTTTTCTTTTTATATATATATTTTTTTTAATTTTGTATATTTTTACACCATTTTTCATTTTTGTACAATGTATGCATTTTCATCTTGGTTATACTCCCCGTGCAATTCCCAGCACCCTTGTTATGATCCTACTCCTTTCTCCCCCTCCCTGTAGTGTGCCTCTGCTTTATAGTTGCTTATTGATTTTGATTTTTACTTTATTATAATTAGTCTTTTTCCTGATCCCTTATGTAGGTTTTCTAAATTATTGCTATGAGTGAGACCATCTGGTATTTTTCTTTTTCTTTGTGGCTTATTTTGCTGAGCATGATCCCTTCCAGCTCCATCCATGTTACTGAAAATTGCATGAGTTTACATTTTTGATTGCTGAGTAATATTCCATTGTGTGTATGTACCACAGCTTCTTGATCCAGTCATCTATTTTGGGGGATTTGGGTTGTTTCCATAGCTTAGCTATTCTAAATAGTGCTGCTATAAACATAGGGGTACAGGTGCCCTTTTGAATTAATGTTTCTGTGTCCTTTGGTTAAATACCTTAGTAGTGGAATTGGCGGATCATATGGAAGCTCCATCTTTAGCAGATTGAGGAATCTCCACACAGTCCCCCATAGTGGTTGGACCATTTTGCATACCCACCAGCAGTGGAAGAGTGTTCCTTTTTCTCCACATCCTCACCAACATTTGTTGTGGCTGGTTTTTTAATATGTGCCATTCTCACTGGTGTGAGATGGTATCTCATTGTAGTTTTGATTTGCATTTCCCTGATTACAAGTGATGCTGTATAATTTTTCATATGCCTGTTGGCCATTTGCATTTCCTCTTTGGAGAAGTTTCTTTTTAGCTCTTCTGCCCATGTTTTGACTAGGTTGTTTACTTTGTTTTTGTTGAGTCTCGTCAGTGCTTTGTAGATTTTTCTGATCAGTCCTTTATTTTTAGTGTTGTGTGCAAAAATTTTCTCCCAGGTAGTGGAGTGTCTCATTGTCTTGGTTACAGTCTCTTTTGCTATACAGAAGCTCTTTAATTTGATGTAGTCCCAGCTGTTTATGTTTTCCTTCACTATCACTGCTTTGGGTGATGTTTGTTTAAAGATGTTACTGAGGTAAATATCAGGTAGTGTTTTGCCTGTATTTCCTTCTATTTATTTTGTAGTTTCAGGTCTTATGTCTAGTTCTTTAATCCATTTTGAGTTGGTTTTTGTGCATGGTATGAGGTATTAGTCAAGCTTCATTCTTTTGCATGTAGCGACCCAGTTTTCCCAGCACCATTTATTGAACAAACTTTCTTTGTTCCATTGCATAGTCTTTGCTCCTTTGTCAAAGACTAGTTGACTGTAAATCTGTGGGTTTGTTTCTGAATTTTCTATTTGGTTCCATTGGTCTGTATGTGTGATACCTCCATTCCTTTTTTTTTTTTTTTTTTTTTTTCAGGAGGCCTTTGGCTGTTTGGGGTTTTTGGTGGCTCCATATGAATTTCATCAATATTTGTTCTATTTCTTTGAAGAATGTCATTGAAATTTTTTTTTTTTTGGAATAGCATTGAATCTGTAAATTGCTTTTGGCAGGATGGCTATTTTGATAATATCTGCATATTTAATTACTATCCATTTTTGTATGTTGATTTTGAACTTGCTACTTTGCTATATTCATTTATTGTTTCTAAGAACTTTTTGATAGAGTCTTTGGGATTTTCTAAATATAATATATTATTTGTAAGTAGTGATAGTTTCACTTCTTTCCAACTTGAATCCCTTTTGTTTCTTGATTTTGTCAGATAGTTCTGACCAAAACCTCTAGTACTAAGTTAAAAAGAAGGGGTGACAATGGACATCTTGGTTTGTTCCCAGTTGTAAGGGGAAAGTTATCAGTTTTTCACCATTGAATATAATGTTGGTTGTTAGTTTGTGATACATAGCCTTTATTATATTGAGGTAGATTCCTTCTATCCTCATTTTGGTTAGAGTTACTATCATAAAAGGATGCTTGCTTCATGCATTCTATAGCTAGTATTAAGTTCATAAATGTAGAGGATTATTATCCTTCCTATAGATTAACCCTTCTATTAATGAAATTATCTGGTTTGTTGCTGATTATAGTCTGTACTGTGAAAACTACTTTGTCTGCTATTAGCATAACCACACCAGCTCAGCTTCCTTTTTTTTAGGTATTAGTGTATATATCTTTTTCCATGTTTTTAACAAATGTGTGCCTTTATTTTCAACTTGCATTTCTTGTAGGTGGCATTTAAGTTGGACTTGCTATTTGATTCAGTTTGATCATATGCCATTACATTGAAGTTTTCATATCATTTTCTTTTAATGTAATTGTTAATATATACAGTTAGGTTTAATCTGTTATCATGCTTATTGATTTCTGTTTGCCTCACCAGCTCTTTGTTCCCCTTCTTTTATTTCCTTCTAGAATATCAAGTGATTTATATGACTTACTTTATTTCCTTATATTAGATAATTAGCTGTAACTCCTTTGTTTCGCTCTTTTAGTGGTGGCTGTAGCATTTATAGCATATGACTAACTTACCACATTCAGGTAATACTATATGATATCATATGTAATATGACAAAATTACAGCAGTTTGCTTTTTTCTTGTCCTACACAGATACTACCTGGGACTGTGGAACTATAGTTTTCATTAAGTTTAGAAAGTTTGTGGTCATTTTTTTCAAAATGCTTTTTTCCTTTCCCCTAACTCTTTGGAGAATTGTATCATGGCCATTTAAAATTTTCTCACAGTTCACCAAGGTCATCCTTACTAGTCTTTTTTGTGTGTGTGATGTATAATATATGTTTATTCCCAACCAGTATATTTGTCATTTCTGATATTATATTTTCATTTCTACAAGTGCTATTTATTTGGGGAAAAATAGCTTCCATGATTCTACGCTTCTATTATTATTATTATTATTTAGTTAAGTGACTTATAAACAGTTTCATCCTTCATGGTCTTGCTCTTTTCATCTGTTGGGTGAATGCCTGAAGGCTAATTATTTTCCAATACCAAGGCAAGACCTTTCTTACTGCTCTATTCATTGTCCTGTTAATTATAAATTTTTCCAAACTAGCTAAAGGAAGCACCACTATTCCGGGTGGAGTTTATTCTG
Organism: Talpa europaea; assembly: GCF_964194135.1. Classification (NCBI taxonomy): domain Eukaryota; kingdom Metazoa; phylum Chordata; class Mammalia; order Eulipotyphla; family Talpidae; genus Talpa; species Talpa europaea. The sequence continues at coordinate 60,561,539 of NC_140082.1, read as the reverse complement.
TTCAGTTTTCTCTTCTCCACGGTCACAGGTGGCTTCTTCATATGACTTCACTGCCAGTTATTCTGTTGAATACTCTAGAAGGCCCCTCTGTAGATCTTCAGGGCTCTTTCTTGATTCTGCTCTTTTCTCTTCAGTGATCTGACCTGTGATCTCTATCTCTTGGTTTCACCAGATCCTCAATTTCATCACCTCACCTAAGAGTATGTGGTAGACTTCACCTTAGTACCTTCTCCCTGTGTCATGATCTGGAAATTATCTTAAGCTAGTGAGCTGTTGAGGCATTGTCTTTCATTACTTGATGTTCTTTGTCTTGAAAATCATTATTTTTTTATTGTATTTTTTTTGTCTGTTTTGCTTTTGCTTGTTTCAGGTAGGAGGGTAAATTAGTACCTGTTACTTCCTCTTGAGTAGAAGCAGATTGCAATAAAACTTCAGCACATGTTGTCCCCTACCTAGAGTGGCTTTCTTTCTCCTTTGTTTCTTGCTCCTCCTTCATTCCTCAGGGCAACAGTCTGTTCCTCCAGGGCCTCTTCCCTGGGCCTAATCAAGATCCGGTATTGTCATGTGAGCAAAGAATTTTGTTTTCTTGTAGTATCTGTATGAATTTAGACTTTACACTAAACTTTACCTGTCCCTTAAGCTAAATAAGAGCCAGTGTTCCCATCTGTTCTATCTTCAGAGTTTAGTGTAATTTTTCCACTTTTTAGGTCCTCAGTATGTATCTGTTTAAGGAATGGATGAGTGATTGAGAAAATGTACCACCCTTTAGATGCAAAAAAAGTACTTATATATTTGTTTTTCTCTTGTGTTTTCTCCCTGATTCAGTTTTCACTAACGTATCAAAGGTATCAAAATCCCAAGATTTAATTTGTTCACATAAAAGATTATGTGAAATTAATCACTGTGAACTACTTAAGGAAAAATATAGAAAAATAAAAGCTGAGAATTGTGCACTGAAAAAGGAGCTATTAGAAACAAAAGACATAAACTCACAGCTAAAACAGCAAATTTTGAAACAAGAATACTGCTGCTACAATTTGAGGTATTGAGCTTTGTGGTTTTAAAGAGATATTTCAACTATTTCGTTAAAAAATACAAATACATAAGAGAGAAGTTTTGTAATTGCTAACTTGCCTTCTAGGATTTTACAGAGTAGGAACCTTCTTTATTTAGTGCTGTGGAATATGAAATTCTTGGAAATAGTATAGCCAGTTTTTGATAGTGAATACTTTTGCTAATAATTTACTGTATAGTCTTCCAAATCATACTTTTAATGATCATATAGAAGTATACCATATGGAATACTGTATTGTAACTATTGCTGCAAGGATTTCCTTTTGTATTAATCTATATACTGAAGAAAAGTAAACTTCAGTATAGTATTTTGCTGAAGTGCAGCAATGCTGAAATGTCTCTGATCTATATTTCTAAATTGTTCTCACAAGAGTTTATATGAATTTCCATTTCCAACAACACACATGAAATGGCCACTTTTCTGAAGACAGAAGATGTCTTTTAAAATTTTAAAATGTATGGTTCATGGGTGATGTGGTGGTGGGAGATTTATGGAGACTACATATGAGCAGGGGAATCAAATATTCTATAAAGATAAACAAAATGCTAAACAGTAAAAAAGTTTAATAAATAAAAATAAAATTACTGCAAACAAAAAAAGTTATGCAGTTTCATTCTTAACCTATGCATGGAATAAAAATAAAAGTGGAAAGTGATTACTGAATAATGTATTCAACAATTCTCTCCTACTATATCAAATTATTTCAAGGTCTGTGCTAAAAGCACATATTACTTTTTATTATACTTAGTGAATATGGGTTGTCTTGTTCCAAAAGGAGTATAGAAATGATTTCTAAAATACCTAGTGATCAACAAGCTCAGTGGAAAGTGTTGCAAAAGAAGAAACACAAAAAGAGTAGGGCAACAGCTCACAGACTCCCTCACCTAGTCTTGGATTATAGTGATCTACAGATGGATGTTGTGTGAAAGAAATCTGAAGATGCTGTCTTACACTGTAAATCATTTGTAGTAGTAGCTGTAATATTTTGTGAATTTCAGATTTTGTTCTAGTGTATTTGTAAGCTTATTTAAAAACTAAAAACTTCCCTTTTAAATTTGCAACTAAACTATTCAAAGAGAGTACCAATAACTATGTGGAGCAAAAAGGTTACCTTAACCCTAACTGTACTGTATCATTTCAAAATTTTTCTCTCTGTGATACTTCCTAGAGTCATAAGTACCTTTCATATGCTGACTTCTTATTGAAACACTTAGGGATCAGCTGCGAAGAGAAGAAGAGCGCTATAGGAGTGGCGCTCAAATGAAGCAGCAGCTTGAGTCCACACTGTCAGCAGTAGTTATGGAACTGAGAGCTCTAAGAAGTGATTTAATGAAGGCAAGTTCCTCCCTGGCAAACTTTTGATATTTCTAACGCTATAATCAAAACTAGTTACAGTATCACATTAATTGATGTCTATTGTTCAGGTTTCAAACATTCCAATCAGACAATGGTCCAGTCAGGCTTGTAGAGGGGGGTGCCTCAAAGGATATACCAGGCAGAGCAAGAGCCAGCTGGAGTCAGTGTGCAGCCATCCTCTGAAGAGTGAAGGATTCATTGAACCACCTCTGAAGAAGCATTCTGCTCCAAGCTTCAGAAGAAAGAAGGATTCATATTGCTGTTTGAAGAGAAAGCTTTCATCAAACCATTTTCAAAGAAGAAAGATTCTGCTCCCAGACTCTGAAGAGAGAGATGCATCAAGCAGTCCACCTCCATGGGACTCACCAGACCTCTGTAGAATGTAAACCTTGTAGACTTTAGACCTCCACACATCCATAGACCTCCACAGAGACCGCTGCTGCCTCTGCCTCAAGCTGGCTCTTGTTCTGCCTTGTATCCCCTTCAGGGGCCTCCACCGTATAAGCCTGATTAGGCCATTTTCAATCCTGAGCACCTGATTGGACCATTTATCACTAATCAGCTCATTTTCCATTTTTTAATCTGAATAATTAATGAAGTAGACTGGAACTTGATTGGTTGTCTAAACTCCCTCCTGATTGGTCCATTTTGCTCACACCTGATTGGTTCAAGTTTGACTCCTAGAGCCTGAAACTGAAGGGGGAAAAGTCCAGTCTGATCTGCACTCAGGTCAGGTGAGGCTGATGGGCTTGTTGCTTCCAGAGAGGCGTGGCCGGAGCTAGCCTAACTGGGGTCTGGGAGGGGACCATCCACAGGCAGTGGGCTGAGGCCAGCACAAGTTACCCCAACACAGTCACCTTGCCCTGAAACCTTTGGGGGCTGCAAGGATCCAGTTACAAGACTTCAGATTGAAGCAAAGATCCATGGTGGTCTCACAGTCTGCAGAGGTCTTGAAAGTGTTGAAGACTATGGAGGTATCAGTGGTCTCTGCAACATTCTACAGAGAGCTGTGGAGTTCTTTGTGAAGGTCCGTGGAAGCCTTGGTGTCCCGATAAATCTGTCTGTAAAGGGTCGGATGAATGGATTTGCTCAATGCATCAAGTCAGTTGTTGTGCAGGCTTATATCCTCATGAGGGTCCCCACCTTTCAAACCCCATCTGATTGGCCCATTTAGAATCTTCAATGGACTCAAAAAATCCTGGAATGGAACCAGTCAGATTGGTCCATTGAGAGCTTAAACTTGATTGGTCCACCTCAATCCCAGTGTCATATTCAAAAAGTGCAACTATGGCTGCTTGTCCAGACCTGACAAGCAAGCTCATTGGTGTTGGGCTCTGCAGAACCAGCTTTAGTGGGGCTGGAGGTTTGATGAGCTGGCATGCTTCAGTGGGGCTAGGTGTGGTCATGCATGTGGCTCTGCAGAAGAGCGGTTTGATGAGTCTGAGCTGTTGGAGAGCTGGCCACTGCTCAGAGCCTGCCATGATGGCCATGTGCACAGTCTGTAGGCCTCTTTCACCACAGCTCACTCTGGGCCTGGGCAAGCCTCGCTGCCAGAGCCCCAGGACCAGCTGGTGAGGGGTATAGCAAGGACCCACCACTGCCACTGTAGTTGGAGCCTGCCAGGCTGGTGGTTGAGGGAACATGGATGAAGTGTGGAGTAGGGGAAGTGCTACCCCCATGTGGCTGCATGCTGAGGCAGAGAGCCCCCAAACCACCATGCCTTATGGCCTTTAGGTGCCGTGGGGCTCCTCTTGTCAATCCTTCTAATACAGTTTGCTGAGATTTTTATTGGGAATTTTTGCATCTATGTTCATCAGAAGTATTGACAGAGACAATACTTCGGATGTAACTTTTCTACTTTTGAGAAAAGTAACTTTTTTTTCCTCTTAAATAGCAACTATGTCCATATAACGAGTTTTAGAAATGATATGCCATAATATATACTTAGTGACAATTTATCAATAATTATTTTATTACCACAAATTCTGCAGTGGTTTTCTATTTCACATTTATTACTATTTTAAACATTTTGAAGAAGAAATAAAACTAATTGCACCAGGGAATAATCTCATGTTTTTTAAAGAGAGCATATAAATTTCACCTTATTTAACTTTAGTGCTTTGAAACAGAAGACTTCCTTTGTATCAAAATATTTACTCCAAGGAAGCAGATGCAGTTTGGTACACTAGCACTAGTAGAGTCAGAAGACCTGGGGAAATCCTGTGGTTTGCTTCTATTTTTAACTTCTCCCTTCCTGAATTGACATCTAAATGAGTCCATTCATATGTGTAGCTTAGAACTTCAGGCATACTATCATGCCTGGATTTACCAGTTAACAATAGATTGAATCCTTATAACTGACCTTAAAAATGCTGAAAAAAGTACAATGTAATTGGAATCTCAGGGGAGAAGAAAACTTTCGGGAAATTTAATCAGTCCAAAGATATACACTAATCTTTTATGCCTTCTGCATTTGTTGTAATTCATAGCCAGTCTCTTTCCAATTCTGAGATTCTTAGTTTTCTCATGTTTCCTTTTTATCGTCATGGACTCAGTCTTCAGTTAAATTCCTGAACGTTGAGGCAGTTTTGCTAATGTAAATTTTGATGTCCAACTGATTTTTTGTTGGATAGCCTCTATTGATTGCTATCTTTACATTTATAAGCATATCATTTGCTTTTTAATTTCAGAGAAATTGTAATTTCGTTGACTGCTAACAAAATCTATATTTTACTTAGGCTTCTGAGAGTAATGAAAGAGAGAAAGATCCAGTACATAAAAGCCACACTTTGCAGGACGAAATCAGTATGCTAAAACTGGAAATAAATACAATGAGAAATCAAAACCAGGAAAAAGAAAAGACCGTTGAAATTATAAAAGAAATGAATGATTTTCTGCGAAAAACCATACAACAGAGTGAGGAAAGACTTGCAAAAACAATATCCCAACATTGTGAACAACTTATTGTTCTAAAGAGTGAAAATAACGCGCTAAGCACTCAACTGGAACATGAAAAACAAAAATCAGAAACACTGAAAACAGAAATTGAATCCTGCCATGGTAGACTGGATGCTGCTGTACAAGATCTTGGTCAGAGTCACAAGTCCGAGAGAGACCTAGAACGTCATTTCCAAGAGACAAGAGAGGAGAAGCTACATTTAGAGGAGACATTATCTCAACTACAGAGGGAAAACATGTTGCTTCAACAGCAACTGAATGAGGCTCGCAATAAAGCTGACAATAAAGAGGAGACAGTAATGAATATGCGAGGCCAGTTTCAGGACACTATAAGGAGGCTTCGAACTGAAAATGAGAAACAAAAAGAAACAAATGACAAGTTAATTGATGAATGTAATCTTTTAAAAAAAAGAATATATAAGTATGAAAAGAAGAAAGCAGCAAGAGAAGTAAGTATTCTATCCAGAAAGTTATTTTTCAAGCTTCCTGAAGGAAAACTCAAAGTAATAATTGGTTAGGGCTAAAGATTGAATCTAGTGAATGTGAGAAATATATAGACTCTAATCATATTTGCTTTGTCAGCTTAGAACCATCTATTGTGTCAAGTAAATAAAAATTAGGCCTGAGAGGTGCATTACACTATGTAAAGACGTAGAGTCACCTATGACATTTTATTTTATTTTATTTTTTTTACTTTTTTTTATTTTTTTTATAGAGGCATGTTTTATTTATTTGTTTGTTTTGTTTATACATGCACTGGGTACAGTCAGAAGCGCGGGAGGGTGAGAGAATTCACCAGAGCCAGAGCGGGGAGCAGAGCAGGCAGAAGGACCGAAGTACACTGCTGAGGGGAGCAGCGGGCGCCAGGAGAGGTCTGCGCGCCATGTGGGACCCTCCTCTGATGGCCGGGGAGCAGCCAGGGATCGAACCGGCGCCGCAGAGGCCGCGGGCAGCTTCACAACCCAGCGCTCAACCGCTGCGCCACCGGGGAGGCGCACCTATGAAATTTTAAAAGGGCAAATAATAAGTTATCAATAGGTACAGACTGATATTAATAACTTAGTCATACTGCTAAAATAAAAATATGAATCTTTATAACCCCAATTTTGTTCTATGATGAGGCAGCTAGGTAAAAGTGCTCATACCTAAAATGAATATTTTGGATTTAATAGTCAAGTAAGTGTATTACCTTGACAGTCAACTCCACATTTTCCAGATGAACTGAAATGTAAAGACTGCATCTCATAGAACTTTTCTTTCAGGAGACTTTACAAATTTTTTTTTTTTTTTTAGTTATTTTAGATAACAGTAGATGTAGCTTTATTTTTACTCATGTCAGTTTGAATTGAATTTGAAAATATTTTGGTCTCCAATTATGTGTTCTAAAGACCTGCTCAGCACTTTAAAGGCATCTATTTTTCATGAAATTATAATTTGAGACAAATGTGGTTTCAGCAAAATTCTGATTTAATCTTCTTACTGTGATTTATACTTTGAACATTTTTATAAATAATTTTCTCACAATTCTCATTTCAAGGCTCAATTATTATCATTTGGACCTAGATTATCCAACACTAACAGAATTGGGTATCTCTGTGATGTGTTACTTTGGCCTTAGACCCCCATTTTCAGACAAATGAGGGGTGGCAGGGTGCATGTGTAGCGGGCAGGGATTGAGGAGGGAAAATTTGTAAGGGTTGAGGTCAGGAAGGTAGGTGGAGGCAGAGTCCTTAGGGTCTTGAAGGCCATTGGAATGACTTCACTTTTATTCTGAGACAGAAGGATTTGAGCCGAGAATTGAAGTTAATGTAAGGATCTAATACAGAGAGGGAAAATGTTCCCCAGTGTGGAATTTGCCACCACTAGTCTCGCCTCCATCTCCACTTCCCTTTGAGACTTTCAGGGGATTGTCAAGTTTTGCAAATTGGTCAGGGAAGAATGGTTAAGGGGTTGAATCTGTTGTCTAAGCTACATAGCAGTTTAGGCAAGAGGATAACAACTTCTCTTTCTTCAGCTGAATTCAGTAAACCGGAAGTTGTATGATAAAGAAGGTCAATGGATGATATTTTTCAAAGCACACATGTTAGCATTATATATTATTAACATAATAATGTGATATTGATTGATATAAAATCAGGAACAGAAATATATTATTTAGGTAGCTGTGAGAAAATAGCATGATTTAAAAGTAGTACCATGCTCTTAAACTATTCTTAATTTATATTGTTCAATTACCAACTTTTAAAATGGATTTTCTTATTCTTTGGACTATCAGATTACATGAGTACAGACATTGGAATGATTCAATTTTATTTTTATAATTCACAATAAATTTAGTTGATATTGATAGTTTTAAACTAACTTTCTCACATTTGAATTTTTTTTTTTTTTGCTTAGAAGAACTGGAGTGTAGGCCAGAGGTGCAGTTGGACGGGGCGGGGGAGGGGGTGTTTGTTTAAAGGACATTCACCAGAGACAGAGTTGGGAGCAGAAGAGGTGGATTTACTGACATACATTGCTAAGGGAAACAGCAGGTGAGACAGGAGAGGCATGTTGGGGCACGTGTGGGTTATCTTCCTGGCCAGGGATCGAACTCAGGTCACAGTGATAGCACTGAGACTTAACCCCTAGGCCACCAGGGAGACCCTTCATGGTTGAAATTGCTCTCTGAATCACTGCCTCAGAAAGATACCTGTTCAATTATCCAGATTATAAGCATTAACATTATTTTAATTTTCTATAGGCACAAGTAACACCTCAAGACAATTTGAAACTGTTCAGAGGTACTCAGACTACTTCAAGAAGTCAAATAGAAGTCAGATATAAAAATTTGGAAACTGAAAATTGCAGACTGCAAACTGATTTAGAGTCACAGAGAATAAAATCGGGAAAATACATGCAACTCTACCTAGAAGAATCAAAGATGAGACAATCATTGCAAAATAACATAAACACGTAAGCTGAAAAAAACAGGAATCATAGAAAATAAACGTAGTTCATTTATTTACCTCTAAAGCATAATGGTTATAGATCCAGGTTCATGTAATTAGTAACAAGTCATTATTTAGAAAATAATGTTAATAAGGGAATATATTTTTTTTAAGATTCATTTTTTATTTATGCATACAAGAGTTGGGGCACAGGCCAGCAATATGGGGGGTGAGAGAGTCCACCAGAGACAGAGTGGGGTACAGAACAGGCAGAACAATTGAAATACACTGCTGAGGGGAGCAGGGGGCTAGTCAGGAGAGGTCTGCTCTGCCATGTGGATTTCTCCCTGGCCAGCCGGGGATCAAACTCATGCCTCAGAGGCTGTGGGTTGCTTCACAGTGCGATGCCCAACCTCTTGCTCCACCAGGGAGGCCCAGTGAATATATCTTTAAAATGTTATTCCAGGACAGTTTGAATCTCCTCTCTTTTTTTTTTTTTAAAGATTGATTGATTGATTTATACAAGCACTGGGTACAGTCAGAAGCAGGAGTGTGAGAGAATTCACCAGAGCCAGAGGGGAGAGCAGAGCAGGCAGACTGATGAAGTACACTGCTGAGGGGAGGAGTGGGCGGCAGAAGTGGTCTGCGCACCATGTGGGACCCTCGCTCAGCAGCTAGGGATTGAACCAGCGGGCAGCTTCGCAACCCAGTGCTCAACTGCTGCACCACCGGGGAGGCCCTGAATCTCCTCTCTTTTGTTGATTTTACATGACTTAATTTTTAGCCCTAAATAATTTCATCTAGTTAACCTGATTACTAGATTTTTAGATAAGAATATTTGAAACTTTATAACTTAGTGTTATTGTTATAAAAATTGCTTGTCATAATTCTCCCAGTAGAAATATTAATGAGTTTATTTTTTTGAAGATTACAATTTCAATTCAAGTGGTCTTCAAGTATCACTACACTTAGCACAGTTTGGCTACTGGTGAATTAATTTTCTTGACATGGTCTTTGACACTATCACTGGAGGGCACCCTGAAACAAACTATCCTTCACAGTTTTAGATTTTCTGCTCTTCAGAAAGGCATACAAGTGAAATGAGGAAAGCTGCAGGAGGTGAAGGGTAGTATCATTCGCAGACTGACTACAAATAAATATTGGGTTCTGCTTCTGCTTGAGGAGGTGTGTGGAAGCCCAAATGGGTAGATCTCAACCCCAGTGAATTTGTAAGAGTATTAGGGGCTTTCTTTTCCCTGGAGCTGTTTAGTTCTCTTTAGTCACCCACCAGGCAACTCTCCTGTTCTCCCCTAGAAGTTGTTGTTCTAAGTTAATCTTCAGTGCCAAAGGTTTAACTGTGAGAGGTACTGAGTGAAATGTGTAAGGATAGTGAAAGGAAATGCTTGACATTACCCCTGAAGCCGCCTCCATCACTGCCCACCCTCCCTGCTTTGAATTACTTATTAGGAACCCTCCCAGAAACATGGGCTTCTTTACCACAATTTTAAACCCCTAATTATAAACAGTAGGTATGCACCAACACGTTTTGAGTGTTAAAACATTGTTTTATGGGAAATTCATGTTATGGCAACATTTGTTTTTAAAGTGCAAATTATTTAGGCCAAAATGAAATATTAAGGATTTGGGTTTGGCAATCTTCGCAGGACCATTGAGCAGCTAAGAGAAGTCAATACCGAACATCTTGTGGAGGAAACACATCCCGAACATGTATTCAACGCTCCTCCTCTGAGGCCATGCCTACCGCTATCTTCTGCAACAAGTCCACTCAATAGTCCTAATAATCATTTGATGCTTGATACTTATCTTAGGACAAGGCAGAATTCAACAACTTTTTCCTACCTTCAACCCATGGCCTTAAAATGAAAGCATAGACAATTAACTATGACAAGGTTAGTTATATTACCTTTTTTTTTTTAAGATTTATTTATTTATACAAGTACTGGGTAGAGTCAGAAGCGTGGGAGGGTGAGAGAATTCACCAAAGCCAGAGCATGGAACAGAACAGGCAGACTGACAAAATACACTGCTGAGGGGAATAGTAGGTGCGACAGGAGAGGTCTGTCGCGACATATGGGACCCTCGCTGGCAGCCAGGGATCAAACCAGTGGTGCAGAGGCTGCGGGCAGCTTCGTAGCCCAGGGTTCAACCTCTGTGCCACCAGGGAGGCCCTATATTACTTTTTGACAAATTTTATATCACCTTGGGTTTCAAATTTCTGGTGCAATATTCATTTATACTTTGACAAAATTCTTAGTCATTCAACTAACTTATTTATACACGCAAAGTAAATGTCAGTTACTTGTCCTAATAAAGTAGACAGAAAATTTAAAATTGTAAGTGCCTGGCTCTTGCATTTTCAGAATCACTGATGTTATTGAATTAGATGTAACTAAATCAACACATTTAAAATTTCTTGAAAATCTGGGTTTAATCAGATTTTAGAAATTAAATATTATTGCTTGATAACCAGAAGTATACTTTGAGATACTTTGGCTTACTTTATGATTGATTTCAGTTTGACTGTGGTTCATAAGAATTTTAAAGTTTCTCTGTACATTACCTGCCTCATTTTTCCACCATGTGCTAAGTTTATGACTGACATCCAAACGGATGTTTATCATTTGCAGTAACTCCTCTTTATGAATTAAGCATAAATTAATTACTAAAAATTAATTTCTATTGTCACTGTCTTACATAAGAGTATCCTTAACTACAATTTTATCTTTTAACATTTTTATCTCTTTTTATAAAATATGGACCACTTTCCAAAGAGTCCAAACAAACAAATATTTAAATGTTTAAAATCCAGTTAACTTATGTTTCTATAACTTGCAATCACTGAATGACCACTAAGAGAACAAGGTAAAAGTATCTGTTAATACCAGCTAGTTTTATTGACTCTCATTGTTATTAAAATTTCTACTTCAATCAATGCACATTAATTTATGGTTTTGATGGTGTTTTCATGTTCTTCTTAATGCACGTAAAAGCAACAACGGCTCATTTTAAAAGAAGTCTCACATGATTTTTTGCATTTGGGTTCTTGTCATAATAAATCATGGAACAGTAATGCTAAGAATTCTTAGACAGCTTTCCAGCCAAATGGGTGTTAAACTTCAAAGTTGTGAAATTGTATTATTTGATGTAGAAAGAAAATGAAAGTCAAATATGGCTTTAAATTGTTAAATCTTCTTTTTCTCATGAAAATTAAAAAAAAACAGATAATGTATCATTTTATAAGGTGGAGTATATATGCAGAAGCAATGTTAGAGAAGATTTTTGAGGAAATTTCTTCCTTTGCCTGTTTTGGGGAAAAAGGTTGTTTTTAATATTTTTAGATAAGTGAAAAAGCAGTTTATTTTAAGTTTAATGTTGTGGTTCAAGTCCATGGTCCTCTTGTGGGGCACTGGTTTGCCCAATTATGCTAGTCTTAGTAAGAGAGATAAAAAATCACTACTCTATCAAGATACAGAAAGACATGTCTCCATAATGACTTCAAATGCCTCAAAAAAGTTGTCTAAGAGTTACTTTGGAAGAGTTCTTTGTATACCTGAATATCAATCCCTTGTCAGTTGCATGCTGTGTGGATATTTTATCCATTCTGTGGGATGTCTTTTTCCTCTACTGATATGTTCTTTTGCTATGTGAAAGGTTTTTAATTTGATGTCATCTCATCTGTTTATTTGGTTTTTATTTCCCTTGCCTTAAGGGTTTAGTCTCCAAAGATATCTATGTTAGTGATGCCTTGAAACCTATCAACAATGCTCACCTCTATATTATTTTATTGCTCATCCTTTATGAACTTATCATTGTACTTGGAGTTAGAGAGTGGGTCTAAGGTCTTTCTTCCCCACGTGTCTGTCTGATTTTCCTGCCCCACTTGTTAAAGAGATGTCCTTTTCCCCATTGTATGGTTGTGGTGTTTTTGTCATAAATCGGGAATTGATATATGTGTAGCTGGATTGCCACTCCTCTGATTCCGTTCCATAGCTTTGTGTCTGCTTTTATTCCTGTACACTATTGTGTTAATTACTAAATCATAGTGTTTAAAATCAGGTAATTTGCCTCCATGTTTCTTCTTTCGTCAGGATTGCTTTAGCTCTATTTATTTCTGGCTCCACCCTTCCTTCACTTCTTTTGTCCCTGTGGAAATAGCAACCTGCCACAGAAACTTTTCTCAGAAAAGATGGGCTTCATCAGCTTCTTGTGTTTCTAGTAATAAGGTCCAAAACAAAACAAAAACCTATACTCATCGACTAGTCCTCGGTCCAGCAATACCTGTCACTTGATAGGTGACATTTAAATCTACACTCATTTAGTTTGCCATGGGTTTATCTTTTGCCCCCAGGGGAAGTTCCAGCATCCTCAGCATGGAATAAAAGCAGCCAAATAAATTTGGATCCTGCCAACTTACATATCCTTATCTCCCACTACTTCCTTTGCTGCCCCTTTACTTTAGCATCTGACCAACCGAGACTATGTATAAAGAAAGCCACAGTGCATTCATTACCTTCTCTGCAGCTATTTGGCTCTGCATCTCTTCTCTGTCTGGCATATCCTTCCCTTGCCCTTCAAGTATCAGTTTAAATATCACCTCCGGGGAAGGGGCGGAGCAACATGGCGGCGAGGAGACGCTGCGAGTAAGATCTCCCATTAAAAAAAGTTAATAGGGAGGAAAAGCGGCAGGTCCCAGTGAGAACTGGGACACGGAAGATAAACGGACGACTCCAGCAAACTGCCCGAAGAAGAAAGTTGCCATAAAAGAGGACGAGAAGGGAGGGAAGCGCAGAACCCTGCTCCCCTCCCCCGCCCACAAAGTCGGCACTCTCCGACCGGCAGAAAGGAGGGAAACAACAAACCAAAACGGCCAACAAGAAAAACGGACGCAGCAAGTGGGACTGTGAGTGGAAAGGAACTATTGCAGCCACCACACCCCGTGAACGGGAGAGGCGAACCCTGCAGGATCCGCCGCGGAGGTGAGCTCCAGGCGCCATTAAAGAGAGCCACGCCCCCCAGGAGGAGACCAGCACCAGCACACAGCCCCGGCCGCCCGGTAAGGTTGCGTGCGGAAAGCAGCGCGGATCCGGACCGGATCGCAGCTGCCCAGGTCCCCGCGCCTGCGACCTAGGCTTGCGGGGAGACGGCGGAGGCACTCCCTGAGTGAGCAGGAACAAGGCGCCCAGGCAGGGGAGCGGGATTCAAAAGGCGCCATTCCCGCGCCACTGATCTGGGCTACAGCCCGCGTCCTGGAACTGAGGGCTTTGGAACTGAGACCCGGGGCACGAAATTAGGGAGAGACTGCGGAGGCCCTCCCTGAGTGAGCAGGAACAAGGCGCCCAGGCAAGGGAGCTGGATTCAAAAGGCGCCATTCCCGCGCCACTGATCTGGGCTACAGCCCGCGTCCTGGAACTGAGGGCTTTGGAACTGAGACCCGGGGCACGAAATTAGGGGGAGACTGCGGAGGCCCTCCCTGAGTGAGCAGGAACAAGGCGCCCAGGCAGGGGAGCGGGATTCAAAAGGCGCCATTCCCGCGCCACTGATCTGGGCTACAGCCCGCGTCCTGGAACTGAGGGCTTTGGAACTGAGACCCGGGGCACGAAATTAGGGGGAGACTGCGGAGGCCCTCCCTGAGTGAGCAGGAACAAGGCGCCCAGGCAAGGGAGCTGGATTCAAAAGGCGCCATTCCCGCGCCACTGATCTGGGCTACAGCCTGCGTCCTGGAACTGAGGGCTTTGGAACTGAGACCCGGGGCACGAAATTAGGGGAAGACTGCGGAGGCCCTCCCTGAGTGAGCAGGAACAAGGCGCCCAGGCAAGGGAGCTGGACTCAAAAGGCGCCATTCCCGCGCCACTGATCTGGGCTACAGCCCGCATCCTGGAACTGAGGGCTTTGGAACTGAGACCCGGGCACGAAATTAGGGGGAGACGGCGGAGGCCCATCCTGAGTGAGCAGGAACAAGGCGCCCAGGCAGGGGAGCAGGATTCAAAAGGCGCCATTCCCGCCCCACTGATCTGGGCTACAGCCCGCGTCCTGGAACTGAGGGCTTTGGAACAGAGACCCGGGGCACGAAATTAGGGGCGTGGGTTCCCCACGACGGTGGGGCACAAGGCAGACACAGCACCCCAAAGCCGTTGAGGTGTACCCTACCATCCCCGCTCTGCTCCCTGTCCCACGGAGTGGAAAATCAGCTCCCCAAGGGCTCTAGGAGAGATCTCTGGCACCACCTAGCGACTTGAAGCCAGCAGAGGCTCCTGAAGGAGCTAGTGGCCAGCTGGGGAGTTTGCCCACACCGGGCACCTTCCGAACAAGTAGTCTGAGCCCACAGGGAGAGCGAGCACCCACAGCCGGGGCAGACCAGGTGCGCAGAAGAGTGTGCCTGAGACCAGACACGCAGGGAGTGTGTCCCACATCACCATTTTAGAACAGGGACATTTCTTCAGTAAAGACTACCTGCAGAAGGCTTCCTCAGGAGCCAGAGGTGAGCGGGGGAAGTTCGCCCACGCCAGACCCCCTCTGGCCTGCAGTCCAAGCCCAGAGGGGAGCAGGAACCCACCGCCGGGGCAGACCAGGCGCACAGGGGAGTGTGTCCCTACATCGGCATTTTAGAACAGGGACCTTTCTCCAGTAAAGACTGCTTGAAACTGACAGATGACTCCTGGAAGAACCAGAGGGGAACAGAGAAGCCCACCCAAGATGCCGGCCAGTCCCAACTACACAGTGTCCCAACGCATACGGCAAATTAGAAAACAGACAGTAGGGAAGAGAAGAACCACACGCAACCTAGCAACTCTCCAGAGAAAAAGCACACCACAAAAAGAAAGCCAGCCCCCAGATTGCAAAGACAATAACTTGGAAGAATTTCTGAGCCTTCCAGAAAGAGAATTTAAAATTGCCGTGATTAAAAAACTAACAGAAGTCATAAAGGAAAACAATGATAAGGGAAAAATAATCAACGATCAGAAGAATGCAATTGAGTCCCTAGAGAGGGAAAACAATGGTCAGAAGAAAGAAATTGAGTCCCTAAAGAGGGAAGTAAAAGAAATGCAGGAGATCAAAGAATTAATGGAAGAACTAAAGAATTCTGGGAAAAGCAATGAAAGCAGAATAGATGAAATGGAAGAACGAATAAGTAATCTTGAAGACATAGAAATAAAAAGAACCAAAACAGAAAAGGAAAGAGAAGTACGAAGGAAAAAGAACGAAGAAAGACTTCGGGAAATATCTGACTCCATGAGGAAAGGAAATATAAGAGTTATAGGAATACCAGAAGGAGAGGAGAGAGATGTAGGAACAGAGAAAATATTCAAAGAGATAATTGAAGAGAACTTCCCAAATGTGAAGAAGGAGCTGAAAATTGATATACAAGAAGCAAGAAGAACACCAAACTTCCACGACGAAAGGAAAAATACAGCAAGACACATAATAGTAAAGCTCCCAAGAATCCAGGACAAGGAAAAAATAATGAAGCTGGCAAGAGGGAAGAAACAGATAACATTCAAAGGAAAACCAATCAGGCTGACATCAGACTTCTCCGAAGAAACACTACGGGCAAGGAGAGAGTGGAGGGACATAGTCAACAGACTCCAAGAAAACAGATGCCAACCAAGAATACTCTATCCCGCAAAGCTCTCCTTCCTCTTTGAAGAAAGAATATGGACCTTTCCAGACAAACAGAAACTCCGGAATTTCATTGCAACTAAACCCCCACTCCAAAAAATACTACAAGGAGTCCTAAAGCCAGAACCTCAGAGGGACGAATAACAATGAAAGAAGGCCAAAAAAAAAAAGTTATTAAAAGAATAAATAAATAAAATCAAAGGAAAGACAAACACAATGGCAAATACAGATGTTAACATATCAATAATAACTCTGAATGTAAATGGACTAAACTCTTCAATAAAAAGACACAGAGTTGCAGCCTGGATTAAGAAACAAAACCCAACCTTTTGCTGTCTCCAGGAAACACATTTAGCTACAAAAGATAAAAATAGGCTCAAAGTTAAAGGATGGAAAACAATCCTACAAGCAAATGGACCAAAAAAGAAAGCAGGAACAGCTATACTTATATCAGATAAAACAGATTTCAAACTCAAAAAGATAAAAAGAGACCCCAAGGGTCACTACATTATGATCAAGGGGACAATACTTCAAGAAGAAATAACACTCATTAACATATACTCACCAAACGAAGGAGCACCAAAATATATCAGACAACTGTTGTCCTCTCTGAAAACAGACATCAGAGAAAACACATACGTAGTGGGAGACTTCAACACACCACTATCAACAATGGATAGATCAACAAGACAAAAAATAAGTAAAGAAACTAAAGCTCTAAATAAGGACCTAGAGCAATTGGGCTTAACAGACATCTATAGAACACTAAACCCCAAAAAAACGGAGTACACATTTTTCTCAAGCGCACACGGATCATTCTCCAGGATCGATCACATACTGGGGCACAAGACAAACATCAACAGATACACCAAGATTGAAATCATATCAACCATCTTTTCTGACCATGAAGGCATCAAACTAGAAATAAACCATAAAAAGAAGGCAAGGAACTTTCCTACCTCATGGAGATTAAAAACCACACTACTGGAAGACCATTGGACTAATGAGGAGATCAAAGAAGAAATTAAAAAATTTTTTGAATTGAATGACAAGGAGGACACCAATATCCTAAATGTATGGGATGCAGCAAAAGCAGTAATAAGAGGAAAATATATAGCAATAGAAGCTCACATCAAGAAACAAGAAAGAACGCAAAGAAACAACCTAATCTCGAAGCTCAAAGATCTAGAAAAAGAACAACAAAAAAACCCCAAAACCAGTAGAAGAAAAGAAATAATAAAAACCAAAGCAGAAATAAATGAAATTGAAACTAAAAAAACAATCCAAAAGATCAATGAAACCAAGAGCTGGTTCTTTGAAAAAATCAATAAAATAGACAAACCCCTAGCCAGGCTCACAAAGGAAAAAAGGGAGAAAGCACAAATAAACAGGATCATCAATGAAAGAGGAGAAATCACAACGGACACAGCAGAAATCAAAAGAATAATCAGTAACTACTATGAACAGTTATATGGAAACAAGTTCAACAATCTAGAGGAGATGGACAAATTCCTACAACTCTACAATCACCCAAAGCTAGATAAAGAAGAAATAGAACACCTAAACAGACCAATTACAATTAGCGAAATTGAAATGGTAATAAAAAACCTCCCCAAAAACAAAAGCCCAGGACCTGATGGATTTACAAATGAATTCTACCAAACATTCAGAGACGAATTAGTGCCTATCCTTCACAAACTCTTCCAAAAAATTGAGAAGGAAGGGACAATACCAAACACGTTTTATGAAGCCAACATTACACTAATACCAAAACCGAACAAGGACAACACAAAAAAGGAAAACTACAGGCCAATCTCCCTAATGAACACTGATGCAAAAATCCTCAATAAAATTTTAGCTATCAGAATCCAACAATGTATCCATAAGATAATTCACCACGACCAAGTTGGATTCATTCCAGGGGCACAAGGATGGTTTAACATCCGAAAATCAATCAACGTTATCCAACACATCAACAAAAAGAAATATAAAAACCATATGATAATATCAATAGATGCTGAGAAAGCTTTCGACAAAGTGCAACACCCATTCATGATAAAAGCCCTTGAAATTCTTGGGATACAAGGAACATACCTCAACATCATAAAGGCCATCTATGACAAGCCAACAGCCAGTATCATTCTCAATGGTGAAAAGCTGAAAGCAATTCCATTAAGATCTGGAACAAGACAAGGATGTCCACTCTCACCATTGCTTTTCAATATAATACTGGAAGTCCTAGCCAGGGCAATAAGACAAGAGAAAGACATCCAAGGAATCCAAATAGGAAAAGAAGAAGTCAAACTATCACTATTTGCAGACGATATGATATTATATATAGAGAACCCCAAAAACTCCACAGAAAAGCTAATTCAACTCATCAATCAGTTCAGTAAAGTGGCAGGATACAAAATCAACACGCAAAAGTCAGTAGCCTTCCTATACACAAACAATAAATCTGAAGAAGAAGAAATCAAAAAGACCATCCCTTTTGTTATTGAAACAAAAAAAATCAAATATTTGGGAATAAATCTAACAAAAGAGGTAAAGGACCTATACAAAGAAAACTATAAAACACTGTTAAAAGAAATAGAAGAAGACACAAAGAAATGGAGAGACATCCCCTGCTCATGGATTGGAAGAATAAACATTATTAAAATGGCCATCCTTCCAAAAGCAATATACAGATTCAATGCTATTCCAATCAAAATTTCAATGTCATTCTTCAAAGAAATAGAACAATTATTGATGAAATTCATATGGAATCACAAAAAACCCCGAATAGCCAAAGCTCTCCTGAAAAAAAAAGAAGGGAATGGAGGCATCAGACTCCCAGACTTCAAACTATACTACAAAGCCATAATCATCAAAACTGCATGGTATTGGAACAAGAACAGACATACAGACCAATGGAATCGAATAGAAAATCCAGAAATAAACCCACAGATTTATGGTCAACTAATCTTTGACAAAGGAGCAAAGAATATGCATTGGAGCAAAGAAAGTTTGTTCAATAAATGGTGCTGGGAAAACTGGGTCGCTACATGCAAAAGAATGAAGCTTGACCACCACCTCACACCATACACAAAAATCAACTCAAAATGGATTAAAGAACTAGACATAAGACCTGAAACCATAAAATATATAGAAGGAAATATAGGCGAAACACTACGTGACTTGCACATCAAAGACATCTTTACAGACACATCACCCAAAGCAGTGATAGTGAAGGCAAAGATAAACAGCTGGGACTACATCAAATTAAAGAGCTTTTGCACAGCAAAAGAGACAATAACAAAAACAAAGAGAAACCCCACCAACTGGGAGAACATTTTTGCACCCAACACTAATGATAAAGGACTGATCACAAAAATCTGCAAAGAGCTGATGAGACTCAACAACAACAAAGAAAATAATCCAGTCAAAAAATGGGCAGAAGAGCTTAAAAGAAACTTCTCTGAAGAGGAAATGCAAATGGCCAACAGGCATATGAAAAAATGTTCAACATCACTTGTCATCAGGGAAATGCAAATCAAAACTACCATGAGATACCATCTTACACCAGTGAGAATGGCACATATTAAAAAAACTAGCAACAACAAATGTTGGCGAGGGTGTGGAGAAAAAGGAACTCTTCTGCACTGTTGGTGGGAGTGCAAACTGGTCCAACCACTGTGGAAAGCTGTGTGGAGATTTCTGGACCTACTAAACATAGAGCTTCCATATGATCCAGCAATCCCACTCCTAGGTATTTACCCAAAGGACACAGAAACATCAATTCCAAAGAACACCTGCACCCCTATGTTTATAGCAGCACTGTTTACAATAGCTAAGCTTTGGAAACAACCCAAATGCCCAAAAATAGATGACTGGATCAAGAAGATGTGGTACATATATACCATGGAATATTACTCAGCATTCAAAAAAGATAAACACATGCAATTTGCAGCAACATGGATGGCGCTGGAAGGGATCATGCTCAGCGAAATAAGCCAAAAAGAAAAAGAAAAATACCGGATGGTCTCACTCATAGCAGGAATCTAGAAAACTTAAATAAGGGACCAGGAAAATGAATAACTATAAGATAGTGAAAATCAAAATCAACAAAAAACTATGAACCAGAGACACTTTTAGGGGGGCGGGAGCGGAGGGATTGGGGTCAGAATGGGGGGGCTGCAATTGTATGGGGAATATAACAATAAAATTTATTTAAAAAAATAAAATAAAAAAAAAAAAAAAAAAAAAAAATATCACCTCCACCAAAAAGCTGGCAAATAGTGACACAAAACCATGAAGTTCCTTTTGTGTTCCAGTAGCACCCTGTTCATACCTGTCATGCTGCATACATGATCATTGAGGAGCGAACCGTGCCATCTCTGTATTGTCATTCCAGTGGTTGTCACAGTACCTTAGCACATGCTTGCTGAATAAATGAGAAATGAGAAAATCAGAAGCTCTGATACTTAGCCACAATAACCATTGATTCAATGTGCAATAGACAAATTGTATTTGCCGTCTTTCATTTTGGAATGTAGTGGCACATAAATAATGTTTCATTTGAATACTGATGAAGGGCTCCACTTTTTTTTTCTTTTTACCAGATTATCTTAGTCATCGACAAAGTTTTTTTTTTTTTTTAAGATTTATTTATGCATTCACGAACTGGGGTACAGGCCAGAGGTTTGGGTAGTAGGAGGATTCACCAGAGAGAGAGTGGGGAACAGAACAGGCAACAGGAAGTTTGACTGAAACACACTGCTGAGGGGAGCAGCGGATGAGTCAGGAGAGGTCTGCTGTGCCATGTGGGTAGCTCCCTGGCCGGGGTTCAAACTCGTGCTGCAGTAGCTGCGGATAGCTTCATAGGTTGCGTCTTAACTCCTTGTGCCAACCAGGGAAGCCCTGACAAAGTATTTTCGATAAAGAATGTAATTCTTCGTTTTTTTCCTGGCTGCTGCTGAAGTTGAATCTAGATCATATTGAGCTTCTGTAGGAATTTACAGATGCATCCATGAAATCAAGATGCACTTTTGAAGCATCCCAACAAAATGTAGAGATTTTGAAGAAAAAGTACATGACCTGAATGATAAAATAATACAACTTGACTTACTGGGCTATTTACATTACATTTTAATTGTTTCCTATACTTGTGTAAATTTTTATTAGAGGACAATATTTTTATATCATTCTCATTTAAGTTTAGATAGTACTTTACATTTTGTTTATTGGCATCTAACTAAACTCTAAGTTGATTTAGTGAATGAAAATTAGCACTATGAGTTTTACACATAACAAATTGCCCAAATACCAACTGTTCCAAAAGCACTCAAACAACTCAGTTGTGATTCATCTCTTAGTAGTGTTTTTATATTTTGAATGTTTATAACATAATTTTGACACCCAGCTGCTGTGACTATTGTCAGGGTTTGGATGTTTTACAGTTGTTATGCCATCAAACTAATTATATATAGTTGTAATGTAAACATGGATTCCTAGATCTTCCCTCATGGTAAAGTAGAATTTGCTTTTCTCCTGTTCTTGTTATTTTTTACTTTAGGTTTACTTTTTTGGAAACAGTCTTAAAATTAAAGTTCCAAGTTGTTGTAGAAAAATATTTTTTTGACCCTGAACCATTTGAGAGTAAATTGCTAACATGTTATCTCCCCAATCATTTAGTGTATATTTCCTACAACTCAGTTCATTCTGTATAACTACATGTAGCCTTTCCTATAAGAAAATTAACACTAGTAATTCTGTTATTTAATCCTCATATTCATTTCAAGTTTTGTTCATCCATACTATCTTTCATAGCAAAAACAAAACCACCCTGTCCATATCCATAAATTGCCTTTAGTTGTCATGTCTCTTAGTCTCCTTCAACTGGGAACAGTTCTTCAGTCTTCCCTTGACTTTCTTGGCCTAAATCTTTAAAGAGTAAATTCTAGTAATGTAGAACATACCTCAGTATGGATTCTTATGTGTCTTTATGGTGAAATTCAGATAATACATTTTTAACAAGAGTATTAAAGAAGTATTGCAGGCCATCATAGGACCTACAATTTTTGTATGTCACCCAATGGTGATGTCAGCATTGGTCAGTGAAGGTAGTATCTGCTGAGATTCTCCTCTGTAATGCCACTTTATAATTTAAATAGTATTTCATGGGGAAGTACTTTGATACAATGTAAATTGCTCTGCCCTTCATCATACATTTTGTTTTTTTGAATCTTAAAAATATTTTATTGTGATTTTTTAAAAGTACATCAGCACGAGTCAAAAGTTCAATTGTCATTTACTCATGAAAATAACCTTTAATTTCCTCAATTAAGATGGAATGTGTTTTTCCACCACAGACATGAGAGGATTCAGAAAAGCCTGAAAATCACTTACTGTACACATGACATTTGATATATTTGCCGAATTATGCACTGTATCCCATGGAGTTTATTCTTGGAAATCCCCATTCTGTACTACCTACCTGAGCATCCTCTAATGCCCTTCACAGCTTCATTGACCATCCTCTGTGATACCTGACTTTTTGCACTTTGGGATGAATAATCTTGTATACTGTAACAAAAGAGTTGTAGTGTACATGCTTGTAGCTCCATGTGCAGGACTCTGGGAAGCAGAGCCTACAGTAATTAGTACATTATTCTGCAACTTCAGCACTTGGGGATCAGAGCTGGGTGTGTGACTAGAGTCAGTGACTTGGTGACTGCAGACACCAGCTGGCCTCAGGCCATGAGGAGTGTGTGCCTATGACCAGCAGGTGAGGCTCCAGGACTATTGTGAAGGCTCCACACAACTGTAGAGTGAGGGCCATTCACTCAGAGAAGACTGGTCCTGGTGGCTGTGCTTGGGTTTCCTGATGGGACTCACCCATGGTGTCCTGTCTGGCCTGGGGTAGTCCAGGTACAATTGGTTTCCCCAAGGACTTCCTCAAGAGGAGAAGCAAATATGCTTCCTTCTCAATGTGAAGTGTGAGCTGAGCTCCAGCACCAGGACTCAGGGAGAGCTTGAAACACATTTGCATGCACAGCCCCTCCTGTGGCCAGGGTGGGGAGAAAAGGAGGCCTGGGGCAGCCCAGCCCCATGTGGGGCCCAGGGGTCTGTGAGCACCATGGCCTGGACTCCTCTGCTGCTCCTGCTCCTCTTTCAATGCACAGGTGGGGACAGGCCTCAGACACCCAGGTGTCCCTAATCTGAATCAATTTCTTGTACTTCTACTACACCAGCAGCTGCACCTTGTTTGTCCAGTTCATTCTGATGTGTCTGTGTCTGCAGGTTCCCTCTCCCAGCCTGTGCTGACTCAGCCGCCCGCCCTCTCTGCTTCTCCTGGAGCCAGACGCATCTGCACCCTGAGCAGTGGATTCAGTGTTGGTAGCTATGCCATACACTGGCAGCTATGCCATACACTGGTACCAGCAGAACCCAGGGGGCCCTCTCCGGTACCTCCTGTGCTACTACTCAGACTCAGATAAACACCAGGGCCCCGGGGTCCCCAGCCGCTTCTCTGGAGCCAAAGACGCCTCCGCCAATGCAGGCCTCCTGCTCGTCTCTGGGCCGCAGCCTGAGGACGAGGCCGACTACTACTGTCAGATCAAGCACAGCGGTGCTTCTCCCTGTGACCCACACAGATGGGGAAGTGGGACAGAAACCTCAGCCTGCTCAGGGACCAAGTCCTCGACCCTCTCCAGTTTCAAATTACCTCAACACACTCATTGTACTTAGAGGAGCTTCCATGCCCCAGTGTCTGTCCTGCCAGTTTTCTGTTCAGTGTGTCTGAACTCTCAGGAAACACAAAAACAACAGTGCCGTGATGATACAGAAATCTTGCCTCGTTCAGGGTTTAAAAATTCTGAATAAAATGATCTGGGCTTTTTGTTTGTTTTGTTTTGTCTTTTTTACTCTTCTTTTAAATAGGCCTCTGCCTTTCTGAGCTTCTTGGTCGAGCCCAGGACCACGGCAGGTGGAGCGTCCCCACAGCATGGACGCTGCTGCCCAGCGCTCAGAGCAGAGCCCCTCCTCCCCCCCCAGCTCAGTGCTCAGAGCTGCCTGTACA
Organism: Talpa europaea; assembly: GCF_964194135.1. NCBI lineage: Eukaryota > Metazoa > Chordata > Mammalia > Eulipotyphla > Talpidae > Talpa > Talpa europaea. Next base: position 60,537,523 of record NC_140082.1, on the reverse strand, counting down.
TTGTCCCAGGGTGAGTCATGAGGCAGGAGCTGTGGGGTGAGACCCCTGTCAGGGAGGAACCCCAGCCCAGAGCTGACCACCCCCCCACAGGCACCTGACCTTCAGTGTGAAGTCAGGAAGGGGCTAGACCTGGGGACAGGGGTGAGCCCCAGGGCTGAGGCTACAAATACTGTGGGCGATGCTCAGGCCCTCACCCTCTCCTGTGGTCTTCGGGACTCACTCCCTCCCACGTGAGGGTTTGGAGGAAAGTGAGTGTGTTCTTGCTGGTCTTTCCATCCCCAAGAGTCTTGTCTCCAGGAGGAGAGTTCCCAGAGACCAGACCCTCTAAGCAAAACCTCGTCTTCCTGTTCCTGATCATCCCACTCACTGGCTTGCTGCTCCTGCCACTCTCAACCAATCTCTGTAGCATGATAATGAAAGTACTAAATTTGCTGCAAATAATCTGTTCAAGCATCCTTGAGTATGGGCATATCAAATGTGCTAATTTAACTATTTTCTCCATTTAATTTAACTGGTGTCACACAGAAGTTGTAGTGAACCTCAGAGCAAGGGCTGCTGCCTATTTTAGGAAGCACCATTATATGTCTCAGCCCCATAATCCCCTTTTCCTAAGCCCTCACAGGACAGCAGCTCCACAACAGCAACATTCCCCCAGGATGGAAATTTCTTCCTCACACAGAGGGAAATACTGGGGGACCGCAGGCCTGGTTGTGGGTCAGGGGCAGGAGGAAGGCGGCTGTGTGCTCAAACACCCCCCACCCCCGCACCCCCGCCCACTGCTTCCTGATATCTGAAGGCCCACGGCTGTGGGTCCTGTGCCTTGGGGAAAAAGTAAGAAAATGGACAAATTTTTCTTATTCCTGAAAATATGGACTTCTGATTCTGGTAACAGAGGTGATGTCCTCTCACATGAGTCCTCACTACCTACAACACATCCTGCTCCAAGGTTAGTGTCTTCAAGACTCTCGTCCTTTACTCCAGCACCCAGGACAAGGGAGGGCCTTGGAGCTAGTCAGCTTCCAGGGAGGATTTCATGGCGCAAACAGCTCAGGGTGTGGAGAGAGCAGAGTGGGTCAGGGGCCCCTCAGCCTCGTCAGGTCACACAGACACAAACACACACACACCATTCTCTTCTTTCTCAGCATACATTGTCATGGGCAGAGGAGTCTGGGAGTTGCCTCCGTGCCTCCAGAAATCAGGGCTCCTCCTCTGCCCCCAGAGAGGTCCTCAGTGTCAGGATGTTCAGGAAGCTGACTTTCCCTCTGCAGGAGATCCCAGCCACATGGATGACACTTGTGCTGTATCAGCACCAGACAGAAAATATCCTGAGCAACAGTTCTGACCTACTGCCAGGTGCCCAGAGACCCAGGAGTGGGGTGTGTAAGGTGTGCAACTCTGACGCTGGAGTCACATGGGCCTTCACACGAGGGGACACACGGGTGCCTTTCATGAGACAGAAGACAAAATAAACCAATGAACAGCAACTTTAACAACGTGAAGCATTTTTCGATCCTAAAGAGGGAGAGTACAGGGATGACCGCAGAGTCTGGGGCAGAGACCCAGAAACTGGGGAAGCCTGGAGGCCGCTCGAGCTCAAGCAGCAACCAGGTGATGAGGCTGCAGGTCAAGGTGGACGCTGGGGAAGGGATAAGGAGCCATAGAGCCAAGACCCAACTCTCACTCAGCAGACACGCTCTGGTGCATCAGTGGCGTTACGAAGGAGAAAAGTGCTATACTCCACCCTGAACCCCAAATTCCTTCTTATGGCTTCTGTGTGGATCTGCAGGCCCTGTCTCTCCCTGAACACAGAACTCAGAGTACCAGACCCCAGGAGCAGAGGGAGAGGGGCTGGGGAGGGACTTCAAGGAGCCTCCTTCCATCAGGGATGCCCCATGGCCATGAGAGGGCACTGTGTGCAGAGACCTGGGAAAGCTCAGTCCTGAAATGTCACCCCAGCCCTGACATGGACCCCATGTGTGGGTCCCACCACACGTCTCCGATGTGGACCAACCAGAAGCTGTGAGTTGGCACATACTGTGTCGTGGGGGGAGAATATTTGCACACCAGCCCCGCCCCCTCCCCCCAGGAGCAGGAGGGCTAATGAAAGCCTGGAGGCTGCTGTGTGCTCTGGGGTCTGGGACAGCCCAGCCCTGGGGTGACTGCACCATGACCTGGGCTCCTCTCATGCTCACACTCCTGCATGCTCACACTCCTGGCTACTGCACAGGAGTAGCCGGGGCGGGGGCGGGGTGGGGATGTTCCTGGGCTGGGTGGGAAAAGCCAAACTGCCCTTCCACGACCTGTCTTCTCTCCTGACCTTGGAATCCCATCAGTTTTCAAGGGCTACATGTCAGACTGCGGTGATTCAGGAAACTTCTTTGACCAGAAATCCTTCTTTGACCACCCTCCCCTGTGGCTGCAGGGCTGGGGCATCACCACCAGTAACTATGCCAGAGGGGTCTAAGCCATTTGCATGGACAGCCACCTTGTGGCAGAGAGGAGAAGACTAGGAGGCCTGGTGCAGCCAGCCCCACTGTGGAGAGCAGAGTGCTGTGAGCACCGTGTGCTGCGCACCCCTAGTCCTTTGCCCTTCTCTTACTGCCCAGATGACCGGATATGGGTCAAGACAAGGGCCCTGGGAAGATGCTCAGTGCTTGCAGGGCCTGGCGGTTCCTTTCTCCAAGGCCCAGGTGAGCCATATCAGACGAGCCATGGCCTCGTCTGGCTCCAGGGCAGAAGGGCTTGAGCCTGGTTCACAGGAGGGAGCAGGTGGGATGCGCAGAATGAAGGGCCCCTGTGTCATCCGTGAGGGGAGGAAAGGGAGAGATGAGGGTCCCTGTCCCAGCTGGGGGACATGGTCAGCGCTCTGGGCACGTCTCCACCAAGGCCTGGAGCCCTCTCCTCTGCTCCCTCTTCACTCACGGCTCAGGGGCTGGATTCCGGGTTCAGGTGAAGGTCCTAGGAGGATAATTGGATCTTTCTTCCTCCTTCGTGAGGAGCCTGCTAAGCAGCTGTGCTGAGTCTCCATCTTCACGAGTCTTTGCATCATTGAAATGACTCATATATGTGATGGCTCATTGCTTTATTAATCTGTTATTGAAACCTTTTATAATGTGTGTATTAAACCATTTGCATCGATAATTAACATTATTCGTCTATTAATATTGCTTTTCTGTGTAAATTGCTGCTTAGGCATACTTACCACTGTTAGAACTGCTTTGAAAAGATGTTGATTTTTTATTTTATGGGAACAAAACCCATGAAATGAAGAAAACTGGACCAGTGTGAGCTCTGAGATTTTGTTGCGGTGTCCTGTGAAATTATCTGCATTTTATGCTATTGGGTGGAATTGTTCCTTAATAACATTCCCTATTCATTCAAATGAAATCAACATGGTTTTTAATTGTGTTTCTATTGAATCTGACTTCCTAGGAAAGAACATTTAACTTTTTTTTATTTTATTTTTATATTCCCCATACAATTGCAACCCCCTTATTTTGACCCCAATCTCTCTTTTCCTTGCCCCACCCCCCATAGTGTGTCTCTGGTTCATAGTTGTTTGTAATTTTGATTTTTTCTTTCTTATAGTTATTCTTTTTCCTGGTCCCTTATTTAGGTTTTCTAGATTTCTGTTATGAGTGAGACCATCCAGTATTTTTCTTTTTCTTTCTGGCTTATTTCGCTGAGCATGATCCCTTCCAGCTCCAGCCACGTTGCTGCAAATTGCATGTGTTTATCTTTTTTGAATGCTGAGTAATATTCCATGGTGTATATGTACCACATCTTCTTGATCCAGTCATCTATTTTTGGGCATTTGGGTTGTTTCCAAAGCTTAGCTATTGTAAATTGTGCTGCTATAAACATAGGGGTGCAGGTGCTCTTTGGAATTAATGTTTCTGTGTCCTTTGGGTAGATACCTAGGAGTGGAATTGCTGGATCATATGGCAGCTCTATCTTTAGTAGGTCCAGAAATCTCCACACAGCTCTCCATAGTGGTTGGACCAGTTTGCACTCCCACCAGCAGTGCAGGAGAGTTCCTTTTTCTCCACATCCTCGCCAACATTGGTTTTTGCTAGTTTTTTTTTTTTTTTTAATATGTGCCATTCTCACTGGTGTGAGATGGTATCTCATGGTAGTTTTGATTTGCATTTCCCTGATTACAAGTGATGTTGAACATTTTTCCGTATGCCTGTTGGCCATTTGTATTTCCTCTTTCAAGAAGTTTCTTTTTAGCTCTTTTGCCCATTTTTTGACTGGATTATTTTCTTTGTTTTTGTTGAGTCTCGTCAGCTCTTTGTAGATTTTTGTGATCAGTCCTTTATCGTTAGTGTTGTGTGCAAAACTTTTCTCCCAGTTGGTGGGGTTTCTCTTTGTTTTGGTTACTGTCTCTTCTTCTGGGCAAAAGCTCTCTAATTTAATGTAGTCCCAGCTGTTTATCTTTGCTTTCACTATCACTGCTTTGGGCAATGTGTCTGTAAAGATGTCCTGCAATAGGTGATGAATAAATGTCCCTGCTTTACACATACAAGGGGATTTTAAAACTGAGCGAGAAAGCCACAGAAAGACACAAGGAGGCTTCCATTATACTTCCGTGTAAGGAAACAAATCTTATAAGCGGATCATTACCAGTGAGATGTCCGAGGGCTGGACACTGAGCTGGTCTCCTTGGAGGGGCGCCATATCGCCTGCATCCTCCAGAAGGCGCAGGTGCTCCCCAGTTCCTGAGCTGTGAGCTCTGCTCTCTGTGGCCTCTTGCAGGTTTTCCTGTGTATCCCTGGAGGTTAGCCCTCCCCAGTCTTACCATTTTTTTCACTCATCTGGTACCCAAGCCTATCTTGCAGGAGGGGCTTGATCCAGCTCCTGAAAGGGGAAGATTTGATGGAGTCCTCCCACCTGTGAATAGGGTGACACATAAAGTTTGGTGGCCTCAGTAGGGGCTGTGGGACGCACCAAGCAGAGCAAAGAGGTATCACACCATGGGCTGGACTCAGCTTATCCTCACCCTCCTTGCCCTCTGCACAGGTGCTGCCTGAAGGGAATTCTGGGAGGACACCTGGATGTCACCTCAGATAATGACCTCTCCTCCCTCCCTGGGATAGAGGTCATTTCTGTCCTCACTGACCTCTGTGTTCTGGTCTCCTGCAGGTTGCTGGGCCCAGTTTGAGCTGATTCAACCTGGCTCAGTGTCAGGTTCTGCAGTGGCAACATTGGAAGCCACTAAATTCTCTGGTACCAGAAGCACCCAGGCAATGCCCCCACCATGCTGATCTACGGTGATGACCAAAGACCCTCAGAGTTTCCTGATCGGTTCACTTGCTCCAAGGACGGCTCATCCAGTGGCCCTCCCTGACCATCTCTGGGCTGCAGCCTGAGGACGAGGCCGACTACTACTGTCTCTCTTGTGGTAGCCATAGCTCACAGTGCTCCAGACTCATGGCGAAGTGAAACCAAAACTCCCAGAGCCTCCCCAGCCTTGTTCTGCCCCCAACCAGACCCTCCAGGGAGGTTGTTCTTCCCTGTGCCTCCTGCTCCAGTGTCTGTGTGGAGACTGTATGAATCCTTCTGCTAGCTTTCCTCTTCCCTGACACCCGTGTCTTGATGGATGATTCTGTATTTCCTTTGTGATCATTTCATGGAGGTGATTTATTCCGAAACAAGTTCTATACTCCTCAAGACAGTGTGGAGTCATTGTCTGTGGGGGGCTGCTCTCTGCAGGGAGGAGGTATTCAACAATCCTGCACTCCACACTTCTCAGGGTGGTATCCCCTTGTCCATAAAAACAGCTCAAGACATTCCAGAATCCCCTGACTGGCAGAGAATCACTCCATTTGAGATCCACTGGGTCAATAGGACACTTTTAACACCTTTAGGCCCCTTTGATTTTGCCTTCATTTTGTGACATTCAGCTGCACAGAGGGGTATGTGTCATCTCTGTGCTCTGTCCCTCTATTAGACAGACAGTGACATGGAACTCCAGTGAGGTCAGAGCACCGTGACCCTGTCACATGGATATGCCTCTCAGTGTGGAGGCAAGTTTTGGTTAATGAGTGCGCTTTAATATTTACATAATTCACAGGAAAAAATAATGGATCTCCTTATATTGTCCTCTTAGCAAGTATTTTACACACATGTGAAACCAAGTGAATAAGAACACATGTAGTCTCATAGGCTTCAGGGAATTTGCACGCCAGTGTGGTTAGCCCAAAGGAGACAGGAGCCACAGACAGGAGAGGGAGCAAATTCTGAGACAGCAGACGCACCCATGAGCACATCAGCTGCCATGAGGAGGTCGTTGCTAGAACTTCTGCCCTCCTTCCACTGCACTAAGAGCCTGTGAGATACTTTTCACTCATACAAAGTTAGCAACTCAAAATACTCCACAGGGTCAAAGAACTTTAATAATCAACATTTCAACCCCCATCTGACCAAAGGAGATGGTGAGAAATTCATGAAGGAATATTGACAAGTTTTAAATCTGTGTCCCCAGAAGACATGACCCCTCCCAGGGCCTGTGGGTGAAGGAAACCAGCACATGGTGTGTGTGGGCACATGCCGGTCTGTCCTCCGTGGACCTCCTGCCCCAGACATGGGCCCTGCTCTCCCCTCACTTTCCCATCAGTCCCACCACCTAATTAGACACACACTTGGGAGATTTCAACACAAGTTATGTGAGAGCAGATGGAATATGTTACATTAATGCACAGTAGTTTGGGGTCAATAAAAATATAAATACATGCCAGATTGTAGGCCAATGGGGTGATAAGGTATTTTTTTAAAGATTTATTTATTTATGCATAGGAGAACTTGGGTGTAAGCCAGAGGTGCAGGTGTGAGAGGATTCACCAGAGAGAGTGGGGAGCAGAGCAGGCTGATCTACTGAAATACACTGCTGAGGAGAGCAGCGGGCAAGACTGGAGGGGTCTACTACACCATGTGGGTAGCTCCCTGGTCGAGCAGGGAGAAAACTCATGCAGCAGTGGCTGGTGACAATTTGATAGCTATGTCTTTAACCCCTGCACCAGCAGGGAGGCCTTGAAGTGATATGGTATTTAGGATTGTTTTCAGTTCAGAAGAAGGATAAAGAAGAAGATGAAAGAAGATGAGTTTCATTGATCCTTGTTGATGTGGACTAAGAGGGCAACTCTCTATAGTTTGTTAACTTCAAAGTTGTCCACAATATAAATTAGTTTTCTCTGATCCTGTTTGTGATGATGGGGTACATCCTGCTGTGAAGAACCATGTCCCTCACACTTGACACCCTGTATGTCTTCACTGTGATGACAAGTGCATGCCCTCCCCTCCCCCACACAGAGGAGGCTTCACTTTGGGGACCATACAAGGCAAAGGGGTCAGGTGGTGAAGCCATGAGTGTGAGGGAGGCTGGAGGTCTGAGAACAAGGATGGGCCTGAGGTATGTGAGTGGAGAGGGCGGATGCTGCAGGCTCCTGAGGGGAGGCCGGGGGTGGGCTTCATGCCCAAAGCAGTGAGGGTCCTGAAGGGTGTGAGCATCTACTGACCTGCCTGAGGTGAAGGAGGAGGATCCTTTGAATGACAGAGGAGAGAATGTGAGATCACAGGTATTTTCCCAAGACCACGGAGTCTAGAAGTCTGGGGACCATGGCAAAGTGAAAGCAGAGCAGAACAGGGCATGGTGAGGACTCCAGGTTCTGCATTCAACTGTCCAGACAGTCCCCAGAACTGTGGGAACGTAAAATCTCTTGTTTATTTGCTATTAAGCTAAGATAGTGAGTAAATAAATAAAAGGAAGTAAAAAATGTTTAAAATACAAATTATAAGTTAATTAAACAAAATCCTGGTAGAAATATATGACACAGATCCCCAGAAACCAGAGAATTACAAATATAAAGGTTAATCACAATGTTTAAAAAAGTGATATGTATCCACAGTCATGTGTGAAGTCTTCCAAAGCCTTTATTGTCACCAATCACTGAGAAAAAAATCTAATCTGTACACAAAATTAGATAATTTTTAGAAATATTTGCTGAATTGTCCTTTTTTGAATATGCCATTTGTTTATTCTTGGGAATTTCTATGCTGTGCCACTTATCTGCACTTCCTCTTAAGTTCTTCCAACCAGCTCTCTCTCCCTTATTCTGTGTTGTCTGATCTGATGTTCATTTGGATCATTTTGTTATTTCTCAAATGCAGTCAAATGTATTCTGAATGCACATGTTTGCACCTCCATGGACTAAAACTTGTTGGAAGAGAACCTACAGTAACCAGTGCAGTGCCCTGGAACCACAGCACCCTGGATCAGAGCTGGGTGTGCGACCAGAGACAGTGACCTGGTGGCTGCAGACATTTAATAGCTGGGCTCCCAGCGCTCTGGGCCATGGTGTGTGTGAGCCCTGCGACCAGCAGGGGGCACTGCGGGGCTGCCTGTTTGAGCTACACAGCTGCTCAGTGATGATGATCCACTCAGAGCAGCCTGGGCCTAGGGCTGGTGCTTATGTTCCCTGATGGGCAATCAGCTGCTGTGTCCTCTGTGGCCTGGCACAGTCCCTGAGCCACCCATGTGTGGCAGCAGGTACTTCCTCCCAAGGTTCTCCCAAGGGGTGAAGGAAACATCCCCACTCCTCAAGTGTGGGTTGTGAGCTGGGCTGCAGCATCAGGGATCAGGGAGGGCTGGAAAGTCCCTGGATGGAACCTCATTTGCATGCACATCCCCTCCTGTGGCAGAAGGTAGGGAAAAAAAGGAGGCCTGGGGCAGCCCAGCACTATGTGGGGTTCAGAGGCTGTGAGCACCATGGCCTGGATGCCTCTCCTCATGATCCTCTCTTACTGCACAGGTGAGGATCCTTAGGGCCCTACTTTTCCTCCTGAGTCTGGGCCCCAGCATCACCCTCTCTGTGTCTCTCCTACTTTCAGGATCCTGGGCCCAGTCTGAGCTGACTCAGCTGTCTTCAGTGCTGGAAGCAGCTCCAACATCAGGGGTTATAATGTGCAATGGTACCAACAGCTCCCAGGAACAACTCCCAAACTCCTGATACATGATAACAGCAATAGACCCTCAGGGGTACCTGAGCAATTTTCAGGCTCCGAATCTGGCACCTCGGGCTCGCTGACCATCCCTGGGCTCCAGCCTGAGGATGAGGCTGAGTACCACTGCCAGTCACAAACAGCTGGTGGGGTGGCACACTGTGCTCCAGGCCTGCAGGGAAGTGAGACAGGAACCCCTTGGAGGGGATTTGTTCTGTACACCCTCTAACAGCACAACTGCTCCCTGTTTGTTTGGTCAAAAATTGCAGTGTGAGAACCAGTGAATTTGGTAAAATCAAGTCCTCATCCTCACAAATTCTGACCAGACAGCTTGTCTTTGGTGATAACAAATTGTCTGTTCAAATTGAGCACAGATTCTTTTTTTTTTCTTGTTATTTTTTTGAATTTTATATATTTTACATCATTTTTCATTTTTGCACAATGTATGCATTTTCATTGGTTATATTCCCCATACAATTCCCACCCCCCTTATTTAATCCTTACTCCCCTCCCCTCATACCATGGTGTGTTTCTGGTTTATAGTTGCTCGTTGATTTTGATATATTATAATTAGTCTTTTTCTTGGTCTTTTATTTAGGTTTTCTAAATTCCTGCTATGAGTGAGACTATCCAGTATTTTTTTCCTATCTGGCTTATTTCTCTGAGGATGATCCCTTCTAGCTCCATCCATGTTGCTGCAAATTGCATGATTTTTTTTTTTTGATCGCTGAGTAATATTCCATTGTGTATATGTACCACAACTTTCTGATCCAGTCATCTATTTTTGGGCATTTGGATTGTTTCCATAGCTTAGCTTTTGTAAATAGTGCTGCTGTAAACATACGGGTGCAGGTGCCCTTTTGAATTAATGATTCTGTGTCCTGGCTAAATACCTGGGAGTGGAATTGCTGGATCACATGGAAGCTGCATCTTTAGCAGGTTGAGGAATCTCCACACAGCTTTCCATAGTGGTTGGGCAGGTTTTGAGCACAAATTCTTGATGGGGGATGGGTGACTTGGGGACAGTTCCATGAGGGGTGACTTGGTTGGCTGGAGCCCCTTTAACAGAATGGAAGGTTTAGCCAAGAGCAATTCATTTGCTCCAGCTGCTGGAGTCTGGAGGCGGAAAATCAGGAGTCGACAGGTTTTGATTCTCCTGCAATCTCTCTTCTGGATTTCAATGGCTGTGTCTCATGGTGCCCCCACATGGGCTTTTCTGTGGGGCTCACCCCTGGTTCTCTTCCTCCTCTTATAAAGTCACCTGCTCTTCTCGATGAGGGCCTCACCCTCATGACCATCTTTATCTGAAGCTCCTCCTTCCATGCCTTGTCGCAAATGCAGTTATACTAGGGTTCAGGGATCCACAGACCACACTGAGGGGACACAGTCATTGATATCAAATGCATCGGGCAGCACTAGGGACACAGAGTCTGCCTGTGACAGGGGGGAGCTGACTCCAAGATGGGGTGCCTCCACACACATACTGAACACCCAGCATGTGCCAGATTTGGGTCTAGGGGCTCAACACACAGTGTGGTCATGAGGGGCCTATGCCCAGGCTCAGGTGGCTGATGCTATCTGAGGGGACATACAGGACAAACAAGCAAATTGGTGTGTCCAGGCTGACTTCCCAGAGGGGATCATTTGTGTCTGGGCTCCCAGACATCACACCCACACAACAACCCTCCACAGTGAGGGGTCCCTGATACTGAACCCATGCTTTCAGGATGCCTGAACCCTATCACTCTCCTCATCTCTGCTGACACTGCCCTGCGAGCCAGGAGGGGGCTCTCTGGTTTGGGTAACACAGGGCAAGTCTCCCTGGACCTGGGGGTAATTGCATAGTTGGGAGAATCTGGATCTCATAGGAGATAAAAATGATGGCTGTTTCACTGAATAGTGAGTCATCATTAGTTGATTAGTTAGCGCCTCATCATTAGTTCAGGTTGGGTCATGTGCCATGGACACCGGGGTGTGGGCAGGGACATGGGTCAGGCAGCAGCTCGGTTCCCTGTCCAGCTGATGTTCCTCCAGCTTCAGGCACTGTGGAGCGTGGATTATTGTGCCCCTCGACTATGCTGTGTCTTTGCCTAGATATTTCTTTGCTTTCACTAATCTGTGCCTCTCAGTGTGCAGAAACAGGGAAAGTTTGAGATAGGGAACCTCTCAGGGCAAAAGTCCTGGTGGGAGGATCTATACATGCCAAAAACAGCAAGTGCAGAGACAGCAACAGGTGTTATGGTTAGAGTAGCAGCAACACTCAGACTTTCCATGACTCTCTCTCTGGGAATCCAGTATCTGCTGAAAACAGCCGGCTGACTTCATGGCCAGATTAGCAGAAACTGCTAGACCAACTTGACAGGAAGGTAAATGAGAACAGAAACTAGAGTTCAGATGCTTTGATCATGGGGAAAAAAATGGAGTCCCCCAGGCACAGCTCCTATTCTCTCCCCCTGAGCTTGTGCCAGACAATGATGCATCCCCAAATGCACATGTCCACCAGGACACCCCACCACATACTCACCCGCCTTCCCTGAACTTGCTCCTCGATAAGGGTGAGACTGCACTCTACAAGGCGCCGCACGTCATGAGGGGCTGTCCCTCCAGGCCTGCTCTGCTCCAGGTGTGCGCCCCTCTAGGTCTCTCTCTCTCTCTACTTGGACTTTAAGTTGTCTTTCCCCCGTCTCGCTCTGCTCCCAGTGCTGCTGCCCCGCGAGGCTCTTGAGGCCTTGCCTCACGGTGGCGACTGTATCACACTAGGGCATTGCCAACGCTTATGGGAAACTTAATTATAATAACAGAACCCAATTGTGCACGTACTGAAAACATTTAGGAAGTTCGGGGACCCAGTGGAGAGCAGAATATGGCAAAATCCTCCATGAACCAAACCTTGAAAAAGACCTTTGGAAAAATGCATGCAGGAACACATTTGTGTCAGGGTTAGGTATTGTGCAGAGCCCTCTTTGGGTAAGAGTGGCTCCCAGAAGTGGGCTGGGGTTAAGCCCCTTTGCAATTGTCCTTTGGAGCACCATTCCAAACTTCAATTTTGAAGATTGTGTCAGACACAGAGCAATTATGTAGCATCAAAAGGCATGTAACACATAACCCAAGAGGTTTCAGCTGTAACTCGTCACTCTATACACACTAGGATATCTATGCCTCCCAGTGAACCACCAGAACTTTCAGATCTGGTGATCAGGACTTACTCCAGACCTGGTAGAATGGAGATGTTTCAGATAAATAGTACGGTCCTTATGAAGTTTTGCTAGCTACTCACATTTCCTTAACACTTGCGGTCATTAAAACCTGGGAACATCACTCTAGGATGAAGAAACCCCCAGTCTTGTGAGCCCACTGAAGATCTAGATACTTAAGAAAAAGACAGAAATTGTATTTTAAAATTTCAGTTTCTATGGCACCCCAAGATTAACTTTGTGGTGAACACTGGACCCTGAGACAACGCACACAGTTATGAACTTTTCTTGGTAATTGCTGCAACCAAACTCTTTTTCTCCTTCCAAAGTCTAGGTAAGGTGTCCAGGATAGCATCTGAAACCACATTTCCTCTGCTCACAACTCTCCCCAATTTGGGAATTTGGTTTTGATTCCATGGGGGGACATTTTTTATTTTGGCTTTAATATTCAATTTTAAGTGAATCTTTTGTCTCTATGCTTCTGCAGGTAGATTTGACGAACAGGCTATTTCAATGAGAATAAAAATGCCTTTCCATCAGGCAGTGGTGAAAAGAATCTAACTTCAGAAAACTATGGTTTGTCCTCATAAGGACTCAGAGAGGAAGCTCTGTGTCTTTGCTGTCAAGAGCAAAAATGCAGTTACACAAGACATTTCATTTGGGTTAGATAAAAACCTAAGGGAGCTGTGTCCGTATGTACATGCCTGCATGTCTTTCCAGTCGAGTCTAATTGTTCTGGCCTCCAGAGGGTATCAAGACGGCGCCTATATTAATTATGAGCTAAAAATACAGTGGGAACAGGTTTAGGTGTTTCCAGGTAGTGTGGTCGTGGATAATCTGTGGTTAAGGAAAACTAATTTGGAATTTAATAGCTTGGTTTGGAACATGTGTATATGTGAGAACTGGAAGTATGACTAAATTATCTAGATTTTGATTAGAATGTCACAGTGTGATCTTCTGGATGTTGAGATTGAGCAGAGCCAAAAAGAAAAGCTCCTGCTGCCAGGGTTCCAGAGGCCACCCAGTAGAGGAGGGAAACTTACCTCCACTGGAAGTCCTGGAGATCCCAGAGAGAAAAGCCTTGGGAGCCTAGAGAAGACGAAATCTCCCTAAAGGTCTGATGACACCACCCTGAGGCCTCGCTCCCAAAGCCAGCGCAGGCTGAGTGTTGAGAGCTCAATGCAAGTTATGGAAAGGTCCAAGAGAACTGTTAGAAATTCTGCTTGATTATTCTGTCCTATCCACTCATGTAAAAATAAATCAAATGGATTGGAATTAGATTCAGTTTACTTTGTTGTACTAATTGATAGAATTTGGATAGAGGTAGAGAGAAAAGAGTTTCAACAGTAGCTTCTACTAAACATTTTTGAGAGTTTTTTTCCATTGGACTTGGAATACTTGACTATTTTCTAGTAATGGAGGACTTAATTCCATGTAGTAAGGATTCATTACACAGGATGCCCTTTAAAAATGACTTCCCTATCTATTTAAATTTTCTCTCTTGCCCGCATTGTGTAAGGACCAGAGGCCAGATCAAGTGCATATATTCTCCCAGTTGGTGGGGTTTCTCTTTGTTTTGGTTATTGTCTCTTTTGCTGGGTGGAAGCTCTTCAATTTGATGTAGTCCCAGCTGTTTATCTTTGCCTTCACTATCACTGCTTTCGGTGATGATTCTTTAAAGATACTACTGAGGGACCTCCCCTGGTGGTGAAGTGGTTGAGCCCCAGCCTCTGCAGCACCGGTTAGATCCCCGGCTGCCGGCGAGAGGCCCACATGGCAGGCAGACCTCTCCTTCCGCCCATGCTCCCCTCAGCACTGTACTTCGTCGGTCTGCCTGTTCTGTTCCCCGCTCTGGCTCTGGTGAATTCTCTCACCCTCCCAGGCTTCTGACTGTACCCAGTGCTTGTATAAATAAATAAATAAATCTTTAAAAAATAAAATAAAATAAAGATACTACTGAGGTGTGGTGTTTTGCCCATATTTCCTTCTATATATTTTATAGCTTCAGGTCTTATGTCTAGTCCTTTAATCTATTTTGAGTTGGTTTTGTGCATGGTGTGAGGTAGTGGTCAAGCTTCATTCTTTTGCATGTAGCCACCCAGTTTTCCCAGCATCATTTAATTATGTTAACCCATGCAATGCAATATTATATAGCAATTCAAAATGATATATAGGCACATAGGTATTGCTTCTGAATGATGTTGGAAATGTGAATGAGGAAAGCAAAGTGCAAAATATTGGTATATTAAGAAATATTTGTGCATAAAGAAAAAAAGTCTTATACAATGTTTATATTTCTGTGGTAGGACGAAGGATGATTAAAATTTTTTTCTGTCAAAAATTAAAAAAAAAAAAAAAAGGCTTGAAGACCCTATTCCGGGAGAGGAGAGGCGCGAGGGCTTATGGGAAACGTCTCCTTGGAGATTCTGAGCTGCTTGCACACCATGGCAGGATTAGAGTCATGCTAACGCTCCCCATATCCTGGTCTTTCAGAATAATCAGAGGAGGTACTGCAATATAGGTCTTTAATTCTGACCTATTTCTTTGACTAAAAAGACAGGATGTGATGTGGTGGGCAGGAAAGGGGTGTAAAATGTTAGGTGCCTGCTTTCAGCCACATGTTTTATTGTGACAGAATCAACATCAGACATTGAGTTTTTTCATAGCCTGGGCAGGTTTTTGAGATAGGTCAAAACCAAAACCAGAGTTATTTTTTTTCATCAAAAGATAATTTATGGAAACTATAGCCAAAAGTTTGATCATTAAAACACCCCATTCCTGTTTTTCAGGACCTTGTTGAGATTCTGTGTTTTATAACAGAGAACATAACGCCCAAGAATATTTTTTTTTCTCAGCATCAGTTGTACTAAAAACATTTTGTTCCAATCCTGGACTTTTCCTAATTTGCTTAGTTGCTTATTGTTTTGTATACTTTTTTCCCCTATGTTAAAGGAGTACATACACTGTTAACAATTCAGTATAAATGCTTTTTTTTTTAAAGATTTATTTATTACTATTGGGCCTCCCCTGGCGGCACAGGCGTTGAGCGCTGTGCTATGAAGCTGTCCGCAGCCTCAGCAGGGCTGGTTCAATCCCGGCCTGCCAGCGAGGATCCCACATGGTGCTACAGACCTCTCCTGTCTCACCCGCTGCTCCCCTCAGCAGAGTATTTCTTTAGTCTGCCTGTTCTGTCCCCCACTCTGTCTCTGGTGAATCCTCTCACCCTCCCATGCATCTGCCCTGCACCCCAGTTCTTGTATAAATAATTAAATAAATCTTTAAAAAATTAAAAAAATATATAAAGATTTATTTATTTCTTTCTACAAGCACTGGGTATAGTTAGAAGCGAGGGAGAGTGAGAAAATTCACCTGATCCAGAGCGGGGAGCAAAACAGGTAGACTGATGAAGTACATTGCTGAGGGGAGCAGTGGGCACGGCAGGAGAGGTCTGTGAGCCATGTGGGACCCTCGCAGGCCAGCTGAGGATCAAACCGGAGATGCAGAGGTTGCGAGCAGCTTCGCAGCCCAGCGCTCAACCGCTGTGCCACTGGGGAGGCCTGGAAATGCATTTACATTTAAAAAATAGTCTATCCAAACACTATATAACTATCCAAAGTTGTGCATGGACATGTGGGTGCCCCTTACTTCTGCACCTTTTGAAGGCCTCATCCTTCAGAGGTGTTTTGCCAGTGCCTATGTGGAGTGTTCTCTCATGCTCTTCACTTCTTTCTCTGCTGTACACTCACGGACCCTTGGCCCTTCCAGGACCAGCAAAAAACGATCACATACCAGGTGAGTTGTTTATTTATTCACAGTTTTGCTTAGCAGTGGTTATGTGAGATTTATAAGATATCTGCAATTCATAGTAAGGAGTAGAAAGAAATAACAGTTAACATCAGGGTAAGTGTAAGTCAGAACTTAGCAAATTACAGTTCCTGGGCCAAATTTAGCCTGCTGCCTTTCCTCCTCCCCCCCATGGGCAACAAACTAAGAAATTTTAGATGGTTGAGAACCAAAAGAAGAGTAAATATTTTATGATGTGAAAATTATATACAATAACAAAAAGTTTTATTGGGACACGCCATGCCCATTTTTTTATGACTGACTGGTCTTGCATTTTGAGGCAGATTTGAGTGGCGTGACAGACTGTTCAACTCAAAAGACTAAAATATTTACTGTGTGGCCACTTACCATATATTCAGGCAGAATGCCATGTAGGTAAGTGCAGGTCTCCCATCTTACTGAGTTGTGAACAAAAAACTTTTCTTGGTGGTCTCCATTAGGCGACTTTGTGAACCTTCCAGTGATGATTATACAGTTACCTAAAGAAGTGATAGAAGTAAAATAACCAATTCTTGTTTAATCCAGGGGAAATGTAAAGAGATGTCAAAAGTATGTGATGACGTGATTCAAATGAAGTGTGGTGGCATTTGGATTCATGGTTGTTTAAAGAAGGGGTAAGGCTATGGAGGCCCCAGGTGATCTAGGGTGGTGAGTTGGGGGAAGTAGGCTCTGCAACATCCCTGGGAAATGGGCAGAATCTAAAGCTTTGCAGAGTCTGACAAAAGATTCTACTTGTAAAAATTGTGGTCAAATACATATTAACATGAATGCACATTTTAACCATTTTAAAGTGTGGCATTCAGTGACACTGGAAACATTCCCAGTGTTGTGCAACTATAACCATCGTTTATCTGAAGGTAATCTTATTGAAGACCTCTTAAAGGTGATGATTTGCTTCTCTCTGCTTTTAAAATTTGCTCTTTGTCTTTTGAAAATTTGATTATAATGTATGTTGGTGTGGGTTTCTCTGTACATAATATTTGGAGTTTGTTGGACTGCTCATATTTCTGCTCACAGTTTCTGCATGCTCACATTCATGTATTTCATCAAAAATTTGAAGGATTCACTAGAATATTATTTCTTTGAGTATCATTTGTTACTTGAATTTCTTCAAATATTCTCTCTACCCCTTTCTCTCTCCTCCTTCTTGGTTCTCCTCCTCTAATGGTTATTTTGTTTTGTTCATTTGTGCCTCACAGGTTCCTTTGGCTCTGTTCACTTTTTTTTTTTTAAGATTTATTTATGCATAAAAGTACCGGGGTACAGGCCAGATGTGCGGGAGGGTGAGAGGATTCACCAGTTAGAGTGGGGAACAGAGCAGGCAGACTGACTGAAATACACTGCTGAGGGGAGCAGCGGGGAGGCAGGAGAGGTCTGCTGCGCCATGTGGGTATCCCCCGAGCAGGCCGGGATCGAACCTGCGCTATGGAGGCTGCGGACAGCTTCACAGCGCTGCGCTCGCCCACCTGTGCCACCAGGCAGGCCCCAGAGCTCTGTGGATCTTCTTGAGACTTTTGTCTTGGATGTTGCCATACCTAAGCTGCCTTGAGTCAGTATGGTTACTGAAGCTTTCCTTTGAGAATGGAAGAGGAGCCCCAGAAAGACCAGCCAAGAGAATCTCTTCATGGCACAGCCCAGGACTTCAGAGAGGCCTCCCCTCTTCCTGGGTGGTTTGCTGCCTCTAACACCCAAAACTGGCAATGCTAGAGGAATCAGCTACTGATTCAAGAGCCAGAGATCTCGCCACAACCCACCAGCAGCCAAGCTCCAGGAGGGTTTGGAAACTTTCACTTGGGATAACCAGGGGTTGCGAAGCAATGCCAGTAAACAGCAATGTGTGAAAGTGTGTATGAGTTCTTTGTATAACTTGGATATCAGCTCAGGCTGCCCAGAGTGCATGTTTGAGACCATGAAGTTCATATCTCAGCCACAGCTTGCTTGTGGGCACTCCTGAATATTCTTGAAGCCATGTGGAGGCGGGTACTCGCATCTAACAGTTGGTACCAGCTTGATAGTGCTGAGACTTAGCCCCTGTGCCGCCAGGGAGGCACCCCTCCCCATCTAACAGTTGGGTAGCCACCTGTATGTGGCTGAAGAAGTGTTCACTTGAAGAAGTGTTCACTTAGCTCTTCTACCCATTTTTGTTTAGGGTTATTTGTTTTCTTATGGTTAAGTTGCATGTATTCTTTGTATATCTTGGCTATATCTGCCCTTTGTCAAACACGTTATGAGCAAATATTTTCTCCAATCTGTTATCTGTATTATTTTATTGGATTATTAATCTTGTTTCATAGACAGTTTAAAAACTTTTGTCTTCTGTAGCTTTGAAAATATCTTCTTTTTTGCATCACTCTCTTATTTATTTCTTGCAACTTTTAATTTTTTAACTGACTTTTTTTTTACTTTTTACATCACTGTTTATTTTTAAATAATATTTGCTTTCCCCCACCCCTTCAGGTGTAGTCCCTATAGAGTTTCCTTCACCAGTGCACCCATGCACCATCACCACAGTCCCCTCCCTCCTGATCCCTCTACCTCCTCGTCCCCTGAAGTGTGTCTCTGATTTATAATTGTCTGTTTTTGCTTTGTTGTGTTTTGTACTGTTGTTACTTTTTTACACTGATGTCTTATTTAATTCCTGATCTAAGTGAAACCATCCGATATTTTTTCTTTTTCCTTCTGGCTTATTTCACTGAGCATTATTCCTTCTAGCTCCATCCATGTTGCTGTGAATGGCATGAGTTTATCTTTTTTGATTGCTGAGTAATATTCCATTGTGTATATATACCACATCTTCTTGATCTAGTCATCTATTTTTGGTCATTTGTGTTGTTTCCAGGTTTTCCCTATTGTACATAGTGCTGCAATAAACATAGGTGTACAGGTGTTCTTTTGAATCAATGTTTTTGTGTCCTTTGAGTAGATCCCTAGGAGTGGAATTGCTGGGTCATATGGTAGCTCCATTTTTAGTAGACTGAGGAACCGCCAGACAGGTTTCCATAGTGGTTGGACCAGTTTGCACTCCCACCAGCAATGTGGGAGAGTTCCTTTTTCACCACATCCTCATTTGTTGTTGCTTGTTTTTTGATATGTGCCATTCTAACTGGTGTAACTGGTATATCTTAATGTGGTTTTGATTTGCATTTCCATGATTATAAGGGGTGTTGAACAATTTTTCACATGCTGTTGGCCATTTGCATTTCCTGTTTGGAGAATGTCTTTTAAGTTCTTCTGCCCATTTGTTGACTGGATTGTTTATTTTATTTTTGTTGAGTCATGTGAGTCCTTTGTATATCTTTGTGATCAGTCCTAATCACTTGAATGGAGTGCAAAGATTTTTTTTCCCAGTCAGTGGGGTGTCTCTCTGTCATGGTTAATGTCTCTTTGGCTGTACAGAAGCTTTTCAGTTTGATGTAATCCCAGGTGTTTATCTTTTCCTTGACTTTCTTTGCTTTGGGTGATGAGTCTTTAAAGATGTTATTGTGATGTATGTTATTTTTTTTTGAGTTTGAATTTTTTTAATTAATATTTTATTTTATATAATTCTTACATCATTTTTCATTATTGTACAATGTATGCATTATCATTTTGGTTATATTCCCCATACAATTGCACACCCCCCTTATTTTGACCCTAGTCCTTCCTCTCCCCTTCCGTTGCCACCCCCCCACCCCCACCCTGTGGTGTGTCTCTGGTTAATAGTTGCTTGTTGATTTTGATTTCTACTTTGTATTAATTAGTCTTTTTCCTGGTCCCTTATTTAGGTTTTCTAAATTCCTGCTATGTGTGAGACCATCCGGTATTTTTCTTTTTCTTTCTGACTTATTTCGCTGAGCATGATCCCTTCTAGCTCCATCCATGTTGCTGCAAACTGCATGTGTTTATCTTTTTTGATTGCTGAGTAATATTCCATTGTGTATATGTACCGCATCTTCTTGACCCAGTCATCTACTTTTGGGCATTTGGGTTGTTTCCATAGCTATAGTGTTTTACCTATATTTTCTTCTCTATATATTATGGTTTCAGGTCTTATGTCCAGTTCTTTTATCCAGTTTGAGTTGATTTTTGTACATGGACAGAGGTCGTGGTCTAGTTTCATTTTTTAAAATGTGGTGGTCCAGTTTTCCCAGCACCATTGATTGAAATTGTCCATGTTTCATTGCATATATTTTGCTCCTTTGTCAAAGATCAGTTGTCCATAGAAGTGTGGTTTTATTTCTGGGCTCTCTATTCAATTCCATTGGTCTGTGTGTCTGTTTTGGTTCCAATACCAACTGTTATGGCTTTGTAGTATAGCTTGAAGTTTGGAGGTGTGATACCTCCTTTCTCCTTTGTTTTCATCAGTAGGCTTTGGCTATCTGTGTTGTTGGGTTTTTTGTTTTGTTTTTTTTTTTTTTGTGGTTCCATATATATTTCATCAGTATTTGCTCTATTTCTTTTAAGAATGAGCTGGGAATGTCTTTCCATTTCTTTGTTTCTTCTTCTATTTCTTTTAACAGTGTTTCATAATTTTTTTGTATAGGTTCTGCACACCTTTTGTTAAGTTATTCCCAAGTATTTGATTATTTTTTGTTTGAATCATAAAAGGAATGGTTTTCTTGATTTTTTTCTTCTTCAGATCGATTGTGTATAGGAAGGCTGACTATTGTGTGTTGATTTTGTATCCTGCTAATTTACTAAACTGGTTGATTATTTTGAGTCATTTTTCTGTGGAATTTTTAGGGTTCTCTATGTATATTATTATATAATGTACAAATAGTGATAGGTTTATTTCTTCTTTCCCCATTTGGATACCTCCTATGCCTTTCTCTCGACTTGTGCCGTGGGTAGGACCTCCAGTATTATATTGAAGAGCGGTGGTGAGAGAGGATTTAAAGAAAAGACCTTCAGGGCCTTGCCGGTGGCGCAGCGGTTGAACGCTGGGTTGTGAAGCTGCCCGCGGCCTCTGCGGCAGCGGTTCGATCCCTGGCTGCTCCCTGGCTGCTCCCCTTAGCAGTGTAATTTGGTCCTTCTGCCTGCTCTGCTCCCTGCTCTGGCTCTGGTGATTTCTCTCACCCTCCTGCGCTTCTGACTGTACCCAGTGCACATATAAACAAACAAACAAACAAACAAATAAATAAATAAAATACATGCCTCTTTAAAAAAAAAAAAAAGAAAAGACCTTCAGCTTTTCACTATTGAGAATAATATTGGCAGTGGATTTGTTATATATGGCTTTTATCATGTTAAGGTATGTTCCATCTATCCCGAGAATTTCAAGGGCCTTCATCATAAATGGATGTTGGACTTTGTCGAACACTTTGTCAGCATCTATTGATATGATAAGGTTGTTTTTTTTTTTTTTCCTTTTGTTGATGTGTTGGATTACACTGATCTATTTTATATGTTGAACCATCCTTGTGCCCCTGGGGTGAATCCTACTTGATCATGGTGGATTATCCCTTTGATGCATTGTTGGATTCTGTTTGCAAGGATTTTGTTGAAGTTTTTTGTGTAAGTGTTTGTTAGGGAGATTGCCCTGTATTTTTCTTTTTTGTGCTATCTTTGTTGGTTTTGGTATTAGTGTGATGTTGGCTTCGTAGAATGTATTTAGTAGTATTCCTTCTTTTTCAATTTTTTGAAAGAGTTTGTGTAGGATAGGCACTAATTCAGTGCTGAATGTTTGGTCAAATTCATTTGTGAAGCCATCTGGACCTGGGCTTTTGCTTTTGCTTTGATTACTGCCTCAATTTCGCTGCTTGTAATTGGTCTGTTTACATGTTCTATTTCTTCTTTGTCCAGCTTTGGATGATTGTATCAGTCTAGGAATTTGTCCATCTCTTCTAGGTTGTTGAATTTGTTTGCATATAAGTGTTCATAGTAAGTTCTGATTATTCTTTTGATTTCTACTGAGGCTGTTGTGATTTCTCCTCTTTGATTCATAATCCTATTTATATGTATTTTCTCCCGTTTTTCCTCTGTGAGCATGGCTAGAGATTTGTCTCTTTTGTTTATTTTTTCAATGAACCAACTTTTTGTTTCATTGATTTTTTTCTAAAGATTTATTTATTTATTTACACAAACACTGGGTACAGTTAGAAGCGCTGGAGGGTGAGAGAATTCACCAGAGCCAGAGCGGGGAGCAGAACAGGCAGACGGATGAAGTACACTGCTGAAGTGAGCATCGGGTGGCAGGAGAGGTCTGTGCGCCATGTGGGACCCTCGCCTGTCAGCCGGGGTTTGAACCGGCGCTGCAGAGGCTGTGGGCAACTTCGCAACCCAGCACTCAACTGCTGCGCCACCGGAGGACCTCATTGATGTTTTGGTTGTCTTCTTTTTTATTTCCATTTCATTTATTCCTGCTTTGATTTTTGTTCTTTCCTTTATTCTACTGGCTTTAGGGTTTTTTTGTTGTTCTTTTTCTAGCTCTTTGAGATGTGAGATTAGGTTGTTTCTTTGAGTTCTTTGTTGTTTGTTGATGTGAGCCAGTATTTCTATATATTTTCCTCTTATTACTGCTTTTCTGCATCCCATATGTTCTGAAAAGTGGTGTCCTCCTTGTTGCTCAACTCAAAGTATTTTTTAATATCTTCTTTGATCTCCTCATTAGTCCAGTGGTCTTCCAGTAGTGTGGATTTCAATCCCCATGAAGTGGGAAGGTTCCTTGTTTTCTGTCATGATTTACTTCTAGCTTGATGCCTTTATGATCAGAGAAGAGAGTTGAAATGATTTTGCTTTTCATGTATCTGTTGATATTGGTCTTGTGGCCCAGTATGTGATCAATTCTGGAGAATGATCCATGCACACTTGAGAAAAATGTGTACTCGGATTTTTTTGGGTGCAGTGTCCTATAGATGTCTGTTAAGTCCATAAGTTCTATGTCTTTATTGAGGGCTCTAATGTTTTTGTTTATTTTTTGTCTCCTTGATCTGTCCATTGGTGAGAATGGGGTGTTGAAGTCTCCCACTATATATGTATTTTCTTTAATGTCTGTTTTCAGAGCTGATAATAATTGTCAAATATATTTTGGTGCCCCTTCATTCGGTGAGTATATGTTGATGAGTGTTATATCTTCCTGATGTAATGTCCCCTTGATCATAATGTAGTGTCTGTCTATGTCTCTTTTTACCTTTTTTAATTTGAAGTCTCTTTCATCTGATGTAAGTATGGCTGTTCCTGCCTTCTTTTTTGGTCCATTTGCTTGTAGGATTGTTTTGAAACCTTTTACTTTCAGTTTGTATTTCTCTTTTGTGGTTAAATATGTTGCCTGGAGACAGCAGAAGGTTGAATTTTGTTTTTTAATCCAGCTTGCTACTCTGTGTCTTTTAATTGATGAGTTAAATCTATTTACATTTAGAGTTAATATTGACATGCTGGCATCTGTATTTGCCACTTTTTCGTCATGTTTGTGATTTTGTTCCTTGCTGTATTCTGTTCTTCTTGTTCATTCCTCTGTTGATTTTGCCTTAGGACTTCTTGTAGAATTTTTTGGAGTGGGGGTTTAGTTGTAATGAATTTCTGGAGTTTTTGTTTGTCTTAGAAGGTCCATGATTTTTCTTCATAGGGGAAGTAGTTTTGCAGGGTAAAGTATTCTTGGCTGGCATTTGCTGTGTTGAAGTTTGCTGAATAAGTTACTCCAGTCTCTTCTTGCCCATAATGTTTCTTCGGAGAAATTTGAAGTTAATCTGATTGGTTTTCCCTTATAAGTTATCTGTTTCTTCTCCCTTGCCAGTGTCATTATTTTTTCCTTGTCTTGGACTCTTGCAAGCTTTATTTACTATGATGTGTCTTGCTGTCATTTCCTTTTCATTGTGGTAATTGGGAGTTCTTCTCACTGCTTGTAAGTCTATATCTGTCTCCTTTTTCGTGCTTGGGAAGTTTTCTTTGATTATGACTTGAATAATTTCTCAGTTCCTTTGTCTCTCTCTTCACCTTCTGAAGTGCCTATAACTCTTACATTTCCTCTCTTCATGGAGCCCGATAATTGTCTAAGATTATCCTCATACTTCTTCATTTTCACTTCTCTCTCTTATTCTCTTTTGGCTTTTTTATTTCTTTATCTTCGATAGTACTGATCCATTCTTCCATTTCATCGATTCTGTTTTTTTTTAAATAATAAATTTTATTTTTATATTCCCCATACAATTGCAACCCCCCAATTTGACCCCAATCACTCACCAACCACCCCCCCAAAAGTGTCTCTGGATCATAGTTTTTTGTTGATTTTGATTTTCATTTTCTTATGGTTATTCATTTTCCAGGTCCCTTATTTAAGTTTTCTAGATTCCTGCTATGAGTGAGACCATCCGGTATTTTTCTTTTTCTTTCTGGCTTATTTCGCTGAGCATGATCCCTTCCAGCGCCATCCATGTTGCTGCAAATTGCATGTGTTTATCTTTTTTGAATGCTGAGTAATATTCCATGGTGTATATGTACCACATCTTCTTGATCCAGTCCTCTGTTTTTGGGCATTTGGGCTGTTTCCATAGCTTAGCTATTGAAAACAGTGCTGCTATAAACATAGGGGTGCAGGTGTTCTTTGGAATTGATGTTTCTGTGTCCTTTGGGTAAATACCTAGGATTGGAATTGCTGAATCATATGGAAGCTCTATGTTTAGTAGGTCCAGAAATCTCCACACAGCTCTCCATAGTGGTTGGACCAGTTTGCACTCCCACCAGCAGTGCAGGAGAGTTCCTTTTTCTCCACACCCTCGCCAACATTTGTTGTTGCTAGTTTTTTTAATATGTGCCATTCTCACTGGTGTCAGATGGTATCTCATGGTAGTTTTGATTTGCATTTCCCTGATGACAAGTGATGTTGAACATTTTTTCATATGCCTGTTGGCCATTTGCATTTCCTCTTCAGAGAAGTTTCTTTTTAGCTCTTCTGCCCATTTTTTGACTGGATTATTTTCTTTGTTGTTGTTGAGTCTCATCAGCTCTTTGCAGATTTTTGTGATCAGTCCTTTATCATTAGTGTTGGGTGCAAAAATGTTCTCCCAGTTGGTGGGGTTTCTCTTTGTTTTGGTTATTGTCTCTTTTGCTGTGCAGAAGCTCTTTAATTTGATGTAGTCCCAGCTGTTTATCTTTGCCAACACTATCACTGCTTTGGGTGATGTGTCTGTAAAGATGTCTTTGATGTGAATATCACGTAGTATTTCTCCTATGTTTCCTTCTATGAATTTTATGGTTTCAGGTCTTATGTCTAGTTCTTTAATCCATTTGAGTTGATTTTTGTGTATGGTGTGAGGTAGTGGTCAAGCTTCATTCTTTGGCATGTAGCAACCCAGTTTTCCCAGCACCATTTATTGAACAGACTTTCTTTGCTCCAATGCATAGTCTTTGCTCCTTTGTCAAAGATTAGTTGACCATAAATCTGTGGGTTTATTTCTGGATTTTCTATTCGATTCCATTTTTCTGTGTGTCTGTTCTTGTTCCAATACCATGCACTTTTGATGATTATGGCTTTATAGTAGAGTTTGAAGTCTGGGAGTGTGATGCCTCCATTCCCTTCTTTTTTTTTTCAGGAGAGCTTTGGCTATTTGGGATTTTTTGTGATTCCATATGAATTTCATCAATAATTGTTCTATTTCTTTGAAGAATGACATTGAAATTTTGATTGGAATAGCATTGAATCTGTATATTGCTTTTGGTAGGATGGCCATTTTAATAATGTTTATTCTTCCAATCCATGAGCAGGGCATGTCTTTCCATTTCTTTGTGTCTTCTTCTATTTCTTTTAGCAGTGTTTTATAGTTTTCTTTGTATAGGCCCTTTACCTATTTTGTTAGATTTATTCCCAAATATTTGATTTTTTTTTGTTTCGATAATAAAAGGGATTTTTTTTTTGATTTCTTCTTCTTCAGATTTATTGTTTGTGTATAGGAAGGCTACTGACTTTTGCATGTTGATTTTGTATCCTGCCACTTTACTGAACTGATTGATGAGTTGAATTAGTTTTTCTGTGGAGTTTTTGGGGTTCTCTATGTATATTATCATATCATCTGCAAATAGTGATAGTTTGACTTCTTCTTTTCCTATTTGGATTACTTGTATGTCTTTCTCTTGTCTTATTGCTCTGGCTAGGACTTCCAGTATTATATTGAAAAGCAGTGGTGAGAGTGGACATCCTTGTCTTGTTCCAGATCTTAATGGAATTGCTTTCATCTTTTCACCATTAAGAATGATACTGGCTGTTGGCTTGTCATATATGGCCTTTATGATGTTGAGGTATGTTCCTTGTATCCCAAGAGTTTCAAGGGCTTTTATCATGAATGGGTGTTGCACTTTGTCGAAAGCTTTCTCAGCATCTATTGATATTATCATATGGTTTTTATATTTCTTTTTGTTGATGTGTTGGATAACGTCGATTGATTTTCGGATGTTGAACCATCCTTGTGTCCCTGGAATGAATCCTACTTGGTCATGGTGAATTATCTTATGGATACATTGTTGGATTCTGATAGCTAAAATTTTATAGAGGATTTTTGCATCAGTGTTTTTTAGGGAGATTGGCCTGTAGTTTTCCTTTTTTGTGTTGTCCTTGTTCAGTTTTGGTATTAGTGTAATGTTGGCTTCATAGAACATGTTTGGTATTGTCCCTTCCTTCTCAATTTTTTGGAAGATTTTGTGAAGAATAGGCACTAATTTGTCTCTGAATGTTTGGTAGAATTCATTTGTAAATCCATCAGGTCCTGGGTTTTTGTTTTTGGGGAGGTTTTTGATTACCATTTCAATTTTGCTGCTTGTAATTGGTCTGTTTAGGTGTTCTATTTCTTCTTTATCTAGCTTTGGGTGATTGTAGAGTTGTAGGAATTTGTCCATCTCCTCTAGATTGTTGAACTTGTTTCCATATAACTGTTCATAGTAGTTACTGATTATTCTTTTGATTTCTGCTGTGTCCGTTGTGATTTCTCCTGTTTCATTGATGATCCTATTTATTTGTGCTTTCTCCCTTTTTTGCTTTGAAGGCTGGCTAGGGGTTTGTCTATTTTATTGATTTTTTTCGAAGAACCAGCTCTTGGTTTCATTGATCTTTTGGATTGTTTTTTTAGTTTCCATTTCATTTATCTCTGCTTTGGTTTTTATTATATCTTTTCTTCTACTGTTTTTGTTTTTTTTTGTTGTTGTTGTTCTTTTTCTAGATCTTTGAGCTTCGAGATTAAGTTGTTTCTTTGAGTTCTTTCTTGTTTCTTGATGTGAGCTTCTATTGCTATATATTTTCCTCTAATTACTGCTTTTGCTGTGTCCCATACATTTAGGATATTGGTGTCCTCCTTGTCATTCAATTCAAAGAATTTTTTAATTTCTTCTTTGATCTCCACATTAGTTCAGTGGTCCTCCAGTCGTGTGGTTTTTAATCTCCATGAGGTAGGAAAGTTCCTTGCCTTCTTTTTATGGTTTATTTCTAGTTTGATGCCTTCATGGTCAGAAAAGATGGTTGGTATGATTTCAATCTTGGTGTATCTGTTGATGTTTGTCTTGTGCCCCAGTATGTGATCGATCCTGGAGAATGATCTGTGTGTGCTTGAGAAAAATGTGTACTCCGTTTTTTTGGGGTTTAGTGTTCTATAGATGTCTGTTAAGCCCAAATGCTCTAGGTCCTTATTTAGAGCTTTAGTTTCTTTGCTTATTTTTTGTCTTGTTGATACCCATTTTTGATAGTGGTGTGTTGAAGTCTCCCACTACGTATGTGTTTTCTCTGATGTCTGTTTTCAGAGATGACAACGGTTGTCTGATATATTTTGGTGCTCCTTCGTTTGGTGAGTATATGTTAATGAGTATTATTTCTTCTTTAATTATTGTCCCCTTGATCATAATGTAGTGACCGTTGGGGTCTCTTTTTATTTTTTTGAGTTTGAAATCTGTTTTATCTGATATAATATAGCTGTTCCTGCTTTCTTTTTTGGTCCATTTGCTTGTAGGATTGTTTTCCAACCTTTAACTTTGAGTCTCTTTTTATCTTTTGTAGCTAAATGTGTTTCCTGGAGATAGCAAAAGGTTGGGTTTTGTTTCTTAATCAAGGCTGCAACTCTGTGTCTTTTTATTGCCGAGTTTAGTCCATTTACATTTAGAGTTAATATTGATATGTTAGCATCTGTGTTTGCCTTTCCTTTGATTTTATTTATTTATTCTTTTAATAACTTTTTTTTTGTCCTT
Organism: Talpa europaea; assembly: GCF_964194135.1. Lineage (NCBI taxonomy): Eukaryota > Metazoa > Chordata > Mammalia > Eulipotyphla > Talpidae > Talpa > Talpa europaea. The sequence continues at coordinate 60,509,348 of NC_140082.1, read as the reverse complement.
CTTTCATTGTTATTCGTCCCTCTGAGGTTCTGGTTTTGGGATTCCTTGTGGGGATTGGGGGTTTAGTCGTAATGAAATTCCGGAGTTTCTGTTTGTCTGGGAAGGTCCTTATTCTTTCTTCATAGAGGAAGGAGAGCTTTGCGGGATAGAGTATTCTTGGTTGACATCTGTTTTCTTGGAGTCTGTTGACTATGTCCCTCCACTCTCTCCTTGCCTGCAGTGTTTCTTCAGAGAAGTCTGATGTCAGTCTGATTGGTTTTCCTTTGAATGTTATCTGTTTCTTCCCTCTTGTCAGCTTCATTATTTTTTCCTTGTCCTGGATTCTTGGGAGCTTTACTATTATGTGTCTTGCTGTATTTTTCCTTTCATCGTGGAAGTTTGGTGTTTTGCATATCAATTTTCAGCTCCTTCTTCACATTTGGGAAGTTCTCTTCAATTATCTCTTTGAATATTTTCTCTGTTCCTACATCTCTCTCTTCTCCTTCTGGTATTCCTATAACTCTTATATTTTCTTTCCTCATGGAGTCAGATAGTTCCCGAAGTCTTTCTTCATTCTTTTTCCTTTGTACTTCTCTTTCCTTTTCTGTTTTGGTTCTTTTTATTTCTGTGTCTTCAAGAGTAATTATTCATTCTTCCATTTCATCTATTCTGCTTTCATTGCATTTCCCAGAGTTCTTTAGTTCCTCCATTAATTCTTTGATCTCCTGCGTTTCTTCTGCTTCCCTCTTTAGGGACTCAATTTCATTCTTCTGACCATGGTTTTCCCTCTTTAGGGACTCAGTTTCCTTCTTCTGATCATTGTTTTCCTTTATGAGTTCTGTCATTTTTTTTTTTTTATCACGGCAACTTTAAATTCTCTTTTTGGAAGGCTCAGAAGTTCTTCCAAGTTACTGTCGTTGCAATCTGTGGGTGGTTTTCTTTTTGTGGTGTGCTTTTTTCCCTAAAGAGTTGTTAGGTTGTGTGTGGTTCTTCTACTCCCTAATGTCTGTTTTCTAATTTGTCGTATGCATTGGGACACTGTGTTGCTGGGACTGGCTGGCATCTTGGGTGAGCTTCTCCGCTCCCTTCTGTCTCCTCCAGGGGCCATCTGTCTGTTTCAAGCAGACTTTACTGAAGAAAGGTCCCTGTTCCAAATTGCTGATGTGGGAACACACTCCCCTGTGCACTTGGTCTGCCCTGGCTGTGGGTTCCCACTCCCCCTCTGGGTTTGGACTGCAGGCCAGAAGGGGCCTGGCATGGGCGAGCTTCCCCGCACACCTCTGGTTCCTGAGGGAGCCTTCTGCAGGCAGTCTTTACTGAAGAAATGTCCCTGTTCTAAACTGGCAATGCGGGGCGCACTCCCTGCGTGTCCGGTCTCAGGCACACTCTTCTGCGCCCCCAGTCTGCCCTGGCCCTGGGTGCCTGCTCCCCCTGGGTGCTCAGACTACTGGTCGGAAGGGGCCTGGTGTGTGCTAACTTCCCAGCTGGCCACTGGCTCCTCCAGGAGCCTTCTGCTCGTTTCAAGTCGCTAGGTGGTGCCAGAGATCTCTCCTAGAGCCCTTGGGGAGCTGATTTTTCCACCCAGTGGGACAGGGAACAGAGCGGGAATGGTAGGGTTAACCTCAACAGCTTTGGGGTGCTGTGTCTGCCTTGTGCCCCACCGTCGTGGAGAACCCACGCCCCAAATTTCGTGCCCCGGGTCTCAGATCCAAAGCCCTCAGGTCCAGGACGCGGGCTGTAGCCCAGTTCAGTGTCTGCAAAATTGGACTCTTTTGCATCCAGCTCCCGTGCCTGGGCGCCTGGTTCCTGATTACTCACTGAGGGGCTTTCACCTCAATGAGGGTCCCCGAGAATCTCCCCACAAACCTAGGTCGCAGGCGCGGGGACCTGGGCAGCCATGATCCTGATCCACGTTTGCTTTTCAAGTGAGCTGCTTTTCCGCGCAAGCTTATTGGCCGGCACAGGGCTGTGTATGGATCTCCTCCAGCGGTCTCTGTTGTTCTCTAATGGCGCCTGGAGCTGTTCGCTCACCGCCAAGGCGAATCCTGCAGGGTTCTCCACAGCTCCCGTTCACGGGGTGTGGTGGCTGCAATAGTTCCTTTCCACTCCCAGTCCCGCTTGATGCGTAGTTTGTTCTTGTTGGTTGTTTTAGTTTGTTGTTTTCCTCCTTTCTGCTGGTCGGAGAGTGCCGACTCTGTGGGTGGGGGAGGGGAGCAGGGTTCTGCGCTTTCCTCCCTTCTAGTCCTCTTTTATGGCCACTTTCTTCTTCGGATAGTTTGCTGGAGTCGTCCGTTTAGCTTCCATGTCCCAGTTCTCACTGGGACCTGCCGCTTTTCCTCCCTATTAACTTTTTTTTTTAAAGGGAGATCTTACTCGCAGCGTCTCCTCACCGCCATGTTCTCATCAATTCTGTTTTCATTGCCTTTCCCAAAGTTCTTTATCTTCTCTAGTAATCTTTTAATCTCCTGCATTTCTTTTCTTTCCTTTCTTAAGGTCTCAGTTTCATTCTTCAGTTTACTGATCATTTGTCTCAAATCATTTTTTTCCTTTTTGTTTTCTTTCTGCTTTTTAATCATGATGATCATTAATTAAACCTCTGATAGGCCGAGAAGTTCTTGCATGTCATTGTTGAGCTCTGGTAACTGTATTTCTTCTTGTGGTGCCCTTCTCCTGTGGGCTTGCTTGGTTATTTATATTTTTTCTTCTCCCTGTTGTTTGCTTTCTAATTAGTTCTATGCATTTGGGATGTTGTGCCACTGGCGTTGGTGGGCATCTCTTTCGAGTGCTCCTTTAGGGGTGTCAGAAACTATTTACCAGACTGAGACCAGCACTGGTAGGCCAAAACTCCACCAGGGTTTGATGCTGAGTTTCTGGTCACTGTCCCTTACAGTTCCCTTCCTCTGTATTTACTCAGTTCCAACAGGGAATCAGGTAGTTGGTGATTTTGTTCTGGTCACAAGGTGGTGCCAAAGACCCGTACTTGCTGACCTGTGCTCTTTCCCAGTGGTTCTCTGAGAAACAGAGGGGAGCACCTCCACACAGGGCCTATTGCTCATGCTGGGTGCTGTGCCTTCCACTTGTTGACCTGGTGCTGTACGTGCAGCTGTATGGATCCCACACCCTGAATTCTGCATCTAGGTCTAGTTCCAGGGCTATCAGATCCAAAATGCTGGGTGCCCTGTGCAGTGCCCGCTGCTATGGCTCATCCCATGCCCCCCATCCTGTACCTGGCTTTCAATTCCAGAATGGGGTCTTGCTCCACACCTTATTTCCCTCCTCACCCCCATTTGCATGGCCCACCCTCGGTCAGAGCCTGAGGGTGTTTTTGGGATGCCTGGTTTCCAACTATCAGGATGTTGGTAATTTTATTCTGGTCGCTAGAGATCTTTCCTAGTGACCTTCCAGGACTTTTTTTTTCCTCACGTGTGTCCGGGGGAACAGAGTGGGGGTAGTGTGGAGCACCTCAACGGTGTGGGGGTGCTGTGTTTCCTTGGCCCCACTGCCGTGGGGATCCCACACCCCGAATTTCATGCCCCGGGTCTCAGTTCCGAAGCTCTCGGATTCAGTTCACAGGCTGTAGCCCAGTTCAGTGTCCACAGAAATGGTGCCTTTTGCACCTTGCTGCCATGTCCATGTGCCTGGTTTCTGATTACTCAGTGGGGACATTCTCCTCAGTGAGGGCTCCCATGCGTCTCCCCACAAACCTAGGTCGCAGGCATGGAGACCTGGGCTGCTGCAATCCACATATGCTTTTCGAGGGCATCGCTTCTCCGCACAAGCTTATCGACTGGCCCTGGGCTATTTGCAGGTCTATCAGAAGAGTCCTTGTTTTCCTCTAATGGCGCCCAGAGCCATTTGCTCACCTCCATGGTGGTTCCCACACGGTTCTCCACAGTTCCCATTCGCGGGGTGTAGTGCCTGCAATGGTTCCTTTCCATTCACATTCCCACTAGATGTATAATTTGTTCTTGTTGTTTTTATCTTTCTGTTGGTCAGAGTGTACCAGTGTTGTGGGTGGGGGAGGGTAGCAGGCTTCTGAGCTTCCTCTCTTTTCGTCCTCTTTTATGGCAATTTTCCTCTTAGGGTTGTTTGCCAGAATCACCAGTTTATCTTCTGTGTCCTGGTTTTTGCAGGGACCTGCCCCTTTTCCTCCCTATTAACGTTTTGTTTCATGGGAGGACTTACTCATAGTGTTTCCCCGCCACCATGTTGATCCCTTTCACTATTTCCTTTCTTTTTTTCTTTTTTCTTTTTTTTCCTACACCTATGGCCTATACCATAGCTCTTGTATGCATAAATAAATGACTCTTTAAAAAACAGAAATCCCTAGTTCAATTTTTTTTGTTATTTATTTTATTTTATATAATTTTTACGTTTTTTTCATCTTTGATCCTTGTATGCATTTTCGTTTTGGTTATATTCCCCATACAATTGCACTCCCCCTTATTTTGACTCTAGTCCTTCCTTTTCCCACCCTTCCTTCCCCACTCCCCCCAGTATGGAAACAACCCATATGCCCAAAAATAGATGACTGGATCAAGAAGTTGTGGTGCATATACACAATGAAATATTACTTATTACTCAGCAATCAAAAAGGATAAACACATGCAGTTTGCAGTAACATGGATGGAGCTAGAAGGGATCATGCTCAGTGAAATAAGTCAGAAAGAAAAAGGAAAATACTAGATGGTCTCACTCATAGCAGGAATTTAGAAAACCTAAATATGGGACCAGGAAAAAGACTAATCAACACAAAGTAAAAATCAAAATCAACAAGCAGCTATAAACCAGAGTCACTATTTCCATTCTTTTTTTTTTTATAAAGTTTATTTATTTATTAGAGGCATGTTGTTTTTTTTTTTAATTTATTTATTTTTTGTTTATACAAGCACTGGGTACAGTCAGAAGCATGGGAGGGTGAGAGAATTCACCAGAGCCAGAGGGGGGAGCAGAGCAGGCAGAAGGACTGAAGTACACTGCTGAGGGGAGCAGCGGGCAGCAGGAGAGTTCTGCGCATCATGTGGGACCCTCCTCCGGTGGCCGGGGAGCAGATGGGGATTGAACCTACGTAGCAGAGGCTGCGGGCAGCTTGCAACCCAGCACTCAACCGCTGCACCACCGGGGAGGCCCACTATTTCCATTCTTAACTACAATTTGAAGAACAGAAGAGGTAAAGACCTTGCTGAAATATGAAGGGAAGATGAAAGTTAGAAATGAGAAACCCCAGTGGAAAGCAAACTTTTGAAAACAGTGACTGATGTGGGCAATGACTTCATCTTTTTATTACACATTTGATATTTAACTCAAGTTTTCTTTGTCATGAAATGCTCATTACATAGTTCAGCTCACTTCTTCCATGTCTTTCCAACAAGAGACTCCTCTCTGGTCCAATAAGTATGAGTGCAAGGTAGTTTGCTGAGATTTCTCTTCCCACCAGGAAGTTGATCTTCCTAAAAGAAAGATCTTGATTTTATCCTTCCCCATTCTAGTCTTACATTATTATTAGTGAGTTTCCATGACATTGGAGCCATAGGAAGAGTCCATTCATAATAATTCAGAAGGCATTGTCACAAATTCTTTCAAATATATGTGCCAGGATATCAACCAATATTTGTGTTTTTTTGTTTTTTTTTTTTTTTTTTTTGTCAGGTATACATTGCCGTGAAGACTATGAACTGTTCTTATTTGTGTTATTATTATAGTTTCTTCTTAATAACAGTAACACTTATTCATTTTAAAAGATAGGGAATGTGAAAGTCATCCACATGTCATCCCCCTCAGAAACACATACCTAGCCCTAAGATGAATAGGAAACTTAGGTAACACATTTATATATACTTGTTAATATCATTTAAACCTTTATTTTTGGGCTTCTTTGGTATCACAGGGGTTAAAGTCTAAACACTATCAAGCTATCACTAGCTACTACAGCATGAGTTCTATCCCTGGCCAGGGATCTCACTTAAGTCCATGATAATCTCCTCAGAGTATTCTATTAACTGTATTCTACTCAGAGTGTTGGAAGAAAATCATAGCGTAATTGGAGTGTTGATGATGCCAGGAATACAGCTGATGAATGAAAATCAGCTACATGGAATATTTTTAAATGTTTTAAATTTATTTATTTTTAATCGAGTTAATATTTGGAAACCTCATCACATATTACAAGCATAGCACGCCCACTACCCCATCACTCGGCGTCCACTACCATAGTCCATTGTGCTTCCTTCCCACTTTGTTCTATCCCCAGCCTCTCCCCTTTCTGGCTGCTGTAGTCCTTTACTCAGCTTTAAATAGTTTTTAAGATTGTCTTTATCTGGGGCCTCCCCGGTGGCGCAGCGGTTGAGCGCTGGGTTGCGAAGCTGCCCGCGGCATCTGCGGTGCCGGTTCGATCCCCGGCTGCTCCCCGGCCACCGGAGGAGAATCCCACATGGCGCGCAGACCTCTGCTGCCGCCCGCTGCTCCCCTCAGCAGTGTACTTCGGTCCTGCCTGCTCTGCTCCCCGCTCTGGCTCTGGTGAATTCTCTCACCCTCCCACGCTTCTGACTGTACCCAGTGCATGTACAAACAAATAAATAAATAAATAAACATGCCTCTATTAAAAAAAAAAAAAAGATTGTCTTTATCTGACTTTTAGTTTAGTTACTCTGTATCCCACAAAATAGTTACACCGTTCAGTATTTTATTTTTCTCCTGACTTTTTTTCACTTAGCATTATCCCTTCCATCCCTGTTGATGCTAATGGCATGCGTTTATCTTCATTGATCACTGAGTACTATTCCTTTGTGTATATATACAGTGCATTGTTTGATACATTCATCTGTTTGGGGCCATGTAGGTTTTTCTCCATAATTTAGATTATAGTAATTGGTGCCGCAGTAAACAGTGGAATGCAAGTTTCCTTTTGAATGAATATATTTGAATTTTGGAGGTAGATGCCTATGAGTGGAATTACTGGGTTGAAAGGCAGATAATATTTTTAATGTTTTGAGATACCTCCATGCTGCTTTCCATATAGGCTGAACCAATTTGTGTTCTCGCCAGCGGAATAGGTGGGTTCTTTTTCCTCACAATCTAGGCAGTACTTGGTTTTTAAATTTTTATTCCTGATCTTCACTATGTGGGTCCTTCTCACTGGTGTGAACCGGTATGTCATTGTGGTTTTGATTTGTATTTCCCTGAAAATAAGTGATTGTAACATTAATTCATATGTCTGTCTGCAGTCTGCTTGTCTTTGAATAATTTTCTGTTCTTCTGCCTTTATTTTTGAAGAAGTTATTTGATTTGTTTTGTTTTCAGATTTATATGAGTTCTTTGTGGATCTTTGATAGCATTCCCCTGTCAGATGTATGGTGTGCCAATATTCTCTCCCATTCCTGCCCTTTTAGGGATGCCCAGCATAGGGCCAGTGGTGTCATTCAGCATGTGATGCTGGATGCAGAGTGAGAAGTCAGGTCAGTGAAGTAGTGGAGCAGGAGGACAGGGACTAATGTTGCAGCTCTACAAAGGTCTCCACGGGAGAGCGTCTGGGTGAGTGTGACTGACTGGAACCTGGCTGGAACCTGACTTATATGCTCTTCAGGATGCCTACCATTCAAACCTGATTAGTTTATTTTTGATTGGCAACCATGGGCGCTCCAATAAGATTGGGCAGTTTACCATCCCAGTTATGTGACTGATGTCAGTTGAATTTCCCCAGTGTGTGCAGCCTGACCTGGACTGAGGTTGGGCTTCATAAAGAACACAAGGCGCCAAGGGTGGGGAGGCACCCATCCCACATGTTGGGTGCTAGTTGAGCTCTCGTCAGTCGGTCCATTTTCAATCTGATGCTGGATCTTTTTCCTCTCAAGCTGGCTGTTTCAAAACTGAAAATATACAAGTGTGTCCATCTTGACCGATAATGAACTTGGGCTTCTGAATTGAACAACAGCAGCCTCTTTGGCACTGGTCCAAGCTGAAATTTGATTAGTAACCAAAGGAGTTCTAATCAAACAGATTCATTTTGAATCCCATGTTGGTTTCATTGGCTCCTTTGACAAGAGAGATGTCTATCCCATCAGTTGAGAAGCACCCTCCCTCTCAATAGTATTTAGCAGGGCTTCATTCAGGTCCAAAGTCATTGTTCTTGGTGCTATATGACTGCCCTTGTATTCCCAGGGTGCTGACAGACCATGGAGGTTTCTCCCAGCATCTGTTTGTGCCCGCAGATTTGCTTTGAGCTTAGGTTGGCCCAATATCCACACCCACTCTTCTGTACACCCACTGCAATGCTACCTCCATTCTGTCCATATAGTACTCGGGTCCTGCTCCCATGTGTATCACTTCCGGGGCCCCACTGCTTCCCATTCCAGCTACCCATAGCCTCCTCCCTACCATGGATAGCACTGTATGCCAACTGGGACCTACGCCTGCTGGGTCCTTTAAAGGTACATGCTGGAGCAGCAGTGGAGAAGACCACCCGTGGTGATTTTATTGCAGTATGAGCCCAGTGCCATGGTGTGTGTGTGTCTGTCTGTCTGCATGTGTGTGCTTGGGTGTCTTGTGTTGTGTTAAAAGCATAGGCTTCCGCGTTATACCTACACTCTATCACCATGGCACTGGTCATGTGCCTGCTCCTGATGTGCACTGCTGTTTACTGGTGTTGCTTGGCAACGGTTGGTTCTTCCAACTGAAAGTTCCCCAGCTCTGCGGGAACTTGGCTGTGGTGACCTTCCTGGCTCCTCTAGCAGTGCTTGACCGGTTGGCGATTCTTTCCTAAGTGACATTGTTGGGTGGTAGAGGCAGCAAAAGTGCAGGGGTCGGGGGAGCGGAGGCCTCTCCAACGTCCTGGGCTTTGCCATGTGGAATGTTTGTGGTTGGTCTCCCCTGGTCAAACCCACCTCAAAGAGGAGAACCGTTGTTAGCCCTGTTGTCGACCCTAATATTAAGAGAAGCAGACCTGGTTATGGCAAAGTCAAAAAAAAAGGTCTCAAGAAGATCCACAGAGCTGCTCTCAAAGGCGATGTCTATGAAGTGGAGGAGCTTCTTATGCGGCGTAAACATACCTTGAATAAGTTGGACTCGCAACACAGGTACCAGGCACTGGAGGCCAGCAGGGAGAAGGAGGGAGGTCCTGGGAGACGCAACCTTTTTGGGATCATCCTGGGGGAGCTCTGGCCTCTTGTCACTGAGAGTGAGCACTGAGCCCTCTTCACTGGCACGGGGTTGCGGCCCCTGGTACTGAAGGGTCAAGCTCCCAGCTAACTTGGTGTGCAGCAGAAACAGAGGGTGGCCGCTTTGGAGCTCACGCCAAATTAGCCCTGTGGTGGGCGTTTTGATAAGTGTGAAATGATGTAACTCAGGTCAGTAATGAGAAAAGAATCAAAATGGAGTATGTAGAGCATTTTCCTGTGCATGCACACTCTTGTGTCCTCACGTTATGTACTGCAGAAAAGTGCAGGAGACGATAGATTTCCTAGTAGATCAACTCCTAGGCTGACAGTTGTTCAGAAATACCCCAACGCCCATTTTATATCAGTTGCCACCTCTCACACATGTTCTTTCTGAGGAACCTGAGAAGGAAACTTTGAAGGGGGAAGATGGCTTTTGTTTCTCAAAATGGCAACCGTTGCTAGATTCATCAGTTTTACAAACCAAATCAAAGTATAAGATCTTGAAATGTTAAGCTACACTGATGCCCTTTATTTTCTCTAACTCAGAGAAAAACATACCTTCATTTTGCAGATAGTAGTTTTAAAACAACAAGAATGAGACTAAAATGTCATTTGAAATGACACAGAGTAGCTTTTGGACATATCAGTCAGTGGCCAAAGGATAGTGGTGGAAATAATTAGGGTCCCAGGTCGGAAAAGGAACTGAAGTAAATAGGAATGAAATAACCTTTTCCATCCACACAGTTTGTGAGGATGAGCAGCGGTGGCACTTGTTGTTTAGAGTTTCACTTGCTCTCCCCTTTTCTAAGAGGCGATTTGGTGGTAAGTACCCCATCTTAAAAGCTGTGGTTCTCTTACACACCCATCATCTTCATTCTAAAACATCCTTGGCTATTTTTCCTCAGCACTTCTTAGAATATTAACCTGCTAGCAGGTGCTCGTGGGATGGATTTTGTAACACAATTTCCTTGGGCTCATGGGAAGGTGCAGCCTCTTTCTTGTGCCTGGCTCCCCTGCTTGCTCTGCTGATGCTCGGCCTGCCTTGAGATAGCTGATCCCTGGGCTGCTCCTGTGTGCCCTCACTGGGGCCCTGCCAAGGATTTTTAATTAAATTATATACATACACATATATACAGGTATATATTTTACTTTGTTGCTCATTTTTATATGATATTTGATTTCTCCTCTCAGATGTAATCCCCATAAATTTCCACCACCAAGTCACCCGTGAACTGTCACCGTAGTCTCTTGTTCTCTCGCTCCCGTTTGATCCCTCTCCCTCCCCTGCCGTAGGTCTCTGACTTATAGTTTGTCTGATACTTTTGTCTTTTTTCCCCCGACCCCCTTCTTTAGTTTTCCCATATTCCTGCTTTAAATGAAACCATCTGATATTTTTCTTTTTCCTTCTGACTAATTTCACTGAGCACCGTCCCTTCTAGCTCCATCCATGTTGCTGCAAAATGGCATGAGTTTGTCTTCCAGTGTTATGTTGAAGAGCAGTGTTGAGAGTGGACATCCTTGTCTTGTTCCAGGTCTTAAAGGAGAGGCTTTCAGCTTTTCACCATTGAGAATGATGTTAGCTGTGGGATTTTTTGTTGGATAGGATCAGTTAATCTTTGAGCATTTTGTGGAAGTCTTTTGTGAACCCCTCTGGTCCTGGGCTTTTGTTTTTGGGAGTGTTTTGATTATTGTTTCAGTTTCATTGTTTGTAATTGGTTTGTTTAGGTTCCCTATTTCTTCTTTCTCCAGCTTTGGCTCATTGTATGGTTCTAAGAATTTGTCCATATCTTCGAAGTTGTCAGACTTGTTTGTGTATAACTGTTCATAATAATCTCTGGAGCTCTACCATGTCTGGTGCTCTACCATGTCTATTATCATTTATCTTCTTTGATTTGTGATCCTATTTATTTGGGTTTCCTCCCTTTTTTCTTTTGTGAGCCTGGCTAAAGGTTTGCCTATTTTGTTTATTTTTTCAAAGGTCCTGTTTTTGGTTTCTTTGATATTTTGGACTGTCTTTTTCATTTGTATTTCTTTTATTTCTGCCTGAGGTTTTTTTTTTTTTTTTTATTCCACTCTTCTACTGGTTTTGGGCTTTTTTTGTTGTTGTTTTTATTTTTCTAAATCTTTGAGATGGGAGAATAGGTTGTTTCTTTCAGATTTTTTTTTTTTTATTTCTTGATGTGAGCCTGTATTGCTATATACTTTCCTTTTTTGAGTGCTTTTGCTTTGTCCCATACTTTCTGGATAGTGAGATCCTCATTGTCATTCAACTCAAAGTACTTTTTAATTTCTTCTTTGATCTCTTCTTTAATCCTATGACCTTCTAGTAGTGTGGATTCAACCTTCACAAAGTTGGGTGGCTTCCTTGCTTTCTTTTCATCATTTATTTCTAGTTGATGCCTTTATGATCAGAGAAGATATTTGGAATTATTTTGATTTCCATGTATCTGTTGATGTTTGTATTGTGGCCCAATAAGTGACTGATTCTCAGGAAAGATCCTTGTGCACTTGAGAATAATATGTACTGGGATTTTTTTAGGTGCAGTGACCTTTAGATGTCTGTTAAGCCAATGAAGTCTAGGTCTTTATTAGGACTCTAGTGTCTTTGTTTATTTTTTGTCTCATTTATTTGTCCATTGGTATGAGTGGGGTGTTGGGTTCTCCTACTATAGATCTATTTTCTGTAATATCTGTTTTCAGAGCTAATAATTATTGTCATATATTTGGGTGCTCCTCCATTGGTGACTATATGTTGATGAATGATGTACTGCCTCTATAATCATAGTGTAGTGACCACATTTCTCTTTAAAAAAGAAAGAAAAGATTTATTTATTCATGCGAACAAGAACTGGGGTATAGGCCTGAGGTGTGGTGGGAGGGGTAAGAGGATTCACCAGAGACAGAGGAGTAACAGGACACAGAAATACACTGTAGAAAAATACCAGATGGTCTCACTCATAGCAGGAATTTAGATAACCTTAATAAGAGACCAGGAAAAAGACTAATCAATACAAAGTAAAAATCAAAATCAACAAGCAATTATAAACCAGAGACACACTGCGGGGTAGGGGTGGGGGGGTTGTTGGGCAGAGAAAAAAAGAAAGGAATAGAGTCAAAATAAGAGGGGAGGTGCAGTTGTATGGGGAATATAATCAAAATGAAAATGCATACATTGTGCAAAGATGAAAAAAGATGTAAGAATTATATTAAATAAAAAAAGCTGTAAAAAATTAAATTTAAAAAAAAAGAAAGAAATACACTGCTGAGTGTAGCAGCAGGCGGGTCAGGAGAGGTCTGCTGTGCCATGTGAGTAGCACAGGGATCAAACTCGTGCTGAAGTGGCTGCGAATAACTTCATAGTTTGTGTCTTAAGCCCTAGTGCCACCAGGGAGGCCCATCTTTGTGTATTTTTTTTACCTTTTTTAGCCTGAAGTCTATTTCATCTAATAGTAGGATAGCTGTTCTTGCCATCTTTCTTGGTCCATTTGGTTTTAGGATTCTTTTTGAAACATTTACTTTCAGTCTGTGTTCATCTTTTGTAGTTAAATGTGTTTCCTGAAGATAGCAGAAGGTTGGATTTTATGTTTTAATACAGCCAGCGACTCTGTGTCTTCTTATTGATGAGTTTAGTCCATTTACAATTAAAGTAAATACTGATATATTAGAGTCTGGATTTGCCATTTTTTGGTGTTTTAATGATATTTTTCCTTGCCTTATTCTTTTCTTCTTATTCATTCCTCTGTTGGTTTTGACTTTAGGACTTTGTATGGTAAATGATTTTCAGGCTTTTCAGCCCTCCCTTCATTAGTATTGCATGCCTGATGATGGTCCACCTGCATTTTGTTACATTGTGATTATATTCAGTTGTATTGTTTAATTCTGTGGGCCATGGCTGCAGTATTTAGATATTGGCCAAGAGAAGCAGAGGCAGGAGAGAAGAGGAGAGAGAACAGGAGACAGAGTGCCAGAGAGCCCAGTAGAATGAAGATTCCCCTGGGGCTCAGAGCCACCCCCCACCCACCGGGACCCCCCTCCTGCCATGTACTTGGTTGCTGCACTACATGTAAAAGCTCAATAAAAGCCAGAGAAAGCCACTGTGGGCTCCAGGACACCTCCTCTACTGGGCTGCGTGGGTCATAAAGAACCAGCTCTGGGCCTTCCTGGCACTACGGAGTTCTTTTTTTTTATTTAAATATTGTATTTTATATAATTCTTACATCTTTTTTCATCATTGCACAATGTATACATTTTCATTTTGGTTATATTCACCATACAATTGCACCTGCTCCCTTATTTTGACTCTAGTCCTTCTTTTCCCCACCCCTCCTTTCCCCCCCACACCCCAAATTTGTCTCTGGTTTATAGTTGCTTGTTGATTTTGATTTCTTTTTTTTTACTTTGTATTGATTAGTCTTTTTCCTGGTGTGCCATGTGAGTAGCACCCTGGCAGGCCAGGGATCAAACTCGTGCTGCAGTGGCTCTTATTTAGGTTTTCTAAATTCCTGCTATGAGTGAGACCATCCAGTATATTTCTTTTTCTTTCTGACTTATTTCAGTGAGCATGATACCTTCTAGCTCCATCCATGTTGCTGCAAACTGCATGTGTTTATCATTTTTGATTGCTGAGTAATATACCATTGTGGGTAAGTACCACATCATCTTGATCCAATCATCTATTTTTGGGCATTTGGGTTGTTTCCATAGCTTAGCTATTATAAATAGTGCTGCTATAAACATAGGCTTGCAGGTGCCCTATGGAATTACTGTTTCTGTGTCATTTGGGTAAATACCTAGGAGTGGAATGGCTGGGTCACGTGGAAGCTCTATGTTTAGTAGGTCAAGAAATCTCCACGCAACTCTCCATAGTGTTTGGACCAGTTTGCATTCCCACCAGCAGTGCGGGAGAGTTCCTTTTTCTCCACATCCTCACCAACATTGGTTGTTGCTAGTTTTTTAATACGTGCTATTCTCACTGGTGTGAGATGGTATCTCAATGTAGTTTTGATTTGCATTTCCCTCATTACAAGTGGTGTTGAACATTTTTTCATATGCCTGTTGGCCATTTGCATTTCTTCTTCAGAGAACTTTCTTTTTTAGCTATTCTGCCCATTTTTTGACTCAATTATTTTCTTTGTTTTTGTTGAGTTTTCTCAACTCTTTTTAGATTTTTGTGATGAGTCCTTTATCATAAGTGTTGTGTGCAAAAATGTTCTCCAAGTCTGTGGGGTTTTGCTTTGTTTTGGTTATTGTCTCTTTTGCAGAAGCTCTTTAATTTGATGTAGTCCCAGATCTTTATCTTTACCTTCACTATCGCTGCTTTGGGTGATGTGTCTGTAAAGTTGTCTTTGATGTGCATGTTAGGTAGTGTTTTGCCTATATGTCTTTCTATGTATTTTATGGTTTCAGGTCTTATGTCTAGTCCTAATCCATTTTAAATTGGTTTGATTTGGTTTTTGTGCATAGTGTGAGGTAGTGGTCAAGTTTCATTCTTTTGCATTTAGCAACCCAGTTTTCCCAGCACCATTTACTGAACAAATTTTCTTTGCTCCAGTGCATATTTTTTGCTCCTTTGTCAAAGATTAGTTGACCATAAATCTATGGGTTTATTTCTGGGTTTTCTGTTCAGTTCCATTGGTCTGTGTATCTGTTCTTGTTCCAATACCATGCACTTTTGGTGATTATGGCTTTGTAGTATAGTTTGAAGTCTGGGAATGTGATGCCTCCATTCCCTTTTTTTTTTTTTTTCAGAAGATCTTTAGCTATTCAGGGTTTTTTGTGATTCCATATGAATTTCATCAATAATTATTCTATTTCTTTGAAGAATGACATTGAAATTTTGATTGGAATAGCATTGAATCTGTATATTGCTTTTGGTAGGATGGCCATTTTGATAATATGAATTCTTCCAATCCATGAGCATGGGATGTCTTTCCATTTCTTTGTGTCTTCTTCTATTTCTTTTAACAGTGTTTTATAGTTTTTTTGTATATGTCCTTTACCTCCTTTGTTAGATTTATTCCTAAGTATTTATTTTTTTTTGTTTCAATAATAAAATTGATGTTTTTTTTTGATTTCTTCTTCTTCATATTTATGTTTGTGTATAGGAAGGCTGCTGATTTTTGTGTGTTGATTTTGTATCCTGCCACTTTACTAAATTGATTGATTAGTTGAATTAGTTTTTCTGTGGAGGTTTTGGGGTTCTCTATGTATATTATCATATCATCTGCAAATAGTGATAGTTTAACTTCTTCTTCTCCTATTTGGATTCCTTGTCTCTCTTTCACTTGTCTTATTGCTCTGGCTAGGACTTCCAGTATTATATTGAAAAGCAGTGGTGAGAGTGGATATCCTTGTCTTGTTCCATATCTTAATGGAAATGCTTTCATCTTTTCACCATTGAGAATGATACTGGCTGTTGGCTTGTCATATATGGCCTTTATGATGTTGAGGTATGTTCCTTGTATCCCAATAATTTCAAGGGTTTTATCATGCATGGATGTTGTACTTTGTCGAAAGCTTTCTCAGCATCTATTGATATTATCATATGGTTTTTATATTTCTTTTTGTTGATGTGTTGAATGACATTGATTGATTTTCGATGTTGAACCATCCTTGTGTCCCTGGAATGGATCTTGCTTGGTCGTGGTGAATAATCTTATGGATGCATTGTTGGATTCTGATAGCTAAAATTTTATTGAGGATTTTTGCCTCAGTGTTCATTAGAGAGATTGTGCTTTAGTTTTCTTCTTTTGCATTGACCTTGTTCAGTTTTGGTATTAGTGTAATGTTGGCTTCATAGAACGTGTTTGGTATTATCCCTTCCTTCTTAATTTTTTGGAAGAGTTTGTGAAGGATAGGCACAAATTTGTCTCTGAATGTTTGGTAGAATTCATCTGTAAATCCATCAGGTCCTGGGCTTTTGTTTTTGGGGAGATTTTTGATTACCATTTCAATTTTGCTGCATGTAATTGGTAGGTTTAGGTGTTCTATTTCTTCTTTATCTAACCTTGGGTGATTGTAGAGTTGTAGGAATTTGTCCATCTCTTCTACATTGTTGAACTTGTTTTTTTATAACTGTTCATAGTAGTTTCTGATTATTCTTTTGATATCTGCTAAGTCCGTTGTGATTTCTCCTCTTTCGTTTGTGATCCTGTTTATTTGCACTTTTTCCCATTTTTCCTTTGTGAGCCTGGCTAGGGGTTTGTCTATTTTATTTATTTTTTTGAAGAACCAACTTTTGGTTTCATTGATCTTTTTGATTTTTTTTTTTTTTAGTTTCGATTTCATTTATTTCTGCTTTGGTTTTTATTATTTCTTTTCTTCTACTGGTTTTAGGGTTTTTTTGTTGTTCTTCTTCTAGTTCTTTGAGCTTTGAGCTTAGGTTGTTTCTTTGAGTTCTTTCTTGTTTCTTGATGTGAGCCTCTATTGCTATATATTTTCTTCTTATTACTGCTTTTGCTGCATGCCATACATTTAGGAAATTGGTGCCCTCCTTGTCATTCAACTCAAATAATTTTTAAATTTCTTCTTTGATCTCCTCATTAGACCAGTGGTCTTCCAGTAGTGTGGGTTTCAATCTCCATGAGGTAGGAGAGTTCCTTGCCTTCTTTTTATGGTTTATTTCTAGAATGATGCCTTCATGGTCAGAGAGGATGGTTGGTATGATTTCAATCTTGGTGTATCTGTTGATATTTGTTCTGTTCCAGTATGTGATTGATCTTGGAGAATGATCCCTGTGCACTTGAAAAAAATGTGTACTCAGATTTTTGGGGGTTTAGTGTTCTGTAGATGTCTGTTCAGCCCAAGTGCTCTACATCCTTATTTAGAGCTTTAGTGTCTTTACTGATTTTTTTGTCTCGTTGATCTATCCATTGTTGATAGTGATGGGTTGAAGTTTCCTACTACATATGTGTTTTCTCTGATGTCTGTTTTCAAAGATGATAATAGTTGTCTGATATATTTTGGTGGTCCTTCATTAGGTGAGTAAATGTTAATGAGTGTTATTTCTTCTTGAGGTATTGCCCCTTTGATCATAATACTATGGACTTCTTATAGTATTTTTTTGGAGTGGCGTTTTAGTCATAATGAATTTCTGAAGTTTGTGTTTGTCTGAGAAGGTCCTTATTTTTTTCTTCCTCTGGGAAGGAGAGTTTTGCAGGTTAAAGTATTCTTGGTTGGTATATGTTGTCTTGGAATTTGTTGAATATGTCCCTCCATTCTTTTCTTTCCTGCAGTGTTTCTTGGAGAAGTCTGATGTCAGTCTGATAGGTTTTCCTTTATATGTTACCTGTTTCTTCCTCCTCATCAGCTGCATTATTTCTCTCTTGTATTCTTGGGAGCCCTACTACAATTAGGTCTTGCTGTAGTTTTCCTTTCATCATGGAAATTTGGTGTTCTTCTCACTTCTTGTATGTCCATATTTTTTCTCATCTTCATGCTTGGGGAGTTCTCTTCAATTATCTCCTAAAATAGTTTTAGTTCCTTGTTCTCTCACCTCTACTTTGGGATTCCTATTGTTACAGGGCAACCCTGCTCTAAAATGGGTTGCCTGACTGTATGTCCTCCCCCCGCATGCTTAAAAGGGACTCACTCTGCAGGCACACACAAAAGGTTAACAAAGGTTTATTTACAAGGGAAAGGGAAATGAGGAAATGTACAACTCAGGGAGAAAAGAGGGAGATAAATTCTTAAATGTGTCCTACCCATTCCACCTACCTGGAATCCCAAATGACCCACCAAGACCCAACCTGCCTGGCCAAGAGCATGAGCCAAGTGCCCCCAGATCCCACTAACCTGGCTGGTTTTATTTGTAAACTGAGAAAATGGCTACTTAACACTGCCCTTAGGTCCTTGCAACTTCCCATTGGGGATCATGGGAATTGTAGTTCCTAGTGTCTTGATGGAGTGGGGGTGGCATGCACAAAGCCTCTGTGGAGTTCTATCAGGATATCCTTTCCCTCTAACACTATGACTCTTATATTTCCTTTCCTCATGGAGTCATCTAGTTCTCGAAGTGTTTCTTCATTCTTTTTCCTTTGTACTTCTCTTTTTCTGTTTTAGTACTTTTTATGTCTATATCTTCAAGAGCACTGATTCATTCTTCCATTTCATCAATTGTGTTTTCATCACTTTTTCCAGAGTTCTTTAGCTCCTGCACTAATCTTTTAATCTCCTACATTTCTTTTATTTCCTTCCTTAAGGTTTCAGTTTCATTCTTGGGTTCACTAATTGTTTCATATCATTTTCCTCCTTTTTGTCTTCCTTATGTTTTTTAATCATGACAATTTTAAATTCCCTATCTGGTGGGCAGTGAAGTTCTTCCATGTCATTGTTGTTGAGTTCTGGTGGCTAATTCCCTTTTGCGGTGTGTCCTTCTCCTGAGGGCTTTCTTGGTTATTTGTATTTTTCCTCCTACCTGTTGTTTGTTTTCTAGTTTGTTCTGTATGTTGGGACACTGTGATGCTGGTACTGCCATGCCTCTGTTTGGGGTGCTCCTTCTGGGATGTTGGGAACTGGTATTCAGACCAAGTCCAGCACTATTGGGCCACATCTCCACAAGGGTAGTGATGCTGTGAATATATGGATGGGTGCTATCCCCAATGATTCCTGTCCTCTGTATTTCCTTAGTTCCAGGGGGGTATTACGGGGTCCCTAGTTTCCAGCAGTGGTGCAGGAGCTGCACATTGCTGGTGCTGGCAGGTCACCTGATGGCGGGTCCTGCCGCAGCCCAGTATGGCTCAGTCCAGTTCCAAAAGGGAGGGCTTGGGGCATGCAGGAGATCCACTCCACTCTGCAAATGCTGTCCTTCTCACCTCTGTTTGTGGGGACCACCCCCTCTCAGTTCCAGAGGGGAGTGTTGTGGTCTGTAGCTTCCAAGAGTGATGCAGGGCCTGCACTCTCCCAGTACCTGCAGGTCAATCTGGTGGTGGATCCCGGTGGGGTGGGACCCTGTCAGGCTGAACCCTTTTGGGCTCAGCTCATTTCCCAATCACAGGCTTGGGACCTGCAGGAGCCCCCACTCTGCTCAGTGCACGCTATCCTGTCGAACTTAGTTTGTTTCACCTTCTGAACTCAACTTCTTAGATGATTCAATGTTTTCCCATTGCTTCCAAACTTTTGTTCCTCCTCTCTTGGAACACAGGCTGCATGTGTTGGGGGTCCCACTTTCTCACTGGTGTGGTGTCTGAGGGTCTCTGAGGATGCAGGTGAGAGTGCTGAGAGCCCAGGATTGGGGTCCCCAGGTTTCTGTGCTGTTGGTGGCCTCATTGGGGTCACAGTTTCCTACCTGTAGGGTGTCTCTAGAGGTCTCCAATGTAGGTGAGTCACTGACTGCTTGGCACTGGACTACGGCTGGTATCCTTCTCAGGCTTTGGATCTCCCTGAAGATGTTCTGATGTCTGACCAAAGAGTCTGGATTTTCCAGAAGCTTATAACGCCTCCCCTCTTTTTTTCTACAGATGCTTTTAGGAGAGCGGTCAATCTGGGCGCACAGCCATGTTGTGGGCAGGGCTTCTCCATGGTTGGTTTTGGATTAGATCAATAGAACGCTCCCTGAAGATTCTTTCTAGGGTACATGCTGAAGCATAAGTGTGGACCTTCCCACCCATTGTGCATACCTGGGAACTTTTTTTTTTTTTTTAAGATATATTTATTTATTTATACAAGCACTGGGTACAGTCAGAAGCATGGGAGGGTGAGAGAATTCACCAGAGCCAGAGCGGGGAGCAGAACAGGCAGACTGATGAAGAAGTACACTGCTGAGGGGAGCAGTGTTGCGCAATGTGGGACCCTTGCAGGTGGCTGGGGATCGAACTGGCGCTGCAGCGGCTGCAGGCAACTTCGTAGCCCAGTGCTCAACCACTGTGCCAGCAGGGGAGTCCCATACCTGGGAACTTGATCCAGCTACCTTGGCGTGTGTGTGTGTGTGCACGTGTGTGCATGTGCACATGTGCATACATGCATCTATGTTGTGGTTGTGTTTTTATTACCAGATCTTCTGCTATATTTTTTATGTTGACAGTTACTTTAATAATGCCTTTCAAAAGAAGAATTTTGAGATCAACCTAGCAACATAAAAAATGAAAACCCTCTCTTTATCCAAAGAATATTATTATCAAAAATAAATTGGACCATGTGCTTACAACTTTTTTTTTTTAATATCAGATAAAAATTTATCTTCTTCCTGTTTAAAAACAGGAATAGTTTTTAAATCAACTAAAAGGAAACTTCTTATTTGAAATTGGACGTTTTGCAATACTGCAAGTGACCAGTGTACAGTGGAACAAACAGTTTGGGCCAGGTGGTAAAGGGATTGATGTAATGGAAGAGTCAAAAAATAATTTCCTATTTACTGTGTTTGTGGGATGTCACACAATGGCACTTACTCTATGGCTCACATTTCAATCTGTTTTCCCTTTTCAAATAGGCAATTAGGTGGCAAGTACCACATTTAAAATTATGTAGTTCTTTACCCATTAGTTAACTTCATTGTAAAATATTTTTAGGAAGTAGAGAACTGTAACATGCAATTATTTTTTCTCAGCACTGCTTAAATAGTGTATTCGGTAGGAGTCATGCAATGGATTATGTAAATAAACCACTACATTCATGAGATTATTTGTTATTCTAGAAAGAGACAGAGACAGATATGTTGAGTACCAAAGATGTACATTGGGAGACAATTTAGTGAGGAAAAGCGTCATTTGATAATTCGCACATCCCAGTATAATCTGTTCATTGAAAATTTGTGCAAAATGTGATCCAATTTTTATTTATGAGCTTCTGCATTATAACTAACACTTAAAAAATCTGTTATTTTGCAGTGAACATGTATACACATTCTCGTATAAATTTATTATAAATAAAGTATTGTGGAGAACAGCAAGAATATGGGTGTTCCACAGATAAAAATATTTTCTTTTTTCACTTTTAAACATTTTCTTGAGGATTGGTATCTATTGACTTACTTTGCCTCTTCAAGAGTAAAGTGAATCTTTTTATATTTACTTGCTGATTATTATGTACATATTTAAATAGATAGATTATAAATAACTTTATAAACAATTATAGATCAGCCATGTTATTTTACTGGCATATTTATGAAAATATAAATAGTAGGCATATATGATGACAATTGCTATTATTATTGTTACAAATAATTGTCAGTGATGATTATTGTTATAGCAAATGTTTTGCTTTATTTCCTAAAAGTTTTTTCTTTTTTTAAAGCATTGAATGAGTGGCAGCCTCAGCTCTCTTAGATGCTGTAGCTGGTGGTTGTTCAAGTTGATTATACTGACTCCCCAGCCTTTAGTGTTCGCCCATAGGTAGACTTGGTTTATACTACTTGAGAGGTTGCTACTTGAGTAATGACTTTCCCAGGGACAGTAATGGAGATTAAATCATACACATATTGAAGTCTCCAGCTGTATTTATCCATTCATTCAACCCAATTTTGTTCATCATTACATAGCAGAAATATTCTACATATTTTATCCTTAAAAGCTACATGGCCAGTCTGAGCAAGGTGAGAAATTTCTAACTGAAGTAATGAATTATCACCTATTCTCAGTGGAAGTTTTTCCTGCCTCCTTGGAAACAAAAGCATTTCTAAAAGCTGGGAATTATAAAAGATAATCTTTACTTGCCTATTTGAAAATGTATAATAAGATTGAATACTAATAGTCATAATTGGCATACTGACTTCCACAGCATTTACCACTAAAAATAGTGCATAAAATAAGCCATTTCTATTCATAGGAATCATACGTTTGGCCTAAAGTTTATGGCCTAAAGTTTCTTGAAAATTTGTAATAAGAATCTGCCGGGGACCAGCCTCCGGCAAAATGTCATGTCAGGGGTTCCTGAAAGGATGAGACGGCGTCGGCGAAAATGAAAGGACTGAGGGGAAGGGGATGAGGTAGAATGAGGAGACAACGACACTAGGTGAGGTGTTAGTATCTTCTGCCGAGAGGCTCAGCAGGTTTTTTATTTATACATTTTTTGCAAGCAGTGAGATTACATTATCATGTGCATAGAAACAAAGCAGAAACAATCAGTGCATCTCTTTTTCTATGGGCTTTTGGCCACTACGTGCTCTCAGTAAGAAGGCAACCTTCAAGGTTAATAAAAAACTAAGCCTTTCACTAAAACTCATTGTTTCAGCTAAACGGTAACCTAAGACAGTTGATAGCCGCTGGTACCTCCCTATCAGCCAAAGCCTAAGCAAGAAAAGACTCCTCTTATTCTCATGGCCTTCAGCTGGGGACCCGCTGCTACTCAGCTATCAGAACTTTTTTCTATTTAGAAACTCCTAACTCAAATAGATTATTTTAAAAACTTTCCCAAGAAACTTCTAGAGAAGGCAAAAGAAGGACCCACTACAATTGTTGTGCTGGATTGCTTGTCGGGCATGCACAACAAACCGTCTCCCATTGTCAAGTGGGCCTAGCTGCCCAACAACTAATTTCTAAACAAACAATTTTCTGTGCTATTTACTTATAGTATGCTGATACATATAATTTATTGGCTAATACACTTTTTGATAATTTTTTCTCTCTCTAAGACCAAGAACAAAAAGCAAAGGGATGCCAGATCTTCAGCCCCACGGTGTGAGGCCTTTTCTCTTAGCTGTTTGTCAGTATCTGTAGGGTAAAGAAAATATCAGGCTTTTCTGCCCTTCCGCCATCAGGATAGATTATGGATCCTGTCCTGAATGCATGCCTGATGGCGGGCACCTGGAATAGGGTGTGGGCATAGGTAGATGGGATTCAGCTGAGCTAAGACTGTGCTTTTTAAGGGCGGCGTCACGGGGTGATGCCAGCAGCCCCAGCCAGCAGCAGCAGAACCTGAAGGAGAAGCCGAAGCAGAAGCAGAGAACGCCCGAGAGCCCAGATAGAGTAAAGACTTGCTGGGGGCTGGGAGGCCTGCTAGCCTCCCAGCCCCCCAGCCAGCACCCCTGCCTGCCATATGCCTGGTGAACCCCAATAAAAGACATGCAAAACCACTGAGGACTCTGACTCCTCCTTTACCCGGTCTGCATGGGATCAGAAAACCTGCACCTGTGCCCAGTCCGGCCCTTACAGTATCCTATCTGGCTGGGGCAACAATGCCCCCTGCAGCAAGAATCATTTTTTATACTGTTATTATTTTTTACACTGATGTCTTATTTGGGTCCCCTCTATTCCTCCTATAGGTGAAACCATCCAATATTTTTCTTTTTCTCTCTGACTTATTTCACTGAGCATAATTCTTTCCATCTCCATCCAAAAATGAGTTTATCATTTTTGATTGTTGACACAACAAAACAAAACCAGATAATTTTAAGCCAGAGGTATCCTGCAGGGGAGGAGGAGGGAGAGGGATCAGAGGGTGGGAGGGAGGAACACAAGGGCCTGTGGTGATGATGCACAGGTGCATTGGTGAAGGAAATTCTATGGGGACTACACCTGGGGAGGGGAAAGCAAATATTGTTTAAAAATGAACAGTGATGTAAAAAATAAATAATTAAAAAATTTAAAAAGAATCATTTTAAAATTATTTGCTTAGTTCTCTTGCCTCTTAATGCTTTGAATATAATTCATGAAATTTGAAAGGACAAAATGAGGAAGCAAAAAATGTTTGTTGTACATAGAATAAAGCATGCATGTAAAGAAAAAAAAATAAAAACAATTACAGTTTCTTTAACTGCCAATCATATGAGTGGAACTGCAACAGACCTGTTGTTTATACTATACTTCACTTAGTGTGCCACACTGTGGATTATGTGATACGCCACTATTTGATGTAGCAATGAGACTTTTTAAAATGCTGTTAATTATGGTTATGAGACATTATGAATTATACATTTATGCATTCCAGTGTCAGGAGGTTAAATGTGAGAAGCTGGGAGCATCTTAGAATCAATGAAGGACAGTTCTCCCTCTAAACCTAAATATACCTGCAAAGTCGGTGTACTTGAATCATTTTATTTAATTGAGTTATTGCCTTCACAAAGTGGTGCTAGTGGTAATACAAGTAATATTATCTAATAAGATTGAGTTGCTCTTTGTGCTGGGGACTATTCTGAACACTTTGCATAGAGTCTCATGTAATATCATCACAGTGTTCTGTGAGACAACACTGTTTTATCCTCCTTTCACTGATGAGAAATTGAAGCATAGAAAGGCTAAAACAGCTGATAAGTGACAGAGTAAAGTTGGATTCAAGTCCAGTGGTACTGACTCCAAAGGTCAAGCTTTTCTATTCAAACAGGCTGCTCTTTCATTAATGTGGTGAGTGAGAAGAGCTAATAAATGTCCTTTTCCCTAAGAAAATGATGTTGTGGAGACATAGGAATAACTAGCTCATTCATGTTTATAGCTCCAAGAGTAGTGGTGTATTTGAGATCTTGCACTATGATTTCCTAAAGGTGCCTTTAACTCTCATAGGACTCCCCTCCATTTGGCCGCAGCCCATGGTCACAGTGCAGTGGTCACTCTGCTTGCAGAGAGAAAATGCAACCTTAACCTGTGTGATGCCCAGAACAGGACAGCTCTGGTGAAGGTATGTGGTAGCCAACTCAACCAGCATGGGATGGATTTGACTCAGTTTACTTGACTGGAAATGAATTTACTACATTAACCTCATTTAAGTTAGCTAATTGCCAAAACCTACAAAATATTTAACCTTAATTCCTAGAATTTACTATTTCTTTGTGTGATCCTGACAGGCAGTACGAAGCCAGGAAGAAGAATGTGTACGTATTCTTCTAGAACATGGTGCCGATCCAGATATTTTGGACAACTATGGCAACTCTGCGCTCCACTATGCTGTTCACAATGAAAATGAGTCCATAATAACAAAGCTGCTTTTACACAAAGCAAATACTGAGTTACAAAACAAGGTATAGACCAAGTAATTTTTTTTTTACAAAACATAGGAACTGCATTTTTTAAGCCACAAAACATTTTATTATCTATATCTCTCTGATATGTATGCATGCATACATTATCCTGAAGACTATACACAAGGGCCTATCACCACGATACAACTCTGAAGCCAAGTCAGGGAGATCTAGAGAACGATGGTGCCCACGGAAAGGCCAAAAGTCTGTCACTGCATCACGTATGCACCCCCGTTGGAAAAACTTTTCCTTAGTGCCTGGCAGTGGGTGTAGGCTCAGCACCCAAAAAAGACTGAATACATGATAGGTGCTGGGTAACCTGCATGGATCCAAGAAATGGGTGCTACTAGCCTGGGTACGAGGGGGACTTGAGACCCCTCAGCCAGCATGGTTACCCACGGAGAGAAGCAGCAGGCTGTCAGGGCCCAGGCACCCTAGGATCTGAAATCAGGGCAAGGGGTCAGGTCATGTCTTGACATCGAACAAGGGAATCCACATGTGTTGCTCACTATGCTGCCAGCTCTGAACCACTGTGGGCTCCCCGCGGCAAAAAGTCCTGCTCATTCTTGCATAGCTCGTCAGTGGGGCATAGCTGTAGAGGGGAGCAGGTGAAAGGGAAGTCATTCGATCTGCTTTTCCATCTGGACATACATTACGTTCTGTAACCACAGCCCTGACATAGGTGGGTCACATGTACATATTGGAGGGTCGAGCACTCCCTGAATGAAAATGGTTTTAACTAATTGTCTAAAATTCCACTTTAAATAATAATGTGTCTAAAAGATGCAGTAGAGGGGCTTAGCATTTTTGTAGGGGTGTTTGCCAAGTATTTGTGCACTGACTTGGTTAAAGGTTATTTTTAAAAATTTTATTCCCAACCCTGTATTTTTTTCCTAATAATAAAAAACACAGGACAACAAAATTTGCCTGGGAAATAGTCTTTATTTTAAAACTCAAAACAAAAGTAATATGAAAGAAGTCTGCTGCTGATGATGAATTTTTATTTCATAAACAATATTTTTCATAAAATGATTTCTCTCTCTCTGGCCAAGCCTGAGGAGGGAAAAGGGAAAAGGAAGAGAGCAATCATAAACACGTGGGCTAACTTGGAAATTTGGCTATTGAGGGTAATTGCCAATAGAAGGAAGAGCTGTTTTTCCCCCTTTAGTTTGTATGTACTCAGGTGCTCTTCAGTGTTTACAAATGATAATTCTTATTTGGTAAAGGAAAATTATGTGTTTTTTTTTGCCAAATTCTCAACATATGCAGGACATTGTATTTTTATTTCTGGCCCCCATTCTTCCGAAATGAAAACCAGACTGAAAGTGAATTTTAAAAAATGAATTTTCTCTTACTAAGGTAAGATAAAAAAATTCCATCTTCTAACTGGGGCAACCCAATGACCATTTAGTAATAAGCAATCAGAATTCATTTGAAGCCTATTTTTTTTTTTTAATTCAGAGCCCCTGTCCATAGTAATCCAAGTGAAGTAAGATTGCCGGATAGTGACATCGGGGTGCCAGGTACCACTGATAGCAGAGAACCAAGTAAATGTGCCTCACTGAGTAATATTCCATTGTGCATATGTACCACATCTTCTTGATCCAGTCATATAGACAATGGAATATTACTCAGTAGTCAAGAAAGATAAACACATGCAGTTTGCAGTAACATGGATGGAGCTAGAAGGCATCATGCTCAGCAAAATAAGTCAGAAAAAAGAAGAAAAATACTGGATGGTCTCACTCATAGCAGGAATTTAGAAAACCTAAATAAGATATCAGGAAAAAGACTAATTAATACAAAGTAAAAAACAAAATCAACAAGCAAATATAAACTAGAGACACACTACGGGTGTTAAGAGGTGGGGAGAGGAAGGATTAGGGTCAAAATAATGGGGGGTGCAATTGTATGGGGAATATAACCAAAATGAAAATGCATACATTGTGCAAAAATGAAAAATGATGTAAGAATTATATAAAATATTAAAAAATAAAAATAAAAAAGAGCAACAATAAAAGGAATAAAAAAAATGTGCCTCACTGGAAGAAAACCATCACCTTTAGTAGAAAATTCTCAAAATGATCCCTGAAACCCTTAATTCCTCAAATGTTAATGTTTGCCACAAGAAAGTATTGTTCAAAAGGGATTCAGCAAAGTTATACAGATTTTTTTAGAACTGGACATGTAATGTTTTGTAATTTTCTAAAGCAGTAAATGATCGTGGAATGTTTCTAGTGGAGCATAGTCCTTAACTTCTGCCAAAAGTAGGTTATTTGGATTATAATTTAAGAACCACTATTCCAGAGATGACCATTGAGATTATTAATTCAATAAAAAATGCTTCAAGCATTTATTACTGTTTCAGAATTTGGAGATACAGGGATGTAGGTCAGGTCTGGACACAGGGCAGGTTTTCTAGGATCCCATGCAGACCGGGTAAAGGAGGAGTTCTGGAGCCCTCGGGGGTTTTGCAGGTCTTTTATTGAGGTTAACCAGGCATATGGCAGGCAGGGGTGCTTGGGGGCCGGGAGGCTAGCAGGCCTCCCAGCCCCCAGCAGGTCTTCACTCTGTGGGCTCTCCGGCCTTCTCTCGGCTTCTGTTCGTTCTCGGCTTCTTGGCTTCTGCTTGCGTCCCCGTGATGCTGCCCTTAAAAAGCACAGTCTTAGCTCAGGTGAATCCCATCTACATCTGCCCACACCCTATTCCAGGTGCCCGCCATCAGGCATGCATTCAGGACCTCAAGGATCCATCATCTGTCCTGATGGCGGGAGGACAGAAAAGCCTGACATTTTCCTTACCCTACAAGGGCTTAAAAAAAACAAGCATCCTATGGCCTCAAGAAATTCTTGGTTTAGATGGTGAGGAATAAAATAACTAAAGTATACCATGGTAAATTCTGTAGTGGAAGCAAGATTCTTGGGACCAAGAAATTCTTGACAAGAGTATTGGACAATAACTTTGCATCTGTTGAGGTTAGAGAGAGAAGTATTTTAAAGAGAAAGAACAGCAAATGTGAAGTG